>NW_025814889.1:62478500-63134250 GCF_022079265.1 Lynx rufus
AGAGAGAGAGGGAGAGAGAGAGAAGGGGAGGGTCAAAGACAGAGGGAGACACAGAATCCAAAGCAAGCTCCAGGCTCTAAGGTGTCAGCACAGAGCCTGATGCAGGGCTTAAAGTCATGAGCTATGAGATCATGACCTGAGCCAAAGTCGGACGTTCAACTGAGACACCCAAGTGCCCACATACACAAATTTTTAAATTGTTCCATCAACATAGAATAAAAATTAAAGACAAATGGCAATCTTAGGAATAAGTACTTGTAACTTATGACAAAAGGAAAAATGTCTCTATGTATAATAGTGTTCATAAACCAATAAAAAGAATAATCCTCAAAAATAGATGGTAATAAGTAAAAAACGCAAATAACTAACCAACATATGAAAATAAAACTCCATTAATGATAAGAAAATGGTAAAAATGCCTACTAAATTATCACATGAGTTATACATATGCATGGTGAAAGATACTCCCATGTATTGCTAAAGGCAGTGAACACTGATTTAGCCTTTCTGAAGAGCAATTTAGCAGTATACACTTGTGCTGAGTCTGGAGGCATGACACTAATTTAGGATGATACCGAAGGGGACAAAATAGCAAGATCTTTGTTTTCCTGGAGCTTTTATTTTAGCTAGGTAAATAAAGAAGAGGATTTCAGAGATCACGGCTACAAATGAAATAATCGGCATAATAGAACTATGGAAAATGACTATGGAAGGGAGTGAATGGTGCTACTCTAGATGAGAAGTCCTTTTTGAGGAGGTGACATATCATCCATTCCTTCACTCATTCATTCCCTGCCTTCTATCTCACATACTATTCGAGGCACTGGAGATTCTTCAAGTGAGACAAAAGTTTTAGTCTTCAGAAAGCCCTCATTCAATAGAGAAAACACAAACCACAAACAAAAAATAAATCATAGTTAGAAGACAGTAAATGCTAAAGAAGAGTTGAGGAGGGTACTAAGAGGTACTGGGGTAGGAGGTGATGCAATTGACAGCAATTAAGGGAAGACTCATTAAGAAGGTGACATTCTAGTCAAGACTTGAGGGGAGACACAGGATAAGGAGTTCTCTAAACTGCTAGGAGAAGTAGCTGGTCAAGGGCCCTGGGGCGAGAATGGGCGTACTTCATCATGTAAGTTGGGGAGCAGGAGGTAAGGCTATGGTAGGGATTTTGGATTTCATCCTAGCTACAAAGAGACCTTGAGCCTTTTTTTTAAGCTTTTTTTTTTTAAATTTATTTATTTATTTTGAGCAAGAGAGACAAAGACAGAGAGGGAGAGAGAGAATATCCCAAGCAGGCTCCACACTGACAGTGCAGAGCCTGATGCAGGGCTCAAACTCATAAACCATGAAATCATGACCTGAGCCAAAATCAAAAGTCAGAGGATTAACCTACTGAGCCACCCAGGCACCCCAACCTTGAGCTGTTTTAATCAAGGCAGATGGGGAAGGCAATCTGATCACAGGAGAGAAATGTACAAAGTGGATAGGCCAGTTAATAGCTTTTTCCACACTCTAAATGAGATAGTATTTATAAAGATTCCTTAATAAATGTTTGTGCCCTCTACGTCAATGATTTAATCTAGGAGTCTATCTCAAGAACACAGTCTCACCCTCAGAGCAGTTTTCTTGGCCTCCCCATACTCCTGCATCCAGTGCAGGCATGTGTGAGTACCATACCTACTCACAACAGCATACACTTATTTTCTTCCCAGTCTTCCCCATCAACCAAATTACTTCCAGCACCTTCCCGTCTCCCTCTTGACTAAGAGCCAAAGAGCCTACCACACCTACACAGACAAGAGGTAACAACTTTGTTCTGTTGAGCAAAACAGGTTTGCCTATACATGAAATGCAATGACAGCTGGTGTGTTATTAGCAAATATTTTTAATTCTGCCAGATTAGGGGCATCTGGGTGGCTCAGTTGGTTGGGAGTCCAAATCTTGATTCTGGGTCAGGTCATGATCTTACAGTTTGTGGGATCGAGCCCCATGTCGGGCTCTGTGCTGAGCGCAGAGCCTGCTTAAGGTGTGTTCTCGTTCTCTCTCTCTCTCTCTCTCTCTCTCTCTCTCTCTCTCTCTCATTCTGCTCCTCCTCCCCCTCATGTTCTCTCTCTCAAAATAAATAAATCAACATTAAAAATAAAGAAAGGGCTTTAATATATTTTGCTTTATTTTGACATCTAACACCTACCCCATCTGATTTTTAACCATCTTAACTCTTCCTCTATCATATACATTTCTGGAATTCTTGCATGGTTCTGGTATATTTGAAGAAGTTGAGCTCTTATTTTTTTTCTTGTTGAATGCACACACAGCCACATACTCACACTCAACCCCTAGTATACCTGTTTTGTGAAGTCAAGTTTTGACTTTATAACAATATGAATAATATTAAGTGTGCCTGAAAAAAAAGGCATGCCTATTACAAATATCATCAACATTTTGGTGGTATTGTTACCCAAGCCAAGCTTGGTGTCTTGATTGTAAGCTGCCTATATAGAAAAGGCTCCAGCACAAAGTTTAAATGCTAGTAAGGATTACCTGACACCCTTCTCTTACTGTGGCTTTCTTCATAAATAGTCATAACTGAATCTGGACATATTGGAGACCCAGGGAGTGACAGATATTCAACCGTCATTTTTGCCATACTGCTAGGTGAAATTCTGAGCACCCAGGAACATTCCAGTTTTCCTCTATAATCCAGTGGATATCTTGGAGTTGAAAAAAAGCCTCTGGGCTCTTCTAGCTCCACTTCAGAATAACAACCTACAATTCAGAGCACACAGACACCAGGGACCAACATAAACAAAGCAAAGTGAGGTTTTATCACAAACAAAAAATGTAGGCTTGCAAGAAGAAAATTAAAACTTTATTACTCTGTTACATGTCCTTGGATAAAAATTATCATCCCATTTAATGTGTTCTATTTTCTTGAAATGAGATTGTAAGAGTAGAATTCAAATCATTACTATTCAAAATTTTTTTTCACTGAATCTTTTAAATGCCTTAGAAGATGCACAATGGATATGCACTCTACTTCTACCAAGTTTTCATTTCTTTTTGAGATGCAACTGAAGGTCTGTTCCTAAAGCTTCACTAATTTCACTGAGCATTAATCTCTTCTTTTTTACATTTTTAAATGTTTATTTGAGAGAGAGACAGATAGAGAATGTGAGCAGGGGAGGGGCAGAGAGAGAGAGGGAGACACTGAATCCGAAGCAGGCTCCAAATGCAGAACCCAACACGGGACTCAAACTCATTAACTGTGAGATCATGACCTGAGATGAAGTTGGCCACTTAACCAACTGAGCCATCCAGGCATCCCCTCACTAGGCATTAATCTTGCTAGGACAAATGATTACATTCATAGAATTTGTGACTGAGATAAAAAAAAAAAAAAAAGAGGATTAGCTGACTACATTTGAATGTCTCTCACTTCTTCAATTTGCTCTGAAGTCGAAGGGCACCTTTGGATCTCCAGGGATACACTTGGCCCCCTGATGCTGCAATCGGCTGCTGCTTCTTCAGGTTACACCCTTGACTTTTCCTTTTTCCCCTTTGTCTATTCCCTTGACAAAAATCCTCTGAGCAACTACAAACTGAAATGCTCTGTATTCAAATAAACACATTTTAATGTATGAATATTAATTAGTACATGCATTATTATATATGCTTTTCCCTAGAGAAATTAACCTAACTGAGGTGATATACATAAATATACTTTTATGAATAGTAGAAATGAAGAATGACAGAAATTCAAGAAGGGAAATGAAATGCTACAAGAATTCAAGATTCTAGTCAATTGCCTAGTCCCCTGTTATTTCTTTGCAAATTCTCCTTTTCATTTATATGGCTACTATGATATAATTTAGATATTTATAGATCTACTCTGATTTAAGAGTAACCTAACTGATTTCCTGGTCTCTAATCTTTTCCTCATCATGCCTTCAAATCCAAGATAGTGTATGAAACAAAAGAATTAAGTTCTTTCCTTTCTCAAAGCAACTAAAATTTTACAGCTTGCACTGTCTTTCAGAATCTGGCCCCAACATGTCTTTCAATCATTTTTCTTGTCCCCATGAATCCTCTATGACAAATATGCCTGGAAAAGGAATCAAATCATATAATGTCATGAATTCCCAATCAGTCACTTCTTTTTATAAATGGGCTAACAGGGGCGCCTGGGTGGCGCAGTCGGTTAAGCGTCCGACTTCAGCCAGGTCACGATCTCGCGGTCCCTGAGTTCGAGCCCCGCGTCAGGCTCTGGGCTGATGGCTCAGAGCCTGGAGCCTGTTTCCGATGCTGTGTCTCCCTCTCTCTCTGCCCCTCCCCCGTTCATGCTCTGTCTCTCTCTGTCCCAAAAATAAATAAACGTTGAAAAAAAAAATTTATAAATGGGCTAACAACTCCCTTGTGTAAAAAGCAAGTGGTGGGAGTGGGTGATGTTAAAGATAGGATAGTCCAAACATTTGTCTCATAGAATACTCACAGAATTAAAACAAAACAATAACTTGCCATATGTAAAACTTCCAATAACATGCATATGTATTTCTGAATATCTACAAATGGGAAACATCTTTGCTACATTTTAACATATTGTTTTTTTAAAGATTTTAAGTAATCTCTACATCCATTGTGGGGCTCAAGCTCATAGCACTGAGATCAAGAGTTGTGTGCTCTACCAACTAAGCCAGCCAAGCGCCCCAACAATGTTCACTTTCTAATAGCCTATGTGGAACAGTTCAACAAATACATTGGTTGGTCACAATGGCCACCATTTGTTGACTGTTAAAATTCGTCATGCCATCTCTGTTCTAAGTGCTTGACATGTGTTCACTTAGGCACTGATTAACACTGTTCATTTAACTCAAACCATCGAAATCATTAGGTTTTAGGATCTTGGACCTAAGTCTGCTCTCCATCTCAACCCCAATTCCAGATTGACTTTTAATCTACATAGGACTCTGATCCTCGTCTTGTCAGACTGTACCACCCACAGCTGGTTACTCCGCCTTACTCCTAGAAGATTTTAGCAGTCATTTTCTCCACTGCTATTCCTGCCATAAATCTTGCTGAGTTCAATAGCCATACTGATGATGAGTCGAGCACTGAAGCTTCTCAATTTTTCAACTTCTTCCAATGATCTTGTTCTCCACCCAACCTCAGCTATACACCCCAGTGGTCAGCCCCTAGAGACCCAGTACCCAGCAATAATTCCAAGCCTTCTCTAATCTCGATTTCAAGCACTGCCTTCTCCATCCACAACCTTCTATCTTCTCAGCAACTTCCAGCACTCCTTCCATCTTTTGAGACTTGCAATTCATCTACCCAACCACCTTTTCTTTGTCCCTATTTCATCTCTCACCCTCATTCACTCTTGTCCTAGTATAAATTCCAACAACATATCATTTTAATCCCTTCCTCCTACATGCGTTCAATTCCCTTATACACTTGCATACCCACTTATACACTTGGGAAAATCCGCTCTGAATTGAGTCTACTCTCTACCTGTTCTGCACCTATGTGCTAACCCTCTGTGTCTCTGGAAGAAAACATACAATTGAGCTAACTGGCTAGTTTCCCCTAAATTCATGATTGTTAATCTCAGAAGCTTTTATGTTTCCTAGCAATCCTACTACATTCTCCTAGTCCACGTACTTTGTCACTTTTTAAGAGAACTATTTTCATACTTCCCCTTTTTTCCCCTGAAAACCCCTCAAACCATCTTCCATAACCCTGTTTTGTCTTCTAAGAACATAGAAGCAATTAGAAAACTGCCAGAAGCTCCTGTCCTGCCACGTGTACCCACACCAGCATAAGTATTCTGCCTTCCATTCGGCAGCTATGGGTGAACTACACTTTACTCCTGAGGCCAACCTCCCCTGCTGAGCACCAGATCTCATCTCCTTTCTCCTCCTGAAGGTCATCACTCCAGCTATCCCTCCCTCTCTTGTATCCTTTTCAGTCTTCTCCACCTCTTCCTAGTTCTCTACTGGGGTTGACTCCATGTTGGGTGGATGGAGGCAGAGATGGGTGAGAAAGAAGAGACTGTGACCACCTGGAAACCATGGATGATGGTATCATAGAACTTTCAGCTCCCTACAACTCTATTACAGACTCCTAATTCTCCAGCTGCAGTTTGATTTTAACTAAAAATATAAATCCCATTAGCAAACAGACACTGACAACTGTGGGAAAATTAAGAGTGACTGACACTGATGCTGGCTGTGGTTATCTCATATCCAGAGTCTTCACCTAGCAAGATACCTGAAAATCTAAGGACCTTTGTTTATGAAGAAATAAATAGATCAGAGGTCAGAATACTTCTCTGCATGTCTCCAAAATTCAAGCACTCGTTCAAAGCCACAATATCTTTTTTTTAACCTGCAACAGCTGTTATCTGTGGGGTAGAGAAGAAACCCAGACGGTCATAGTAACAACACGCCTCTCATTCAGCTTAAACTACCATCCAGAATGAAAACACAGGGCTTATCCTGTTCCAAAGAAAATTAGTAAACCCAGACATGCAATATTTTTTGCGAAATTCTTACTAGCTGCATAATAGGCTAAGATAAACATCTATTACCTGGTCCAGACTCATTGTCTATTGAAGGTGTGGGTGGTGGCAACTGTTGTCTTGTTAAGGTTTTTCTTTCATTATTTATCCGAAGTGAAGCAGGACCTGTACCTGGAGAGAACATGTTAAAAAGAAATAAATATGAAAGCCTGGAAACAAAATATACCTATGGTAAAATAGCTTCTGTCAAAAGAGAAATGCAAACCTAGGATTAAAGCTGCCTCAGGAAAAGTCACTTTTACTATCACTCTGCCCAAGGAGAATGTATTCACACAGAATTTTAATGTGCATTTTACATGTTTTAGAAACTAAAATAAATGAAATACTACTTTTTGGGTTTTTTTCTTTCATCACACTGATTTCTACCACACTCATCCTTCTCGCAAACCCACTCTAAAGAAAGAGGAAATATTTCCATAATATCTGAAAAATATTTACCTTTGATTTTGGATTGGATCCAGTCCAAGAAGACACTCACCCTGGCAAATACATCTGGTTTCCTTGTTTGGGCACAGCCAGCTCCCCAGCTGACAATACCATACAGGACAAAGGGACCTTTATCATGTCGACATACTAATGGCCCACCAGAGTCTCCCTGAAACGCCAAGAAAATGTGTTCTAGAAAACTGCTTTAATCAGAGTTCCTGCATTCAATTTTGGAACCGGAATAGCCAATAATTTATTGCTAACACATTTCTTTAATTTAAAAATATTAATACTTTGTCAATTTGTATACCTTAGAGTAAACTCAAAATCACAAATGAGAGGAGATATTACAACTGATACCACAGAAATACAAAGAATTATAAGACTACTATGAATAGCTATACACCAAGAAATTGGATAACCTGGAACAAGTAGATTAATTCCTACAAACATACAAACTACGAAGACCAAATCATGAGGAATTAGAAAAATCAGAATAGACCAATATGAGCAAGGAGATTGAATCACTAATCAAAAACATTCCAACAGAAGTAAAGCTCAGGACCAGATGACTTCAGTGGTGAATCTACTAAACATTTAAAGAAGAATTAACTTCAAGAGTGCCTGGGTGGCTCAGTTGGTTAAGTGTCTGACTTGGTATTTGGCTCAGGTCATGATCCCATGGTTTCATGAGGTCTGGCCTCGTGTCAAGCTCTGTACTGCAGCGCAGAGCCTCCTTGGGATTCTCTCTTACTCTCTGCCCCTCCCATACTCGCACTGTCTCTGTCTCTCTCAAAATAAATAAACTTTTAAAAAAGAAGAACAATTAACTTCAATCTTCAAACTCTTCCCAAAAACTGAAGAGGAGGGAACACTCTAAAACTCATTTCATGCAGTTAGAATTACCCTGATACCAATCCCAGATAAGGACATTACAAGAGAAGAAAACTAAAGGTCAATATCCCTGATGAACATAAAAGCAAAAATCCTCAATAAAATACTAGCAAACTGAATTCCACAGCATATTAAAAGACTCATACACCATGACCAAATGGGATTTATTCCAGTGATGCAAGGATAGTTCAACATACACAAATCAATGACTATGATACACCACATTGAATGAAAGTTTTAAAATCATATTACTATCCCAATAGTACAGACAATGTATTTGACAAAATGCAACATCCTTTCATGCTAAAAACCCTCAACAAATTAGGTATAGATAGAGCATATCTCAACATAATAAAGGTCATATATAACAAAGCCATAGCTAACCTCACACTTGATAATGAGAGGTTGGAAGCTTTTCCTATAAGATCAGAAATAAAACAAGGGTGCCTACTCTCACCATTCCTATTCTATATAGTATTGGAAGTCCTAGGTGGGGCATACAGGCAAGAAAAATAAATAAAAGGAAGGAAGGAGTAAATCAGGAAGGAAGTAGTAACATGGTCTTTATTTGCAGATGATATGGCCTAAGGAAATCCTAAAGACTCCATCAAAAAACTGTTAGAACTAAAAACATACAAACAAAGCTGTTAGCACTAATCAATAAATATAGTGAAGTTTCAGGATACAAAGCAAACATACAGAAATTGTTGTGTCACTACACAGTAATAACATATGAAAAAGAAATAAACAGGGGATTAAGGAAGACAATTGTTGTTATGAGCATAGGGTGTTGTAAGTGTTGAATCACTAAATTCTACACTTCAAACCAATACCCCGTTGTATGTTAAAAGTAACTAGAATTTAGATTAAAACTTGAAAAAAAAGAAATAAAACAGTAAAGGAAACAATCCTGCATACAAAAGCATCACAAAATAAAATACTTAGGAATAAATGTAACCAAAAAGGTCAAAGATCTCTACACTGAAGACTGTAAGACTTTGATGAAAGAAACTGATGAAGACACAAATGGAAAACATATTCCCATGTTCACGATTAGAAAAATTAATATTGTGTCCATACTAAACAAAGCCATCTATAGATTCAATACAGTCCATTTCAAAATTTCAATGACATTTTTCACAGAAATAGAAAAAATAATCCTAAAATTCATATGGTCCACCAAAGACCCTAAATAGCCAAAGCAATCCTAAGAAAGAACAAAGCTGGAGGCATCACACTTCCTGATTTCAAAAATAAGTTACAAATCTATAGTAGTCAGCATACTATAGTACTGGCATAACAACAGACACATAGACAAATGGGATAGACTCATGAGCCCAGAAAAACCCTCACATATCCAGTCAACTAATATTTTCCAAAGGAGCAAATACTCCCCGAGGAAAGGATAATCTCTTCAACAAATGATGTTGGGAAAACTGGACAGCCATAAGCAGAAAAATAAGCCTATTGTACACCACTCACAACAAATTAACTTGAAATGGACTAAAGACTGAAACATAAAGCTACAAATCATAGAACCTGTAGAAGAAAACATAGGGTAAAATGTCCTTGATATTGGTCTTGGCAACAATTTTTAATTTTTTTTGGGGGGGGGATAGAAACCAAAAGCACAAGCAGCAAAAGCAAGAATCAATTAAGTGGACCTACATAAAACTAAAATGCTTCTAAACATCAGAAGAGACAATCAACAAAAATGAAAAGGCAACCTATGAGATGGCAAAAAATATTTGCAAACCATGTATCTGATAAAGGGTTAATATCTAAAATATATAAAGAACTCATACAAATTGATAACAAAAACCATGCCAACTAAAAAAAAATGGGCAGAGGATCTGAACAGGCATTTTTCCAAAGAAGATGTACAGAGGAACAGTAGGTACATGAAAAGATGCCCAGCATCACAGATCATCAGGGAAATGTAAATCAAAACTACAATGAGATATCACCTCACACTTGTTAGAATAGCTATCATCAAAAAGATAAGGCAAAAAATGTTGGCCAGGATGTGAAGAAAGAGAACCCTTTTGCACTGTTGGTAGGAATGTAAATTGGTATATTACTATGGAAAATAATATAAACATTACTCAAAAAATTAAACATTAACTACCATATGATCCACTTCTGGGTATATATCCAAAGGAAAGAAAAACAGGTTATCAAAGAGGTATCTGCACTCCCACATTTATTGCAGTTTTATTCACTAGCCAAGATATGAAAACAACCTATTTTTCTATTAAAGGATGAATGGCTAAAAAATATATAATATATATATAATATATTTTATATATGTATATATATATGTATATATATATATACATATATATATATTTAATGGAATATTATTCATCCATGAGAACAAAAGAAATCCTTTCATTTGTGACAACATGTACGGTCTTTGAGGACATTATGCTAAGTGAAAAGTCAGACAGCAAAAGACAAATACTGTAGGATATCACTTACATGTATAAAAGCTAAACTTAAAGAAACCAAGAGTAGAATGAATAGTTACCAAGGGTAGGGGAGTAAGGAAAATGGGGAGATCTTGGTCAAAGGGTACAAACTTCCAGTGATAAGATGAACAATTCCAAGGATTGTTCATGTACAACATAGTGACTATGGTTAACAATACTATATATTTCAAAGTTGCTAAGAAAGTAGATCTTAAGTGTTCTCACAAGAAAGAAATAGTAATTATATGAAGTAATGGAGGTTTTGACTAACTCTACTGCGGTAAGCATTTCACAATACACAACTGCTTCAAATCATCACGTTACACATCTGAACTTATACAATGCTATATGTCAATTATAGCTCAAAAAAGCTGTAAAAAAAAAGCCTTAAAACAGATTTTCTTCTTAAGAAAGTCTAATTTTCAATCAGCCCCTCTTTTTTAAAAAATTTATTTATTTTGAGGGAGAGAGAGAGAGAGAGAGAATGAACAAATAGGGGAGGGGGAGAGAGCGAGCACTGTCAGTGAAGAGCCTGATGAGGTTCTCAAACTCACGAACCATTAGATCAAGACCTGAGGGGAGGTTGGCCACTTAATTGACTGAGACACCCAGGCGCCCCTCTTTTTTTTTTTTTTTGACACAAGTGTACTTAGAATCAAACTAAATCCTTTGTCTCCTCATAAAATAAACTGAGTTGATGATATATTTGATATAGCAGTTTATTTTCTATGAAGAATCTCACAGAAGAAATCCTAAAGTGGGAATAGGGAGATAGATTCCCTAGCCTATAATATAGAGCAATGAACATTTTCTCTGGGTCTAATTTTTTTCCTTATGAAACAAGGTTATATATACTGACGACCCCTTCGAGTTTGAAATGGTGTGATGTGTCAAGTCAGGTTTTTTCCTTAAACAACTTATTCATGCAGTACCAATACATACGAAATACACAATTTTTCAGGCAATTACAAACATTCCAGAGCCTGTCTAATTTATCTTTTATTTCCCATACCTATCACAGGGCCTAGCATACAGTAAATATTCAATCAGCAAATGGTATCTATTTATTTGAAAAAAATATTCAGTGCCTATTGTGAACTAGGCATTTGGAGCAAGAGAGAGTATCAACAAATTAAATGGTGATAACAGCTATAAAGAAAATATTTAGAATAGTAGAGAATAAAGGCAGGTATTTGTGCATGCTTACATGCACGTGTACGTGCATGTAGTTTCAATAACATCTGAGTGGATACATGAAAGATGAGAAGAAGCTGGGTTTTCAAAAACCAGGAAGAATACCATTTTATGCAGAATTGATATCTGGGCTAAGGCCCCAAGTTAGGCAAGTTGTGTGGTCAGAAAGTAATCAGTGTGGCTGAAATATGTCAGCAAGAGAAGTATGAAATAGATTGGAAAATCAGCAGGAACAGGACATACACCACTCTGTGAGGACAGAGATGACTTTGCAGGTCAAAGAATTTGAAATTTTAAAAACTATCTAAGATGTGTTGTGAGCGGAGAAGCACAGGATTCTACACTGGGTCGCCAAAACTCCATGCCTCTGCAGTCCAACATTCTAGCTCACCTTCCTGGATGAGAAATCACATTAGTAAGTCCATTACCTCTGAGCATACACAGGAGGATAAAAATCAACTACCTGATAGAAATGCTTGAGTCCATATCATCAACGTTTCTGCAATCATCTTGCTAGTAATTTAGTGTTCTTAACTAGTCCCACTTATTGGCCAGAATCTCAACTCCTCTATTTTCCTCCCCTTGTATTGGCAGCAAATTCAGTCATGATGCAAAGTGACAGTTTGATGTAGCTGAAATACATGCCCACCGAGGCCACAATATTTGGGTCACCTCTGACATGGACCTAATTCCCTCCCTAGTTCTCCTTTGCTCTCTTGATACAAAATAAGGTGTTCCCTTAATGTCAGATACTGTCAAACATGACAGAGACTAAGAAACCATTTGTGATTTCCTTGATTCGAAGCACAGAGGAAAACCATCCCTCAAAAGGGGAAGAATAAATACATTCATTCAGAGTACTTTTCTATTTGATTTTTATAACATGGCATTTCTGTCCTCTGGCAGACATTGTGAGTGCCCTTCCCATATTTCTCAAGTTTTCCAGTCGCCATCTCGGCCCTGTGCCTGAGGGCTGTTCCTCTCCTCCACTGCATCCATGAGACAGGCCAGAAGTGTGCAAAGTCCTCAGGAATTAACAGACTCCTCCCCCAGCAGCCCTGGAGCTATGACTCTGAGCAAGTCCGGCTCCCTCACCCCTCGGATGGGACCACACGTGCTGTATTTTGCATCGCTGCAGGATCAAGCTCAGTCCCCTTACTGTGGGAGGCGACTTAATAGCACATCTTCCATTTCCTGCCTTCCCTTCCCTATACTGCCCTCCAGACTTTCTGACCAGGGATAGCTGCACTTCCTAAACAGACCATTGTACCTGAATCCTTGTCTCAGGGTCTGCTTCTGGGGAATGCGAATTAAAACACTCAAAAAAAATTTTTTTAGAAAACAGAATCTAAGTAGCACTTGCCACCACAAAAGTGTTTAACTACCATCCGTTGATAGTGTTAAGAGGGAACTTTCTTCCTTTTCACCTCACATTTTCACATGGAAAGACTTCCATCTAGATTAACACCCAGTTTTCTCCCATTGGTTCATGTTTCTTGATTAAGGGGAAAGACTATCAAAAAGCAGCACAGACTAGAGACATATCCTCTCTTCCCTCTGCACTCTAGACCAGTATGAAATGACAGACCTGGAGAAGTACATCTTCCCTGCAGACCCCCAACTTTCCCATCAGTGGGTTGCCTCAAATCCAGACTGAATACTGAAGGTGGGCTACAGACCATTAGAAATCCTTTTTGGTTGTATGTCTAAAGTCACATTCCTCAAGTCGCTTCTTGGATATTAAAGCTGATGTTTTACAGTCCATTTGTCCACATTCTGTCTTCCTTAGCTGATTTGAACTTGCCAATAGCATGCTTGTGCAACTGACATGTTAATATATATCTGCACTGCTTTTGCCTCTAAATATCACTGAAATTAAACTATTGTTTTGTGATTTGTTTTCCACTACGTATGAATAACACTTTTTCAAAGTTTCTCATTTTCTTCACAATTATTTTATTTTAATCTGAAAATTAAGAGTGAGTACATAGGAGATATTAATATTAATTCAAAACAGTAAAAAAACAGGGCACCTGGGTGGCTCAGTTGGTTAAGCATCCAACTTTGGCTCAGATCATCATCTCAGGATTCATGAGTTTGAGCTCCACATCAGGCTCTGCGCTGACAGCACTCGAAGCCCGCTTGATCTCCTGTCCCCCTCCTTCTGCCTCTCCCCTGTGCATGCTCTCCCTCTCTCCCTCTCCAAAATAAATAAAAACATTGAAGAAAAAAAAGGTTTAAAAAATAAAATAAATTAAAAAACTAAAAACCTTAACTCATAAGTAGGATACACTGACTTAGAATCCTTCTCTGTTTGTTCCTCTTTTCCCACAGCCTTACATCTCTCTGAGCACATCTTCCTTCTTGCAGGCCAGTTAGCAGTGCTGCTGTCCCCTGTGTTCTCATGTGCTCCTCGGTCCCCACCTGCTTTCTGGCCCTCTCTCCATCTCAGCAAGTGTGGAGTCAGGAACTCCCTCTTCCCATTGTCCTACTGGCGTTCCTGGAAGGGTGTGGTGTGATGCTATCAGGCACAGGCTGTAATGGTTACCTGTGGTTCTGAGCATGTCTCCTAAGGAGAGTCTCCATCAGATGACCCTGGATCTTCCTTTGCAAAATCAGAGTCGTCTCACCTGACAGAAATCCTTCCCTCCAGAGGTTGCAAAGCCAGCACAGATCATCCTCTCTGTGATCCCTCCTGGGTGAGAGCGGTAAGCGTGTTCACAGACCTCTCTTTCTAACACAAGCACCTGAATCTGCTGCAAGCGCCTTGCGAGGCCGCCACCTGCTTAAGAAACAGATTCAGAAATACAGCTTCTTAATGAAGTAAACAACACATTATGTTAAAAAGACATATTTAATTTCAGACTTCCTTTGCAGTAATGTAATTGCAATCACTCAGTTTGGCCTGAGCTGATGTTAATAAAAAAATGTGTGTCACATAGGGTGTCTTTATTTCCCAAATGTGGCATTTTGGTAAAGGAATACATTATCAAAAGAACAAAACCAGAAGCATTTTTTTCTAGTTTATTTTTGATTTAAAAGTTAGTGTTTCAAACATTGTTACACAAAAATTCAGAAAGAAAAATTCAGCAAAATATGAATTGGTGTTGTATAGGATGTATATGATTATATATTTTAAATGGTATATTTACAGATAAAAATATATTATAAATGTGAGAACATATTTATAAGACTTCCTAATATAAACCAAAATCATATCCCCTTTTCCTCTATTGTCACTGAGACTAATCTCAACTCCAATTTGAAAGGACTAAAAATGGTGGTGCTTGCGTGATTCAATCGGTTAAGCATCCGACTTCAGCTCAGGTCATGATATCACAGTTCGTGGGTTTGAGTCCTGCGTCGGGCTCTGTGCTGACAGCTCAGAGCCTGGAGGCTGCTTTGGATTCTGTCTCTCTCTCTCTCTCTTTTTCTCTGTTCCTCCCCTGCTCATGCTCTGTGTCTGTCTCTCCCTCAAAAATAAACATTAAAAAAATGTTATAAAGGACTAAAGTGAAGGCTATAAGGCTAACAATGAACACTACAATACTTCTCATAACTGACCTTCAGGCAGGACTGTATTAACATGTATTCTGCATGACTTATTCTATCACTTTGGATTCATGGCTAATTTTAAAAAAGCTTAGTATTAGCAAGTACCTTATATTTTTACAGTACCTTAATATTACTCCAACCCAATAATACAACATTGTGAGGTGGGTTGTTCACATATATGATCACGTTGACCTCACACATGAAAAAAAACACAAGTTTTGAAAATCTGATCTCGGGGCGCCTGGGTGGCGCAGTCGGTTAAGCGTCCGACTTCAGCCAGGTCACGATCTCGCGCTCCGTGAGTTCGAGCCCCGCGTCAGGCTCTGGGCTGATGGCTCGGAGCCTGGAGCCTGCTTCCGATTCTGTGTCTCCCTCTCTCTCTGCCCCTCCCCCATTCATGCTCTGTCTCTCTCTGTCCCAAAAATAAATAAACGTTGAAAAGAAAAAAAAAAAAATTAAAAAAAAAAGAAAATCTGATCTCACAGCACATGTGGGGCAAAACTAGCACTTAAGCCTAGGTTGGACTCTAAAGCTCGTGCTTTTTAATGTATCAATCTAATACATAAATAAATTTAATGATTTTTGAAATCCTCTTTTTAGGGACCATTCCTGCCACTGGTCTTTACCATTTCTTAAAATTAAGAACTCATTTTCTCTCAGATTGAAAGAATGAATTCACCTTTCATAAGACTGTAAGTAAGCGCCTTTCACTTGTCTGGTGGTCACGAAGGTGGTGACGGTTGAAGGTGTCAGAGAATGGGCACATTTATTCAAGGTCTTGGAAGCCAGTCAGTCAAAAAAAAATTTACTGAGCATTTACTCTATGCTAGGTGCATCAGTAGCCCTGGAGGAGAGTGCAGAATTAGGCACCTGCCCCCACGAGGCTTCCATTCTAACGGATGAGATGTGGAGAATGATTACATACACTAACGTCAAAGTACAATCGTGTGTGATGAAATGATAAAACTGGGTGGTGCAAATGTGACAGAAGGGCAGTCCTGAGGCAGCAAAGTGATCGGAGGAGGGTGTGCCATTCTGAGCTGCGAGCAGAACGATGAGGAGGCAGCTGGGAGAAGACTGAAGCAAGAGTGTTCCAAGCTTCAGAAAGCAGAACAAGTCTTGTGTTGAAGAGGAAGAAAGAAGGCCACAATGCCTGAAGCGGACACAGGGAGGAAAGGAAGTTGGAGAGGTAAGTGGAGGCCAAATCACAGAGTTTTCCAAGTCAGGCTAGCAGTTCAGACTTTATTCTAAATGTAAAAAAAAAAAAAAAAGAAAAGAAAAGAAAAAAGAAAAAGCACCAAAAAGTATCAGCTGAACCACGCTGATTTTATTTTATTTTATTTGCTTTTTTTTTCAATATATGAAATTTATTGTCAGATTGGTTTCCATACAACACCCAGGATTCATCCCAAAAGGTGCCCTCCTCAATACCCATCACCCACCCTCCCCTCCCTCCCACCCCCCATCAACCCTCAGTTTGTTCTCAGTTTTGAAGAGTCTCTTATGCTTTGGCTCTCTCCCACTGTAACCTCTTTTTTTTTTTCCCTTCCCCTCCTCCATGGGTTTCTGTTAAATTTCTCAGGATCCACATAAGAGTGAAACCATATGGTATCTGTCCTTCTCTGTGTGGCTTATTTCACCTAGCATCACACTCTCCAGTTCCATCCACATTGCTACAAAGGGCCATATTTCGTTCTTTCTCATTGCCATGTAGTACTCCATTGTGTATATAAACCACAATTTCTTTATCCATTCATCAGTTGATGGACATTTAGGCTCTTTCCATAATTTGGCTATTGTTGAGAGTGCTGCTATAAACATTGGGGTACAAGTGCCCCTATGCATCAGTACTCCTGTATCCCTTGGGTAAATTCCTAGCAGTGCTACTGCTGGGTCATAGGGTAGGTCTATTTTTAATTTTTTGAGGAACCTCCACACTGCTTTCCAGAGTGGCTGCACCAATTTGCATTCCCACCAACAGTGCAAGAGGAGAACCACGCTGATTTTAAATCCTAGCTTTGGTAAGTACTAGTTATGGGATCTTAGCAAGTGACTTAAATCTCTTGAGCTATAATATCCTCATTTACAACACGGGGAGGATAAAACCTCCTCATCTGGTGGTTGGGCAGGTTTGAGGAACATGCAGAGTGGCTGCAGGTGGCACAGTAAAGCTATGCTCACAGACAAGCAGATCCCAAATAAATGACAAACACAAGGAAAATGTACAAGGAAACCATTTTCTACAGTGGAAAGAGGCAAAACGCAAACATCAACACATTCAGATCTGCCAGTATTTTGCTGTGGCTTTAAGAACTCTATGATCTAGACCAGCAGTCAGCAAACCACAGCCAGCAGACCAGTTCTGTGCCAGCCCCATCCCCAGACCTCTTCGTAATGATGTGTACACTTTGAAATGGCTTCTAAAAAGCCCCAGAGTAATATTTCATGACACATGAGTATTATATGAAATTTAAATTTCAGGGGCGCCTGGGTGGCTCAGTCAGTTGAGCATCTGACTTCAGCTCAGGTCATGATCTTGCGGTTTGTGGGTTTAAGCCCCGCGTCAGGCTCTGTGCTGACAGCTCAGAGCCTGGAGCCTGCTTCAGATTCTGGGTCTCCCTCTCTCTCTGCCTCTCCCTGCTCACACTCTGTCTCTCTCCTTCAAAAACAAATAAACATTAAAAATTTTTTATTTAAATTTCATAAATAAACTTCTACTGGAACACGACCACATCCATTCTGTTAGATGTGTATGTCTATGGCTGCTTTGCACTACAATGGCAGAGCTGGATAACTGGGACATGGAACATATGGCTTGCAAAGACGAAGAAACGTATTATTTGGCTCTTTACAGATCTAACGTCCCTATAATAAGTCACCCTGAAGGAAAACTATAAAACAGTTCATTCTCTAATCACCTATGACTAAATAAAACATGGGTTCTCTCTTTCAGAGAGAAGAAAGGCTAAAGCAGGTATTGCTTGACATCATTTCCATGCCAAGTTTTTTAAATTAGCAACTGGCAATAATTTTTATGCAAAAGTAAAATGTTCACCTTCACTAATGCTTCCCCATCCAGTCACCGCACAGATCTCAGAGGAAAAGAGTGGCTCCCTGCTTTCTGGGAGACACACCGGCCTCACGACGGAGTTGAACGCCAGAGGAGAGCTCAGTTGTATTAGGGCGATGTCAGAGTCAAAGCTCCAGCTATCAAAGTCTTCATGCACCACAACGTGCTTGGCCCTTCTCACCTGTATCAGTGGTGAGCAAGCAAATTACAAGATAAAGTCAATGAGTCAAACTACTTCTTTGCATAATAGTCCAAAATAAACCTTCAATCTCTGTATTGCCATGCATCAGCAATGAAGGTGGCTCTGTACTGAATTGAAAAGGGCAATCTGTGTTTGTAATTTGCAGGAGGCCATGAACTTTCTGAGGACAGTCCTGGAGAAAGCAGGCTATGTGGACCTGTGTACACAGACTTGAATTTACATTTCCTGACCTGCCTCACTTAATTCTCTGATGTAATCGTGAGCTCAGATTATATCTTTATGTTTTTTATTGAAAAAAAATTTTTTGAACGTTTATTTTTGAAGGAGAGAGAGAGCATGAGCAGGGGAGGAGCAGAGGGAAAGGAAGACACAGAATCCAAAGTGGGCTCCAGGCTCTGAGCTGTCAGCACAGAGCCCGACACGGGACTCCAACTCACAAACCGTGAGATCATGACCTGAACTGAAGTTGGAGGCTTAACCAACTGAGCCACCCAGGGGCTCCACAGATCGTATCTTTAAATGTTGATACATCCGGTAACTGTATAGGGACACTAGGAGATGGGTACCTAATTACATATTTTAGCTAAAGGTATTCCTCAGCATGTAATAACACTTAGGATAGAGGCAGAATGACCCTTCAAAACATTTCTCACCTGCTCAGTTGATTCCCTCAGGGTTCTGTCATGGTCCCCAGCAACAATGGTCCAGAAGAGTGGATTATTTTTCCTGGAGAAAGAACAAGAAAAGTTTGACATGAGGAGTCATTTTTTTACCATTTGATCTAACCCCATGGGGCTCTACCAACACGCACTGTGTTTAGCTCAGCCAAATGCCACTATTCCCCTGTCTGGTGCCTTTGTGTGATCTCCTGCCTGGGAAGGTACACCACACCTCCTGATCTACCTGTAGAGTTCTTAATGATGCATCCCGCCCCTTTATTTTGGCAATAAAATGACCTTGGAGCCCCTACCAAATATCACCAAACACTATTTTTAAGTTGAAGAGTTAAAAAGAAAAACTATAGCTTATTTTCATTTCACAGTGATATTAAGAATACATAATGACATAGCTTCTGGCCTATGTTTTACTGTTAAAAGTAGCCAAACATTATCTTACAGGAATACATCTCAAATTGTTTTCTTTTAGCAAATCACCAGAATTAATGGAACAGAGGTTAAAAAATTTATCAGTTCATAAAACAGGTAAAACTCACCTATGGCACCTATGGGATTATTTTGGGAAAATGATGATTGGAAGAAACATAGGGAGCTGCTGGGTATTGGCAATATTTTGTCTTATGATGTGGGTACTAGTCACATGGGTGCCCACTTTGTGAAAATTCCTCTAACTATAAACTTGACATTTGCACCCTTTTGATATATTTCAAAAGAATGTTTTAAAAAAGTTTAAATCAATATCCATTAATCTGCCACATCAAGATTTTCAGCTGAAGAAATATGTGAGGAAAGAGTCCCTCAATTGTCACAAATATTATCACTTCAGCTTGGAGATTCTTTAATTTTCCAAAATTTACTTTTTTCCTTAGGAAAAGCAAGGTTATTGAAATTATTTTTTCAATATGCTTTATTCAAAGGAAAAGTTTCTTCATATACATGGGCATCTTCTGTCTAGTCTTAACCATGTTCATTTCAATTCCTTGCATGATGAGTCTGACTTATTCATGTGTTTCAATATGACTTATTAAAGGAGCCTACTCAGGTAAAGTGCTTGGCAAATACCTTCCAGATGGTAATGACTCCATAATGGTAGCCATTATCAGTGTTATTATCTGCTATGCACTCTAACTGAAGGATTAAACTTTATTTTCAAAGTCACCCTCTAAATTATTACTTGATAGTAAAGAAACTTATTTTCTAAAGCCACTCTACTTCTTTAAATAGAGGATAGCGTGCACAAAGGAATGAAATTATAAAAATCATGGTATAGTTGATAATGTAGATCACAACTTCTAGTGAAGTTTTATGTGCACAGTCATCAAATTTCCTTTAATTTGGTAGAACACTGTGTAAAAAAATTGTTATGACAGAACAACATACATGTTATGAGGGAACAGGGTCTGAGTTTTTCCAACAGTAGGATAATAGCTCTAAGTAGCAACTGATGGATTTCTCCATCCTATCTCCCCCCTTGAGCACAATCAAATTTCATTTCTTATATCCTTAGGGTCTTAGCCCCAATCCAACAATAGGACATATGCCACTACTGCTTTGGGAGAAGAAATAATTACTGCTGAATTACAGAAAAAAAAAGTGGCTGAAACTGAAAAAATTTAGGTCTTTAAGAAAAATTTAGTCTTTAAGACTGAAAGATTCCAATGTAGAATTGCAAAGTGAATTTAGTTCCCTACAGTAAAACTCCCAAATGAGCACAAAGACCAGTGTGAAGTCAGCAAAAGAAAAATACCAGTTTTCCCTAACTGTGGAACATTACCTGGGAACTTCTTACAAACACAAATGTTGAGGCCGCACACCAGACTTATAGATTCAGCAACCCTCCAGGTGATTCTGGTTTATGCTAAAGTTTGAGAACTAATAAACTAATATTAAGAGCAACCAGTGCCAGCGAAGCCATGGGAGGTGGTCCAGCGTTGCTGTTATCCTTAATGTCTTTGGAGTGCTACCCAACACTGTGAAATAGGCTGGCACCTAGTGCCCTTCAGCAAAAATGATGTCTACTTCAGCTCCCACACTTTGCAGATCTCCCCAGCTGGCTTATCCCCCATGGCAAACTTCCCTTATCAATGGATTTGGATATGTGGAAGCCCCCTTCAACAGAGGATGGGGCTCTGGGTGTCTACCAAGTCAATGAAGATGATCTGGGAGAAACAAGTCCATGAAGGAATCCACTGCAGAGTTCCCACAAAGGCAGAGTATGAGTGGAACATACCAATTTTGTTACTCTGGCCTATCAAACACTTCTGGTGTAAAGAGCCATATACTCCAAGGAATAGCTTCAAAAAGACATTTCTCTGGCGAAATAAGTCAGGCAACTGTGAAGAGTTAAAGAAAAAAATGAGGCACACAGACATTTTCTGTATCATTAAAAATATAAGGCACAATGTTTTGTGCAAAAAATAATATATATGGTATATACAAATACTATAAAATAGACCGTGTGCTTAAATATTAGTGGGAAATCGTGGGAATGCAAGCTGGTGCAGCCACTCTGGAAAACAGTATGGAGGTTCCTCAAAAAATTAAAACTGTAACTACCCTATGGCCCAGCAATTGCACTACTAGGTATTTATCCAAAGGATACAGGTGTGCTGTTTCGTAGAGACACATGCACCCTCATGTTTATAGCAGCACTATCGACACTTTATAGCAGCACTATCGAAATGTTTATATCAACATGTTTATGGCAGCACTATCGAAAGTATGGAAAGACCCCAAATGTCCATCGATGGATGAATGGATAAAGAAGAGGTGGTATATAAATACAATGGAGTATTACTCAACAATCAGAAAGAATGAAATCTTGCCATTTGCAACTACATGGATGGAACTGGAGGGTATTATGCTAAGTGAAATTAGAGAAAGACAAATATCATGTGACTTCACTCATATAAGGACTTTAGGAGACAAAACAGATGAACATAAGGGAAGAGAAACAAAAATAATATAAAAACAGGGAGGGGGACAAAGCATAAGAGACTCATAAATATGGAGAACAAACAGAGGGTTACTGGAGGGGGTGTCGGAGTGGGGGATGGGCTAAATGGGTAAGGGGCATTAAGGAATCTACTCCTGAAATCATTGTTGCACTATATGCTAACTAATTTGGATGTAAATTAAAAAAAAATAAATCAGATTAAAAAAATAAATATTAGTGGGAAATCAGATAATTAAAACATTGTTAGTATTGATCACTTCTAAAGAGGAGGAATGGATTCATGAAATGGAGAGAGTATTTAGATTTTACTTGATAACTTTCTTTAAGTGCCTTTATCCACAAGCATTACTATTACAAAAATCCTTTCTTTTTTTTTAAGAAATCAAGAAATCACCAATGAAATTGCATACAAATTCCTTTTGTGGTCAACTTTAGTGGTTCACAAACATTTACAGCTGACTGTGTTTATTAATCTCAAATGACTCATTAATTTGAATATCCCCTTTGTGAAGAATGGTCTTGCTATGGTCTGTATCTTGCTGCAAGGTGTCTGGTTAATCACATAAATTCCCAGAACAGACTACACTAGTTGACAAGGGAATCTGCCAAAACGTCGCCTGTGCCTCGAGCTTCA
The DNA here is from genome assembly GCF_022079265.1 of Lynx rufus. Classification (NCBI taxonomy): domain Eukaryota; kingdom Metazoa; phylum Chordata; class Mammalia; order Carnivora; family Felidae; genus Lynx; species Lynx rufus. Next base: position 62,501,160 of record NW_025814889.1, read on the forward strand.
ATACTAATATTTGTCTTTTCTAAGACATTAATTGTTACTAATTAATCAGCTACTATTGAGGCTTCTTTTCCACGATACATAAAAATGAATTCTGATAGAATTACTTAAAATGGGCATTTCCAAGGGAAGGAAAGCCTAGAATGAATGGTATTGGACTGAGTTGGAAACATCCACATGAACTCATGTTTAGCTTAATATAGATACAGAAAGATAGCTATATTTACAGAATGGATTAGTAACCATAGCTATATTTACTAGCTCTGTCAGCTGAGAGGACCTAGTGCAATAACACCCTAGTAGCAACTAGTACACGCACCACTTAGACCTTGATTTCTCATACCATTCTCCAATAAAGTAGACCAGGGCTCACTGGAGAAATGACTGGTTCTAGGACTGAGGAGGGAATACATCAGATAAACCTGGAGCATTTTGTAGTGTCACAAATGGATAGGGGCATGTCAAAAAGATAAGAGGTGACCCTGAAAGAGCTGACACTGGTCAAAGCTGGAAAAATTTGAGCAACAAAATAGATATGTAGTATTTTAATGTTATTTTTTTTTAGAGAGAGCGTGAGAAGGGGGGGAGGGGTAGAGAGAGAGGGAAACACAGAATCTGAAGCAGGCTCCAGGCTCCAAGCTTTCAGCATAGAGCCCGATGTGGGGCTCACACTCACAAATGGAGAATCATGACCTGAGCTGAAGTCGGACGCTTAACCAACTGAGCCGTCCAGATGCCCCTGTAGTATTTTCAAATAAATATCCCTGAATCCATACCGATATAAATACATTGTTTAACAAATAAATCAGGAAGAATAGACATATCTCCCATACAGAAAAATTTCAAACAATTTATGTAGACACTTTCCACTCAGGAGGTGAAGCTTAATACCCAATGCCTCAAGTGGCATATGACTTCTGTAGTTTTCCTCTTCCAAAACCATAATCCCAGTAAAACCATGAGGAAATAGCAGATAAATTCAAATTGAGGGACCTTCTACAAAATAACAGATGAGTACTCCCCCAAACTGGGAAGGTCATCAAAAACCAGGAAAGTCTGTGATACTTATAGCCAAGAGTAGCCTTACATGACATGCCGACTAAATGTAATGTGGTATCCTGAATGGCAAAGGGAACTGCAACCACAAACACCTTGAGACAGAGGAAATGCAGCATGTTTGAGGAATGGGGCTGGCCCATTACGAGCAAGCAGGGTCAAGTTTGGGTCAGATAGACAGATAGGAAGTGGTTCTTCATCATGGCTGCACATTGGAATCATGAGAGGGTTTTTTTTTAAGTTTATTTTGAGAGAAAGAGAAAAAGTGCATGAGCAGGGACGGGGCAGAAAGAAAGAGAGAGAGAGAGAGAGAGAGAGAGAGAGAGAATGAATCCCAAGCAAGCTATTGCACTGTCAGCACAGGGCCTGATGCAGGGCTTGAACCCATGAACCATGAGATCATGACCTGAGCTGAAATCAAGAGTCAGATGCTCAACCTACTGAGTCACCCATCTGAGGAGTTTAAATAAAAATAAAAAATTAAAAAAAAAAAAAAACTACCCATGTCTAGAAGTCACCAACAAGTGACTTTAGTTTGGAAGGAAAATGAATTAATTACAGTTATACAAAGGCACCTAGCTTATCTGTATACCACTAAGATAAGAGCAATTCACAGTAAAATAGAAACTACAATTCTTTTACATTATCAAAACCAAGAAAAACCAAACAGTGTACTAGTTTTAGGGATTCACAGATGTTAAAATTAAAAAAAAACCCATCAGTATCATAAATACAAAATTTAGCATAGTGTCTTCCTCTTGGCAGGGGTTCTAGGGGGTCTTAAGAAGTGTAAAGAGTCTGCCTAAACTGGGTGGCAAGGACACATATGTACATTTACTATTCTTTAGACCACATATGTGTCATGTGCAGTTTTTCATATCATGGCATAATTCACAATTTAAAAACCCTGAAAATGTTAAGCAAAATTTTAGTTCATTGGTAGTCCAGTGACCAACGTGGTAGATTATCCTACTGTGCTCTCCACTATTTGGACCATATTTTAAGAAAAACAACACTAAATCAATCCAGAGGAAGTTGTACCACATGGCAAGGTATCTGGAATTACTGACAAACAACAAAATGATGAGCCCTAGCTTAAAGATGAAATTAAGGGGCAATGTGAGAGAGATCTTCAAGTATAGGGAACACTGTTATGTGAAAGAAGAAGCAGATTGAGTTTTTGTTTTCGAGAGCTCCAGTAAATTTAGACCAATAGGTTTCTGCTGAAGAGAAACAGACGTGTGCTCAACATAATAATCAGAGATTGCCATAAATGAGATGAGCAATTTCAAGATTTGATCAACATTTTCCTCACTGACATTGTTTAAGTAGAGGAAACGGCTGTATAGAAAGTCGTTGAAAGATTCCTGCTTTAGAATTAGTCTGGATTGGGGCGCCTGGGTGGCGCAGTCGGTTAAGCGTCCGACTTCAGCCAGGTCACGATCTCGCGGTCTGTGAGTTCGAGCCCCGCGTCAGGCTCTGGGCTGATGGCTCAGAGCCTGGAGCCTGTTTCCGATTCTGTGTCTCCCTCTCTCTCTGCCCCTCCCCTGTTCATGCTCTGTCTCTCTCTGTCCCAAAAATAAATAAACGTTGAAAAAAAAATTAAAAAAAAAAAAAAAGAATTAGTCTGGATGACTTTATTCGATAATTATACTTCTACCCTAGGCATGGCCATAAATACATGCTAAGTACATTATTAAAATATCATCAATTTCACTCACGATTGCACACAATGGGCTGCAGTGAGAATCCAGGTTGGGTTGAGGATGGCACCTCCACACTGGTGACTGCCTTGAAACCTCACACCCACCTGCCATGGCCAACAGTGGGGACAGGCTTCCTCCCCCACTACAGTTCTTCTGGAAAGCCACTGGAGACTAAATGGAGGGATGCCACAGATACCTATAGCAGAGAGGATGAAATTAATGACCTATCCAACTGAAGTAAGAAAGAACATACACCTCCTCCAATAGCTGACTGTAGTAATTTCCAAATATCAGATGAGCTTTATAGAGATATCAACTCCCTAACATCCACCTCTGAGGAATCTGATTTTAAAAGCTTGCCTTGGTAACTCTGCTAAGCAATTAGGTTTTTAGTTACTGGCCTACAGAGTAATATTTACTCATTCATTCAATAAATAATTTTAGTGGTTGGTACTGCCAGGCAATGTTCTCGATAGTGATGTTTTAGGTGTCGCTGATCTATCAGTGAATAGAATAGACAAAAGTCTTGGCTGTCATGGAACTTACATTCTACTGGGATGGGTTATTTTTGTTGTTGTTGTTGTTGTTAACATTAGAGCATATAAAGTTCTTCATACATATCCTTGTTTCTTCTCTCTCTCGTGGCATTTTCTCCTATTGCAGCTCCCTGTACAACTTTCTATTATAGCTCATCTAGGCCATATTGAATACATGCATATAGAACAATGAAAGATCATAATTTTTGACCAGATACTTCAGATTACAAGTAAGTTAAAAGTTGCCAGTGTGTGCTAAAATGAAACAAAACAAAAAACTTTGTTTTCTCCCTTTGCCTCAAAATGCATAATCATATATTAAATATGGATTCTAGGAAGATATTTTAAATATCAAGTTTGCACAGGTGCAAATGAGGACAAAGAATTACTCTCTGCACCTTTTTCTTCTAATCATAAAGCTTATTTCTTCTTCCCTCTATTTATATGTGTATATGCAAACCCAAACAAAATTCTGGAAGTTTCATGGACCTAAATGTAAAACTCATTCTTCTTCATTGTAGAGTTATATAAATGTAAAATGAGGCTTTCCAAAGAAGAAAGATTAAACAGGTAGTAACTACGTGACCATCAACTCACCATATGGAATAAGTTTTGCAGAAGATACAAGATTGGTTTGGGGAGGTGATGTTGATCCAACTTGGTTTGAAGAGTCTACAGAGAAAACATTTTTTTAATTGAAAATATTTAAAGTCGTCTACACTAGCTGACCCTGCTTGCTTATCCTGGTCAATCATAAAACCACTCTAATGTTGATTTCACTACTGCAATCTTTCCAGTGCTAAATGCCAGATCCCATAGATGTGATTGGTTATATTTTTCTTAAATTTCTAGTGTATCTTGACCCTTTTAAGCATTTCTTCCTTCTTTGGCCTCATTAAATTACTCTCTCGATTTTCTCAAAAAATCTATGACCATCTCTTCTCAATCTCAGTCTTATTTTCAAGATCCTATCCTCCAGCCTGCAAGATATTCCACAAAGTACAGTTCATAACCCTATTACTATTCATTTGCATATATATGACTTCCACATTTCTCAAGTCTCTTTTCTGAATTCTAGATGTAGAATATGCTAGCTATATTCATCTGGATCTCCCACAAGCTCATACAAATCCACTTGTCTCAAATGAAACCAATTGATTTCAAGAGTCAACACGGTCTTATGTTTCCCTGTATCATTTAGTGGCTCTACCATCCACCTAGCCACTCAAGCTAGAGTCCTCAGAATCATGCTGGAATTTTTCTACTTTATATATCACCTTTGCCACAACATATCTGATCAAGGAATACCCCTAAAATAAATTCTTACAATGATTTATTCACTACTCTCCTTGTAAATTCACTAATCTCTGCCTAATCTTTGTCTCTATCTTCCACATTACTACCAACGTTTGGGTTCTGGCTCCGCCTCTTGGCAGTTATGCATCTTTGGGAAAGCTACTTAACCTCTCTGAACTTTCTTCCTTCATCTGTGAAAAGGAGAGCATTGTATAAACCTTTTAGGTTTGTAAGGAGGAATAAATGTGGTAATGCATGTGAAATGTTTAGTCTATACTTGGTACAGAGCAAGTAATCAACAAATGTTAGCTGGCTATCCTATCACTCTGCTACCTAAAACTGAATGCCCTGAATCCATCATGATACGACTCTTGCCTCTTCTAACATTCCCTCCAAAACTTGAACACTGCCAAATTATTTGTAGTTTTTTGTACATCACCCATTCTTTTCCACACTAGGGTCTTGAAGGAATGATATTCCTTCCATCTTAGTAAAGGCTGCTTTATTTTCTAGAATGGCTAGAAAACTATAAATCCTTCAAAACCCTGAAATGTCCCAAAACAGAGACAGTCAATCTCATTTCTGAATTGCATTCTCTAATCGAAATTATCTACTTTTGATATAAGGTGCTTAAAGTGTTTTTTGATCATTGAGTGGATGTAGTTTCTTAGCTTCACCAGAGGTTCTTGTTAAAGCACAGATTCCTGGGCCCCATCACAGATCTACAGAACCTAAATCTTCAGGAGTGGGCACAGGAATCTGCAGTTAAAAATTTTTTTAATGTTCATTTAATTTCGAGAGAGAAACAGAGAGTGAGCAGGGGTGGGGCAGAGAGAAAGGGAGACACAGAACCTGAAGAAGGCTTCAGGCTCTGAGCTGTCAGCACAGAGCTCGATGCGGGGCTGGAACCTATGAACTGTGAGATCATGACCTGAGCTGAAGTCAGATGCTCAACCAACTGAGCCACCCAGATGCCCCAGAAATCTGTATGTTTTGGGGCTCCTGGGTGACTCAGTAGGTTGAGCGTCCGATTTCGGTTCAGGTCATGATCTCGCCGTCTCTGAGTTCAAGCCCTGCACTGGGCTCTGTGCTGATAGCTCAGAGCCTGGAGCCTCCTTTGGATTCTGTGTCTCCCTCTCTCTCTTACCCTCTCCTGCTTACACTCTGCCACTCTCTTTCTCTCATATAAATAAACATTAAAAAAATGTTTTTTAAAGTAGGCTCCATGCCCAAGACCCTGAGATCAAGACCTGAGCTAAGATCAAGAGTCAGATGCATAACCAACCGAGCCACCCAGGAGTCCCAGGAATCTGCATTTATATTTTGTCACCAAGGTGTTTCAAGCACCCTAAATTCAGGTAAACATGGCTAAGTGATCTTCCGTATAACTATTTTCACAAGCAAAAATAATTACTGTGCTAGTGCTTATCCTCACCTGAGAGCAAAAAGGTGAAACTAGCCTTGAAGCCTCGGAAGTTATTTTCACCATCACTTTTAAAATGAATCACCAGCATATTATGAGGACTGAATATTGAAGTAGGGTTCAAGATCCCACAAAGTTTAGCTGTAAAAGTTTTAGGAAAGTTTGATTTACAGTTACAAAATGTTTTAAGTCAGAAAACAGAGGTAAAACATTATCTAATTTTTTCCCAGCAATTCTGGTTTTCTTCAACTTTGGTTTGTAGGCACACTTTTCCATTGCATGTGGGAGTGAAACACTAGTTTCAAGGTAACTATATGTTGTAATTTTATCTCATAGAAAAACACTCTACAGATAGAGAAAAGACATCTGATTTTTAGTATGCATAGAAATGTCAATTGACTTTTAATGTACCCAGTGTGAAGGGGTGAGTTAAAGAAAATCCCAAACTTCGTATCCTCCTTTCAAAGGGAAGGTGGCTATGCTTTATGTAAGTAACACCTGAAATCTGCTTCACTTGAAGCCCACTCTATACAGATCCTATTCAGCTGGATGAGGGGGATTGTGCCTCCACTCAGCTGCCCTGAATATCCAAACATTCCCAACCCACTTATATTCCTGGGTCTCAGACCCACACTGACATCTAACTAAGGGACAAATAATAGGTACATTAAGGGAGTGGCTGCACAGCTGGAAGAGATAACTTCTTATACTAAGTAAATTGGTAGGTCAAAATGGAAAGTGTATTTGAAGTTTTCAAAAATTAACTTTTAAGATTCAAGTAGAAACTATAGTTTTGGTTACTTTGGTTACTTTTGGTTACTTTTTTTGGTTACTATACTTTTCAGTTACTTTTTTTGGTTACTTTTTAATACAAAAAGGAGTTTAAAAAATTACCTTCAGTAACTGCCAAAAATGTATTCAATGTTACTATTTCCTTCTTCCCTGGGACTTCACATTCACCTTCCAAATATTCTGAAACATTCTCCAAATTTTACATGTTTCTATTAAAAATCTTACTGGTGAGGGGTGCCTGGGTGGCTCAGTCGGTTAAGTGTCTGACTTCAGCTCAGGTCATGATCTCACATCTTGCGGGTTCAAGCCCCACGTTGGGCTCTGTGCTGACAGCTCAGAGCCTGGAACCTGCTTTGGATTCTGTGTCTCCTTCTCTCTCTGACCTTCCCACACTCGTATGCTGTCTCTGTGTCTCTCTCTCTCTCTCTCTCTCTCTCTCTCTCTCTCTCTCTCTCTTTCAAAAATAAATAAACATTAAAAAAAATCATACTGGTGGGGCAGCACCTGGGTAGCTCAGTCGGTTTAGCATCCAACTTTGGCTCAGGTCATGATCTCATACCTGATCTCAGACCTTGTGGGTTCGAGCCCGGTGTCAGGCTCTGAGCTGACAGCTTGGGATTCTGTGTCTCCCTCTCTCTCTGCCCCTCCCCCGTCTCATGCTCCCTCTCTTTCTCAAAAATGAGTAAACATTAAAAAAATTTTTTTTAATCTTCCTGGTGAATCCATTGTTGGCTCATCGGTTAAAGCTAAAGTTTTTTGACACGTGAGTTTCCAGAATAAGAAATCCTTATTCTCATTCAACTTTGTGTCACCCAAGGAGGCCAGTCAGTGTTACAACTACTCTTGTTCTTTACAGATGGAATGTTACCCACCTAACTCGTGCTCCTCTTCAGGATCACCATAAATCACAACAGCATCATAAATACAGTTTGGGCTAAATTCAGTGATAAAGTCCTCAAATTCCAACTGTGCAAATTAGAAACATAACCAGAGAAATGGTCAAGGAAGAGAAGAGATGAACTTTAAAAGCTTCCCTCTGAACATGAAAAGGCTGGCAGTTACCCCTCCTATTCTATTGATATAAGTGTAAGTAATTGCAGCCTCTTTGGAGAGCAATTTGGCAGTGACTATGAGGTTTAAATGCAGAAATCCTTTGACACAGAAAGTCCACTCCTGGGAATCACATACATCCACATGTGCCCAAATACATGGACACAAGAATGTACTAGCACTGCTGGTAAGGGCAAAGACTGGAAACCCACTAAGTGTATATTATTGGGACCTGACTTAAATTATGGAATATCGGGGCCCCTGGGTGGCTCAGCTGGTTGAGTGTCCGGCTTCAGCTCAGGTCATGATCTCATGCTTTGTGAGTTCAAGCCCCGTGCCGGGCTCTGTGCTGACAGCTCAGAGCCTGGAGCCTGCTTCCAGTTCTGTGTCTCCCTGTCTCTCTGCTCCTTCCCCACTTGTGGTCTGTCTCTGTCTCTCTCAAAAATAAATAAACATTAAAAAAAATTAAAAAAGAAATTATGGAATATCACACAATATAATGTATGCAGTTAATGAAAAGTGCTCTGTGGACTCATTTGGAAAGATCTTTGAGATATTTTTAAGGAGAAAAAGCATTGGTAAGCAATGTAAATATATGCATGTTTCTAAATGCTCAGAAGATCTCCCTAGGGACACTCTAGTGTTCACTTGCCATTAGGAGGTATGATGGGTGTTAGATGAGAAGGAGGCCTACTTTTCGATGTATTCTCTTAAACTGCTCAAACTTTTCAAAGCACATTTATAGATCCAGATGTAGGTTGATATATTTATATATGGCGGCAAACTGAAGCTCCTAGTCATAATGGCAGTTTCATAGGCAGGATGAAGCAAGTTCTGCCTAACCAACACAGCTAAGCTCTCAATGAAGTAAAGATCTTCCTTAGCTGCTTACCTTTATAATGTGTTTCTCCGGAGCACGAATGAACCAATGACACTTTACATTCATGGGATACGAGTCAGGATAACTGGCAGAGTGAATCATCCCTTCTTCCACCAATACAGCTACACTCCCACAGCCTGAACCTGTTGAAGTGTCAGGGAAATCCAAAGTGAATGGCCAAAGGCATTCCCTCTTCCTTATTCCCATATCAGATAAAAACATCAGGGAATTAAATATCTGAGATACCAGCTTCTGAGTTCTTCTGAACAGCAGTAAATGTAAGCTCAAAGCTGCTGCCACCGTTTTCTGGATCAGAAACAAATGTAACTGTGGCCTCACTGGTCTCAGTCAGCAATGGTGAAGGCAATTTATCTCCACAGACCTTACCTTAAAAGGAAAAGAAATTGAAATAGCATTACTAAAAATGTCACAAACTTGTTAATTTTTTTTCCTAATACTATGTTCCAGGAACTCTGTGTTCTCAACCCACCAAACTATTTACTGGTTAATTTAATTTTTCCACACTGTCTGTATCTGTGCTTTTTCAAACTCAATCTCACATGTCTAAATTCTACGCATCCTTCAGGGCCTGACTCAAAGTCCAGTTCTCATAAACCGTCCTAAATACCCATTAAAGTAAGAGGTACCTTTTCTGAGTCACCGCAGCACATTTCCTGTACCATGTCATTTTCTACTTTATGGTACACGCTTAGATACCTTATCAGACTGCAATTGCATTAGAGCAGAGACTGTTTTTACTCCACATATGTGTAGGACTTGATATGATATCTGGCACATAGTTGATTTTTTAACAAATGATTGGTTGAAAGAATGGTTCCTAGGTAAATTGCAGGCCTGAATGTGAAATCATTTAGTCAATGAATATTATAACCCTTAGCACAATACCTTATCTACAGCATCCTGTCGATTTGCAACAAGCTATTTGTCCTAATCACTGGCCTAGGGAGACCTAGAGACCAAGGTCTATACCAGCTCTAGAGATCTTCTATCAAGATGCTTAACACATATTTCAATTAAAGTTATCAATTATGCTTATATAGTGTATAAGTGGTATTCCACAAATGACCTGAAATGATCTATTGTCATGGGAGAAAAGAACATCATAAAACAATGTGAAGTTCAATGTGTATAGTTATTATGTATAAATGAATATACAGTACCCCAAAATGTTAACAGCATTTATCTCTAGGTGGTAGGATTTTTAATGGTTTACATTTTCTTCCAGTTACTTACCTGTCTTTACCAAATTTGGCAAACAGGCACCCACTTTTGTGATAAAACCAAAAAACAAAATAGATGTTGCCTTGAAAGGAAGTTTCTGATAATTGTGAGATCAATGTCATTCAAAACTGCTACTCAACCTGAGAAGGGAATAGCTCACTCAACATGCCAGTCATTGGTTCCTCTCTTACCACACACATCTGCCCCTTCAGGAAAGGGACAGCATATAAAGTGTTCTATGGCAGATATCTAACTTCAGGTCCCTTTGCACGTCTTCAGTTGTTCAGATACTCTAACATGACAAGAAAAAATAAATGTAACATACGTACTAATAAGCACTCCATTGCTTGATTGTAAAAATATATAGCCATGGTCACAACCAACTTGATTTTGTATGTCTAAGCTTGCAAATTTTATCAGGATAATTTTATCTTCTGGTACCATTATTTTCCACATACATAAGCTAGACAGGGGAAGGTGGAGAAAGTATAATAAATAGGACAATCAAATGTGACAAATAAGATCTAATATATGGGCTTTAGCTCATAACTTACCAGTAACAAAAATCATAGACTATTAGAAGATAATAGGCAATGGAAGTTCCTTATGTAAGAATAATTTGGATAGGCTCAAATTGCTGGCATTTATCCAACAAATAGAGGCGTTAATTAGAGAGTGGCCGGAAACCACCCTTTAAATTTCATTCTGTTATAAAATGCTAGGATTCTGATCTGTAAATTGAAAACCCTAAGATTCACCTCTTTGTTCTAACTTATTAGCCTAATTGAAAATTCATAGTTTTCACCCAGAAGTCAAATTATGGGTCATGAATTATGGATTGACCATGCTGCATATGTTAACTCTAACCAGCCACATCCTCCAAGGTCAGCCTGGATCTCAGTCCCTGAAGGTGCAATGTCACCTCCCTAACTCCCAGTAAGGTCAGCTGTGACCTTTTATTAACATCTTTAGAAATATGTCTAAACATTTTGAAAGGAGTCTTACATAATTTAACACATAATCTTTTACTTTTATTTTCCTATACGAATTCGTATTATTAAAGAAAAGAAACCCCAGCAGACCGTAAATCCTTAGCATCTTTTGTGCCTCACATTCATTGGGCTGCAAAGCACTCTTACCTGGAATCTAACATGTCAGAACAAACCTCTTTCTAAAACTTGGCAGTCTTTCTCAACAGACTTAGACCTTTTTTGTTGTGTTTTTTTTTACATAATTTTTTTAAGTTTATTTATTTTTGAGAGAGAGAAAGAGACAGCATGAGCGGGGGAAGGGCAGAGAGAGAGAGAGAGAGAGAGAGGGAGAGAATCCCAAGCAGGCTCCACACTGCCAGCACAGACCCCAATGCAGGGCTCAAACCCACAAAACCATGAGATCATGACCTGAGCCAAAACCAAGAGTCAGACAACTTAATTGACTGAGCCACCCAGGCACTCCATCAACAGCCTTAGACCTCTTAACAGTATCACTGCCCTCTAAGTAATAAGTGTTCAGGACTGTAGAAGTTATCCAGCTTTTTAATGCCCTGTTTCCAAAAACCAAATGTAACAATTCTTACTAAATATCTTCTTAACCAGAAACTCCCTGCTTTACTTTTTCAAGTCCATCGTCTTGAACATCGAGGTCAAAATAGGCTGCTTAAATATTATTAAAATCCCTCTTTAAGCACTTCAATTTATAAAACAATAGGCTGTCTAAAATATTACAAAGCTCACTTTTTTAGGCACTTCAATTGAAAAAGCACTCCACATCTATTATCCTTATTGAGGCTCTTTATAACCCTCTGAAGTGGGCAGGGAGAAATTATTCCCCTTATTCCAAATAAGAAAACTGTCATGATATTAAAAGACTCATCACACCTCACACATAATAGGAAATATAGGTTGGGCTTTATGGCTTCAAAGTCAAGTACTTTCTCCTGTTCATCAAATTATTGTCTACCTCAAAATCCCTACCTCAGTGATAGAAAACAGATTTCAAATCATATGCCAACCTGGTTTGTTGTTAGTGACTGCTGTGTTGCAAAGGATTCTGAGGTCTAATCAAGCTAAGTGAGAGAGGATTACCAAAATTAAGCCTTGATTTACCTATTCAAATGTTTACTGAGCATTATTATATGCCAGGCACTGTTCTAGGCTCTTAGAAATGCAATGTCTCCCACAGGCATGGAAGGGGAGAGATGACCTGAGTGTCCTTATCTGCCAGGTCTCAGAATCTAGGTACCACCCAGCAGAATAAAGATAGGCTTGGAGGAACTGTGTAACTCCTTGCTCCTTCTTCACATTATTTGTTTCTATCTTAACATTAGTTAATTAACTCCATCTTCAATTAATCCTTCTACCATTCTCAAGGCTGCTTAGCATAATGGAGAAATCACTAAGATGCAGATTGATTCCGTATCGCATTACATTTCTAAAGCACATGTTTTTTCCTCCACATTGGAACATTCCAGAATCAGAAGGTTCTTACAGTATAGTCTTACAATTAATTCTTTTAGACTTAGATGGACACAGTTCTTGCAGAGAGGAATGATCTCTGGCCAGTCACCCAGGTGCACTATCAACTGCATGCTACTTACGTTATTTTCAGGTGTTTCAGACTATACGGGTGGTGGGAATTTTAGACTACATACCTGCATAAGTATTAGCTTGTGATTCAAAATCTCAGAGAAGATTTTTACCCCTCTCTACACCAGTGTCAAGGTAGGGGCATGTAGCTTTCCACATGGGTGGGCGTGTGCCTGGTTTAGCCTTACACTGAACATACAGCTTTTGGTGTCCCATCTTTATTTGTAATCTCCTGATCTGGGGTATTTTTTATTTCTTTGTTGAGTACATAAAATAACAATTTTACAACCAGTTTGTTTTAGATTTGCTGAAATACAGTATCAATTCATGCTAATACTGAGTTGTAAAGTTGCTGAAAGTCTTCCCATTAATCTCTGGTTGATTCATTTTAGTCCTTACATGCTATTAAGTATCTTAACTATTTAATCTCAACTTCATCCTCTAAACTTGAAGCAGCTAAAACCTTACAATTACTAAGAAGACATCTAGTGTAAATTCATTTAACCTTCCTATAGGTAACCTGAATTTTGTTGTTGTTGTTGCTTTCTCAGGAAAGTGATTATTCTTCATTTTTTCCAAAGCTAAATCTTCTTTAACTGTTCTGTTCTCATGAAACATCCTTCATGTATTTATACATTTCTCTTGACTCATCTTACTCTTTCTTCTGCTCATAAGCACAGTTAAGCCTAACCCACCCACCCCAACACAACAACAACAAAAAAACCCCCTGCTTCTCTTGAAACCTGTCCTACTATCCAAAAGCCACTGTCCTGTCTTCCTCTTTCCCTTCACTGTTAACTGTCTCCTCATCTGAAACAAGGGCAGCAAACCCTCACTCCCATGCCTCCTACAGGTCAAAAACCCTCATGTTAATTTTAAGGCTCTCTCTCTCTCTTACAACCCACATTTTCTTTTTTTTTTTTTTTAATTTTTTTTAACGTTTATTTATTTTTGAGACAGAGAGAGACAGAGCATGAACGGGGGAGGGTCAGAGAGAGAGGGAGACACAGACTCTGAAACAGGTTCCAGGCTCTGAGCAGTCAGCACAGAGCCCGACGCGGGGCTCAAACTCACGGACCGCGAGATCGTGACCTGAGCCGAAGTCGGACGCTTAACTGACTGAGCCACCCAGGCTCCCCACAACCCACATTTTCAACTCACTATCAAATCCTGCGGTTCTATCACTTTCACCTCCTCTACTATTGCAAACCTGGTCCCAAGCCATCGTGCTTACCTGGATTATTAGTGTCGATACCAATGACACTAACAGGGCTCAGCTCTTGGTCTTTCCCTTCCAGAGTCTTTTTTCTTTTTTTTTTTTTTTTAAGTTTATTTATTTATTTAGAGAGCATGCGTGCACAAGCAGGGGAGAGGCAGAGAGACAGGGAGAGAATTCCAAGCAGAATCTGTAGGGCCAATGCAGAACCCAATGCAGGATTTGAACACATGAACCATGAGATCATGCCCTGAGCTGAAATCAAGAGTTGGACGCTCAACTGACCGAGCCATGCAGGTGCCCCTATGGTCTATTTTCAATGAAACAACCAAAGTGATCCTTTTTAAGTGTGTCAGATCATGTTCCTTGTCTGCTCTAAGTCCTCCAATGATAATACATCTTGTAGTAAAATTCAAAAAAGTCCTTCTTATGTCTTCTAAGTCTGACCATGCTAACCATGACCATTTCCACCCATCACTTAGCTCTAGTGCTTTGATTCTACTGTTCCCCAGATATACCAAAAATTTTCCTGCCTCACATATGCCATTCCTTCTGCAAAGAATGTTCCTTCCCAAGATGACCATATGATTCCCTCCCACATCTTATTCAAGTCTTTGTTCAAATATCATCCTTATAATTAGGCTTTTCCTGAGCAACTTCTCTAATATTGCACAACTATCCTGCCTTCTTGCTATGGTTTTCTGCATAGCGCTTACCACCTCCTACTATTATTTATAACGTTATTTGTATTACCCCTGTTCTCCATTTTCCAACTTGTCTCCAAAGGAAGCATTTCTGTCTGTTTCATTCACTGCTTTATTTCTAGCACCTGAAACAGTGCTTGGCACATCTTAAAGCTTTGATAAAAGTGTTTTGACTATTTGATGAATAGTCAACAAGTCTTCAACAACCACTCAGCCAGTTATGAATATAGCTCCTGATCCTACAATTCTACTCAATTAGCTGCCATATCCAATGGCATTTTATCTCACCTCATTTTGCCTTCTGCAATATCTAACACTGATAACAACCGTTTTTGCCTTGAAAGTCTTTCCTACAGAAATCTCTTCAATACTTCATTGTCTAAGTTGAATCACAGGTTCTCTTTGCTTGAGGGTAAATTGGCTGTCATCTGCATGTCTCTTAGTCCAATGTACAAATGCTTTCTACAACTTCACCCATAACCATCCATGCTTTTCTCAAATATCTACTTATAAAGGAAATCCATTACTCCTGAGGAAGGCCATTAGATCTCAGAACTCTTTCAAGTTAGAAACTACCTTCTATTGCAGGGTGCCTGAGTAGCTCAGTCAGTTAAGCATCTGACTCTTGATATTGGCTCAGGCCATGATTTCGTGGTTTGTGGGATTGAGCCCCACATCATACTGCATGCTAACAGTGCAGAACCTGCTTGGGATTCTCTCTCTCCTTCTCTCTCTCTGCCCCCCCCCCAATTGAATAATATAAATTAAAAAAAAAAAAAGAAACTACCTTATATTGGATTGAAATCTGCTTTCTCCTAACCTTCCAGCTCCTTATTCTCAGCTCTGCACTTCACTGGAGCAAGTCCAATTCTGCTTCTGTAGTAGATCCTCAGACAAGACAGTCCCTTCCTCCTCTCAAGACTTCTTTGCATCAAAACCATTCCTGGTTCCTTCTACCGTATCTCCCAAGGTATCATTCCAAATTTCTTTCCATGTTAGCCATTGTCCTTCAGATAATTTCTAGCTTATCAATGCCTCTTTCTAAAGATTGTACCCGGAGACCCCTCCCAATGCCCCTGCCCAGGACTCTAATAAAATAGGACTCTCACTCTTATTCTAGATGCTATTTTCCTCAAAGTTTAAGCAAAAATGGCAAAGCCTTTATTGGTATTACATTACTAGGTTGACACACAGAAAGTCAACTTGGACTTTTTAAAATTTTATTTTAGAGATAGAGTGTGCATACAACCTGGGGAAAGGGGGGAGAGAGGGAGAATCATAAGCAGCCTCCGTTCTCAGTACAGAGCCCAATGCAGGGCCTGGTCTCATGACCCTGGGATTATGATCTGAACTGAAATCAAGATTCAGACACTAAACCAACTGAGCCACCCAGGTGCTCCTCAACTTAGACTTTTAAGCCTTTTAAATATTGACTGAAATTAAGCCACATTATTTCCTTTCTATATTTACAACAAATATCTACAGGTCATTATACATTCATTTTATAAATTATAATCTTGCCACCATTTTAGTTTCCCATTGCTTACAGCAAAAAATTCTAATCTTCTCCTCATGGAATTTAAGACCCTCTATAACTAAGAACTAACCAGCCTTTTTATCTTCATTGTCCACTGCTATACCAGTTCTTACTTATGCTAACATTACTGTCCAGCTGTCCTGTGACTCACACTGTCCAAACAACCATGATATTCTCTACCTCCCTGACATTTCTTACACATTATCCCCTCTACGTGGCATGATATGTTGAAATCTCTTAGACACTAGAGCTACAAACAACTTCATGAGCTATAAAATTATAACTATCCTTCAATGTGTAGTTTCAATACTATCCCCTTCACTAAAACATTCCTACCTCCATGTCTCCCAACCATGGTATAAACACACACATGCCTCACAAACCACTGCAATGTGAATTAGTCTTTCTATTTTCCAAAATACCACCCTACGCCTGGGTAGTGTGGATTATAAAGCTTATTGGTCTTGTTTTACAGTATAGTTTTTTATCCAGCTCTTTCTTCTTACCGATTATAAACTCACAGAACTATGATCTACCTTTGTGTATCTTTAAATGCTCATACAATTTTTAAAATTCAGAACACTTGAGGAAGTGAAATACTTGCAAAACTTATTTCTAAAGCTTAAAGATATCTTTAGAGGAGACAGAGTATGTAGAAAAAATTTAAAGACAGTGAAACATATTCATCTCCAGCTATTTCCCATCTTCTGGGAAATAAAATATCACCATTATTACAGAAATAAGTAGGAAAGGATTCATCACTAAATTCCCGTAACAATCTCACTAGCAGATGCTTTCAACATTGGATATTTGAAAACATCAATTCAGATAAGCTCCAGTCTTAATACTACTTGTGCTGATGATCTGTATTGGTGGATAGCAGAAATACCAACCAGCAAATGTTTGCTAATCAGAAAATATCAGATGAAACATACAGACTTTTATGTTAAGCAGATTAAGAAATTGAAATACTAGACAAAATTCACAAAACATAGCCCCTTAAGTGGCCTGATATTGGGGGGCGGAAACCCAAGAATCATCCTACCTTGGATACATACCAATTATGAGAACAGCTGCTTTCTTTGGAATGGTGGTAACGAATCTTCCCATTTTCTCCAAATAACACTGTTCTCTCAGATCTACAATCTTTCAAAATGTAGAAAAAAGTTGATTATTTACTTCAGCTATGAACAGAATTTCAAGATATATGATACATAGCTTGAAGCTTTGTAATTTATATAATTTATATTTATGGGAATGCATGTTTTTAGATGCTTTGACCTAGACACTGTACTTAGACTTCACTGAGATAATTTATAAATCATAATGTTCTTTTCTTTACCCAAGTTCTTCAGATTTAATATTTCTTTATCCAGCTTTTGCAAATCATGAGTCACATCGAGGTTTCAAATTTATATTACATGGCACTAATACGGCTTTCTCCCCCATCTCTCACTAGGATATCCTGGGTTATAATAAAATACTTTGTATAAAAATACTAAAGTAAAAGTTCACAAGTTTTATATTTAAGTTTTTTTATATTTAAATTTTTAATGTTTATTTTTGAGAGAGAGTGAGTGCACAAGTGGGGGAAGGGCAGGGAGAAAGGGAGACACAGAATCTGAAGCATGCTCCTGGCTTTGAGCTGTCAGCACAGAGCCTGACACAGGGCTTGAACTCATGAACCATGAGATTATGACCTGAGCCGAATTCAGGTGCTTAACTGACCGAGCTACCCAGGCGCCCCGAAAGTACACAAATTTTAGCAGGGACATGTCAAGTCTCTATCATGCACTCAGCAATTTCAAATTCCAGTGTCACATTTTAATTGTTGGAAACTAGAAGAAATAGGCAACTGTGGCATGAGAAGCTTAGATGATGTTAAGGAAGTATTATTTAAATAAATTGTCACATTGTGCTATTATTTGACTGTGGAATTAACCATTACTGGCTGATTTCATTGCCATTTTAAAATATTGTTACTGTTAACCTTTGTTCAGGGCTTATTAATCCTTTTAACCTTCTCTTTCAGGTGATGACAACTGAATAGAATTGCTACCAGGAGAGACTCTCCCTGTGCAGTAATGACAATGAACAGAACACTTTCACTCTGTGGTCCAAATCGGAGTGGCAAGCCTGCTCTAGTCAGAGGGAGCTCTGGTGCTCAGCTGGACCAGTTAACAGTGGTGCTTCTCGAATCATCAGCAAGGTGGCTGATCTTGGACTGCAATGAGGGAAGGCTGAAGGGAGCCCTGTGCTCTGACCCTCTGGCTCCCGGCCTTGAAACGACTTGCTTCTTGTACTGAACTGCCTGGTCCTGTAAGTTGTGTGTCCTCACTCGCTCTGTTCTGCAAAGGCTGCCCTTTTGCGCAGGTGCTGTCCCTCTGCAAGGCAAACCTTGTATCCCTTGGGACTGAGCCCCTCTGCCTTGTCCTCAGTGCTCTGACAGCTCTCAGGGGCTTAGCTCACCTTGTAGCTTAGCTTAGCTCATCTTTCATCACTGGGCCAACATACTCCTCTGTCTTCCCAAATAGTAGGAAAGTTCCCTGAGGACAGGCTTGGCATCTCCAGACCCACATTTGTTTCCTAATTCTAGATTTTAGTGCTGCAAAACAACTACCCTCCAAGGCCTCCCTTATTTTCCCCACTGTTGTCAAGTAAAATTAACAAAGGTGAGTGGGGAAAATGGGAGGTGAGTAATTTATTTTTAGTGCTCTAAACTAGTTTAGGGGAAAAAGGTATGTCACCTGGATAAATGAAGCAAGAATCCTTTCTCAAAGACTATTTTTTAAAAAATCTCATCCTTACAAAAAAAGACCCATATCTCATGAAAATCTACATGAACATAAACTTGAAGATTCAGGCTCTGTCCAAGTTAAGTTCAAGTTAAACTGAAAGCGATCAGTTCTCATGAATTCAGAGATTTAAGTTTATATACATTGGATTAGGAATTGAAAACCAGACAAAGTCATCCTTTCTTTTACAGCTTAGTTCTGATTATATCTGCAACATATCAGAATAACTACCCTTGAAATAAGCATGATCAATTTTTGATTTAGAACAAAAGGCAGAAGGATGAATTCACAGAAATTATACCTACCTGTGAATGTGTTCTGAGTGATAAAATCCATCAACTCAAACACCTTGGAGAAAATGCCAGGTGATGCCCTTCTATGGTTATTTCTTAAAGGCCAACCTCTAGTCCAACCAGCTCCCTGGGAAGTTATCCCAGCAAGGACCCAGATTCCATTGCCTCTTCTACAAACAAATGGACTTCCAGAGTCTCCCTTTTGTGGGACAGAAAAAGATGAAACTTGAAAATATTCACGAGTTAAAAGTATTTCAGCACAGGGGCGCCTGGGTGGTTCTGTCGGTTAGGTGTCCGACTTCGGCTCAGGTCATGATCTCACGGTCCATGAGTTCGAGCCCCGCATCGGGCTCTGTGCTGACAGCTCAGAGCCTTAAGCCTGTTTCAGATTCTGTGTTTCCCTGTCTCTCTGGCCCTCCCCTGTTCATGCTCTGTCTCTGTCTCAAAAATAAATTAACGTTAAAAAAAATAAAAAAAAAAAAAAGTATTTCAGCACAACAACAAACAGCACTCGTCCCAAAGAGAGAAGTAGTAGAGGCATATATACCCACTGGTTACTATCAATCAACATTTTTTTTATCCATCTTTTTGCCTCTTCATCATTAGTTTCAAGGTACAGTCTTTTTGCCCAAATGTAACCTCCTTACAATTAGTGCCTGCAATCTTGTTGAGCTAACACTTAATTTCTCTCTTACCTCTACTTGTTTGTGAACAACCACATGCATTCTGCAACCAGTGAAAGGAGCAGGGGGAATTGACAGGTACATTCTTCCACTCTACTTTGCCATCTGGAATTGCTAGGAAAGACTGGGTCATATCCAAGCCTACAGCACCCGTGAATTGAGTCAAGTTCATGCAATGGCTGAAGGCTCTCAGAACAGAGGCCTAATTTTGTCCCAGGGTCTATATGTATAGACTGTTGGTTCTCAGAGTAGAGGACAAAGAACCCATGATTTTAGGATCCTTTCTTTAATAATCCTTCATAATAATGTAGTGCTTTGGGAACATGGGTCAATTCTGTGCCAGACTAAACCCTCTTCAAAAGGCAGAGAATTGAGGGTTTAACTGCCCGCCCCCCAAAGGATTGCCTCTCAAGGATGCAGATAGGATAAAACACCCTTAATCTACCTGTGTCCCAATTTAGAAAGTGGGATAATTGTAAGTTTCTATCTCTTCCCTTCCAAACTCTCCCCACTCCTTGTCCTGTCACCACCTGCCCCCTTGCTCCAGAACAAAAAAGTCAAGAAATTTTCCAACAGATAATTTTAGGGAGCTTCCTACAGCAGTTTCAAGCTGCTTGCTGGGGAAGAATAAAAACTCCCGACTCCTCCAATTAAAAAAAAAAAGTGGTTTTCCAATTAAATTATCTTCTCTAAAACTTAAAACTCATGTCTTTCACAAATTGGTCTCCTTTTCCTCTAACTTGTGAAGATCGGTCTTCTTTATAAGCTACCGTAGTCAGCCTTGGGAGGTCATTCACAACATGTTTTAACCAACAGTTACTATAGCTGTGCCATCTTTGGTCAAACATTGTACAAACATTGCATTCTGCACTCAACACTTAAAAAAAGTCACAATGTTTAACAAAAAGTGGAATGAAAAATAATTTACAGATAGACTAATCAGATAGAGCCAAAGTGCTCTTGCACCATTGCATTAGGTTGGAAATGTTGAACCCCCCTCCCCATCTTCCCTCCTTCCATCTTCCCAAAAAGAGGGGTGGGGGTAAGAATGGGCACGGAACAGGAAAGAATGCTCTCAGGCCAGGTCAAGTAAACCTTTTCAGTAGAAGCATGGTGGAAAGATGAACAAAAAAAGAATGTTGAAGCAATTATTCCCCAAAAGCAGCTCATGGGAAAAGGCAGAATCCACTATCACTTATATGATACTGAATAACTGGGTTGGCTAATGCTTTTTACCTGACAGGCCTCCTTTTCCCCATCAGGAAAACTGGCACACATCATGGTCCTCCCCAGGAGAGGAAAATTCATACCCGTCAGCACAGAATTACACGTTCTGTCGTCCATGATGGGAAGCTCTACTTCTTGTAGGACGTCTGAATACTCTGATGCTGTGGAGATGGACTGATGAGTTAGTCAACAATTGTCCTCACTGAAACAAATCAGTAAGAACCCTACAAGTATAAAACTATTTCAACCATGTTTAGGGGCACCTGGGTGGCTCAGTTGGTTAAGCATCTGACTTCAGCTCAGGTCATGATATCACAGTTTGTGAGTTTGAGCCCCGCTTTGGGCTCTGTGCTGACAGCTCAGAGCCTGGAGCCTACTTGAGATTTTGTGTCTCCCCCTCTCTCTACCCCTCCCTTGCTCACGCTCTGTGTCTGTCTCTCAATAATAAATAAATGTTAAAAAAAAAAACCTATTTCAACTATGTTTAATCAAAATGTGGAAGTCCTTTTGTAAGGTGTGAATTATATTCTTTCCTAAAATCAGATATGTGATAAAGGACATTTTTTTATTAGCAGATTTTTTTTAAGGTAATATAGGCAACTGTATCTTTCCTAACCATATACTTCAAGTTTTCCTAAGTGGAAAACTTTAGTCAATAAAGCAGTATTTGTGAAATTCTTATTTTTGAAAAATCATAATATTAAAGACAAGGAAATTTAACTATTGTGACTATTTCCTGATTATCCCTTTACTGTATTCTTCTTCATCTGTCATAGTTACTGCTGGTTTTCTTTTTCTGACACATCATAACCAAAATGGTCAGCAGAAGTTTTATGTTGAGCCTTAGATACAGACATTTTTATGGTAAAAACAACAAGAAATTCTCACTGGATTATAACTCGGGAAAAAAACAAAAACAAAATAGCATAAATATATTGCTCGTGGCCACTACAATTTCTGCTTCTAGTGGGCAAAGAAATCTAAAACTACTATATATTTTTTGATGTCTCTTACTCTCTGAAATCTTGCACCATCCACTGGTCATGCAAAGAAGCCCTGCTTCAAATTTATCATCTTTATGGGGAAGACAGATTGGCTGAACAGCAGTTCCTGGAAAAAGAAAATTTTAAGGTTCCTAGATAGGCAAGTGATGCTGAATATATTTAGAAAAGTAACATCCAGTTGTTTTCATGGCTTCTACACTTTCCCTCTAAATATAATATTGATATATATTTTAAGTTTTCCCCTCTCATAAAAAACTATTCCATATTTGTAGAAATTTAGAAAAATGCAGAAAAAGTAAAATAGGAAGACCATAATCCAGTGTTATACACACCACCTTGACCCTCCAAAACTCACATTTTAGGGTATACACTTGTCCTTTTTTTTTTCCTTCCAAGATTTTATTTAAATTCAAGTTAGTCTACATATAGTGTAGTACTGGTTTCAGTATAAGTCAGTGATTCATCATTTACATATAATACCCAATGTTCATCCCAGCAAGTGCCCTCCTTAATGCCTATCACCGATTTAGCCCATCCCCCCACCTACCTCCCCTCCAGCAACCCTCAGTTTGTTCTCTATCTTTAAGTCTCCTATGGCTTGCCTTCCTCTCTGTTTTTATCTTATTTTCCCTTCCTTTCCCCTATGTTCATGTTTTGTTTCTTAAATTCCACATATAAGTGAAATCATGGTATCCGTCTTTCTCTGACTTCTTTTGCTTAGTAAAATAAACCCTAGATCAACCCATGTCATTGCAAATGACCAAGATTTCAATCTTTTTGATGTCTGAGTGATAATATTCCATTGTATGTATATATGTGTATGTATCTTTTTTTATCCATTCATCAGTTCATGGGCATTCCTTAATTTGGCTATTGTTGATAGTGCTACTATAATGCTATAAACATTGGGATTTATGTACCCCTTTGAATCAGTGTTTTTGTATCCTTTGGATAAATAATAGTAGTGTAATTGTAGAGTCTTAAGACAGTTCTATTTTTAACTTTTTGAGGAACATCCATACTGTTTTCCAGAATGGCTGCACCAGTTTACATTCCCACCAACAGTGCAAGAGGGTTCTCCTTTCTCCACATTCTCATCAACATTAGTAGTTTCCTAACTTGTTAATTGTAGCCATTCTGACAGTTGTGAGGTGGTATCTCATTGTGGTTGTGATTTTTATTTCTCTGATGAGTGATGTTGAGCATCAACATCCAAATTTCTCCAAATTTCTCTTCTTTGGAGAAATGTCTGTTCATGTCTTCTGCCATTTCTTAACTCGATTATTTTTGGGGTGTTGAGTTTGGTAAGTTCTTTATAGATTTTAGATACTAGCCCTTTACCCAGTATGTCATTTGCAAGTATCTTCTCCATTCTGTAGGTTGCCTTTTAGTTTTGTTGATTATTTTCTTCACTGTGCTGAATCCTTTTATCTTAATGAAGTCCCAATGGTTCATTTTTGCTTTTGTTTCCCTTG
Organism: Lynx rufus; assembly: GCF_022079265.1. Classification (NCBI taxonomy): domain Eukaryota; kingdom Metazoa; phylum Chordata; class Mammalia; order Carnivora; family Felidae; genus Lynx; species Lynx rufus. Next base: position 62,524,657 of record NW_025814889.1, read on the forward strand.
CCGCTGGAGTCTAGTAAGAAGCTGCTATGGCCAAGGTCAAAGAGGTTGCTGCCTGTGTTCCCCTCTAGGATTTTGATGGTTTCCTATTTCACCTTTAGGTCTTTCATCCATTTTGAATTTACTTTTGTGTATGGTGTAAGAAAGTGGTCCAGTTTTCCCAACAACCTTTGTTGAAGAGACTCTTTTTTCCATTGGATGTTCTTTGCTGCTTTGTCAAAGATTAAGTGACCATATAGGCATGCGTCAATTTCTGGGTTCTATATTCTGTTCCACTGAGGGTATACCCTTGTTTCTAAAGGATAGTTTCCCCTAATGGTAATCCAGTACTACTATGTGGCAAGCACTTTTCTAGACTCCAGTAAATTAGCAGAAAGATAAATCCTTTACATACAAGGGTGTGTGTTGGGGTAGCAGGAATGCAAATTATAAATAAAATAACTTATTTGGTTGTTAGGTAATATCACTCCGGAAAAATCAGAGTAGGGTAAAGAAGATCCAAAGTCTGGGGATTAGGGAAGATGGCATGGGAAATGTAGTTTTAAATATGATAGTCATGGCAAGTGCCTTTGAGTAGATAACATTTCTTTTAAGTAGGCTTCATACCTAGCCTAGAACCCAATGCAGGGCTTGACCTCACCACCCTGATATCAAGACCTGAGCTGAGATCAAGAGTCAGACACTTAATTTACTGAGCCACCCAGGTGCCCCTGAACAGATGACATTTGAGTAAAGCCTTGTAACCAAGTGGTTATCTGAGCAGAAAGTATTTCAAGAAAATAAGAAACAGAATGGAAAGTCCCTGCAGTGGGATAATGTCATATATGCTTGAGAACAGTTGGCCAGAATAGCTGGAACAGATTAAGGGGAACAAAATAGTGAAAAAACAAAAAAACAGGCTAGATCTAGGGCTAAGAGGACAGAGATGGCAATTGATAAAAATATTGATTTCCATCTGAGTGTAATGAAGAACCACTGAAGTGTTTTGAACAGAGTGACATAATATAACCTAGATTTTAAAAAGTATTATTCTGGTTGTTAGGTTAATAATAATTAGGCTTTCAAAAGAGAAAGCTAAAGACAATTTAAGAGACCATTAAAATTAACCCAAGCAAGAAAGGATGGTAGCCTGGAACAGGATGGTAAGAGTAGACCGGGTGAGGCAGAAACCATGGGACTTTTGTGATGGATTAGGTACACAATGTGAGAGAAAGATTTAAGACTGAGTGCAAAGTGTTTAGCTTAAACAACTGGAAGGGTAGAGCTGTCATTCAACAAAATGAAAGACTATGGGTAAAGTAGATAGGATACAGGGGATAATCAAGACTCTGTTTTAAACATATTGTTTGAGATGCCGATTAGCCATCCGGGTGGGTGACCAGTAGGCAGTTAGCTATACGACTCCTATTAATCCCAGCAGCATGTGTGATAGGTAACATTTGGGATAGACTTCAAGCAGATGGTGTTTACAACCTTGAACCTGGAAAAGAATACTAAAGGAGGGCAGATACAGAAGAGGTCCAGGGACTGAGCACTCCAACAGAGGTCACAAAGAGGAGGAGGTATCATCATAGAAGACTAAGAAAGGGTGCAAAAAGAGGTAGGAGGAAAACCAAGGGACTTCTGGAACTCAACTGAAGAAAATGTTTCCAGGGAGAGTATGAGCAAGTCTGTCAAAACTTTTGCCAAGTAAGCTGAGGATTGAGCATTTACCTTTGAAATTTAGCAACATGGAGGGCAGTGACTGTGACAAGAGCAGATTTGGTGGCAGGTCGGGGTGAAAGTCTAACTTGGATGTCTAACAGATATCTCAGACCTAATACACACAATTACGAGAACTGAGGAGAGGAAAACAACATACCTCCCATAAGTGGAACTTCATAGCTTTTCTATAAAGGGGAACAGGGAAAGGGGCAATAGTTTTTTTTTTTGGTCACAGGTGATGGGAATTCCAGCATCTAACTTGAATGAGGCTTGCTTGCTCATGATTACAGATCCTTCAGGGAACCTTCCATCCAGAGCCAAGATTCAAGCAGGTAAGTTTCCTGATACCCTCACTTTATGTGCCTTATCTCTCTCTTTTTTCCCCCCTGTCTTTCAAAGCATCACCTGTTGTGAAGTCAGGGGTTACATGGGAGACACAGATCAGATTCACCCATCCCCCACCTCTCCTGCCATATAGGCTCCTTGCATGACAAGTTAAAGTTCTAGGTTCTTAAAGATCAATGGGATGCCTCAAGGGAAGTGGCTTATTTCAATGCCTGGCCAATTCTTCTAGATTTGTGCTCCTTCATTGTTTTGGGTCACGGATCACTTTACTTTTTTGCATTAAAAACAAAAAGATTTTAAAATTTTTTTCTAAAATGTTTAGATTACCTGTGCTCAGTGTCAGATATCTAGTCCATAATGAGGACAGAAAGAAGTCTCTGAAAACATTTTCAAATGTCCCAAAGTCCCAGGCTGGAGCTGAGTATAAGTCTAGAATATAGCCCAGTCAAGGCAAAAGACTTAAAATGCAGATTAAGTTAAGCATATAGAATTTGTGTCTGGGACTTTCAGTCTTTACAGTGCTTTTATATGTTATAAACAAAATTTTAAGAAGGACAAAACTTAGCTATTCTAATAGTACCAGATATACACAGAAATTGTTAACCGGTACAGAATTAATAAAGCACACTTTTCTCCTACATTTTTAAAATATGCTAACCCCCCTTACTTACCAAACTTGACTTTGTGTTTTAAATACAGCAGTGCAATATCAGAGCTCATATATCCAAGTCTGTTGTACTCAGGATGGATAATCATTTTTGAAACAGGAATCTTCTGTTCTTGTTTACCCTCCGGAAAGAGGTTGTGCCCCCCAGTCACAGTCAGACTCTTAATTTGCTTCCTAAAACCAAAGAAAAACGTTCCAATAAGTATAGCTGTTTCCCCCAGGAAAGACGGTCTTGTTTTCACTCACTTAAATGAAAAGTGATTAATGTAACTTGAAGCATTTCTAAGTCTTCAAAGATGTACCTTTATTAATGATTACTACAAACTATCATAATTGCCTATAAATTATAGGGATCTGTAAAGTCATGGCTTTCCATCAGAGTGTTCACATTCTGTGAACCCTTTCCCCTCTCAACAATTGCAGTTCTGCATGAAATATTTAAAAGCAGCCTTTTTCTTTTTTTGTACTAGTCTATATATGCTCTGTCATTTTTAACGAGATACAAAAGTTGTTCCTAGAACTGTCCTTTTCTTATTATCAGCATCTCTCTTAATCTGGCTAAGTATCAGTTCTTTTCACAGTATTGTTTTCCTCCTAATGACTGAAATTCGTATTATTAAAACGTTGGAGCCTCCATTTAACAATAAATGTCAATAATTTATTAGAACAAGTAACCATCGCCCCCACCTCACCACTAACTCCACAAATTATAGAGGACATCTAGGATCTCTGGGGTCTCTAATTAGTAGAGTAGGAGGCACAGGAAATCTTGAGACAGATAAAGGTTTCCTGGGATCAGGAAGGTCAGTGAGTGGGTGGACGAGGTGGAAAAATTCAGAAAGGGATGGGGATTGAACTTTGCAGGGTATTTAGAGCTTCAAATCTCTCAGTCCCATTGCTAGGAGCCAAGGTTTGATAAGTAATGGAAATCCACAACTTACTCATTGAGGCCAACCAAGCAGTGTGCTGCTGTAACAACCAGATCATCTTGGATCAAGCTTCCTGCACAGAAGCGGTGCTCGCCTAATTTTAGGGAGACCTGCCGAGAAGAAAAGTATGAACACAACTAATATGCATCTCCCCATGATGTCATCTCCTTTAGAAACACTTGAAGTCAACTCTCCTTGTATAACATTAAGTTACCGATACAATTGGTTAGGAAGAGATTTCCCCCGAAGTAAACTTTTTGGCAGACAGGGTTGAATGGGCTTAAGAGAAAAATCACCTGTTAACCAGAGCTGTGATATTGGAAACCAGAGGAAAATGTCAGCATTTCTCATTCAAGAGCTCAGTGCTTTGGTTATCCTGACCTGCCACGGTTGTCCACCAACTGCTGAATCCCTCCAGCGAGTACTTCCAGAGAAGAACCCAGAATCCAAGACAGTTGTCCTACGTTCGACATCAACAGCAGGGATCCCACACTTCAGCCCTGTGTGTGAGAGAGAGCACCTGTGTGTGTGGGCACGCACCCGGAGCACCTCAGGTCAGGATTCCCTTGATCAAGACTCCACCTTCAGATTTTCCTGGCCTCACACAGATGTTCTGATATCACCGAGCAGCAGACTATCCCTCTTTTTTTCTCAAGATACTCCCAAGGCTGTCCCACAATTACCCCATGTTGACTAGAACTTGCCTCAGGACTCCCCTGCCTCTTTATAGCCTGAGCTGCCTTAGGAAGTCCCAGGGGACTTGGCGGGGGGGGGGGGGGGGGGGGGGGTAGGATGAGCTCGCTTTCCCTCTGGGGATCGATTTGGGGGTTACTCTGGGAGGGTGAGCATTATGTAAATTAGGTGGTCATAGAACACCATATGTTACTCAGAAAAGAGACATTTGGCTTTAAGCTACTTCCAATTGGCGATTGTTCCGTGGAGAAGGCGCCTTAGCATAAGTGCCTAAAGCCTGGAACTCCAGAATCCAAAGAATTTCCAAAAGAAAACCTGGCGCAGGCCGGTCTTTGGGAACTTCTGGGCCTGTACCGGTCCCTCACCCTTCCCTCTCCGTGGCCGAGGGAAGTAACTTAAGTAACGAAGTCTCTCTCCCTCGCCAGCACTCAGCCCTGGGCCGCAGCGTCGGCGCCCAGAGTCCGGGGTCCGGGCTCACCTAGGCTTTGGGGGAGGCCGACGGCGAGCAACAGCAGCAGACCCGCCCCGGCCTGCGCCCGCATGGCCCCCACGCGCCGGGACCCCGCCCCGCTTCCTCCGCCGCAGCTGCGGAAAGCGGCGACAGCAGCGAGCCCCGCAGAGCGCCCGCCGGGCTCTTCACTCCTGCGCGGGCGCCAATGAGCCGCACCTGCGGCGCCGGCCGGCTCACAGCTGTCTCCGCCCGCGCTCAACCCACGCGCGGCCGCCCCACATTTCACAGCTACCCGCCTTTTGGCCTCTAGGTGGTCGCCGCTCACAGGTGTGCAGAGGGCCCTACCGTCAGATCCAGGTGATCTGGAATCTGATCAATGGCCTGGAATCTGATCAGTGGCCCGGAATGCTCAGCGCCAGGGAATTCTGGCCCAGACCAGGGAGTGTGGCCCAAACCCAGGGGCGAGGAAGCCCCCGACTCCTGGAAGCTTACTGAGGCATTAATAGCACTGCCCCTACTTCTAACAAGCTTGTGGAAGCCTTTGACATTCAAGAATTTCAAATAGAGTGGGTATGAAAGAGCTGGTTTATGCTGTCATCCCTTTTCCGGATGGTTGTGTCATTAGCTTCAGTGGAATGGGCCAAAGCTGTAGGATCCATCATTTAAGATCATTAAAATGAATTCATCGGTAATACTATCATGTCAGCATTATTTCCCATAAATATTACTTTCTAATACGTTAGCTTGAGGTTGAGAGAGGAACAAAGCCAGAATTTGTAATGTATGTATGTTTCATCAAAAAAATTAGAGCAAAGCCCGTGGACATTCTATATATAACTAACACCAATCTCCTAGGCCCAGTTGTCTTCTGTGAAAAATAGAAATAAAAGCTCCTTAAGGTAGGAGGTATACAGATTAGGGAGATAGGCAGTAGACAGATGGACAGGAAAACAGAAGATAGTCAAGGTGGAGGGAATGCAGGTACAGGCAGGTGAGAATCAGCTGGGGCAATGACCCCTGTAACTGTAGAAGGTAGCAGAAGATGAATGGGCACCTTTTGGTGAAAAGCTAAAAGAATGTAATTGGCCCTGAAACTTGAAAGTCTCCTTCTTATCTCATGAACCTAAAAGGGGTTTCTCGGATTTCTGTGTCCCATCTTACAACATTAAGAAGCATTGTCCGATTAGAGGCACATGTGGTTAAATTAGTAGAAACTAAAGTAAAAACATTAGTTCCTCAGTCACACTAGGTATATTTCAAGGGCTCAATAGGCATCTGTGGCTAGCGCCTACCATATTGGAGAGCAGATACAGGATACTGCCATCATCACAGATAGTTCTATTGGACTGCACTGCTCTTGAGAATAAATAGCAAGCACCATTTTATTTATTTATTTTAAATAAAGACGCCTTGGATAACAGTTTTAGTAGATGACTCCTGGGTTTGGGGCTTGGGTGTCCAGGGGACAGTTGGGAGGGAGCTCAGTAAGGTAAGCAGCCTTTCTGTGAAAACAAAGCCCTGCACCACCAGGGCTCCACGCTTGAGGACTGCAAAGGAAATTCGCAGGTATGGTGGCTGCCTGACCAATGCCCCTCACCACCTCACCTTTAAAGTTTGCTTTCACTGTAGTGATCTTACAAGGATTATCAGAGCCATCCCTTGCCCCAGGGGCAAACTACTCTCCAATAAAAGCTCAGACCCTCCAGATGGACCCAAATACCTCTTTCTTCTTAGCAAGGAGTCAGATTAAAACCATTACAAAGCTGTTACCAAACAAAATGGGAGAGGGAAAGAAAAATGCTCATGTGATGTGCAAGTATAGTTGGACCCACAGTGTTCAAGTTCATGGCTAACCTTTACATGGGGCCTGCAGACTCCGTCAGTTTGCACTCTTCTGCACATGATGCACACACAGCTTTGCAGGATATTCAGTGATTTCTTTCATACCCAGAAGTCTCCATGGAGTTGGGCATGGTCTCATTTCCTGTTACAGAACAGCTCTCTTTGTTTCCAGAGTTCAACACTCACAGCCTGAAGTGAGACCTTGTCCTTTTATGAGGATTGGTCTCTTATAGGCCTACCAAAATAATGCCTTCCCATTAAATAGGAAAAGAGCTATTCAATATGAATTGTACACCTATTTGATAGGTTGTTCGTTTTAAATTTGCTAGTAAGATGATGGTTTAAGTATAAGTTGAGTTTGTGGTGATGTCACAGCATCTAAATGGAAATATTCATACACACGCGTAAGGGAAGGATGTCAAGAAGGGACAGAGTGGGCTGAACTATCCCAGATTGCATTTGTGATGTATGAGAAATCTGCCTTTAATGTTAACATATCTTCATCATGGCAGGATATGCTCCTATTGGAGGCCTTCCAAGACCCTTAATGAAGCCCCACCTCTAAGGATAGTTGTACAATTAGGAGTGTTAGTGACTAACCTATGAGCAATGAGCAAATCATGGGCAGATAATGTTTTGAGTAAAAAATTTTTCCCATCCAGACTAAACCACTGGTGTAAACTCTAGAACCCTCTCCCATGTCCCACAAGGGATTTTGCACTAAGATTCAGCACTAAGGGGATTATTGGTGACCTCAGAAACAGCAATTACTTGCATGTTTGTTGCAGGGACAGATCACTGTGAAGCAGAGAGAATGTAAAGGATGGAGGTAGAAAAAACAGGTGAAGACAATTCACTCAAATAGTTTGGCTCAGAAAGAAGAAAGACATGGTAGCAGCTAGAGATGAAAAGAAATACAGCAAGGACTTCATTTTTATTTCCAAATGATTTTGATGGTGGTTATCGGTATATGTGTTTTAAAATAGAAGAGAATTCACAAGAGCCAGTAGAAGGAAGAAGTTAAAGATGAAAAAGAGAGGTTAAGGGATGGGATGAAGCTTCACAAGAGGCAAAATCCAGAGCCTAGGGCCCTCTTCTTCCACTGTAGTAATAGGAGCGGGAAGAATTGAGTACAGGTGAGTTTGTAGAATGAGTATAGGATACTGAGAGAATATCTGTTTTCTACTTTCGTTTATTCTGTGAAGAGGTGAAGACATCTACTCAGCAAGATGAGAGGAAGAGATCAGGACTGCATAAGGACTGAAATCATCATTGTGAGGTGTGCAAAAGAGCAGGCATGAAGCACACAGAACAATGCAGTGAGTGAATGAATGAATGAATGAATGAATCAGGGAAGGAAGGAAGTTTTTTTCTTTTAAAGCAGACCCATCTAGTGACATGGATTTCAATGGGTACTAATCACAGAGCACTTGAGAGACTGAAAGAGACATAATTATTTTCATTATATTTTATATAAAATAAACATTTACATAAATTTTATTTTGGAAAGACCTAGGCAAAGTGTACATAATTGGACTTAAATGGGAGAAATACTTTATGGGAAGTAGATTTCTAACTGGCACAGCAAAAGTAACAAAAATGTACATTTATATACAACTGATCAAAGTAGGAAACAAAAACATGAACAAAGAACAGGCTGCAAGACATTTTCTCCCTGATAAAAGGAGGGATCTGCAAGGCAAATAATTTCCACGTTAGAAAAGCAAGCCATGGCTTCTACAGATATTTTAATTCCTTAGGAGGAAATTTTTAAAAATACTTTTTCCCCAGAAACATAACAAAATCACTTCATTTTCATGTGTACAGACTGCAAAATAAGAGTAACTGTCTCTGCCATGTTAAAGCACTTGGGCAGTGCAGTCCCTTTTATGGTTGTTTGTGTATGTGTTTTGTTGCGGTGATTATCTTAAGAATTTCTAAAATGAAGGGCAACACTAATCAGTTATCTCTTCGATGTAAAGGGCTTTCAATCTGGATTCAGGAGACACTTAGAGCTTGATAGTTTCACAGAATGAACTAGTCTCTCACTGGATGATAAACATGACTGAAACACCAGGTAGCCTGCCCAGGGTGAGGCAGTTCCTCCGGGGCAGTACAGGTCTACCACCCAGATTTCCAGATTCTTGGACTGGTGCACCCCTCTTTGGGCTAGCAAGGCAACCCCAAAAGCATGTTATACACACTGGAAACTTCCCAATGTGACATAAATACACTCCACTTGCACCACTTGAGAATGGGAAGAAACTCTGGGATTTCTGGACATAGACATGTCTTTCCATTTTGGGGTAAATGATGATCTACACTTACAAACTAATCGTGACCATATATTGTGATGGACACTGATTTTACAAGCTACATGCCCTAAAAGATTTTAACTGAAAGGATCTTTGGTGATAAAAAGAACACATTTTTATATGAGCCATTTGACATGAATATCATCAATTCTGTTGCATCATTTTATTTTGCTGATATCAAACCACTCCTTTGATTATAGTTATTTTATTTCTTCCCTTTAAGTTAATGGCTCCTAAAAACAAAAATAATGGAGGAAGTGCTATTTTTTGAAGAACTGTTCAACATATTTTTTTACATCAAAACTTCAAGAATAATTATAAAAGTTATAATGTTTCCTTGTGTGTGTGTGTGTGTGTGTGTGTGTGTGTGTATTTGGCATTGTAAGCTTTTATCTTAATTGCAGCCTAAATGCCAAGATTTGATAGGTCTATACTCTTTTAAAATGCCAAAAGATGTCAGATAATTACATTTTGTCATCATTGGGATAACAACATGCCATTTAATCAAAGTAAATGTGATCTGGAAACTAGGTGAAATATTAAAAACAAACAAACCGCCTACAACTACATTTGCCTTGATTGTTGTTACTAATATCCTATAGGTTGATTAACGTAAGAGGCAAATCCTTAACACATCAGAGCAAAAGTTTTTTCGTTTTCCCCTCAAAAACTGATTCTAATGAGTACAATTAAGAAATAATTAACCAAAGTTTACATGTGTATAACCAAAAGAGAGACATAGGTTTAGGAATATACCCTACGCCATGAACACCTTCTGAGTTTTACATACTGGGTGCCTTGTCTGGTGTATACAAATGGCAATTCCTCTCCATCTGAGGACCAAGAATTCTAAAAATGTAAGGTCAAATTATAGTCCAACTGCCACAAGTGCAAATTACCCTACCCAACCGACCTGTCTGTCAATCTTGAAACAATAGTCTCAACCAATCAACTGTGCCATAAATTATTCTTTAGAATTCTTTGGCTCATTGTAGCCTAGATTTAAAAGCACAACTTGAGAAGGGTTATAAAAGTCCATTAAAGTTGTTAGCCCACAGTGGTTCCGCAGCCTAGCTGCATATTAGCATCTTAACCTGGGCAGCCAGCATCTCAGAGATTTCCAAAGGTCCCCAGGTGATCCTACAGCCCAGCCAGGCTTGAGAGCCGGTATGTGTGAGGGATTAGTTCTCAAGTATCAGCTGAATGTGGCTCGTCAACCTGAGGGGCCTGGAATGTTTAATAGAGACAGTAAGAAACCACACATTTGTTTTTATTCCCCCTCCAATTATAGCTTTTGTAGGTGGGTTTGTATAGAACAGTTTGGATTTTCTCATTTAGTCCCATTGAAGAGCAGTTGCCCAGAAGCATCGTGCAACCACTATAAACCCCTGCATCAGATGAGGTATGACCTGTGACAAATGTCAGAGTCTCATGCTAGGGGCTGTGAAGTATTATAGGAAGTTGTAATTAAAGTGTCAACAATCCTCTTTGTTTTACGATAGACCTCAAAACAAATAAGCCCAAAAGAATATATCTCAGGATTCCCTAAAATAAAATATCCTTTCCTCCAAGGCATTTGAATCTTTGGTTTAGTTTACCTATGTTACATCACGGGACCATGTTTTATGAATACAGACTGAAAACATCTGGATCATTTAAAAAATTCTGAATAATTCTTAGGGTTGAAATAAACTGGTAAAGCCATTGTCATGGTTCCTGTGTCAAGGGACTGTCATTTCCTGGGAATTTTAAAGACAAGGAGAACTGGTTCTAGGTACGACAGAAGGACAGGTTAGATAGACTGGCAGTAAGAAGGGAACAGACGTACACAAGGAACTTGAAATGTAGCTGAGAAAAAAAAGCAAATGCTGCCCAGAGTAACACAGTCACAAAACTGATCACCAGATCAAGTGTTCACCCAGACTAAAGCAACTCCTGTCTTGTCCTCAGTCAACTTCCCTCCCGCTGAGGATACCCTACATATTTAAGGGTCCAGCGCAAAATGGAATTGCAGGATTCGTCGTTCAAAAATTATTAAGAATTTCAAGCAGAGCCTTTGACCAAGCATGGGTGCCTGAGTGCAGGACCCTGAGGGGCCACATGAAGTGCATGCTCATGAAGCTGGCTCTGAGACTCCATCTCAGAAAGGGCTATCAACTCTCATGCCAAGCATGCTTTTATTAAGGGCAATCTAGATAGATCTCCATGACTAGCCTGCTTTTATTGATAAGAATGAGTATTATTTTCATGTTACAAGAACCAAATAAAAATAGTTATAAAATACACTTAATATCTTTGAAAAATAACATGTGATTTATTTTCTTATAGGCACTATTTAACTATGAAAACTATTTCATTGGCTACATCTCAGTGACATTATTAAATCAGGATAAAAATATCTGACCCAACAAACAGTGCTTACTTTTAATGTTCAAAGAGTTGCCAGTGTGTGCACACAGAACGAGGCAGAGTGATAGTGCGAAGGGGAGGGGGAGGAGGGACAGAATGAAAGGAGAGATTGAGGGGAGGGGGAGAGACAGAGAGAGACAGAAAGACATGGGGAGAGAGAAAAGCACCCAAAAGAAGATAGAAGAAGTCTCCTGAAGGTCATGTGACCCCTTCCCTTAGAAACTTTTACACTTTGACTGCCATTTCAATTATTCCCACTAATGGCCCCTCATACCTTTAGCAGCACTTCAAGTAAGGCTGAGAAAAAAAAAAAGCTTTTCAAAACTTGGGGCTTAGTCTTTTCCATTAATTTCCTAAGTGTGAGTTTTGGTTACAGGTTATTTTAAAAAGTTGTGATTAGAGTCTTAGATACTGTTTTTAGCTAGGCTTATGCTTTTCAATTTGGGGGTGGGCTGATCATTCAAAATAAACTCTAGTATATTTCTTGGCCTTAGGACTACACAAGTATAATTTTGAAGACAAGAAAAATATTTTAAATAAAATTTTGGAAAAGGTTATGATATATAAGGCTAAAAGGACTATTAGAAACCGAAGATCATAGTGGTAATACATATATTATTGGATTATTGATCCATACAAATACATGTATGCCAATTCAAATTCTGTAATCCTTTGCATTTAAAGTATTCCTTCCATCATCCCTTTCCAAAGAAGTTTTTTTTAACTAGACTTACCTTGACAAAAAGATAACAACATAGAGGGGCAGTGTTTCCTGATACTGTGTTGAGAAGAAATAGACTTTTTACCCTGCCCTGGTCTGAGCACGTGAAATCTGAGTGCCTTCAGGCTACTACATGTTTAGGCCACCTGGCCCAGGGCTATGAACAACAGCACTTGGTGGTTGTTCTTCCTCCTCCTTCTCCTCTTCTTCTTCTTCTTCTTCTTTTTTTTTAAAGGTTATAATGATGGCCAAATTAGAATCAGGTGTTCCAATTTCTTCACTTCCAAAATATATTACCACCCAAACACTGATGTCTGATTCTTAATTTCTTTAGCTTCAGCAAGTGAATAATCAATACAAAATTTTTGAGGGGCTGTTAAAACTTAACTACTTTGTAATTCAGATTTGTAATTTTTGTATGATCAGTTCTGAAAGCTACTATTAAAACCAGTATGTACAGGAAAAAATGTGTGTACACATATATATTAAATATTTTATAAGTTATGAAATAAATAACACTAAAAAACAAAGGTCAAATTGTAAATTCAACTTTGCTACCTCTATCTTTTAAATATAAATATATATTTTTTAAATTACAAATTGAAATTTTTTCCCCTAGATTTTTTCAGCATTCTCCATGAAATCTCCAAAATTATAAATACAGAGCCAAGAACTCCAAGTTTCCATCACTCATGTTCTAAGCGCAGAATTCTCATTGAGACCCAGTAGACAAATCAATAGAGCTCCCTTTCCATCTGTTTATAGTCTGTGAAGATTTCTGTGATATACTGTAAAGATTTGTCAATGGTTAAATATAGTTTTCAAAAAAATAATAAATCTCTGGATGACTGAACGTTAAGATAACAAAGTAGAACATTTCTCTTAGTTAATATCTTTAATATTTCTCATGTAGAATATACTATTTTTTCTCCACCAAAATAACAATATATGTGGAGGCAGAAACATTTATGATTCTAAAAGCACTTCTGAAATCTTAGAGCAGAACCACTACTCTAGTAATACTTGTAATAAAATTAAAATAATCTTAAACATTTCCATAAAGAATTAGGGGTACCAAGATCCTTGATTTTCCCCTAGGGATAAGAATACACATACACAATTCCAGAAGCTTCCTTTTTTAGATATATTAGGCAACAGGAAAAGATTGCATCAGAGTGGAATTTAATTTACTCTTCAATTGGGCTCTAGGGGGATTATCCCCAGGGGAATATAGGCAGCGCTCACTTAACAAGAGCCCTTTCCCCCATATATTCCAGAAGATTCTACACAAACTATTACTCATCTCCAGTTCTGGAGAATTCAATGAGCTACCTCTTGGTGGAATTTCCCAAATGGTTATCCCAGAGATTTTATTCTCTTTGAAAAAACTCATTAAGAAGAGCAGCTCTCCCTTCATAGCATTCCAAGCCCCTGTATTTCTGGGACATAAAAGTCTACACTAAGAGATGGAATTAGCTTCTCAGGCTGGGAAAGCAGAGAAATAGATGAAGGGAAATCTGGAATTAAAGCCAACAAAAATCTGCAAAACGTGTAGTAGTTGTTTTCCTTCCTCTCAGGCCTAGCTCTTGCTTGCTCTTTCTGTCTTCTTCCATGGAAATGCAAGTCCCTCAGCACAGAGGTGCCAGCAGGTGTCCCTAAATGTGCCCCCCTGAACGCAGGGAGACAGGAAAGCTTCTTTGTTGCCCCCCTGCTGCTGTGAAAGCGAGCCTGCATCACTTTTTCCTCTTCCAGAGGCACCAGCACTGTCCCTCGAGACTGGTTCCAGTGCTGCTTATGTTTGATCCTTTTCTCGAACTTCTTGTAATCGTTTTTCTAGGCGATCCAGTTTGGCGAGATTTTCCTGCAGCAGTTTGCTGTCTGGAACCAGCTGTAAGGCTCTCTCATAATAAGCTCTTGCGGACACATAGTTTCCCTGTGGGGAAAAGAAAGGGAACAATGATCTATTCTGACCCACTGGAACGCTCTTGGAGAACAGGGAGACTAGGAAACAGAACTTCTGGCCCAGTTGAACACATATGTCCTCAGAAGGAACCCCTGACTGCATGGGCAATTTTATCCTTATCTGTTGGTGCTTTTGGAGAATCCATTTGTTTTAAGTACCAGGCCAGCTGGAGAATGTGAGGGATGAGAGTTATAGTGTAAGGTGAAATGGCAAAAAACCAGATTTTCAGTTCTACTAATGTAGGGCATGAGGCTGTCATTTCATAATGGAACTATTCCTTAGTAATCACATGGAGCCATGGCTAGACATTCAGAGAAAGAGGAGAGAAAGACGGAATGGAGGGAGATCTGTGGGAAATGTTTTTGAAACTGCACAAGTTATGATGATTAAATAGGAATCCACTGTAACTCTTTAGTGGTAGAAGTTATTTGCATCTCCAGCTTAAGACATAAAAGCAACTTTTGCCTAATACAGGCTGTAATGGAAATGTAAGTTTTTATGTAATGAAAAGAACTTATAGGAATATGGGGTTAAATTTACCCAAGGCGTGTGACAATACGTACCTGCTGGATCCTCTTAAAGCAGGAAGGAAGGCACGTCACCCTGGACCTGCTAAAGACACCTATCACCACCCTCTGTTGACCCCTATCTGCTTTGTTCAATGGGTTTCTAACTGGCAACCATGTGTGCCCCGTCCCAGATGGTTCTGAGCAAATTAGTCACAATTCTTGTTTTCCAGGCCCATTTCTGCAACTAAATTTTACCTTCCTTATTTGGTCCACCCTCTTTCAGATCCGTGTCCTGCCATGTCTCCTAACTATGACTGTTAGTGTTCTCTCCATTCCCCCAAATTTCAGTTTGCTCTATTTTACGCTCAATTACAGCTCCATGTGGAAGAAAACCGGTTATGCTCTGAATTCCCATCACAATTTAAAACAGCATTTTTTTTTTAATTTTTTTTTTTTTTTTTTTTTGGGACAGAGAGAGACAGAGCATGAACGGGGGAGGGGCAGAGAGAGAGGGAGACACAGAATCGGAAATAGGCTCCAGGCTCCGAGCCATCAGCCCAGAGCCTGACGCGGGGCTCGAACTCACAGACCGCGAGATCGTGACCTGGCTGAAGTCGGACGCTTAACCGACTGCGCCACCCAGGCGCCCCTAAAACAGCATTTCTAAGTGAAAGTACTAGGTCGCGACTAGCAACTAATATTCACTGAATGCTTAACTATCTTCCAGCTGAGTTAATACATGTTAAGAGCTTGGACACTGCCTGATGCACAGTGAACACTCAATCTGATGCTACCATTGTTGTCACTATTAAAAGACCATCCAGGTTTATGCAGACACTGTCCACTTAGAGCACTCGCTCGCCATAGTGGTGAAAGGAGGGTGGAAATGGCAGAAAAGGAAAACATTTCTGATTATTAACCTTGATCCTCCCAAGAGGCTAAACAGAATTCTGAACAAGTGAGAACCTGGGTTTGCTACATTCAATTATTATTTTTTTCGACTCCAGCATTTAACTTCCAAGTGTCTTGTGATGTGTATCAGGCTTAGCACACACATGCAGATGACTGAACATGTGTGCTCTCAAAATATGCTTGTACTTCAGCTGACCTGGAAGTTGCTCTTCCAAGAGTTTTCCCTGAATTTAGCCCTCAGTCCGGTGCGTTAGCATTTCCTTCTTTGATTACCAGCTTTCTTTATCCTTTCATATAAAATGTATTCCTAGAGTTATCTTTTCTTCCTCAAATTGCTCTTTTCTTGATTAAACTGGAAGCCTTATTTTTACTCTTTAAAAGTTATATCCCTTGATTCAATTCTGAGATGCTAAGGTAGCAAATCCGAATGATCTGATTTCTAGGAATGTGCTGTCTACACTATGGGAGTCACTGACCCCACATGGCTATCTAAATTGAAATCAATTATGATAAATTTAAAAACGCTACAGAGAGGGAGGGAGGCAAACCATAAGAGACTCTTGGATACTGAGAACAAACTGAGGGTTGATGTGGGGTGGGGGGAGAGGGAAAAGTGGGTGATGGGCATGGAGGAGGGCACTTGTTGGGATGAGCACTGGGTGTTGTATGGAAACCAATTTGACGATAAATTATATTAAAAAAAAAAAAGAATTCAGTTGCTCAGTTGCACCAATCACATTTCAAGGGCTCAACAGCCACATGGGTCAGTGGCTGCTGCCTTGGCCCGTGCAGATACAGAGCATTTTCATCAGAGAGAGGTCTACTGCACAATGCCATTCTAGAAAACGTGTATTCTTATCATAGGACAGTACTGAAAATAGTACTCTGATGCAATTGTGTGTTTATAAAGAATGTATTTTAGATTTTTATTCTATCCACTCCATCCTTTATAGAGCTTCACAATAATTATCTTTTATTACCAAGCAGTATAAACAAGACACAACTCTCATCTCATCTCTTCATGCTGCCTCCTTGCAAAGCCTTATTCCAACTGGCAACCTCAGTACCCTAAGCTTCACCCGGGCTCGGGGAAGGAGCGAGCCTGGGATGGGCTGACACTGATGGGAGCACTCTGCTACTAAGGGATAACTTTCTGCAAAAAGACAGAAAGCTAACGATTGCTCTTTAGGATCTCATGATAATACTCTTGCATCCTAATGGTGGCATCTATATGACCACATCCCAATCCATATTTACACTGGATTGCATTGTATGAATTCACTGATATGAGGCCATTTTTAAACCCCAAACATGGCCATTTTATATTGTTTAACCTAATACGTGATGTTTGCAGAGATGAAAAGCTGCATAAACTAATTTTTAATCTTGTGCTCATTACATTTTAAAGTCATACACTTAACAGATCTTTCTTCAACCTCCAGACATCTTTTTAGGGGAAGTACCTCTAAATGGAAAGCATGGATTCACTTGTTAATCTGAGAGTCCAATGAATGTACTATTATCCCTGTATTTCCAGACTTTCTGGAAAAGTCTTGAGTATATTTATTGGACTTTTTACATTAACAGGGGAACCCAGCTGCTTTAAGTTGCAGACACACTCCCATCTAAAAACATACTGAGCGTGCATTATTTTAAAATGTAACTATTTAACATGCTATTTAACTATTTAAAATTATGTTACTATTTGAAAAGTAAGTTCATACTGTTGGACACCCTAGAAAATCATTAAGATCAGAGCTCAGGTTATTCTGCCCTGATAAATGTCATGTTTGGATTCGCCATCCATGTTCTTCTATTAGACCACGGCTGTCAGTCACAGAGTAACTATCCCATTATTGCCTTCCAGTTGCATAATCATGAGTCACCTTTTTGTTTTGTTGTGTTTTTGAGAATGACCAGTTTCCATTTAATAGTGAACCCTATTAGGCTTTTGTTTAAATCCTAATCACTATATTGTTATTTTATCAATATAAAGACAGGTAGAAGCCTGGAAATAGGTTAGCTAAACAAGAGTGATCCTTTGAAAACATGTCAGACCATGGCATTTCTCTGCTGAAAGTCCTCCAAGGACCCCAGTTCGTTTGGCATGGCATAAAAGCCAAGGACCCTACAATCCCCCTTCAAGGCTCTGCATGTTCTGGCCCTGTGTCTTCTTTGACTCTGGCTTCTACCATTTCATCTTACTTGCCTCCTGCCTGTTCTTCAAACACAGCTGGTACTCTCATACCTGAGGACCTTTGCACATGCTCTTTCCCTGTTTTGCCACACGGTTTGTTCCCTTCAGTTCTCTACTCAAAATAACTTTTAAAGTAAGGCCTTCCCAGCCACCTTAATTTTAAATTTCAGCTCTTATCCCATGTCACTTCCTATCCTCTTTTTTTCTCCATAGCACCATGATATATTTTATATATGTATGTATGCATGTATGTATTTATTTATTACTAGTCTCCCCTACTAAACGCTAGCTTCATGAAGACAGACACTTTTGTCTTATTTGTTCAACGTTCTATTTCCAGTGCTCCCAAAAAGAGTACCTGGCACATAGCATGCTCTGAATACATGTTTGTCAAATGAATGGATGAACGAGTGAATGTGAGTCTTTGAGTTCATTAGTTACAGACAGCAGTCCTCCCCAGGTCATTTTTAATGCTTCTCTCAAAGGTAGCTTTTTCTTTTGGAAGAACAAAAAACAAACCCACAAGTAAACAGCCTTGTGTTTCAGTAAAAGATTAGGGGGTAAAAGGCACATTCAATACAAGAAATAGTAAAGTGATATGTAAAGTAACACTGTAGTCTTGACCGTGAGTTAAACTGTAGGACAATGAGCTATGCTAAGCTCCAACAAGGACTTAGTTCACATAAGCAGATTCCACTTGCTGTGTGATGATACTTCTCCTAAGTGCACACAATTTTCTTTATGTTAAAGATTTAATTTGTATAGATTTATTTTTAAAATGGTTTCATGATATTCAATATCACGATAATACAAGATGAACATAAACTCCTAATTTCACTTTAAAATTTTTTTTTTCAACGTTTATTTTTATTTTTGGGACAGAGAGAGACAGAGCATGAACGGGGGAGGGGCAGAGAGAGAGGGAGACACAGAATCGGAAACAGGCTCCAGGCTCTGAGCCATCAGCCCAGAGCCCGACGCGGGGCTCGAACTCACGGACCGCGAGATCGTGACCTGGCTGAAGTCGGACGCTTAACCGACTGCGCCACCCAGGCGCCCCCTAATTTCACTTTTAAACACCTATGCTTTTGGTATTCAGACAACTCAAAGAGGGAATAAACAATACTTTCTCAATCTTTCGAGAGAAAAGACAGAAAGAGAAAGCGCAAAGAAAAGCCAGTCCACACGGAAGTGAATTATTCTCCTACCTTGATGTGTTGGATTCCACCCATGTTCATCCAGGCCTGTGCTTGATCTGGATTCAGTTCCACGGCTGCTTTGTAGCTCTAAACATATAAGAAACATCTTCAGGCTGAGGAACGAGAACCCATGCTTCGTGCTACAGACGTGGAAACCACTTTCTTCATCAGTGAGAATTGAAATGGTTAATACAATGAAAGCAGACACCACTAGCTCACAGGTGTTCCCGTTTATTTCAATTATGTTTCAAAAGGGATGATTCGGAAGTGGAGGAAACTGAACTGTGTGATTTGCTTGCAGAGCCTGAGGACACCTGTGGGGAATCCAGGTGGTTTGATTATGGTGCATCATTTCCCTCTGGTCTTGATCTGCAAGAAAACTGCTTTGGCCTTAGTCACTGTAAACGGAGTTTGTAAGAATACTTTTCTTTTTAATAATCAGCATCTTCGAGTATTTTCCCACACAGCTTAGCCCTAGTGTGGCACCTCCTTTCACAATGTCACTGGCATGTTTATTCAGCCTACGCTGAAATACTTGCCGTGACAGGATGCTCTTACTTCTTTAAGGACATCCATTTTCCTAGGGGATAGTTTTAATCATTACAGTCTTCCTTTATCTTCTGCTGCATGAAAGGTCTGAAGAGAGTTACTTCTCCCTCAAATACTTCTTTTGGTCTGAAAATGAGTATCCCATTAAATGTAATATCTGTGCGGCATATTTGTAACATTTTGCACATTGTTTAACGTCACAGGCATGTTCTCCACTGGGTCTGCATTTAAGAGTGGTCGCCTAAATAAAGCTAAAGGCTAAGAGCGCTGCTTTCAATTTCAACGCTAAGGATCCGTGTGTATATTTTAATGTCTTTGCTATTTTCATTAGCAAGACTCCAATGGAACAGATTCATGAAGTAAACAGAATCTGGTCCATTCCTCCTCCACTTTAGTTTTAAGAAAAGCAAGCAAACGATAAGAAACTATGCCTTTAAAAACCTGCTAAAGTAAACCTGAAGAAAGTGTCTCGGGTTAATTTCTATCAACAGAGATGAGGGTGTAGGGTAGAAGTTAGGAACCTGGATTCAAATCCCAGCTCCATCTCTTACCCTCTGTGACCTTGAGCAAGTTATACAACCTCTGAGTCTCAGTTTATTCAACTGTAAGATGGAGACCATGACCATAGCTTTCTTATATGACTATTGCAAAGATTAAAATTCTGAATACATGTAATCAGAAATAAAAATGTTAATAGATTTTAGCTGCTACTGTTAGCCCAAGGCCCTACTCCTACCTTTCATAGATCTAGCCACTTTAATTTTTTAAAAATCTTTGTTTTTGAGAGAGAGAGAGCATACGAGTGGGGAGGAACAGAGAGAGAGGGAGACACAGAATCCAAGGCAGGCTCCGGGCCCTCAGCTGTCAGCACAGAGCCCGGCATGGGGCTCAAACTCATGAACTGCAAATTCATGACCTGAGCTGAAGTCAGACGCTCAATCGACTGAGCCATCCAGGCACCCCAAACTGGCCACTTTAAAATGGTTATTTGATCTATTAGTTAAGCAACTAGAAAATACTTTGGTTTTCAATACAATGTATAAGATACAGATATAGATACCAAATAACTATTTATAATTTAATTACACATTAATCAAATTGTCAGGTTAGGTATAAGTAACTTAAGGTGTTAAAAAATGTTCACAGGGGCACCTGGGTGGCTCAGTCGGTTGAGCATCTGACTTCGACTCAGATCATGATCTCGCATTTCGTGGGTTCAAGCCCCGCGTCGGGTTCTGTGCTGACAGCTCAGAACCTGGAGCCTGTTTTGGATTCTGTGTCTCCCTCTTTCTCTGCCCCTCCCCCACTCGTGCTCTGTCTCTGTCTCAGAAATAAATAAACATTAAAAAAATGTTCACAGGGCAGAGAAAAGTGCACACTTTCTGCTTTAAATATGCCACTGTTTCTGATTTAAGGGTTCACATTCAAATTAGTTTCCCCAAATATCTTTGCATGTGTTTTTGAATATTTTAAAAATCACTCACTGTTTTCAAAAACAATAATATCATTTAAAATTTTACTTTCCCCATGTTGTATTTAGTGTAATTTTATGACTTCATTAATTCCAACTTGTGGCTTTACCAGAAATGCTTGGTATTTCTATAACATTTCTATTTGCTTGCAATATCGTTTTGATTTCAAGCTGTGTATAAATTTTATTTGAATGCCTATAAGATGCAAGATGTTATGTTTTGGAACACAGAAGGAAGCAGTCCCCTTCTATAAGGAGAAGTCTAATCTAACTGGGGAGCAGGCGTTATGCACGGGGCCCGGGGGGTGGGGGGTGGGGAGGCGGGGGACAGAGAAGACAGAGGGAGGGGAGAAAGAGACCTAACAATACAGTGTAATATATGATACTTTCAAATGACTTGTAGAGACAGTAAATGTTTTAAAAGTTCACGGGAAACAAGAAAGGATAGTCCAAGGAAAAAGGATAGGCCAGATGAGCTTCCAGAAGGAGGAGGACACAGGCTGTGTGTCTTAGTGGATTCTGACAGGGAATTTGTGGGGAACTGGGGATGGGGGAGTGTAGAAGGATGTTACAAGGATGTGTGGAAATGCCAAAGCTATTCAGCACTAGTCCACCCAGCACTAGTCCACAGAGAGAGTTAGGGTGGCAGAGAGAGAAAGTGGTTTGAGGGAAAAATGTGGAATTGCTTTAGGCACCAAGTTAAAAGTAATCATTCAGAAAATAATGTGGAGGTATTGCAGAACTCTGAATACTAAAAATCCAAAGGCTCAATGATAAAAACTAAACATATAACATCATGGTAATTAATCAGAAAATCCATTCCACAAACATGCCAATGATCTTAAATTTTGCCACATATGCTTCATTAAAGATTGAGAGTATTAATCTGAATCCCTTCATTTAATAACATAATTTTATTAAGTGTTTATACCTCAAAAGCTTTATCCAGAAGATTCTGCTCTCTTAGTTGGTTTCCTTTTGTGAAAAAAAGTTCAGATACGACTTTAGGGTCCTTTGGCTTCAGCTGGAGAGCTTTGTCTATAGCATCGAGTGCCTATAACAGGTTTGAAAATAAAACAGAATAAGTAGATTAGATGAAGAAAAACTAACTTAAATGATAAAATGTATACTTTTTGTCCTTATGTATTAGCTGGTGTGGTAAATGACAATCAAAACACATTCTTCATTCTCTCTGATGTTCTCACTGAGAAATAATGTGGCCCTGACAAGATAATCTCCCTATACTCCAGGGTTTCCATTTATATTAGTGACAATGAAATGTCCTTGACCATTCCATAGGAAGATGATGTGATAAAGCTGAAAGGAAACAAAACAAGATCTGGCGTCATTTGTTTTGCCCTGCCTGTGTCCATCTGGACCCCTCCAATCATGGCCTCTTCCTAGGTCCTTGGTGCCAACTCTGGCCCCCTCCCAAACCCCCCCCGCCACCCCCCAGCACCCACTGCCCCATCCCCTGCAGCCAGGGATCCCTTCAAAGCACAAACCTCACCATGCTGCTTTTCTCCATAAAATCCCAAAAGCTTGGGGTGCCTGGGTAGCTCAGTTGTTAAGCGTCTGACTTTGGCTCAGGACATGATCTCACAGTTCGTGAGTTTGAGCCCCACATTGGTGAGCTTGAGCCCTGCTTCAAGTGAGCTTGAGCTCCACTTCAGGTAAACACGAGCCCTTCTTCTCTTTTTCTCTCTCTGCCCCTCCTGAGATTCTGTCTCTCTCTGCCCCTTGCTCCCTCCCCACCCCCTCTCTCAAAAACAAAAAACAAACAAAAAAACCCCAAAGCTTCTCCCAAGATATGAAACAAAAGCCTTGCCCTGGTCCTGCACCCTGTGGGGTGTTGTCCCCAGCAACCTCTACAGCCATTATCTTACACAGTGCCCTGCTCCCTTCATGCCCATCCCTCAGACTTGCTACTTGTGCTGCCACAGGGCCTTTGCACATACTTTATCCTGCCTAGAATGCTTTTCATTGCCCTCCTTTGTCTAATAACTCCTATTTATCATTCAGCATTCACCTTCATATCACTCTGCAGGGAACCTAACCTCCCAGATCACTCAGGTCCCTGATTATATGTCTGTGAGAACCATGTCACTCTTCATGACATCACTGAGCACAGCTATAATTTTATATCTGTTTTGCGATTGCTTTTTTAATCTTGGTTTCCTCTTCTACTATAAACTCCATGAGGACAAAAGTGATTTTTGTTTGTTTGTTTGTTTTTCTTATACCGCTTTATTCCTGGTACCTGCCACAGTGTCTGGCATATAGCAGGCATTCAATAAATATTTTGTTGAGTCAGTTCATAAGTTTACTGGCTATGTTACTTTTAAAATGGAGATAAACAATAACAGTTGCAACACAGGGTCACTGACCTATATAAGGGTGTTACAAGGACTCTACAAAAATATACTTGAAAGAACATGGAAAATGATAAAGCATACAAATGACAGAGCATATAAAGTTAGTATTTATAGAGTTAGGTGAAAACAAACTGAGATAATAGCACATAAAATCTTTATTTATTTTTTAAATATTTATTTATTTATTTTGGGGGGGATGGAGAGAGAGAGAGAGAGAGAGAGAGAGAGAGAGAGAGAGAGAGGCAGAGGGAGACAGGGGGAGGGAGAATCCTAAGCAGGCTCTGAGATGTCAGCAGAGCTCAATCTAACAAACTGAAGCTCATGACCTGAGCTGAAATCGAGAGTTGCATACTTAACTGACTGAGCCATCCAGGTGCCCCTCACATAAAATCTTTAGACAAAAGATTAGTCAAGAAAATATTTCAAGGGGGCATATTAGCAGTTAAGGGGATATCTGCAAAAAACATCCAGAAGATAGGCCATGCCAACGGATGATAGTCAAGATTGCTCCGCCTTGTAAACGTGCAGACTGGAGAGTCAGTCAGGTGCACACCATCTTCCACCTGTGGATCCAAACCACTCCCGTGTCCCTCTACCTTGTCGTGGCGCTCCTGCTTGCTGTAGATTGCTGACAACAGGCGGTAGCATTCGAGGCATCCAGTCTCCTCTGACACGATGTGGTTGGTCATCTTTTCAGCTTCTTTTGTCTGACCCATTACGGCCAAAACCTGAGCCTGCAAAACCACATGACCTTGGCTTCAGAGCCAGTTTGTCATCACTTCATCAACGTTTATTTATTTTTGGGACAGAGAGAGACAGAGCATGAACGGGGGAGGGGCAGAGAGAGAGGGAGACACAGAATCGGAAACAGGCTCCAGGCTCTGAGCCATCAGCCCAGAGCCTGACGCGGGGCTCGAACTCACGGACCGCGAGATCGTGACCTGGCTGAAGTCGGACGCTTAACCGACTGCGCCACCCAGGCGCCCCTGTCATCACTTCATCAAATACAGCATCTCTGAATAGGGGCGTGTCAGAAACAGTCCAGAAAAAAAAAAACGTTCAGCTTCTATCTGAGATTCACAGAGGGAGCTGAATTCCCACAGTTTACAGGTTCTAATTTTTTGTTGTTCATTTCTGTTTATTTATTTAGGAGAATAATGCATGCTACGTGAATAGCAGGGACACCAAAGACATCAGTGAAATGACTTGTGACTTTTTTAAAAAGTTGGCTAAATATTTTAAAAAAGAAATGATTTCTTATGGTTTCAACAGGACATTGCATTTATAACGAGTTTGATTTGTTACAAATCTAAAAAAGAGTAACAAAAATGCAAATTTCCAAATTGAAATTAAAAAATATTGTTGCTACTAATTTCCTAAACTTGATAATCATACTGTGGTTGTATTAGAGAATGTCCTTGTTCTTAGGAACTATTTGCTGAAGTACTTAGAAATAAAGGGTGTGGGATCTATAACTGTCATGTGGCTCACAAAAAAGTACTATGCGTTTGCACACATACTTAAATATGTACATAGGTACACATAAGGATGCATATACACAAGGCATTGATAAACAAATTCATCAAAATGCTAAAAATTGATGGAGCTGGGTGAAAGGGTGTACGGGAGCTATTTACTATTCTTGCAAATTTTTTAAGTTTGAAATCATTTCGAACCAAAAACTTAAAAAAGTTTTTAGTGTCTGTGTGTTTGGTGAATGGCTCTAACACTGGTTCCATGGATAGTCAGAAAACGGATGTACTGTAGCATCCTAGTTGCAGTTCTGAGGCTTCTGACTCCAACTCTCTGCACTGCATCCTATGTGTTCCCGCCTCATTTTCTTTAGCAATCTACTTACCAGGGCCAGGCGGAGCTCCCTTTGAGAAGGCTGGAGGGCCGCAGCTTCCCGGTAGATCTGCAGAGCTTCCTCATATCGGCCAGTGTTATAATACAGCGCTCCCAAAGGTGATAATATCTCAGCTTTGCGGGACACCTGCAGTGCGCTAAGTTTTCAGAAAGATGAAGTGACACTTCTAATAGGTACCTTTTGAAAGCTCAAAACGCAGATTTAGGGATGACAGTCCACAGTTGGAGACTCTGCTTCAACATGGTCTCTGGTTTTTATTTTTTTATTTTATTTTATTTATTTATTTATTTTAAAATGTTTGTTTATTTTTGAAACAGAGAAAGACAGAGAGCAAATGGGGGAGAGTCAGAGAGAGGGAGACACAGAATCTGAAACAGGCACAGAGCCCAATGCGGGGCTCGAACTCAAGGACTGTGGGATCATGACCTGAGCCGAAGTCAGACGCTTAACTGACTGAGCTACCCAGGTACCCCTGGTCTCTGGTTTTTATAATCAAGAAGACTGTTTTTAAAAAGATCATGACGCCGCCCTCTGACTATAAGAATGTCTCTAGTGACCTATCAATATGCATACTGAGCTCCAAGGATCGTTTCCATTAATGGTGATAGGCTTGTTCTGATGTATGCACAGTCTTTCCACCACATCCATTTTTGAAACTGCTATTTATGGCTTGGGCTGCAGTCCATAGCCTCAGAAAACAATGGACCGACCAAAGCAGGAATTACATTCCAACCTTGGTTTAGCACCGTGTTCTAACCAGCAGGCAGAAAAGCCATTCACTGGGACACCATTAAGGGTTTGGTTTTATTTTCTTTGGAGATGAGACTCTGTGTTGCCTGAATTGGCAAAATCTGTTAATATCCTAAAGGCATGTCTGCTTCAATTACGTAAAAATTGGAAGGGCAACTACTGACATCCTCGGGCAACTTACAAAGTGAAGAAAAGGAATTTTACCGTTTATACCATTCTTCGGCCAAACTGTTCTCGCCCAATGACCTGTAGAGTCTCCCCAGATTCACCATAGCTACGTGATGACTTGGGCTGAGTGTGATGGCCTGCTGGTAATGGGCCACTGCCTTCTCCGGAGAGCCTGTAATCAGTGGTAGTTGGAAATAATTATACAACACACGAGGCTCTTCAATTTCTCTTCTGATGTAGATCATTCTTCTTTGTATTACTGAGTCATACCATCAATGATTCAGTGTGTCAATTAGCTTGTATTTTGGCTTCATCTCCTTGCCACTGCGTAACTTTGGGCCACTTTACTATTCATTCCCACTTCCAAGGAAATTAATAGTAAAAAAGCAATGAAAACTAAAATCTATTTCTTTTATTACACGTATCATTTTAGCCGAAGTGTTTTCTGGCCGTTGCCCTAGCAAGTATGATGTTTTGAGATCATCAATGATTGTTATTTATGCGAGATATTGTTGCTTCTCATTATACTAAAAAACAGAATAGGCTATTATAGAAACAAAACTGTCCTGAAACAATTTCTAAGGGTTGGTCTCAATTACTGTACTGCAACATAGTAATCGAGGCACTGCTTTAAAGAAGTATGTATCAGCCAGATCTTGAAAATCTTTTTAAAAATGATACATTCTTGTTAAATGGGATTTATATAATGGGGTTTTAATAATAATAATAATAATAATAATAATGCTACCCTGTGTGTATCCAACGCATTACATATTTTAAAATATTTTAATTAAATGATCTTCACAGGTATTTTTGATACTAGTTAGCTGCCTTTAGATACCATTTAGCTGTCTCTTGGGATTTAAGAACTATTAGAAAATAAACAAAAGTATTACTTTAAAGATATAAACACTAAAGTGCAAAGTGCACTTAGGAGACTTGACAGAAATCTCAGGGCAACTGAGGATGAAGACCAGAACTAGAATCAAGCCTCCGATAAGGTCCCCAAAGAAGCTTCCTAGTGAAATCTTATCTAAGTGACTGAAAATGGAATGTTTATTACCTGCAGACATCTTAGGCATTAAACGAGATACCATGTATATATATATACATAGGTCACTGGTAATAGGGAGAATTTCACTAGTATAAAACACATGAATACAAAGGGAGTGATGAGAAGATACACAGGGTGGCCAGTGAGATTTCTAGGGGAGTGGCATCATTTGTTGTTGAAGTAGAAGGAAGAGGGCTAAGAGGAGACCAACAGGGAGGGAGGGGATCTCTTTGGGTTTTTAGATCTTCATGACACTTAATGTATTATTGTGTTGCTAACAAACCAGCAGGTGGCACTACAAAACAATTTTACATGCAAAAATAAGGGACGTTTCCCAGGAGTTTTGGAATGTAAATTTACATTCTATAAAACAGAAAAGTTTCAGATATACTAGAAAATAAAAACCCTTTTGAGCATTCATACTGACAAAATAATTAAAATAGAATTTTACCGCAAGGCAGATAGTCTAATACTCAATGAGAACAAAATGGTGCTTTTGCATTAAATTCAAATATCTTTTGATTCTTTATAGGTATTCATAGCATGCCAACAGCATATAGGACACAAATCATAAAGGAAACAGAATCCCTGCTCAGTAAAGTGTTGCCTTAATAAGAGGGAGTAAGTATATTTTATATAGCATCTGTCATGTAAAAGTACTCTTATCAGTTACAATAATATGGTTTCCCTAATGCATATCAAGTAAAGAATGATGGAACAATTCTGGAGGCTTTTTTATCAGATGTGGAAAAGTATTTTCCATCTGCTCATAACTAGATTCAGAGGCAAGTTCTGCATCATTGCCGAGGAATGTTTCATCATCTTAGGTATATGAACTTGTATAAATGATACTCAAAGGACTGCTACTCATTAAATCATCAAGGCTACTTCCTGACACCTGGGGAGTTTTCCTTAGCGCTGTATGAAATGGGTAGATTTTGCTGAGCTGAGCTTGAAGATTTGGAGAAATGACAGCCCCACAGTACAATGTGACTGTCAACAGTGTGAGTTTCCCGCCAAGCCCAGAAGTGAATGGTACTTCTGAGACATTTTCGGGGTGGTTGCCATTTTGCTTGATAGATAGTATTATCTAATCTCAACAGAACAGGTTCTCTTTAATTTTACTCACCGGTATCAACTAAGAAAACCCCATAGTTGTTGTGTAAGTCTGAGCTGTCTGGACAGTTCTTTATTCCAGCCTGATATATTTCCTCAGCTTCCTTAAATCTCTCCTTTAAAAGAGAACAAAGGAAAGAGACTGTTAAAAACTGAGAACAAACTGAGGGTTGATGGGGGGTGGGAGGGAGGGGCGGGTGGGTGATGGGTATTGAGGAGGGCACCTTTTGGGATGAGCACTGGGTGTTGTATGGAAACCAATTTGTCAATAAACTTCATATATAAAAAAAATAAAAAAAAATAAATAAAAGAGAACAAAGGAAAATAAATGAGAAAGTTAAAAGCAAACAACAATAGGGGCGCCTGGGTGGCTCAGCTGGTTAAGTGTTTGGCTCAGGTCATGATCTCAGGGTGGTGAGATTGATGGAGCCCCGTGCTGGGCTGTGCTGGGCTTGGAGCTGCTTAAGATTCTATCTCTTTCCCTCTGCCCCTCTGCCCCACTCGTGTGCGCACGCTCACTCTCTTTCTCCAAAAAAAGCCCCGAAATACAAAAACTACAACAATAAACTGAATGACATAAATGGAAAAGACAGAAACTAATTTACTGAGGATCTTGTATGCAATAGGCCAATAGGCACTGAGGTCAAACACCGTGTACTTTTAACTGAAGTCAGTGCAATGGCACAAATTCCTACAATTCATAGTTATATTTAGTTTCTTTAGGGCAAACAAGCCTACGTTTACTAAGAAGGGACATCTGAAAGGATTTGCCCTACAACTGGAAAAAGCCTCAAATGGTTGTTTGAATGGGATGCCCTCCACCCCCAGTAACTCTCTGTTTGAAAATGAGGGCTACGTCCATACAGGAGTTTCTTCAGAGGTGACAATGTGACTGGGAGCAGGGACGCCTGCGACGTTTGTCTTACAGCTGCATTGCGTATCAAGCACTCCCTTTACCTACACTGTATGGTTTATTGGCGGAGGTTTTTGAGGAAAGGGGAGGGAGGCTGATGCAGGTTACAGAGGGCTTTGCCTTGACCTTTCTTTACTCAAAATATTTCGATAGCCCACCCAACTGTTCCTTCCCTCCTTTATTCAACCTGTGTGTTCCACCTCAGAGCCACACCCTCCAATGGGAATACAGGTCTTCTCGAAGGCATACCTCCAACTCCTATCCTTGTGATAAGGCCCCGCTCAACTATTGCATCTTCAATGGGTCATTTGCTAACTGTCCTGGTCTTCTTCCAAAGATTCACTTGAGCACACTAACAATTCTGAATTAGCTTTTAGGAACATTGTTCACCACCAGCCGAGATTGTCACGTCATGCTTCCTTTTACAATATCAGAAGGTAAAACCTACTTAATGAATCAAAGCTACCCAGGTTCTAACAATTACTCACAAGTGAACACTTTCATGGTTCCCTGGTCCTGCTGGGAAGGTCAGGTAAAAGGAAATGATGTGGCATAAAGCACATAGCAACTGTTCCTTTACTATGCTCTGAGAGTGGACGTTTTCCACAATTTTATCGCAAGTTACCCCTACTAAGCATTCATCCAGACACATGAAAAGGGAATGTACAGCACTAATTTCCTCAGATGTGACACCTTTGGCTTGTGAATAAAAATGCACCGGGTGTTGAACAATAAACCAAGGAGCCTAAATTTGATTTGACCCAGAAAGATAAAGACATTTGACCCTCTGTGGAATGACTACGGCCATCTCTTTGAATCCACACATTTAAGTACCATTTAGGAAACAAGACGTGGTTTGGATTTGGCAAATTTCACTTATTTGAATTACAAATCCACAGCCCAGCAAAAATTGAGATCTATGTTGCTAAAAAGTATATGCATTTTTTTAAAAAGCATATGTATTTTTGATTGCCAAACAACAAACTGTCAGACTTAAAAAAAAAATAAAGATGAATGAAAATCCCCAAATCATCTCTCAATCTATTAAAGAGAAGAAAAATTTTATGAAGATATCATCCAGGGGCACCTGGGTGGCTCAGTCGTTTGAGCATCTGACTCCTGGTTCTGGCTCAGGTCATGATCTCTCAGTTTTGTGAATTCAAGCCCTGTGTCTGGCTCTGCACCGTTAGCACAGAGCCTGCTTGGGATTCTCTTTCTCTCCATCTCTCTCTGCCCCTCCCCTGCTCACACTGTCTCTGTCTCTGTCTCTCTCAAAGTAAATAAAGTTAAAAAAAAAAAAAGAGAAGATATCATCCATTGAAGGACCAACAAATTTGTGTGTGGGTGTGCGTGTGTGTGTCTTTAGACACAGGCAGAACACAAATTATCTAAGCCTCTGATCAAGTTAATAGCTACAGAGTACTATTGCAAACGTATTCATTTATTCATTCATTCAAGACATATTTACCGCAATGGCTGTAGAGAGCATGGTATAATGATTAGGGATCGGGCTGCCAGTGTTTCACTATACGGATTGGAATCCCAGACCCACCATTTACTTATCTATGTGACCTTACTTCCCCTCTACGTGCCCAGTTGTAACATAGGGATACCAGTAGTACCTATCTCATAGGGTTGTTGTGACAATTAAATGGATTAAAACATGTTAAGTATGTAGAACAATGCGTAGCACATAGCACCTTGTCACGATAGGATATGTCATGTCACATCCTTATCATTACCACTCCTCAGTGCTGGCATTGCTAAGTGTATCACTGGGAGACAGATGCCAAAAACACGCAGATGAATAAAACAAAATCCCTCTGTTTTAGGAGCTCAAAGATGAGTGAACTATCAAATACAACCCAATGAGAGCAGTGTTTTGAAACGATTAAATACAGCTGCTCTTGAGCTCAGGTGTGCTAGAGTTGTCACTGAGGCCACATGGAGCGTCATGGCCCTGTCCAAGTGGCATCTTAGCCAAGAGTTTCAAGTTCCTTTCCTATCAAATATGAAAAATAATTAGCTTAGGTGTTTTCCTTTTAACTTTTCTTAATCATCTTCTGAAACAGAGGTCAATAAACATCTAATATCCTGGAGGCAACCAGAGAAAGAATACGCTGGCTAATCCAAACCTGAGTAATCAGCTCCTGAAAATCTGAAGTTTCCTGTGTTAGCATTCAACTAGTGAGACTGTTTGGCTGTAATGCTATTTTTGTGTTAAAGGATCAAATTTTGTATATCACATGGTACTTTTAAAACACACTAACATAGTCATGATAAAATCAAAATTTAAAAAATCCCACCCAATTATTAAAAATACAATGGATGAGGGGCACCTGGGTGGCTCAGTCAGTTGAGCATCCGACTCTTGATTTTGGGTCAGGTCATGATCTCGCAGTAGTAAGACTGAGACCTATGTTGGGCTCTGTGCTGAGCACTGAGCCTCTTGGGATTCTCTCTCCCCGTCTCCTGCGCCCCTCCACCCCCCTCAAAAAATAAGGTGGGTGAGATTGTCAGCAGAGGAGATAAAAGAATATTAGAGCTGGAAATAATATGAAAAACAGTAACTCACCACCATTTTTAACTAATGAAGAAACCTGGCTGCAAAGTGGTTAAGAGACTTGCCCCAAATCTCATAGCTACACGGGGACAGAGAACAGAATTTAGGTTTTCAGTGGACACACAGGGAATGGGTGAACCCTGAATAAAAGCAGTATTTCTGGAAATAATGGTGTCTCTGCCATCAACAGAAACAATTACACTTTTGGATATCCATCCCCTCAACAAATATTTTGTGAGCACCACACACATGCCAAGCATACAGTGGAGATAGAAGAGTGAACAAGACAGACGATCCTGCCATGGCAGTTGAGTGGGATTCAGATAGGAAGAAGACATTGCAATGTACTGTGACAGCATCAGGGGAGGAGAAGCACAAGGTACTCGGGGCAACCAGAAGTGACATGACATCCAGACTTGAGATGAGATAGATTCTCTACACCTGTCATGATCCAAATACCCGAGAATGCTGGTTACCATTAACTCCAGCAGCTGCATCACATAAAAATGTGTTTGAAAAATATCCCTGGCTACTTCAGATCTTAGAGCCATCATTGTATAACTAAACTGTGGGAGAGCTGAAAGGTGTGTTTCCTAAAAAGAATACAACTGATGTCTTCACGTTCTAACTTGCCGAAGTCAAATACAACATTCAACAACAGTTTTCAAGTACAATTACTCCTTTACCTGATTTAATTTTGCTTTTTCCCACATTCTTGCTACTCTGAAATAGCCAGAGAGATCACCTTTTTCATCTAAAACTTCTCTTATTTGGGGGTTTAGGAGCTGGGTTTCCTCTAGAAATGCAATTTTCAAAGTCCAAAGAAGTAATGGGACTTAAAACACCATGCGTGTCAAGGGCAAGTGATCACATCCCTGTGCCTCCGGGAACCCAAGGGCTATCTCAAGACTCTGGGTCTATGAATAATGTCTTCAATATCTGTCTTTTCCTTTAGCTTGACTGTAAATTTCAAGGAATGATTAACTCCACTTATTAAAAAACAAAAGGGAACCACCACCGCGGGAGAAAAATACCTTCTAGGTGTTTATTTAAAATAAATTCCACCTTCTCTGGAAGGGCAATGCATTTATCTTAACAAGTAGTAGTACTGAATCCCTGAAGCTCTATTTCAAGCACTCACTTTTCATTTACCTCATCTGGCTAGATGTCCTGACCTAAGCTAATCATTCCTAGTCTCTACTGACTTGTGAGATTCAGAGGAAATGAATATAAGCTATTTATAGGACAACTTTAATTAAAAATGCTTGTGACCAGAGAATGGCTCTGACAAATAATACTGTCTGCTTTACACCAGAGTCCCCAAGAACCGCTGCCTCAGCATGAAATCACCTTTGAGGGTGATGGTTAAAATGGGCAGCATGCAAGCATGGGCTCCTCTCCAAGGCTGAAGCATTTTCAGGACTGTGGAAATAAGATGGGCCTTGGGGGAGAAATAAAACATAGTCAACATCTCCACTTCTTACATGCTGTAATTACCCAACACAACACGCTTTTTACCTCAAGGAAAGGAAAGTGAAGAGTAGATCTTTGGAAAAGGCACCTTGACTGTAATTTACTCTCTTGGGTCAACCGATATGTTTGGAAAACTTCTTACAGTTCAAGTTGCAGCAGCCAGGAGGACAAATGGACATGGGCTTAATGCAGCAATCCTCAAAATTCTTGGTTTTGTGGATACTTTTATACTCTAAAAATTACTGAGGACCCCCAAAGAGCTTTGTTTATGTGGGCTACATCTGTCAATATTTACCACAACAGACATAAAGCTGAGAAATTTTAAAAATATTTACTAGTTTATTTAAAATATAATAAACTAAAACATAACACATTTGTATGACAATAAAAAATATTTTTCCACCGCAAAAAACATACTGGCATTATTTCATGTTTTTGCAAATCTCTTTAATGTTTGGCTTAATAGAAGACAGCTGGATTCCCATATCTACTTTTGTGCTAATCTATTTTTCATGGGTGCGTGTGTGCTAATCTATTTTTATGTTTTTAGTTGAAGTATGGGAAGAAACGTTGGTCTCACACAGATATTTAATTGGAAAATGGGAGAATATTTTAATAGTCTTTCCATAATTATAAATATGTCATGTATCCTCTAAAAAAATACTGTACACTCACAAAAGAACGAGAGTAAAAAAGGCAAATGACTTGTCAGTAGTATTGTGAAAACTGCATTGACCTTCTTGGACCTCAAGTGTCCCCAGTCAACACTTTGTGAACAGCTGGCTTAATGAATGGCCTGTAACGTGCACTTCCTGTGCGGAAGGTGTAAGATGTGGTATTCCAAAGTGGTGAAGGACCTACAGGGAGGAGATGGAAAGTTGTGCTAATGCCCTGACAACATGGTCATGCATCTGAATTGTTTTCTGGAAGTATTTTTATGAACACACAGAGCCATAAGTTTATTTCCCCTTTAGTCCAATGCCTTTATTTACTATGACAAACTTGGTAAGTTTAGGATCAATGGATGTTTAAACTCATGTCTCTAAGAAACTCTTCAAGACATAGGAGCTCAAAACACACAGCAGAGATTGCCTGCTTTCTCACCCTCTCCTTTGCTTTTATTTTCTTTATAAAACAGTTCTTCCACCCATCAGTCATCAGCATGGACATTCATGAGAAACGAGCTGCCAATATGTGATGTCTAATTCTCTTTCTCATCCAACTAAAATTAAAATTAACTTGGCATTTCTCCTCACCAAGGAAATGTCAGGTATTTCTTAATCTTGAATTTTTTTTTTTTTATCACCCAGCAGACTGTGATCAACACCACTCTGTAACAATTTAAGTATGCAAGAAGTAATCACTTTAAAGAGGAAATGCTAAGAATTGTTAAATACAAGCTAAAAGTACGACAAGAGTAAGCAACCACAGGTGTAAAACACTGTCAGGAGACCAGGAAAAAAAGGGGTGGGGGGAGCCCACATTTGCAGAGAATTGCAGTTCCCTCCATCTGCAAACTCTTCTCACACTATTTTGTACTTATTCTCTGTAGGCACACAATTTTCTATTAAAAGAAGAGATACCACTTTTCTTCACCCCAGAGCTGTCACACGGTCTATTTCCTCTAGCCAGAAAGTTTTTCATATTCATTTTTACCTTGTTGATATCTAAAAGTTCTTTAGGAATCAGATTAAATGTCACTTTTTGGCCACTGCCCCTGTTCTCCATATGTTCCTTCCCACATTAGGTTAGGTCCCTAGGATATTCTCAATGGTACTTTCTCTTTGCACATTTGTTGTAATTGTGTTAGATATTGGATATGGATATGGGACTGTAATTCTTTGCTTAGGGATAGCCTTCCTAATATACTCTTAAGTTCCATGAGGATAAGGCCCACACCTGATTAGCTCAACAATCCTAATGCTGGGGCACCTGAGTGGCTCGGTTAAACATTCAACTTCGGCTCAGGTCATGATCTAGCGGTTCGTGAATTGGAGCCCCAAGTCTGGCTCTGTGCTGATAGCTCAGAGCCCAGAGCCTGCTTCAGATTCTGTGTCTCCCGATCTCTCTGCCCCTCCCCTACTTGTGCTCTGTCTCTCTCTCTCTCTCTCAAAAAAAAAATTAATAAACATTAACAAAAAAAAAATCCTAACGCTTAGTGGTACCTGTGCTGAATAATTAAATCAATAAATTATTAAGGGAGGGTCTAGTTCAAGTTGATTTGGCCACAATACATGTGGCTGAATCTACCCAAAGGATGGCAGGAGACTTTTCACTCTTGGTCTATATTCCTAACTTATATTTTATTGCTCCAATTTCTTTTCATTCCTATATCATGTGAAGTCATATCCCAAAATACATAAAAGAAAAATATTTTAAGTGTTATGAAATTAATTAATTGAGTTTTTCAAGAGGCTATAAACCTGAGGCTAGCAACAATTTACAGTAGGTCAGGGTCATAAGCAGTGTTAATTTTTTTTCCCTTTACTGATAGTGTAATGCAAGCTATATAATCTATTGTAAGAGTAGGCTGGTTAAAAATGATGGTGGGCTTATAAATGTTTACAATCCTATCTGTGAAGCTGGAGTACAGCCAGCGCTGAGTGTTAATGGAGAACCAGGAGAGAACAGTAAGCCCGAGACCACCTTGACTTCGAATCTAAGAGTTTATTTTCTGTTCTCAGTCTTCTTGACTTCTTTGCTGCAGTAGACAAACAGGCTTATCAGTTTTTTTTTCTGGATTTTTTTTTTTAATGTATCTACATCTATGACAACTCACCCTCCTGGCTTTCCTCTATCACTTCTCTCTTTCCTTTCCACTCCCTCCACACTCTACCTCATTGACCCTACCCATTACCATGGTCCAGTCATGGGACCTCAGTGTCATACAGTGAAAGAGCAGTGCCAATGAGTCAAAAGACCAGGCTTTAGTCCTGGTCCTGACACTAGTTATTTGTCCGACCTTGAGAGGCACTTAATTCTGTGAACTTCATATTTCTCTCTGTAAAATAATCAGGTTAAAAAATTCTTTAAGTTATCCACCCCACCCCCAACACACACACACTATTCTTCATTTTGCCCTCAGAGAAATTATCTACTCATAATATGGTTCCATTAATTTGAAGTCCTAAGTCCATCTTCCCAGTCCTAATCTTTCTCACTGCCATCTGCCCACATGCTATTTCCACTTAAATGTTCCACTAACATTCAACACTTAAAGGCTGGATACTGCGGGCAGCAGAGAATACTGGTATCACTCTTTCAGAAAGCAAATTAGGAATGTATCTCAAGAACAATGTAGTAAGGTATCTCACTGAAATATGTTGATACTCTTTGATGTGAGAATTCCACTTTTAGGAATCTATCATTAGAAATGACTCAAAATATTGTTTTGGAAAAGCCATAAGAAAGGAAAAGTTTGGAGTGCCTGGGTGGCTTGGTCGGTTAAGCATCTGACTCTTGATTTCCACTAGATCATGATCTCACAGTTCATGGGTTCAAGCTCCACATTGGGCTCTGTGCTGACAGAACAGAGCCTGCTTGGGATTCTCTCTCTCCCTCTCAATTGCCCCTCCCCTGCTCTCTCTCTTTGCCTCTCCCCTCTTCACTCTCTCTCTCTCTCAAAATAAATAAATCAACTTAAAAACAATTAAAAAAAAAAAAAAGAAAGGAAAAGCACACTGCCACACACATACACAGAACCCATGTGTACAAAAGGGCTAACTTATTATGTAAATTAGAATATATCATTTTGATAACTAGTAAGTAGCCATTAAAATGGTATTTATGGACCTAAATGTAAGACAGGAAGCCATCAAAATCCTTGAGGAGATAGCAGGCAAAAACCTCTTTGACCTTGGCCACAGCAACTTCTTACTCAACACATCTCCGGAGGCAAGGGAAACAAAAGCAAAAATGAACTACTGGGACCTCATCAAAATAAAAAGCTTCTGCACAGTGAAGGAAGCCATCAGCAAAACTAAACGGCAACCAACGGAATGGGAGAAGATAGTTGCAAACGACATATCAGATAAAGGGTTAGTATCAAAAATCTACAAAGAACTTACCAAACTCAACACCCAAAAAACAAATAATCCAGTGAGGAAATGGGCAAAAGACATGAATAGACCCTTCTCCAAAGAAGACATCCAGATGGCCAACCGACACATGAAAAAATGCTCAACATCACTCATCAACAATGACATACCACCTTACACCTGTCAGAATGGCTAACATTTACAACTCAGGCAACAACAGATGTTGGTGAGGATGTGGAAAAAAGAGGATCTCTTTTGCACTGCTAGTGGGAATGAAAACTGGTGGAGCCACTCTGGAAAACAGTATGAGGTTCCTCAAACAATTAAAAATAGAACTACCCTATGACCCAGCAATTGCACTACTAGGTATTTATCCAAGGGATACAGGTGTGCTGTTTTGAAGGGGCACATGCAACCGAATGTTTATAGCAGCACTCTCAACAATAGCCAAATTATGGAAAGAGCCCAAATGTCCACTGATGGATGAATGGATAAAGAAAATGTGGTATTTTATATATATATATATATATATATATATATATATATATATACACATACATACAATGGAGTATTACTCGGCAATCAAAAAGAATGAAATCTTGCTTTTGCAACTATGTAGATGGAACTATAGGGTATTATGCTAAGTGAAATTAGAGAAAGATGAATATCATATGACTTCACTCATATGAGGACTTTAAGATACAAAATAGATGAACATAAGGGAAAGGGAAGCAAAAATAATATAAAAAAAGGGAGAGGGACAAAACATAAGAGCCTCTTAAATATGGAGAACAAACAAGAGGGTTACTGGAGGGGTTGAGGGAGAGGGGATGGTTAAATGGGCAAGGGGCATTAAGGAATCTACTCCTGAAATCACTGTTGTACTATCTGCTACCTTGGATGTAAATGAAAAAAAATAAATAAATAGAAAAGAGTTGCATGCTTAACTGACTAAGCAACCCAGGTGCCCCCTTTACCATTCTTTTTAAAAACAGAATAAAATTCATTTTATCTTGCAATCACCAGATGAGTCCAGCAGACTATTTTATAAATTTAAAATACATTATGGGATTTTGGTGATCTTATTTTTCCTGTGTCTTGAAAGCTTGCTATTTGCAAGGTGTTTCACCCTTACAAATTACCCTAAGATTATTTCATTATTACTAAACAATTATTCCCAACTTTGCATGAAGGAAAAAAAAAGACTAAAATAAAAGAACAGAAGAATGGTGGGATCACCTAGAGAAGGATAATTTAATATTGAAATACACTGGGGGCTCCTGGGTGGTTCGTTCAGTTTAAGCGTCCAACTCTTGGTTTCGGCTCAGGTCATGATCTCACCATTCATGGGTTCAAGCCACACATCAGGCTCTGCACTAATGGCACAGAACCTGCTTGAGATTCTCTCTCCCCACCTCTCTCTGCCCCTCCAGCACACTCTCTCTCAAAATAAATAAATAAACTTAAAAAAATTTAAAAACGTTAAAAAAATGGTATTTATGAAGGCCATGAATATGTATGATATGCATAATTTAATGGCAAGTGAAAAGGATAGGATACAAATTACTGTGAATGTATGAAAACAAAATATTTATATTGCAAGACTTGCAGGGTATTAAAAAATAATAATATTTGTTGTTTCCAGATATTATATTAATGAAAGGTATATTTTATTGTCTCTGACTTTTCCCCACTTTTCATTTTACATTTTCATATTACTTGTGTAATAGAAAAGGAATGTGGAAGCTGACCTCTTTTCCTCCTTTCCTAAATTCTCCCTTCTCCTTGGCTTCCCCATGGCGTTCAGTGACCATGTGTCTTCTCAGTCCTTAAGGTGCTCTGCCCTGGAATTTTTAATTTTCTATTTTCTTTTCCTTTCAGCCTTCACCTACAAACAGTTCTTAAACACAAAGGGATTCTTTTTCCACAATAACGTCTGTCCATTCCCACACTTTGTGCCAGAAACAAGGCTCTCAACTACTCACACCGCACGGCATTTAAAAGCCTCCTCACAATATCCCACATATTTCCACATATTTTCTTCCTCTCCTGTTTTATAACCATTTGCTTAGACACTTGCCTTTGCTTCTTATTATCTATCAATGTCAAATTTGGGCTCCACTGTGGGCCTTAAAAGGCTCCAGCATGTAATATCTTTTCGACTTATTAACCCATTTTTCAAATTTCCCTTTCTCAATTTCTCTACCGTGCCCCAACAGAATTATTTGTTGCCTTCAGGTTCCAACAGAGCAAGGAATACAATGTTAGTCTCAGATAAATCACAGAAGGGATTATCACCCTCACAGTTTTACCAGCAGTGAGGATGGGAAGAGGTGTCAACAGACAGCCGCATGCATACAGTAAGAGCAACAAGGCAAACGACACTTGTGTTTTTTTTGTTTTTGTTTTTTTAATAGACTCACAACCTTCAATCAGGGGAAGGGTTTCAGCAGGTTTCTGACACAGTGTCTCACAACATCCAAGTAGATAAGATGAGGTGAGCTAGATGCTAATATGATTTGATCAGTTAATCAAAAATTAAATAACTGTACCTAAAGAGTCTTGGGTAAAATAGAGGTCAACGTGGAGAGAAGATCCTACAAACACAATGTAGGGCTTTCTAACCTGCTACTCATCTCTGCAGCATTTTTTTAAACCAAATACATAAATGAGTAGCTAGAAACTATTCTTAGTTAATTCGCCAAGTAAAATATCTGGAAAGGGTAGTTAATACAAAGAATGTCAGAAGAAAGGACTAAAAAGTCCTAGAACACCTGAAATTTCCAGGCTGATAATAAAGAGGTTGAAATTAAATACAGATAAAGATGAATCCTCTTATCCAGGCTGTAAAAACATGCCTGCAAAATGGGTGAGACCTGGACTAACAAGTGTTCACATTGTTTAGAAATTTCAGTTGACTATCACTCATCACCAGGGAAATACAAATCAAAGCGACACTGAGATACCACCTCACACCAGTCAGAGTGGCTAAAATGAACAAATCAGGAAACTACAGATGCTGGCGAGGATGTGGAGAAATGGGAACCCTCCTGCACCGTTGGTGAGAATGCAAACTGGTGCAGCCGCTCTGGAAACAGTGTGGAGGTTCCTCAAAAAATTAAAAATAGACCTACCCTACGACCCAGCAATAGCACTACTAGGAATTTATCCAAAGGATACAGGAGTGCTGATGCATAGGGGCACATGTATCCCAATGTTTATAGCAGCGCTTTCAACAATAGTCAAATTATGGAAAGAGCCTAAATGTCCGTCAACTGATGAATGGATAAAGATGTGGTTTATGTATACAATGGAATACTACTTGGCAATGAAAAAAAATGAAATCTTGCCATTTGCAGCAACGTGGATGGAAC
This sequence comes from Lynx rufus, assembly GCF_022079265.1. NCBI lineage: Eukaryota > Metazoa > Chordata > Mammalia > Carnivora > Felidae > Lynx > Lynx rufus. The sequence continues at coordinate 62,565,220 of NW_025814889.1, forward strand.
TGGAGGGTATTATGGTATGTGAAATAAGTCAGAGAAAGAAAGATATCATATGTTTTCACTCATATGTGGAACTTGAGAAACTTAACAGAAGACCATGAGGGATGGGAAGGGGAGAAAAATAGTTACAGAGAGGGAGGGAGGCAAACCATAAAAGACTCTTAAATGCAGAGAACAAACGGAGGGAGCGGCGGAGAGGGGAAAATGGGTGATGGGCACTGAGGAGGGCACTTGTTGGGATGAACACTGGGTGTTGTATATAAGTGAAGAATCATGGGAATTTACCACCGAAACCAAGAGCAGACTGTATACACTGTATGCTAGCCAACTTGACAATAAATTATATTGAAAAAGGAAAAAAAAAAGAAAAAGAAATTTCTGTTGACTGTATCTCCCATGTGAGCCAAAACATCATGTGGATGCCAGATAGCCGGTATCATTCGTTTTAGGGCATCATTTATTAGACACAAGGGATGTCAAGCCAGGGAAGCATTTCTATTCCACCCTGACCTTGCTGAACTACAGTTCAATATGAGAAGCATACTGTCATAGAGAAAATGGACAGTCCAGAGGCTATGCAAAGCAACATGACCAGAAGCAAAGAATTTGGAAACCAGGGTAAAAGAGAAACAAGGTGAAAGAAACAAGGTTAGCTTTGAAAGTGATAATTAGAGAAGTGATAACATAGCTGTGTTCTTCAGCTATGTGCAACAAGCTCTCTGTTAGAATGAGCTCAAAGGGAGCAAATTATAGGATGACTGACTTTAGCTCAGCATAGGAAACCATTTTCTATCAATAGATTGGCCCACGACCATAGTATGCATGGGCCATGCATGTGTCCAGGTGACACTGGAAGGTAACCTGTTAAGTGAAGGGATGGTTTCACAAGTGTGTTACAGAGTGACCAAGGTTTGTGGTCACTGCTTTGATATACTCTGGGAGTCTGAAATGCTCAAAAGTTATTAAGTAAGGTTGTGCCACCAAGAAATGAATTCATTTGCTACTGAAGAATGTTAAGCTGGTGGATTTTTCTCTACCAGTTTCTCTGTGCCTTGCTTGTGCCTCTGAAGCCTTCTTTTATTACTAAAGAATTCAAAACATGAAGACAAAATGTTGAAAGTCAGAGAGGGAAGGCAATCCTGAGTTATGCCCAACAGCTGTTCTCTTTGATGTTAAAATCAATTGCCCAAAGGAGCAAAGAGAAAACCTTCCAATCTTTCAATTACGTTCTTAGATCTCATAGCATTTTACATTTGAACTTCGAGTAAGAAAGCCTGGCAAAAGATGTGACCCTTGTATGGAAGAAAATATGATGATTGCAGTTTGTTCTTCTTAAAAATTGTTCATAACTTCAACTATGTGACACGCAATGACTTTACCTCAATTTATCACTGTGGTTCACGAAAATGAAATATCCCATAACTGAATTTAAATAAGGCATCTGATACTTCTTAAACATAACAGAGGAAAATGTATATTTCTTGTCCTTTTCAAACTTCCACTTTCTATAAAATCTGTTAGTTAATAGCAAGACACTGCAGAAGGGACTGCAGGAAATTTCAAGGTCACATTTTTAGAAGAATAGCTTTTCATCAACTTGGAGCTCATCGATTTAGAAAGAAAACACAAGTGAAGCTTACAGATATTGATTAAGGCAAATCACTTTTCATAGTATTAACATATTAATGCTGTATTTGTATAGAAACAATAGTACTAATTACAGTGGAACCACAGAGTATTCATTAAAAAATGCCTTAGCACTAAAGGTATTGAGAGTACACGTATACTGCTGAGCACCGAGTAATGTATAGCATTATTCAATCACTATATTGTGCACCCGAAGCTAACGTAACAGTGTATGTTAATTGTACTCAAATAAAAAAATGGTAAAGAACAATTCTAACGACTTGCCAAGTGAAATATCTAGAAAGGGTAGTTAATATGAAGAATGTCAGAAAAAAGGACTAAAAATCACTTAGTTGATGTTAAAGAAGATTAATTTCAGGCACTCAAAATGTTAATGCCATAGATGCAGTAAAGATCATCTAGAATATTTATCAATTTTCATATTTGGAAACTGGGGCCCAGAGAGGTAAAGTACTCCTCACCCAAGTCTGTGTAGTTGGTTAACTATGGAGTAAGGTCTAGAACTAGGTCTCTTAGTCCCCTGTCAATTGCTCTTAGTATCACACTACAGAGTAACTGAATCCCAAAGTAAATCAAGTGAAGACACACTGAATGACTGCATTACACAGTAAACTATCCTAAGCCCTGGAAAAGAAATAGGTATCTAAAGAAGATGCTGCTTTTCTTAAAATAACTTACGGTCTTGTGAAGAAAATAAACCTGAAAAATTGCTTAGATTATAGTTCAAGATATTAACTCAAGAAATAAAAATATGTGATTGGTTTGCATGTTGGTATGTGTTCCCATTAACATTATAGGAGCCCTGAGGAGGGGTGCCTGGGTGACTCAGTCAGTTAAGCATCTGACTCTTCATTTCAGTTTAGGTCATGATCTCATGGTTTGTGGCAATTGAGCCCCAAGTTAGGCTCTGTGCTGACAGTACGGATCCCTGCTTGGGATTCTCTCTCTCCCTCCCTCTCTGCCCTTCCCCAACTTGCGTGCGCTCTCTCTCTTTCTCTCTCTCTCTCAAAATAAATAAATAAACATTTTTTTTAAAAAAGGAGCTCTGAGGAAACATGACTCCCCACGAGAAGGGGAGGTGGAGAAATTTCGGAGGAAGATGTGGGAGTTGAATTGGATCTTGAAAACTCGGCAGGATTTATAGGGGATAAAGAAAAGACGGCATTTTAAGAAGACAGAAGTATATGAATATATACAAGTTCTACTCATATCTGTAAAAAACTCCCCCCAAAACAACATACTGTGTTATCACTGGTCTTAGGTAAATGACAATATAATTTATCTTACTTAAGTATAATTACTTACTTTAAGCATAATTTTCATCAAGAAGGAACAGTTAAATGTTTATTATCTGTCCTGGTGAGTTGGGGAAAAAAAAGATATGAAGTGGGCACTATTGGTGGAATGCTTTATTTACAGTTGACCCTTGAACAACATAGGTATGAACAGTGTGGGTCCACTTATACGTGGATTTTTTTTTGATAAATATAGCACAGTGCCGTGTTTTTTCCTTATGATTTTCTTAATAACATTTTCTTTTCCCTAGCTTACTTTGTTATAAGAATACAGTATATAATACATATAATATACAAAATATATGTAATCAACTATTTATGTTATTGGTAAGGCTTCCAGTCAACAATAGGCTTTTAGTAGTTAAGTTTTGGGGGAGTCAGTATGTGGATTTTCAACTGTGCAGGTGGTCAGTGCCCCTAACCCCCTCATTGTTCAAGAGTCAACTGTATTTACTTACTTATACCTCATTATTCCACGAAGAAATTGAGGTAGCTTTTAAAAATTGAAAACATCCAAGAAAAATAATAAAAAATAAAAATTGAAAACAAAAACTGAATAAAATAAATTAAGGAAAATGATAAACCCGGGAGTAAAAGCAGCACATAGAGAAGAGCAGAATATACAGTCTAGATGGTTGTTAGAGGATGGGGAAAGGGGGATGGAAATACACTTGACCCTTTTCAGAATTTCCAAGATTTTTTCCTGCATTAGATTAAAAATAAAGCAAAAAGCTTGTAACTCAGGAGAAGCTGAGCCTTTCCTAACAGTGAGATGAGAGAAATTTCTCCTGAGTCCTCATAAAGAAGCCACTGAATGATGCAGCAGGTGCTGTCCTCACCCCCACCCCTGACTCTATGGTTACAAAGAATACTTTCTCACAGTGGTCCTCATACTATCTCCGTGTAGGACAAAATCATCACATATAGGTATGATCAATTGCAAAACAGTGTGGCCCACAGGCTTAGTTCTACTGTAATGTAAGAATAAAATTTAGGCTATATACTGGATTGGAGGGACCATATGCTCTCCAGTTCATATGGATTCATTTATTCACTCAAAATTTATTGATTGCATATAACGTGACAGACACTGGGAAACAGCCATGAATAGAAGAGACGGTCATTCTCATGAGTTAAATATTCTAGTGGTGGGAGAACAATCATAGACAAACATGTTAGATGGTGATAAATACTTTTGGGAAACATAAGGCAGGGCAAGGTGAAAGAGAACATGGTGGCCAGTCAGGGTGAGGTTGCTAGTTAAGAAGGGTAATTGCAGACAACCCCTCGGATATGGTAACATTGCAGAGAAACCAGCATGACTTGAGGAAGGATACCCTAAGATGTCTGAGAGAAAACTTGCAGACAAAGGAAACAGTTAGTGCAGAGGCTCCAAGAGAGAAGCATGCTTGGCATGTGTGAGTAACTGCCAGACACCCAGCCAGACAGGGTGGGGCGGGGGGAGGGAGGGGAGGATAAAGGTCTTCTTATGAAAATAAACGAGCCAGGATGAGGTGAGAAAAAGGGATGAAGACAGTCAATCTTTGCTTCAGAAGGTTCCCACAGTGTCCAAGGGTCCCTGGGTGGCTCAGTTGGTTAAGCAGAAAGTTCCCACATTGTCTGCTTCAACACAAGCCAAAGGTAGCTGAGGACTGCCAGTGTATAACAGAACGCAATCATCATCACATCAGCTTGACCATTATGCTAAAACATGCATTGAAATCACCCACCACAGACCTGAGCTTCTGTCTAAAGCCCACCTACACTATACAGAGAATATTAGAGCATGAAAACTAGTCTTAACCATTTCTGACACTTAAATATCCACAGAAAGTTCTAAATTTGCTTCCTGTTGAAACATCCAAAATTTTTTCAATGCAAATTGCACATCTATGTAACTGATATCAAATCATGTATCAGTATCAAATCATTCGTTACATTTCAGCCAACTGAATGCTGCAGGGCATCTTTTGAAGGTGTTGACTTTGATTTTAAAGACAATCTGGCCAATTGTGTGATAGCAGAATCCACTGTCTATTGAGGGCACTTATGTGTGTCAACAAAACTGCATCATCAATTTAGAGAAGACAGTTTATGCTTGTTTCCCCTTAGCAGGGGGCATGCATCCAGAACACTGAAAAATAGTATCCAATCATTTAGACACAAGTGAAGAGAGAAGGGGAATAAGAATATCCCTGTATACCATGAGAAATGTTATCTCTTCAGAGCCTGTTCTATAAGCCTCTGCGATCTTTTAACAGGTATTGAGACACAGGATCTATTATCAGTAATTGGTTCCACATTGAGTTTGGAGATCTGACTCCATTAGCAAGTCCCCAGAAAAATATAAGAAATAGCAATAAAACTAGCAAATACCGTGTATTATTCTTGAGAGATTTTGCCCCAAAGTGATATAGAATACATGAATGACCCCTAATGACCCCTACTCTTTGTCTAAAGGCTACCTTCAGTACACAGAGAGTATTGGGGTAAGAAGCCAGGCTTATAATTTCTGTCAAGAAGAAAACAGACACAGAAATTAGTTGCTCAATATGGGGTTACAAACTGACTCATTGGTACCAAAATCTGGGTAATATTAATTTATATATTCAACAGCAAAAACTTTTAAGTTTTTTTTTTTTTTTTTTTTGAGAGACAGAGAGAGGGCAGGTGGGGGAGTGGCAGAGAAAGGGAGAAACAGAATCCTAAGCAGGTTCCATGCTGTCAGCACAGAGTCCGATGTGGGGCTCAAACTCATGAACTGTGACATCGTGACTGGAACTGAAATCAAGAGTCAGACACATAACTGACTGAGTCACCCAGGTACTCCTCAACAATAAACTTTTTAAAAAAATATGTGAAGTTCAAAGGAAACAATTACCTGCTCGGCCAGCAATGAAGCTAAGCTTGAATATGCATCTGCAAACTCTGGACCGTATTTAATGGAGTCCTTCAATAAGGTGATAGCCTCTTCTTTTTTCTCCTGGGACCTGGAGGTCATAAAGAGGGAAAAAACAGCATCTTTTAATAACACTGTGTTTAAATCCTCTGATTAGATGTAAAATCTCATTTCTTTTAGCAAAGATTACTGATTCCCTCTGGATTACATTGCAAATGAATTAAACTAGATTGTCTCAAGGTACTAACAGTTTCTGTCTCTGAATTCTAAGTGGAAAGAGGTGTAAATGATGCTGCAGGTTATTCACTGATTTTTCTACCTTCTATTTCCTGCTATACACTTTTTGAGAGTTTTATTTAATATTTTACAAGTTTTGGGGTGCCTGGGTGGCTCACTCAGTTAAGCGTCCAACTCTTGTTTCGGCTCGGGTCATGATCTTCTGGTTCGTGAGTTTGAGTCCTGCGTTGGGCTCTGCACTGACAGTGTGGAGCCTGCTTGGGATTCTCTCTCTCTTTCTCTCTCTGCCCCTTGTCCACTCTCTGTCTCTAAATAAATAAATAAACTTAAAAAAAGATATTAATATGTTACAAGTTTGTTAACCAGAAAGCTTGACCACCAGAGGAGCAATGTGGAGGCACTCGAGGGAGCCGGTTTACAATGATGTGAACGACGTGCTGAGCCCCTGGAGGATGAGCTGTACCAATACAGGCTGGGTGCCACGGTGGCCGAGCCACCCGTCAGGCACAAGCCAGCCAAACTGCTCATGTGAACCTTTGCTTTTACACTGAAGAGGGATCTATTTATACATAATTTATGAAGTTAGGAGATACTGTGACTACTGGCTGGCAAAGAACAATCAGCTATTTTATTCCTCACATTTTCATCGAAAATCTGGGCTGGTTCTGTCTTCTCCATTTTAGTCTTTTCTTGAAAGTAATTATTTCTGGTTCGAAGAAGACTCGAGGCCCCAAAGTTATTACCAATGTTTTGGGTAGCAGTTCTCTTTCCTGCAAGTGCCATGGGGGAAACACCGGGTCATTATCCTGATATCGACATTTTGAAGCCAAAAATATACAGTGGCAGTGATCAACTTTGCTACAAATACAATCTCACAAACACTGGACACTTGCTAAGCAGTGGAATAAAAAATAGAATCCCTGGTAGTATAGAAAGCACACAGCTTAAGAGTCCCCCATCTTTACCAGTTACCACTATAGATTTATGTGCCTATGTTTTCACTATTTAGGGTCACCAATCACTCAGCAATGTACCATATAGACTCTGGTCAATTTTTGCATAACATTATAAATTTTCACAACAATCCCACACAGCAGGTGTTTACTGTCCTATCATATTCATTTTTCTAATGAGAAAACGTGGATTCAGAAAAGTCAAGTGACTCATCATGTTCATATAACCAGTCTTCTGGGTCGAGATCCAGTGCTTTTTCTTCACACCACATCTGCTTCTTCTAACTACTTAGAAACCCACCTCACATGACCTTGCTGCTCCAAGTGTGAGTCCTGGACCAGTATCATCACCACCACCAGGAGCTTGTTAGAAATGCAAAGCTTCTGGCCCCATTCAGACCTCCTGAATCAAACCCTACATTTAAAAAAGATTCTCTGGTAATTTGTTAGCATACTGAGATTTCAGCAGAATTGCTCCATAAATTAGCAAAGACAGCGCAGTGTAGCTCCTGCTGCAAGCCCCCTATGGCTTCAGTCTCTGTAGGATGAAGATCTGTAGAGGAAAAACTAATATTGACTCCACAAGCGTCAGTTCCAAGTACTAGAAGCAGCATGCTACAAGGCAATTTTACCTAGAAAGGAGTCTTCTATCATAGACCTTGAAAAAAAAGACATGTTTCCAGCCAAGACCTTCCATTTAACTGTTGGGTTTAGCAAGCATCTATCATTATCTATTACGTGTTAGCCATTTCCTAAGGGAGGTGGCTGTCCATGCACTCCTCTTCTTACTGGGGGCAGAGCTAACCGGGCTCTTCCTGATGCACACTCCTGCCCCTGATGTCAAGGTGAAACACCTGCGTCCTTCAGTGGATTATCTTTGGGATGTGGCTTGAAAGTTGCAGGGTTATAAGAAATTTGCATCACAGCTGTCTTAGTGCTGCTTTTTTTATTGATTCAATCATTTAGTCAACAAACATTTAAAGAGTGTCTGTTAGGCTCTATGGAAGTCCAGGATGTTTACATACTTTGCGTTTTTAATCTAGAATATACCTTGAGGTACTTCTTCCACGGGCGCTTGTAACGTAAAGCTCATTTTTTAATCTTGATAATTTGACTATTGATCTCATGCTTAGCAGAACTCTTTTGCCAAGGATTTCATAAATCTTTATTAACATTAATTTGGAAATCCTCCCAAAATCCACAAAAAGATTTGGATTTAGGAAATTAAAGCTGAAGATTGAGTTCCCCGGGACATAATTGAGCTTGGATATTCTTCAAAATCAGCAGGAAAAAAACCCACAACAATTTGACAGGAAAGATTTAATGATTCTCATTGGTCAGGCTCACATCAGTTAGAACGGCAACTCAAACTTTTTATATATGATTTCAGTGAGATTAATGACCACTAATGACATCTAGGAATCTAAATACTTGAGGCTGTCCATTACCATTCATATGACACAGTGGAAAAGTTAGCATCACAGTTATTCACAGGGAGCTTGATTCTTTTTTTTTTTTTTTACATTTATTTATTTTTGAGAGACAAAGAGAGACAGCACAAGTTGGGTAGGGGCAGAGAAAGAATGACACAGAATCCGAAGCAGACTCCAGTCTCTGAGCTGTAAGCACAGAGCCCGAAGTGGGGCTCGAACTCACAAACCGTGAGATCATGACCTGAGTCAAAGTCAGACGCTTAACCAACTGAGCCAGGTGCCCCAGGGAGCTTGATTCTTTATGAAAAGCTGTATCTCTATTATTCTCTTGAGGGACTGACACATTTTCAGAAAAACAGCTCATCATGTAATTTTGTTTAGTACAGGAGTATTGCAAGATGCAAAGACCAGGCAGAAAGGACATTTCCTCTTGGCTCTGCATTCTCGGATGATTCTGCTTTCCCCTGGGAGCCTTTGAGAGTCATTAGACCCCAACAGGTGTCAGGCACATGGCACCTTAACAGATATTTTTAAACGTTTTTACAAAAGCCCGAGGAATTGGTAAGCAATAATTTTGTTGTTGTTTTGTTTCTGAAAGGGAGAGAAATGGTAAGAAGGGGCATTTCTTCTGTAGTCTCTCTTTTTGCTCAGCCTTTGGTGGGGGCTTGTGAAATAGATGTGGTTTTGACACAATAACTTACAGAGGATTAATCTCAACAGTACTTTCTTTGGTCATACATTACCACGTGAGAACTGAACTTCACTTCAACTCATTTCTGGTTTCAGAGGCATCCCTTTTCCTATCCACATTACAGCCCATGTTTCTCTACTAACTGCCTCATATTAATTAAAAATCAGTGACCATATTACTATAATTCTATTGAATAGACTACACCTTACTCAGTTTTGCTTGCTAACACCTTAGTTCACAACCTGCTTCTAGTCCCCTCTTTCTTCTCCTTCTACTACACGCAGATAACTGACAAATACATATTTTCTACAGCGCTGCTTTCAACCCATTCCTTTATATAAAAATCTTCATTAATGCCCTGCTGCATACAGATAGACCGTTTAAAATCTTCCATAATATGGTTCTGACCAACATTCCAAACATAACCAGGTACACACTAGTCCAGCCAGACTGAGTGGACTTTGGCATTTATCCTACAGAACCTGAGAGATAACCGACTCCGTTGCTTTTCTACCCTCAGTGTACTTTAAAATCACTTAAGGTGCTTCTTAAAAGACCTTTTTATTCTTAGGCTGGGCTTCTTTTTTTTTTTTTTTTTAATTTTTTTTTTTCAACGTTTATTTATTTTTGGGACAGAGAGAGACAGAGCATGAACGGGGAAGGGGCAGAGAGAGAGGGAGACACAGAGTCAGAAACAGGCTCCAGGCTCTGAGCCATCAGCCCAGAGCCTGACGCGGGGCTCGAACTCACGGACCGCGAGATCGTGACCTGGCTGAAGTCGGACACTCAACCGACTGCGCCACCCAGGCGCCCCTAGGCTGGGCTTCTTAAGAGGAAACTCTCCATATGAATATGACAGCCATTCAGATTTGAGAATTATGGCTATAATCCATCCTCCTTGACGTAAACTAGTGGGAAATGAGACTCAGAAGGCCTCAGTGATTTGCCCTGGTCCCAAGTGAAAAGGAAGGCCTCATATAGGTCTCGTGGCCTCTCAGCCTGGTATTCATGCCTGACACTTCACAGATGGCTTTCCCCTCCCCTCCACTCAATGATGTTTTCCCTGTGCAATGGATTATCACCAGCTGACTCACAAGCTCAAAGCATGATCCCTCATCAGATCTACTAAACATATAACAAAATTAGAAAACATACATGTGCTACCTTTCTTATAGTTTTCTTTATGTATCTCTGTAAGGAAAAAGATGGCAGGGGAACAGCCGTCTGGAAGCCCTGTTATGGCCTCCAAAGGGGCAGCTGCCCATTGTTCTTCAGGTCAATATTTAAAGGGTGACTGAGCTCCAACTCATTTTCTTCTCCAAGACCCTGGCGCAGCACGCGAAGCACCCCTGCCCCTGCCTCCCAAGGAAGGAGTGTCTGTCCACCAGGGAGTGGCCATGTGGGCAAGTTGTTAAGGCTTCCCATTTCCTGATAGCTGTTTGCTGAACCTTTACTCTTTGCTAAGGACCCCGTAAGTGATTCTTTTGCATTATTCATTTTAATTCTCCCTAAGTATAATGAATTAGGCATCAGTATTTCCATTTTTAAGATTTAGAAAACAATACCAGCAACTATATATACCCCAACACGAATAAACTGAGATTTGGAGAGCTAAGTGATGTGCCTTCCAGCACACAGCTACTGTGACACCAGGATTCTAATTCAGAACTTCACATGTGTCCCGTTCCGTGGACAGGCCACCCTCAACACTTCTGCATCTACTCTCTTAAATGTTGGGCACTCTGGGACCATTACTAGGTTTTACGCTCCTTCACAGGCAAGACCCATGTCTTATTAACCTTACTTCTTTTATACTAGCGATCTGTACACAGTAGAAGTTAAATAATTTTAGTAAAGTGACCTGTACATAGTAGAAATTCAATAATTGCTAAATTAATTTTTATAAATGTGGTTTTACTATTTTATTCCTAGATCTTTGTAAACCTTAAATAAGCATCTTGGTATTCTAATCAAATTTGACAGAGGTGGGTAATATAATCATTCATTTTATATCTCCATTTCTACAGCTCTTTCAATATTAGAGAAGCAATCCTAAGGAAGACAGAAGCATTTCAAGCTTTAGAAGCATAAGAAAATTACAAGTACAGTTTTTTATTTATTGAGCACTTCCTACTTACCAGGCACAGCTAAAGCAGCTTCACTACCTTAACTCTGCATAGCAGTTAAAAGCACAGACTCAAGGCGTGCCTGGGTGGCTCAGTCAGTTAAGTGTCCGACGCCAGCTCAGGTCATGATCTCCCAGTTCGTGAGTTTGAGCCCCACGTCATGCTCCATGCCGACAGCTCAGAGCCCGGAGCCTGCTTCAGATCTGTGTGTCCCTCTCTCTCTGCCCCTCCCCCACTTACACTCTGTTTCTCTCTCAAGAAATAAACATTAAAAAAAATTAAAAAAAAAAAAGCACAGACTCAAAAACCAGATAGACTGCCTTCAAGTTCTCCTACCATTTACTAGCTGTGTTTCTTTGGGCAAATTATCAGACCTCCCTCTGTCTGAGATACACAGTAGGTACTATATATATATTTTGGCTTTTACTAGCTTGTTCAATGTTTCCAAAATCACCCGTTAAAACCTATCTCCCTCTTCTTCGTTTAATTTTAAAATCAAGGAGAATGTAGTGTTTTTTGAAATTTCCTCAAAAGTAATATACGTCTACATTTCAAACTATACACAAAAAATCAAGAGCTAGACACCAGAGTGTTTTTTCCCTCTGATACCATAATAGATTTTTAATACAACTTAAATCATAATTAAATACCCAAATGAATATGTTGCCCTAAATGTACAATCACACTTGTAAGAAACAGTCACTACCCATGGAAACCTCATTCAAAGGCAAACACCAAGCTGAAAAGACCGCAATTGCAGGCTGATGGTTCCGAATCCACTCAGCTGATGCCCGAACCACTTAAAGGAGTGGGTCTGAATTTTTAGGGGTGGTTGCTAAAGGTGAATATTTGGGCAAGAAAGAATCAGGAGCAATTCCGAGCCTCTTCCTCAGTAAAGCCAGGAAAGCTTCTTAGAAAAGAAAGGTTTAGACAGTTATCCCCGTATGAAAAGATATAAAAGAGGCAGAAGATTTCAAATAGACATCATAAAATTTCTTAATAGCGGGAATTACTATGTACTCCCACAGTACAGCTCACCCCTGGGCCAGTATTAAAACCTACTAATACAGGGGCGCCTGGGTGGCGCAGTCGGTTAAGCGTCCGACTTCAGCCAGGTCACGATCTCGCGGTCTGTGAGTTCGAGCCCCGCGTCGGGCTCTGGGCTGATGGCTCAGAGCCTGGAGCCTGTTTCCGATTCTGTGTCTCCCTCTCTCTCTGCCCCTCACCCGTTCATGCTCTGTCTCTCTCTGTCCCAAAAATAAATAAACGTTGAAAAAAAAATTTAAAAAAAAAAAAAAACAAAAAACCTACTAATACATTCATTTTGGATCCATCATAAGCAGTTTTGGGAAATCAGAAGCCCATTTTCAATGTAAGCCCCATCTATACAGGACTACTCTGCTAGCCGTTCAGACTAAATTGACAGGTTGATTCAAAAGGGGAAAAATATAGAAATAACATTTGCCTCTGAACTGACCAAGCATGTGATTGAAGTAACCAAGTCCACAGGTTGTTTCTCTGAATTACATAGAAAAAGCTTGAATTACGTAGCCCGTAATTGGTGAGTAAACGGATAAAATCAAACCTTAGCACATACCCCATGGGCATACCTTCGGTTAGAAGTCACAGAAATGAACAGTCTGAATCCCTTTGGAAACTCATGTCGCACTAAGGTCTGTCAGAGCTCCCATTAGGGGGTTCAACTGGCACTGGTCGAACTATTAGGGATCCTTACATAGGTAAGAGAAGCTGGGAGTTGGTAAAACTGTCCGGGATCCCTGCTTCCGATTCTGTGTCTCCTTCTCTCTCTGCCCCTCCCCCATTCATGCTCTGTCTCTGTCTCAAAAATAAATAAAAACGTTAAAAAATTAAAAAAAAAAAAAAACTGTCCGGGATCAGGTGATATTTATTGCTCTCAGCATCCTCCATTTCCTTATTCACCAAATAAGGAAGTATCAAGAGACTGCACTAGTGGATGACCGATGATCTAAAATATTTTGTCTTCCCTTTTCCCCTAGATCAGCAGTCCTCAAATTTTAGTGCCTAAGAATCATTGCGTGTTCGGTTAGATGCAGAATCCCAGGCCTCCTAAGATTCAGTATGTCCAGGCTAGGGCTCAGGAATCAATATTCTTAATAAGCGCCTTAGGTGATTCTGCTGAGGGGGGCGGTCTTGAGCCTATGCTTTAAGAAACTCTGCCCTGGCTCTGTGTGGGATTTGCCTGTTCAATTGATCCTGGATATAAGGCGAAATATAAGAGGATGATGAAAGCTAGGAAGAAAGAAGACTCCCCGGGGACAATCAGAGCCAAAGACACAGTCACAGTGGCCAGTTGATTTGGCCAGATGATGGGGAGGCTGGAAGTGGGGGCAGGTGGAGGGGGCACTGAGAAATACTGCAATGGGAAGAGGCGGTTTCTCTGTCATCGAAGCTCAGTTGTGGATGCCTCTATTCCGCATCCAAGTCTTAGTTTCTGTGTCCTCCATGCGGGCATCACAACATAAATAAAAATCTCCTAATAATCTGCAAGCAAAACTCTACTCTCTCAAGTTCCCCCCAGGACCTTCCAAAAGGCTAAAAGTCCTGAGAAGGGCTTCCCGGGACCAATAACATCTTCATCATTGATTTCATGAGAGAAACATTAAGTAGAAATTAGATCTTGCTCATAATGTGCAAATTTTGCCATTAAACATTTGTAGCTTCACAGGGAATTTTCCCTTTGGTTATATAGCAGTGGGGCTGTTTTTCTCATGTGTTAAGTAAAAACATTTGCATCATCTCACTTTCCTGGCTCCATCTCAATGACAGATATTTAGCAAAAGCAAATAAGGCTTCACCATATTTTCTTTTAGTAATTAAGGACCTGTTAAGTTTGTCAATTTAGAAAACTTTTTGGATTCCTGTCTAAAATCTCATGACATATTCATTTAAACTAAAAGCAGATGCTTGCTTTGAAAAAGTATTGACATTTTGGGAGAATTTAGGAAATGCCAGCAACAGAAATAAATGGAATTGGCAATCCACTTGGCAGCAGTAAAATTTCCCATTAACCACCGTGTGAACTTGGGAGCGCTGGGGAGCTCCCTTAATTTCTATTCCATTGTTGGAGTGTTGTGTTGTGGTTGTGTCCCAAAATGATGTCTTTCACAAAGGAAAAAAGATGATTTTTTTTTAGGGTTGGGGGGAACATATAGGCTTGACCAGCTCTTCTGAAAAACTGAATTGTAAAAGTCAAGTTGTAAATGTCTGACAGATGATCTTTTCAATGCATACATTTTTCTATGGTTCTACTATTGGTATTTTCTATGGTTCTATTGGATCTTACTTTATGCAGCCTCTTTTATGTTCAGGTTTACTGAGCACATCTCTAGGCAATGCCCTGGAAATAGAGTATCTAGTTTACTGGTGTTCACGCTAGTAGTTCTACATAAAAACTGAGTTTTTATGGAAGCCACACAGGAAAACTGTCTGGAGAACAGATTCATATTATGTGGTGATGAAGAAATTTTTTTCTTCAATTCAAAACTATGATCACTGTAATTAGCATTCAGAGAGTAGATCACCTGTACCTCACACCCTCCGCAACACAGGTGGGTTTGCAGGATTAGATTGAGGTCAATGCAGCCACAGCTGGGAGGCAGTTAGGGTGCCCACGCTGTGCGGTGCGAGCGGTCAATCTTTGGTTGCCTTTAACACCTCTCTCCCCAGCTAAAAACTGAGGAACAGAATGGTGGAAAGTTCTGACGCTATCTAGTTACAGAGCAGCAGAGATGGAGACACAGTTCACGTAAAAGACCTCATGCAGGAGCTGGCACAGCGTAGGTCTTGAGGAAATGTTCATCTGGGATCCCTCCCCTTTCACTGCTATAGAAGGCTCTTGATATCTTGATCAGCTCCATGAGGTGGCTGCCCTGAACCCCAAAGCAGGATGCCTGCCCCATCGTGCCCCTGCCCCCGCACATACGGAGCCAGTTCTGTTCCACGAGTGCACGAAGGTGAGTAGGAAGTGAAGGGAAATACTCCTAAGCCAGCATCACTTCGGAGCTCACACAATATCTCTGCTAAGCCCTTCCATGATTTGAAGGAATGCATAGAAACAATGCTCCCAGTGTGGTACCTGGAGAAGAAGACAGCTGAGTATAGCCTGATTTAGCCAGGATTCATTTACCCCATAGACAAGGGGTCACTGTGGTGATGCAATTGATGAATGCACATTCCTGGTTTTAGGCTCAGGCTGATTGCTGTCTAAATCCCAGCTCTGCTAATCTGCTAATCTGTTAGCTGTAGGACCTGGATTAGATGTTCTACCGCCACGAGCCTCAGTGGCCAAACCTGTGAAACGTGCACACGGATCCCTACCCCCCAGGCTCCTGTTAGGGTGCAGTAAAGGCACACAGGCTTGGAGAAGTGTCTGGCACGAGGGCAGATGCAGTAAATGTTAGCTCTACTTGCTCCTCAACGTTTCCGCTAGATTCCCATCTGGAATCGCCACCGGATGCCTCACAATTTACTTCTCAGCACAAACAGAATGCTGTCCCAGTGCTTCTACTCCATCTGAAGAGAAAAGGGACTTCCAAGTTCCTTTCTGGTCTTTCTCTTCCCCTGCACTGAAGAGATCAGAAACTTGGAGTCATAGTTAAAACCACAGATTCTTGCAGCTACAGAGATTTACGGGATCGCCTGCTCCCACCCCTTATTTCAAAAAGGAGACTGAGTCTCGAGGAGGTTGAATATTGCCCAAAGCTGTTCAATTGCAGGGGTGGAAAATGCGTTATCTACTTCTGATTCATTATTAATTTCATACCAAGAAGCTGAGCTTCAAATTGGCAGTGGGAAATTATGTCCCTGGGCTAATAATTAATAATAGCTAAAACTTATTTCGTCTTCATGGGGTCTAAGTCCTATGTTAAGTACTTATATGCATTCTCATATTTAGTACTCATGAAAAGAAGTCACAGTATTATTTCCACTTTGTAAGTGAGTAATTAGAGGCAGCAAAAAATAACATTGTTTTCCCAAGGTCACACACTGCTACACGGTGTATAGATCCAAACTCACTAAGTTCTACAGCCCCTGGTCCTGAGGAGAGATGCAGACACAGCGTGACAGATGTAACAGAAAGTGCTGGCTACTGAGTTCCCACTTCACAGAGCTTACTGCTCCCAACCCTGGCGGCCCGGTTCCGTCTGTAATGGGAGAGTGATAGTGCCTGTCCCCTGCCCACCCTGAGCGGGCAGGTGTGTGAGGCCTGAGGAAGAGCTTAGTAATTCATCATTCAAGTGTCAGTTATTCACAGGCTAGTCACCTGTTGGAGGAGAGGTAGCAGAAAAGTTGGGGGCAGAGAGCCCTGCAATGCTTCCCGGCAGACAGGTGGTACCGTATGAAAGCAGCAGGCTGGGTCCTAGAGGGAGGGGAACACGGGAGGAAGACTATAAGGCAAGCTTCATGTCCCCATGGAGCTTCCTGGCCTGACCCTGCAGGCCACAGGTAAGTAGAGAACATGCATATTCCTCTTTCTGCCCTTCGAGTTTCCCCTCCTGGTTTACACAGGGCTAAAGATAGACTTGAAAGCCTTTGACGATCTTTAACAACTCACATTCCAAATTTAGCCTCGGTGTCAGGACAAAATTGATCTACTGGATTTAAGATCAAAAAATTGAGATGTTTGGTCCCCTAAGGTAACATAATGCATGCTAGGAGAAATTTCCAATGGTTACCCTCATTTCCCTCTTTTTCGAAAGTTTTTTTTTTAACTTTTACAAATGTTTATTCATTTTTGGAGAGAGAGAGAGAGAGAGAGAGAGAGAGAGAGAGAGAGAGAGAGAGACAGGGTGCAAGTGGGGGAGGGGCGGAGAGAGGGGGAGACAGAATCCGAAGCAGGCTCCACGCTCTGAGCTGTTAGCACACAGCCCAATACAGGGCTTGAACTCATGAACCGTGAGATCATTACCTGAGCCAAAGTTGGACGTTTAACCGACAGCCACCCAGGCGTCCCTCAAGTTTTTATTTTAATTCCAGTTAGTTAACATAGTGTTATATTGGCTTCAGGGGTACAGTATAGTGATTCAACACTTCCTTGTTCATTTCTTTTATTCTTATAAATTGACTTGTACCTTCTTTAAGCTACATCTCCAGTGAAGAGCTGCTCCAAGTCAGCACCTGGCACAGGATCTTAAGGAGACCAGACTGCAAATGGGGGCAGGGAACGTTTGTGAAGCTTAAAGGAGCGGGGATAATTTTCAGGACAGGGGGGACGGCTGGATACTCTAGCACTTGACAAAGCAGTCTGGCATGTTTAGTTACCCTCTGTCAGAAATATTTATGCAGGGAGAGAAAAAACATTCCAATTCTTTAAGAGAATGTAAATAAAACGAGGGGTCCCGTAAAGCTTGCTCTCCCTCACAGTGCTTCCTGCACAGACTGTCTTCTGGCCTCACCAGTGTTTACTGCAGCCATTACAGCAAAGAAAGGATTGAGGAAAGGGAAGCTTCTTGGCAAACCATACTGTGGGTTTAAAACAACTCACTCATGCTCAATTCATTTAGCAATCCCAGCATGAATGAATAGAGCTTTGGTGGGGGAGAGATACTTAGAAAAATATTTTAACAATTAGCAATCTGTTTATACACAAATAACTTTCAAATCTTGAGGAAATAGGTAAACATTCTCATTATTTCCCAGATAATTCAGTTTCGTGCAAACATTGAACGGAAGATAAAAATGCAAATGAAACCATATTTTAGATACACTAGGAGAGTTCTCACTTTAAAACCTCCGTGATATTCCCTCAAATGAAGTTTGCAGGCTTGTATTTCACATTCGTTGACAAGAGGCCAGTGCGGCTATGCACTGCGGTTCACACGGCATGGGAGGGTGGTAGGAAAGATGGAGGAAAGTGGCAGCATTTATGGAAAGTCCTAAATGCTAAGACATTTGGACTCTGTGTGTGTACATAATGGGCAATCAGTGAATCTCTCAGGCACCCCTCAATTTATAAGGAAGGTGGGAGAGGAGCAGATGTTAGAAATAGAAGGAAAAGATGAAATAAAGAGCTTCAAAACAGGAGGAGGCCAACATTGTCATATTCTTCACTTCAGAGACATCAGGGGAATGAGAGCTGAACGAACAGGTGAGGAGGAAGGAGAAGCACCAAATGCTAACCACTCTTGCCAACTGACAAGAGAAATTTCAGAAAGAGTTAGGAGAACAGCTTGAGGGAATAGCTGAACTGAGAAAGATTCTCTGGAGGAACCTTGTGTGGGGGAGTGGGATACAGAAATTTGTGGAATGGGAAAAATCTGAAGACCTAAGAGACAGCCCACAATAATGCATGGGGGAAGGGGAAAGAAATAAAATCAAGAACACATGTGGATTTTGCACTAATGCCTACTAATGGCTAAAATAAAAAAGACTGACAATACCAAATGTTAGGGTACGAAGCATATGGATCTCTTACCATTGTTGATAGGAGTGCAAGTGGTACAATTACTCTAAAGGACAGTTTGGCAGATTCTTAAAACATTAAAGATACATTTACTTACCCACAATTCTACTCCTAGACGTTCACCTACAAGAAATGAACGTACAAAGACTGGGGGACCTGAACAGTCATAACATGAATATTCATAATCACTCAAACCTGCAAACAAACCAAGTATTCAGCCACAAGAAAATGGATAAACAAAATTACAGTATATTAACACGATGGAATACTACTCAGCAATAAAAGAATGTAATATGGAACCACATGAATAAGACTCAAAACACTATGATGAGTAAAAATATCCAGAAGCCAAAAAGTACATATTAAGGATCAACTTTCAATGAAGCTCTAAAACAGGCTAAACTAATCTATGGTGAAAAGAATCAGAATGACTGCCTCGAGGGGGGAGAAATTACTGGAAAGTGGCACGAGGGGTCTTTCTGGAGTGATGGGAATGTTCTATGTTATCCTGGAGGTAATTATGAAAGTATATAGAATTGTCAAAATACAGATTTGTGAATTTTTTCCATGGTAATTATGCCACAACCTAAAAAAAATACAAATAAACAACACATAAATAAGATGTAAACACTGGCCTTGTTAAGGAGGCAAGACAGTG
The DNA here is from genome assembly GCF_022079265.1 of Lynx rufus. Classification (NCBI taxonomy): domain Eukaryota; kingdom Metazoa; phylum Chordata; class Mammalia; order Carnivora; family Felidae; genus Lynx; species Lynx rufus. The sequence continues at coordinate 62,584,600 of NW_025814889.1, forward strand.
TCTCCTCCCTTGGAAGAGTAAAAGAAGAGATAGTCTGTCGACATGCAGGGAATTTTAAGATAGGAAGAAGGGAAGCTGAAAAAATTGACCCTGAATGACTTGAATGTTCTTAGTAAAAGTAAGGGATGATGTCATCTTCTGCGTGTGTTTATGAACACGGAGGAGGAGAAGAAGGATACATGTATTAGGAAAAGGAAAAAAAAAAGGAGATATTATAGGATCATAAGGGATGAATCTCTAGCAGCTTTAACTCCTGACCCTGTTTGGTTTCACAATGCTCTCTTCAGAGTTTTGTTAGCTTTGTTTTTCATCCCTAACGCTTGACAGATTACATGACAGTCTAGAGCATACATTCCTGACAGAGGTGAAAATTGCTTCTTGGATTGGAGGTAGTGCTGTGAAAACAATATTAGATTACATATAAAAAATAAAATTAGATAGGACAATGGTTTGTGGTCTCCCAAAGCTCAACCCCTATGTAACAAATCTTATTCTTGAGTATTCATTAGGGATGGAGGTGATTAGGAAAAAATGCTTTAAAAGGCTTCGAGGGTGAGGGTGGGGGCTAATAATGAAAACGAGTTGAGAAATATTGATCTACAGAAAGCAAAATGCAGGCAATGGGGTACACTGAGTTAGGAGCCTGGTCAGGCAAGTAAATGATAGTCAAGGTGTGAAAGAGTCTATGTTGATGTCACATGCATGAGTGAAACAGATAAATTAGAGATGAGATTATAAATTATGAATATAAAAATCAGAGAGAACAGAGATTCTAATAATGGAGAAGAGCAGGGTCGGTAGGAATGAGGGAGTAAGGGGGGAGTAACACTGGTCGTGGAAGGCACAACAATACTAAGGTCTTAAAAGAAGACAACTTGGAGGGCGCCTGGGTGGCTCAGTCAGTTGAGCATCCGACTTCGGCTCAGGTCATGATCTCGTGGTTGGTGAGTTCGAGCTCCACTTCGGGCTCTGTGCTGACAGCTCAGATCCTGGAGCCTGCTTCAGACTCTGTGTCCCCCTCTCTCTCTGCTCCACCCCTGCTTGAGCTCTGTCTCTGTCTTTCAAAAATGAATAAACGTAAAAAAATTTTTTTTAAAGAAGACAACTGAACAGAGAAGAGCTAGAAGGTGGCAGGTCAAAATCATGACCCCATCAGAGGGTTAGTAGGGACGACAGAGGGTGAAAGGTGAGAGGGGGGAGAGGTAAGAGGTTAAGGTCAAAGAGGAACATCAGAATTTAGGTGATACAAAGTAAAAAGGTCTGTGTAAAAATCCCATGGCATGGCCATGTTGGTGGGTGCCCAAGGTAGAGTAGAACCAGAGGGTCTAGGGGAAAAGCTGGCAGAAGAAGTGGGTGACTGATTAAGTTGGGGAGGGGCTGTAATGGGATTGAGACTACACATAAATAAGGTTGGAAGTACCATGAATACTAACATCACTATGGCAGTGGGGGCAAGGAGTGAGATTTCACTAGAAGGAAAGGGTGCAGAACTTGCCCACCCAAAGCTGACATCCTAATGTAGCGGAAAGGAACTCCAAAAGCTTTTCTTTATCCAATGGGCTGGCATTTTGAATTCCCAGAGGCTTCAGTTGAAAAGGAGAGAAGAGAACTACCATCTTGAATGTATCAATTCCTTTTTATAAAATAAAAGGTGGTGTAGCTAGTATCAAAGCTATAAAGAAATTTATCCCAAACATTTAAATTTATTCAAAGATAATGGTCACCCTTCTTTCCATGTCCTTTTATTCTTCAGAATTTAATTTTCTAAAGGACCAGACTAAAGAAAATCAAACGTATTTTTTCCCAAATTCAACTTATATATAGTTCAATTACTGGATATCCCATTTCACTTTCTTCTAAATTTGGATTATAATATTTATTATAATACCCATTAACACCCAAATCCTCTCATGTGAATAGAAAGTAGTTCTGGCAATGAGGGAGGTATGCTATATAATTCTTTAAGAGGGTCTTTTCATATTCTGTTTCAGTAACAAACACTAGCAGCTATTTTCCCCAAGCAGTCACAAAAATATTTTCCTACGCCCTGAATGTAAATATCCGATTATATTCTCTTGAGCCATCAGGGACTTCTGCTCTTTTCAACCATGAAAAGTTTATGCTAATCTTGCCTATTTTCTTTTATGTTTTAGGCTTCAAGCAAAGCCAACAATAATTAATATAAATTAAGAATGCTGGCATGGATAGCTGCTCCTTATCAATCTGTCACACTGTACATATGCTGCACAGAATCATAATAAATTAGCTTCAAAGTCCAGTGAAATGGTCATGAAAGAGGCCAAATATATTTGGATAGCATTCATTGAAATCTATTGCTATGAACAGGTCTAAAGCTATATGTCATATAATTCCAAGAATTCAAGTGACATTTGTCCTCAGTGCCACACGATTTCTGGGATGGTCTGACAGAATCACATTTTATTTAGAGCTTCTGGCCTGGACAAAGACTTAATTTCTCTCAAAGTCAAAGTCATTAATAAAGGTCTATGCTGTGCAATACAGCAGCCACTAACCACACGTGGTTACTGAACACCTGAAATATGACTAGTCTGAAAGTAAGAAACATACACTGGGTTTCAAAGATTAATTGTAAAGAAATACACACTAGTTCAGTAATATTTTTACGTGTTCAATTTTAAAATTAATTTTTAATACGTATTACACACTAAAATGACAATATTTTGGATATACAGGGTTAAATAGAATGCATTATTATAATAATTCCACATTTTTATGTTCTGAAATATGGCTGCTTGAAAATTTTAAGTCACAGATTCTGGCTGTCATTACATTTCCATTGGGCGATGTGGCTCTAGGCTGTATCCCAGTTTTGAGGCAAGCCACAAGGAGGCAGTCGAGTGTGGTCAGACAGCTCTAGGTTCAATTCCCATGCCTTCTGTTACTTCGCTAAGGGACCTTGACACATTACTTCTCCAAGCCTTAGTCTTTTCATTTATAAAATAGGAATGATGACAGTGCCCTGCTCTCAGCGATGAGCAAATCTAACACTTGTGCCTAAATAGGTGCTTGGGTTCTCAGAATGCATATTAAGTTCTAGATTACAAAAAAGGGCACAATTTAAAAAATTAGCTGCCTGATGAGAAACAGATAGGGCAAAAATCTTAAATAGCAAAATGGATCAAATCAAACAAAATTTAAAATATTTTTATTTATTTATTTATTTATTTATTTATTTATTTATTTATGTCTTTGACCCACTGCTAGTAGCAGACATATATTAAGGTTAAGTAGAAATGAAACTCAGAGTTAACTAAATGTGGATTAACTCTATTTTCTGAGTTTCCTCTCTCTGCTACAGGGATATAATGTAAACAAATGTCACTATCCCCCCCCCCCCCCAAAAACCATGACGGGTCTTTCTCCCAGAAGGCAATCACATGCTGTCAAATAGCTGAATATGAAGTAATTCTTGGATTGGAGAGGTATTTGGGTAGCATGGGTCAAGGTAAGTGAATAGAATAGGAATCCAAGGGCAGGCATTCAGTCCTAGGTCTGACAAGGCCTAGGCCAATGTCACATGAGATCTCTGAGCTTTGGTTTCTCCATGTGTAAAACGGGGATGCAGATGATAATACCTCTCACAATAGATTAAAGATTAAATAATGCATATGAAAACACTTATCTGTAAACCGGACAGTATTATATAAATGTTAGCTATTAGCATGATTTTATTCTACTGAATTGTAAAAGGAATCTACATAGATACAGCCACTCTGCTTTCTGGTGTAAATGAAAAGAACAAAAGGCAAACAATGGTGACTTTGTACAAAGCACTCAACTTCGCAGGACCCTGGTTTCCTCTTCTTCCCTGTCTACTTTAAGGAGTCACGAGGAGAGCCTCCTCAAAAAAACATGCACTCAGAAAAGTACAGTCTTACACAAATGTAAAGCATTGTCTTTGGTTTGGATAATCATCAAAAGTTGATTTTGACAAAATCTCTGACAAAGAGAGAAAAAGTCCGATGCTCAGTATCCAGGAATCCCTCCTACTGTGAAGAGTAGCCATTGCCATGCTCCAAAAAATAATCCCTTATCCTTTTAACTCACAGATACTCATTCAAGCTAATAGTGGAATAATATGTGAATTGAAAAAGGAAGGTTAGAGTGTGCATCTCTTGTTCAGGTCTTGGCAAGATGAAATTTAAGGACCGTCTAACCATTATTTTCAAGTAGAGGCCCATTCAGCACAATATTGTAACCATAACTGCAGGACATCATTCCTCACAAGAACTGTCATTAAAGCTGGCTCTTTGGGGGAACAAATACTCATATGGTCTTTAAAATCAATACGATGTAATCCAGTTACCCCAAAAGACACTGATAGGACTTTATCCAGCCATTAAGTTACTTGGGCTCGAAGTTAGGACATAAACAGACCCAACAATGACTTTAAAAAAATGAGTCCATAGAGCTTCACATAAAGAAATAAGAGCTCATAAAAATAGCAGAGTAATATAAAAGCACTCTATTGACCTGCAACTAGTTATCTGCAATAACAGAGAACTCATTTTCCCCATATCTCTTGATTTGTTATTATTTTTAATGGGAGCTAACTGGTAATAAAATGGTTTTTCTGTCACAGTGTGTACCATTTCATTCATAGTTGTTGTTTTTCATCAATCTCAATTTGTATCAAGTTGTAACAATAAATTATCTGATTCAAAAATTACATTTGTTTTTTGCTGACTTATAGTTTTATTTCTTTCATTTTAAGTGTATTTTCCTCACATTTACTTATTTTTGTATAGTCTTCCTTGATTTTGTGCTCCTATAAGTGGATAAAGCCATTTCTAAACATAAAACTTCAGACTCAGGGGGTGCCTGGGTGGCTCAGTTGATTAAGCATCTGACTCTTGATTCCAGCTTAGGTCCTGATCTCATGGTTTGTGAGTTCGAGCCCCACATCCAGCTCTGCGATGACAGTACAGAGCCTGCTTGGGATTCTCTCTCTCCCTCCCCCTCTCACTATCTCTCTCTCTCTCAAAATAAATAAATAAACTTAAAAAACAAACAAAAAAACCCTTCAGATTCAGGATGGTATCTATCACATCATACCATATTAGAATGTTCTGTGATTAATCCACCCAATGCTTCTGTCCAAACGAGATTAGATAAAAACACACATTAACACACACATTAGGAGAAAGGACTATTATCTATCTATATATGTAAAATTAAAGGAGTAAACAAGAAGGTGGAGAAGCTGCATCACACTGAGTTACTGAGATAATTAGAGGACAATCCTGCTGGAGCACCTGGGTGGCTCAGTCAGTTACTCTTGGTTTCAGCTCAGGTCATGGTCTCACAATTCCTGAGTTTGAGCCCCACATCTGGCTCTGAGCTGACAGTGTGGAGCCTACTTGGGATTTTCTCTCTCCTTCTCCATCTCTCTCTCTCAAAAATAAACAAATAAACATTAAAAAAAAAAAAAAAAAAAAGACAATCCTGTTAGGGAGAGGCCAAAAGAACAAAGCAAACCATTCGCTTTAAAAGTACCAGATGAGCACTCTAGAAATTTAGAGACGTGGAAACCAATTCAGTAAGTGTGTGGACTGTCAGCATCCTAACGAGCATCACTACAATCTCATTCCAAACATTTTCATCCTATTTCTGCTTCTGATGTACCATCACCAACATACCAAGACTCTGTATTAATAAAAAGACAAGATGCAAAATTATCCCTGTGTGCTTCAGTCTTCAGTGACACTAATCAACCTTTTACTGGGCAGTGACAGTACCCGGTGACTGGTGACTATACCCGGCAGGTCTTCCTAAGAGTAAGACTTACCATCACTAAGTCCAGGCAGACCTTACTTTGTTTTTTACTGCTAGTACACACTGAACACAAGCTGTGGTTCTGTCATTTGCCTACAGTTTTAGAGCAGATTGCTCTTCGTGGATAAGTACTTTTACAAGGTATACTCATGGAATACCTGGGAAACACCTTTCCAAAAAAAAAAATTGGGAAATGTCGTATTCCATATTGCCTTCTTCAAGATTCACGGGGCATTTAGGATATTAAAGGTTCTTGCAAGAGGGGAGTCATCCTTGTCTAACTTGGCATTTCCTAAGTTTACCTGACCAAGGAGCCCTTCCCTATTCCTACCCCTCCACAGACAATCTGTGAACATATCTCAGAACTAACATGTCCAGAGAGACACTCTAGGGAAATACTCTCTTTGACTGATAAGGGATAGAGTTAATTTAGACGAATATGACCTCTTCTCAAAGCTTGGAAACGTTTATTATCCTACTCTAAGAAGAGGACTGAAGCACGACCAAATGAGTGTTGAGAAAGAAAGGGGTGCCTAAAATGACAAGCGCACCTAATCGAAGGTCCACCTTGTACTTACTTGAGGAGATTCCCCAGATTGAAAAGAGCTCGGTTGTGCTGTGGATTTAGCTGGAGAGCCCTCTGATAGTAGATCTTTGCCTCTGCTGTGTCTCTTGTCAGCGTTCCGAGGTTGTTCAGGGCACTGGCGTGGCGAGGATACAACCTGAAAAATTAGAGATATTAAGCCAGGATTGTTCAAAAACTCCTAAGGTGGGCACAACAATTTGCTTGTTTTCCTCCCTCCTCCACCCTAGGAATGTCACAACCCAAACAAAACACTGAATTCTTCCTTTATTTTAATGGGTTGTCCACGTGAAATTTTAATTATGTATGCAGCTGCAGGCATATAAATGTGGCTGAGAAGTACATATTTGACAGGGGTATATGTAAATAACCCCCAAATGGTGCAAAAATAAACAGTATACAAATCTATCAGGTTTAACCAAATTTTAGTCCTTTGGATCCTACAATTACTTTCAATTTGCTTTGACAGAAAACCCCTATTGCCTCACCACTTCTGAGTTTCTGGGCTGGTAGGACTGCTGACCAGCTGCCCATATAATGCCCACTATGTACATAAGACGCTGGGGGTTCTTTGGATGAGGGCATCTTCATGAACATATTTGGATTGGAAGATGAGTCAGACTGCCATTATGGGGAAAGGATAATACACACAATTTTCCCATAAAAATAAACTTTACTCCCGAAATGGCTTTTCATCTTGGCTCTCTTTTTCCATTTTACCCCCTTTCTCTCCTCCTATTATAATTTGGGTGCCAACTGGCCTGAGAGAGTTCTCAGAATGAAAATCCTGACAAACACTTTCAAAAAAATTAAGTAATGCACAAGGAAGTGAAAATGGCATTCCCAATGTTCAAAAGCAAATGTAAAGGAGGACTGGGGATACATCAGTAAGTCAAATTTATGCTGATTAAGGAGGGAAGGGAATCAATTTACTTCCATAACTCAAAACCATAAAGAAGGTAAATCCACACAGCTACATAGTTTAGTTGTTTCTGCTATATTTAGAGCAGAATATTTAGCAGACTAAGAGGTTCACTCCATCTCTGTCACCCAGAGTACTCAGAATAAGCCTGTGAAGCTGCCTGTTAATGTAGGAAAGCTAAGATAAGGCCCAAATAAAAATAGGATGTGTACTTGTCAAGTCTCTTGACAATCAAATGACATGCTTGGCCTCTCCCACTCTGTTCCACACCTTCTAAGATCAGTTATATTTGGGAGCAGAAGGGGGTCCTATTTAAAAGGCTGACAAGACAAGTCTCATGGTTTGTCTTTTTAAACCTTTGCTTAACCCAAAGTTTCCTAGGTTTATTTGACCATACAATCCTTCCCTACTCCCTTTTAGAGCAGCGATGAACACGATGAACATCTCTAAGAACTAGTATTTTCAGGAAGACATTACAGGTAATGCTCCTCATGACCGTCAAGGACTCTTCACAGACATGTTATGCCCTCCCAAAGCTGGAAAGCCCTAATTACTCTCAGTGGCTGCAGAGATTGTTGGAGGGAGAGAGATATTATGAGAGGAAGTTGGGGAAAAGAAAACATGCTGGGCCTGCACATGGCACTATTGTTCGCTTATCTCTGGTCACCTTTACTCAGGCAAAGACAACCTGAGGTCCCTGGTGGTAGCCCCACAACCCCAAGCTTCACAATCCTGAAGTATGGCAAGTCCTTGGCCTGAGGGACAGCAAGTCCTTGGCTCTCTTTCTCTGAGATGCCACTATGGCACATCAAGAGCTATGATGAGAGACAGAATGCTCTTGTACCTGTTCATTCACTACATACCCACAAAAGTCTCCTGAGAAGCTTATGTCTAAGAATGATTTTAGAAGTGGTTACAGAGAGGATATCACTGCCAGCACTCAAATTCTTCTACAGATTTTTTATTTTTTTTGTGCAGGTGAAGATGTTGAGCAAAGCTCTCTGACTTCCCAAAGATTTAAGGGATGTCCAATGAACGCAGTGAGAGCAGTTCTCATGTCCCTGCTGACCAGCTGTAACAGAAAGCTTTCCGGGGACATCTGTCTTCTTAAACCTTGATCTTTTCCTTGATTCTTTAGGCTTGGGAGCCCTTGAAACAAATATGTGAGGTGAAACCACTACCTATGTATGGGAAAGGACAGTCTAAATTCAATAAGATCTTCCACCATGGGCTCACCCATCTCCTGCTGCACCCATCTGCACGGTCAAGCAACTGCCCTCGGCACTGGCTCTCAGCCCACCTTCTCAAACTTTACGTTCCCTCATGATCCACTGTCACTTAAATAAATAGTCATGCATTTTCAATTTCACTGAGTACAAAAATGTTTCTCTTTCTCCCTCTCTCTCTCTCCCTTTTTTTTTTTGAAATCCACACCAAACTCAAAAACAAAAATAATCAGTGAGAAGGAAATAAAAAACAGATGTAAGAAACAGATATAAGCACTATGAGGGAAAAGGCCTTTTTATGTCCTGTGCTCCGAGAACCTGTCTGCAACTGCAGAACCATGAGGCTTAGGACAGGGATTCATGGCCAACCACAAATCCCTGCCAACCATGAATCAAGCCAGGGAAGATGCTCGGTGTTAACAAAGAGTCCTGATCCATTGAGGAAAGGGATTTCTAGCATCTACAGTGGTTTACTTAATCTAGTACCACTCATAGCCCTCCACTTGAAAAATGTGCAATATTGTTTATTCCTAATAGTAAGGGTTTGCTGGCAATATCCTCTCTCACTGGGTATCCGATTAGGTTCACCTAATCACAAGCAAGCACTGCATTATTTATAAAACAAAGCTGAATTTCATTAAAAGAGTTCTTCAATAACCAAGTCAGCAAAAAATACCACTCCTTATATTGAGTCGTAGATAGACAGAAATTTTCTTCAAACACATACTCTTTTCTTGTTTACTGAAGATCTATAGAAGGACAAGAGTTATTTTGTGCTTTTACTTTCCAAATAAACTTGGGTTTGAATTAGCTTGGGTCTAATTCAATACTGAGGGCTCCAGGAAGGGAATTTTCTACTGGAAAAATGAACAATTTAAGGGCTGTTTATGTTGCTACATCAATGGTCAGAATAAATTTAGCCCATCTTGACTTTTACTTCTACAGGTATGTTTTACAAAAGTTCTGTTAGTGATTGATTATTCCCTTCCCTATCTAAAAAATCTCAGCAAAAGCTTCACTGAACTAGAGTGGAGTGGTGATTTTCAAACCTATTTTTTTTCACATTTTAGTAGCTTTATTTACTTTTTTTTTTTTTTAATTTTTTTTTCAACGTTTATTTATTTTTGGGACAGAGAGAGACAGAGCATGAACAGGGGAGGGGCAGAGAGAGAGGGAGACACAGAATCGGAAACAGGCTCCAGGCTCCGAGCCATCAGCCCAGAGCCTGACGCGGGGCTCGAACTCACGGACCGCGAGATCGTGACCTGGCTGAAGTCGGACGCTTAACCGACTGCGCCACCCAGGCGCCCCAGCTTTATTTACTTTTTAAAAGTACCCCACCCAACACCCTAGCAATCCTCAGTTTGTTCTTTTTTTTTTTTTTTTCAGGAGTAGAATTTAGTGATTCATCACTTACATATAACACCCAGTGCTCATCCCAACCAGTGTCATCCTTAATGCCCCTCAGCCCTTTAGCCCTTCCCCCACACCCAACACCCCTCCAGCAACCCTCAGTTTGTCTCCATATTTAAAATCTCTTATGGTTTGTCTGCCTCTCTGTTTTTATATTATTTTTGCTTTCCTTCTCCTATGTTCATCTGTTCTGTATCTCAAATTCCACGAGTGAAATCATGATATTTGTCTCTCTCTGACTTATTTCACTTAGCATAATACATTCTAATTCCATCCATGTTATTGCAAATGGCAAGATTTCATCCTTCTTGATTAGCAAATAATATTCCATTGAATATATATACCACATCTTCACTATCTATTCATCAGTCAATGACATTTGGACACTTTCCATACGTTGACTATTGTTGATAGTGTTGCTATAAACATTGGGGTGCATGTGTCCCTTTGAATCAGCATTTTTGTATCATTTGGATAAATACCTAGTAGTGCAACTGCTGGGTCATAGGGTAGTTCTAGTTTTCATTTTTTGAGGTACCTCCATAATGTTTTCCAGAATGGCTGCAACAGTTTGCATTCCCACCAGTAGGGCGAAAGGGTTCCTCTTTCTCCTCATCCTTGCCAACATCTGTTCTTGCCTGAGTTGTTAAGGTTAGCCATTCTGACAGGTGTGAGGTGGTATCTCACTGTGGTTTTGATTGTAGCTCCCTGATGATGCGTGATATTGAACATTTTTTCATGTGTCTGTTAGCCATCTGTACATCTTCTTTGGAAAAGTGTCTATTCATGCCTTTTGCCCATTTCTTCACTGGATTGTTTGGTTTTTGGGTGTTGATTTTGATAAGCTCTATATAGATTTTGGATACTAATCCTTTATCTGTTATGTCATTTGCAAATATCTTCTCTCATTCCATCACTTGCCTTTAGTTTTGCTGATTGTTTCCTTCACTGTTTCTTTCACTTCCTTCAAAAAGATTTTTATCTTTTTTTTTTTTTTTTTCTTACTGTCATGGCTTAAGATTTATTCCAGCAAAGGATACAGTGAAGGAATAAAAGAAAAAGTATATATACAGTAAACCTTGGATTGCAAGTAACTTGTTCTGCAAGAAGATTTTTATCTTAATGAGGTCCCAATAGTTCATTTTGGCCTTGCCTCCAGAGACATGTTGAGTAAGAAGTTGCTGTGGCCAAAGTCAAAGAGGTTTTTGCCTGTTTTCTCCCCTATGATTTTGATGGTTTCCTCTGTACATTTAGGTCTTTCATCCATTTTGAGTTTATTTTTGTGTATAGTGTAAGAAAGTGGTCCAGGTTCATTCTTCTGCACATTGCTGTCCAGTTTTCCCAACACCATTTACTGAAGAGACTGTCTTTTTTCCTTGGATATTCTTTCCTGCTTTGTCAAAGATTAGTTGGCCATATGTTTGTGGGTCCATTTCTGGGTTCTCTATTCTGTTCCATTGATCTATGTGTCTGTTGTTGTGTCAGTACCATACTGTCTTGATGATCACAGCTTGAAGTCTGGAATTGTGATGCTTCCAGCTTTGGTTTTCTTTTTCAGGATTGCTTTGGCTATGTGGGGTCTTTTCTGGTTCCATACAAATTTTAGGATTGTTTGTTCTAGCTCTCTGAAGAATGCTGGTGTTATTTTGATAAGGTTTGCCGTTCTCTTTATTTAAGAGTCTCTTATGATTTGCCTTCCTCTCTGTTTTTATCTTATCTTTCCTTCCCTTCCCCTATATTCATCTCTTTTGTTTCTTAAATTTCACATATGAGTGAAATCAGATGATACTTATCTTTATCTGACTGACTTATTTCGCTTAGCATGATAAACTCTAGTTCCATCCAGGTTATTGCAAATGGCAAGATTTCATTCTCTTTGGTTGCCAAGTAATATTCCATTGTATATAATACCACATCTTTATCCATTCATCAGTCGGTGGACATTTGGGCTCAAACCTATTTTTTTTAAGATCAATGTGAACAGCTCCTGGATTTTCTTTCTCATAATCTTACCCAACATTTGTGTTGTTTATGGGGACTCTCTTGCTATTTCTTAATTATTGTCATTTTATTTCAGTGAGTTAAATTCTTAAAAATGTATGATAGAGGAAATATGTTATATTCTCAAGTAGTTCCAGGGTATAAGGAAGTTTATTTTTCCTCTTTAACAATGAAACCTAAACATAGAGTTCCTATGAACTGAAGAGTGTTTTTTTCAAATATCAGATAATTGGTATTCTTTTTTGCTAATGTTTATTTTGAGAGAGAGATAGCACGAGCAGGGCAGAGACAGAAAGAGAGAGGGAGGGAGAGAATCTGAAGCAGGTTCTGTGCTATGAGTGAAGAGCCTGATGCGGGTCTCGATCCCAAGAACTGTGAGATCACGAGCTGAGCTAAAGCTAAGAGTCAGACACTCAACTGACTGAGCCACCCAGGCAACCCTGGATAATTTATATTCTTGATAGGAAAACATCCATTTGAGCATTTAAGGGGTTCTTAATTTTTACCTAGCAGTGTTTTCTTAAGCAGGATTGATAAAATAGGTAGTTGAGGATATATGACTCCCCTTCATTCCCAGTCACCTTAACTCTGAGAACCAACATTGACAATATCACTGGGGGGTGGGGGAGCAGGAATAAAAGAAAATGGGTCCAAAGGGACCTGGGATGTATTAATGATACTTCACATTGTAGAGTACTTTTTCTTCCATTATCTCCTTTAAGCCTCCTAATTCTTTAAGTAGAATTACTGTACTATTTTAGAGTTGAGGAAAAAAATTGAGTAGGTAATAGATTAAAAAAAAAAAAATCTCAGACACATGTGTTCTGTTCCTGTTCCTGTAAATCTATTTATTTTCCCCAAACATTATGAGTCATTTGACCTTCAGCAAATAAATAAACTGCTACAAATTAGAGCTTCCATTTAGAATAATTTCTTTTGGCCAATCCGTTCACCTATGATCTTATAGGAACTAGTTCTCAGTGACAGAAATAGAATAAACTCAATACTCAGGACACTTGGCTATTGAGATTCTCATGCACTGGAAAAATTTGTTACCTGTTGTACAAAATAATCCTGGTACCTCGGAAAAGCATAGTATTAGAAAAAGCTATTCAGTGAGTGCACAAGATGTATATATACTCTCTCATCTACTGTTCTTAAGCTTTAACCTCCAGATCACCTGAAGATCCAGAGACATAAGATATATATGACCAAAGTTTGGTTTTATATTTTCTTTCAGTCATTTACTTGGAATTTTGTACAATGTGTTCAAAAGTTAAGGATGCTCTTAATTTTTTATCGTTTGATTACCCTATAAGGATTTCACTGTGCAAGCAATATTGTATCATGTGCTTCAGTTTGCAATTTCCTTTTAGAATATACACACCGTGATTTATTTGTCTGATTTTCATTCCACACATTAATTTATTTGAGGTTAACTATGCCAAGGGCAGATGTTTATTTTCTATTTCCTGCTGAGAAAAAAAAATCCAAAAGAAAAACATGGCTGGGAAAAAAATTCAACCATAAAATCTGAATTTCATTGGACTAAAAAAATGTCCAAAGCAAACTTTATTTCAGGAGTCAGCAGCATATTTTCAACCAGATTAGTCTCTGGCACTTTTTAAGTGCTTTCCTGTTATAAGATTTGAACTATCATGTCACTAAAATGTACCAGGTAACACTGATTATTGATCTGCTTTTTTACTTTTTTGAAATTGCCATTAACAAACAAGTCTTACCACTTTCTTTTTGTACTATTTAAGATAGCTTTGGAAAAAACCTCGCAAGCAATTTTGGGAAATGTGACACACTCTCTAAAGGGGGCCAACTAAATTATCTGACCTCTCACAATGGATGACTTCTCACAGTGATTCAGAAGGACTCCGCCCAATTGATTTTCCGAGATAATTTAGAGTAGAACCTTGTTCTCTGATGCCCTCAGGAAATGAGTCATTTTAAGTGGCTGAATTTTCCTGATTCCTGACAATTTAACTCTAGAGGTTGGGAAATGTATTCAATTAAATACGTCTCTGCTTTTTGAAATAGAAAATGGTAAACATAATTTAACCTTTCTCAGAGGCTTGGGGTGATTGTAGTGACCTTTGGTTTTTGTGGCAGATGGTGGGGAATTGCTCTGGTGGAGTAGAAAAAAAATAACTGTATTTGGAGTCAGAAGCCATGTGTGACTTTCTAGCTATGTGATTTTGAATTTATGTCTGTCCTTTAGTTGCTTTCTCTATAACAGTAAGGTCAATAACATAATGACCTTCTTATCTTTTCATACCCATCATCATACCTGTTCCACTACAAACATTTAATGTTTTGGGATCGGTTGCAGGACCTCTGGGTAGTAGTACCTGGCTGCCCCTACAGCCCCAATGAACCCATGTCAGGCTGAAGCCACCAGCTCTCCTTCTCTCATGGATTTCTCACCCTCCAAAAAAATCATTGTCTCCACTGTTGTCAGTGGCCTTCAGCTTGCTCCCATCAGTCAGAATAACATCCATTATTTCTTCATCACTAATCCAGTGAACACTCAAGTCATCTTGTATCCATCTGTCTCTCCTGTGCCGTGGGTTCTCAGATGTGAAGGACACATCACTCTCTCCATTTTAAGAATGTAGGAATGTTCTTTGTCAAACCCTTATCCCAAAGCCTGTCAATCCTTCATCATCTAAAGCAAATGATCCCCACAGGCACCAGAGGCACTTCCTCCAAGCCTTTCTGATACACTGAACACCAAGTGGAATTTCAGACACATGCAATTTTAAAACCTACATCGAAGGTTGTAAGGAAATCCAAAGTCCTACGTGACAGATCAATGTGCGCATGGAATCCTTACTGTAATAACACTTTGTAGCATGAATAGTACTCTGCAGGAAAAGTGTGTCCATATTCCTAATCAATAACTGCCAATGAAGAAGATCATGAGGGACAGGGAAGGAGAAGGGTACATATCCTGAATATCCACCTCAGGAATTGGTGGTCACCACTGGCAGAAACTAGGGGTATTAAATGCCTTGTGATACATACGACAGCCCTGCATGATGAAGAGCTGTTCCATCTAAATTGTTGACGGCTCTCCCACTGAGAAACAGTGCTTGTTATTACAGAGGGGTCCTCCGACTCTAAGGGAGCCTGTGATATTTTATGCATTATATTCCCTCAGTCTTTCTTTCAACAATCACTTATTGGGCACTTACTAAGGGTCCACAGGAATAAAGAGAAAGCAGCCCTTGCTCTCAAGGAGGTCCCGTGGCAGAAGAGGGAGAGACAAGGACACCAACTTAGTTTAGTGCACTATGGTCAGAGCACACAGGGCAGAAAGAGACAAAGCAGAAGGAGGGGAGTATAAGAGACAGGAGCTCATGGCAGGAGTGATATTGTTTAAACTGTCATAATTGCTTATATACGAAATTGTAACATAAGCTAGAGTAGTGGATGCTGTCTTACAGCACCCAGACAACACCCATGTCTGAAGCACTTGCTGACAGCTCACATGGGGGTCTTCTCTGGGCATTGCTCTCCGCCTCGGGGGAACTGCCTCACTAGAGGCTACCCGCCCTGCCTGGGGCAGTGATTGGTTGATAAGGGGGCATAAAGGTTCCACTTCTTGCCTCCATTCTTGGCAACCCTGAGGGGCCCTCCCAACTCCAGAGCTTCCTAAGGGGTCAGCTGAAGCCCTGGGACTGCACTGCCCTCAACCCTCCCCCTCATTGACCATCCTGCTTCCCTGGCTTCCTTCCCTGGTGTTCCAGACAGCACTTCTTAATAGACTTCCTGCATGCAAATCCCTGGGGCAGGGATTCTGTTTCCTGGGGAAGCACAGCAAGTTTTTAAAGTGAAAGTGGTATAAGGCAGGGAGAAGAAGAAGAAGAAGAAGAAGAAGAAGAAGAAGAAGAAGAAGAAGAAGAAAACGGACTGAAATATTTTTGTTGTTATTTTAAATGTTTGTTTTGGGGAGAGAGTGTGAGCGGGGGAGGGGCAGAGAGAGAAGGAGAGAGAGAATCCCAAGAAAGATCCATGCTGTCGGTGCAGAGCCTGAGGGGCTTGAACTCACAAACCATGAGATCATGAGCTGATCCAAAGTCAGATGCTGAACCGACTGAGCCACCCAGGTGACCCTGGAAATGTTCTTGAGTAGAAATTACACAACCTTCATTCAGAAATTTAGTCCATAAGTATGGCCATAATATGAGTCAATTCTAGTTTTCTAAATGAAATAGGGCTTAACTTCTTGGATTTAAGGAATAAAACTGCTATTCTTAATTAACACAAAATATATACAGTAAAGTTATTATTTCATCAACAAAAAAATAAAACTAATTTCAACTGTCTACTTGTGATACTGGAAAGTGTATTTAGACTTTTATAAACTAAAATACCACACGGGCAGAAAGGCCTATCTCCACTTGTTAAACCTGGCTAACAAATGGTCCTGGAATTTTAATTTTTTCCAGAAATACATGGCAGCTGGTATCCAAGGTCACTTTCACTCATAAGAGTTATTTTAAATGTTCACTTAAAATAGGCTGTGTAATGAAGGACTTTTAAAACAGCCAATAAATCCTGATTTAAGAAAAAAAAAATGTTCACACGCTACCAGCTTTATAGACAGCATTTTTCAAAGGAATTATATAAAGCAATCTTATTGATAAACTAAGAACATTAGTGAACAGTGGGTTAATTACACATAGTTAGATTTCTTTAGACTCTAATGATAATGCTGTTTCTTCGATTCTTTTATTACTATCTGTTTTCCCCATGCACTCCTACAGTCTAATGGAGTCTCCTTGCAGAGTTCTGGTTATCCACGCAGGAGAGAGTGCAAAGAATGCTATCCGTGGTTGCTATTATCATGGCAAGTCTCTATTTTTTGCATTAAAAAAATGCAGTCAGGGGCTCCTGAGTGGCTCAGTGGATTAAGCATCTGCCTGTTGATTTCAACTCAGGTCTTGATCTCACGGTTTGTGAGTTTGAGCCCCACATAGGGATTCCTTGCTTGGGATCCTCTCCCTGTCTCTATGTCCCTCCCAGCTCGCTCTCTCTCTCTCTCTCTCTTCACCCCCCCCAAATAAATAAATAAACATTAAAAAAATTCCAATCAGGAAGATTTTTAGCTCTATGCTGTCCCACGTGTTAGCTAATTAAATAGCTAGTAGAGATTTCTTTGGTACAGGAGCATTAAAAGCACATTTCTTCCCCTTTAATTATGCAAATAGAAAAGAGCTTGGTGAAGGACTTCTATCCCCTTCGAATAGTCCATTCATTCCCTTCAGATTTTCTGTTTAGAACATCAACAACAGATGTATCGGGAATGGAAAAGGCTGCTCTAAGGGTCCCCTGGCTGCCCAAGCATATTTGAGTACCCTCAGGAAAGGGTAATGTATCTCCTGCTTGATAGGAGTATGGGAAGGTGGAAATCTCAGATGATTTACTGTGTATTTCATGTTGAAAGCATACCTGTGAGAAAGAAACAGCTGTCTGGGTGACTGAAGATCACAGCCCTTGTATTAGGAGGGAATCCTACATAGCACTGATATCCAATCACTGGAGATACTCTGGGTGTAGTGCGCCAGGAGGAAGAGGGCATCTACGCGAACAACTGTTCCATAGAACATGGGACAATTTGCTGCTGACAGTGGGGAGGCCTTCCTGACTCACCTGGACAAAGGTGAACTCTATTCATTCCCAGGTGGGGGGGGGGGGCTCTTGATGGCCAGCCCATTTTAACCAACCAGTAACTGAGTCATGCAGGGAATTTAAATATAAAATGAAAAACAATTTCCATGACTCTATCACCTGTAGTGAAAAATCTTTTAAAATAGTCTCTTCACTATGTCATCAGATTTCCAGATGTTCTCTATTCTCTGGAAATATCCACAACTTAATAAACTTTCTCTATAAGCCTGGGCCTTTTTCATCCTGTAAGTTGAGTTGTATGAGTAAAAGCCAGTTGTGTTTATTGACAGATTTACTGCAGTTTTAGTTTTTATTGCAACTGTACAATGTAATGAAACATTTTGCAAATTGACAAAATATAAATGTGGAAAAAAAGAGAGCTGTTATTTATATAGAAGCTAAGGAAATACTCTGGAAATACTCAAAAAAGAGAAGCTGCTCAAGAAATTGCTGTGGAATTAGATGTAAGAGTAACTGTAAAAGACTGCAGGAGGAAAATCAGAAAAATCTCAGTCATTACATTTTTACTCCCCTTTAAAGTATCAAAACCTGATCATCAGAGAAATGATTTATGGATGCGATTTTTGCAGGTTATAATCAGTTGACTCTTACCCAAAGGAAAAAGCTTGGTTTGATATTTGAAGATTGGTGAATGTATGTACATGTGAAACTTGAGGGTACAATAAATCATTCAATAATGTGCATAATTTGTCTTACGATTCTCCACTTTTAACTGACTTTTGAAGCAAATCAACAGGCCACTGGCCAAGGGCACATGCAGTATCTTCTGCACTTTATCCAGGCAGGGCCACCATCTCTCCTTGTGGGCTTCCTGGATGAGTCATTTCATGGAGTTTTTGTGCAGAAAGAGGTAAGATATTGGGTGGTCTCTGAACTTTCTACTCCCCTCACGTGAGATGGAATGTTAGAAACTTTCTCCAGGTTTTGAACAATGGTCAGCAAGCTCTGGAGGCAAATGGCAGACCCACCAGTGCTGTTCTGATATTCCACCATATGGCATCCCGAACTTTATAGAGCCTGGAATAGGTATAAACATGAGAGCTGCCCCTCACAGCAAAACAAAGCTAACACTTGTGTTCACTGAGGATTTGAGAGAAGAGTTTTGCCATTTTCCTTTGCTGATTTGGGTCTTAATCTGAATCTATAACCTCAGCTGCAGCATTTTCCAGGGGAGATTTTCCTTACACTACAGAAATATAATAAATGAGGTACACCAAAAGGGAGGAGAAGTTAGTGGTGCTTCTTTGTTGTCTAAAACATAGAATAAGGTTTAAAAGAAGCAGAATATTCATGGCATATATAATTACCAATTTAATGTAGCATTATTTCCAGCATTGTAAGCCAGCCAAAATGATATTGGTATAGATACAACCCTAATGACTAATTTCATCATTGCCTTTGGGATCTACCCAGTCATTACAACAAAAATGGATAATTGTTGGGACTGATTTCAGATAATAGCGCCGTTAGCCCTGCATTTTCCTAATCATTCTCTTTCTTGCTGTGTGCAAATATGGAAACCATCAGATACACTAAAGTTGAAACACGGAGGAAGGAGTCAGAGCGGGGGGTGGGGGAGAGCTCTGTCTCAGCAACTTCCACAAAGAAAGAACGATATTAAAATAAGGGCAGGGGCGCCTGGGTGGCTCAGTTGTTTAAGCGTCTGACTTTGGCTCAGGTCATGATCTCACAGTTTGTGAGTTTGAGTCCCACATCGGGCTCTGAGCTGACAGCTTAGAACCCGGAGCCTGCTTCAGATTCTGTGTCTCCCTCTTTCTGCCTTTCCTGTTCACACTCTGACTCTCTTTCTCAAAAATAAACATTAAAAAAAAATTAAAAGATAAAATAAAATAAGGGCAGTCTTCCAGTCATCTCGGATAAATAATCATGAAAATGATGAATAGTCCTGGTATTTTCCTTTTCTCTCTAGCACAAAGAGTGACAATTTATTTAAAAGCAAACAAACAAAAAAACAAACCCAGATCCACTGAAAATTCACCACAGAGGTATCCACACAAAAATGATGCTACTTAAATCAGAAGTATTTTGAGCCTGGTGTGAGAGGATGAAATATTTCACTAATTACTATGCAGTGTATTTATAGCTTTAATTGTTTTCCCCCCACTTCTCAAGGGACATGTTTCTTCCAGAAGCACAGTTGCTGAAGCAAACATTTATTTTTATTGTTTCATGGGAAAAAAGCTGTAGTACCCAACCAGCTACTATAATTCTGTAAAATCAGCTGCTAGAGAATTTTATGTAATTTATACTTTTGCCCCAAGCAGTGCCTTAGGGTCTGCCTTATTTTTCTGTTTGAACTTGACAGAAAATAGTCTGCTGGAATGCAATAAATTTTAAAAGATTCTGATAATGCTTCCTTTCAATGAATACTTTTCAGGCAAACTTACTGCTCTTTTCTTCTCTTCAAGAATGCTCACTCGAAATCCTGAAATATCAATTAACCATTAAGCCAAAACATACTTTATTTGTACCCTTGAAGGAATATGCCTCTTTAAAAAAGATATCTCCTCATTGCCAAAATAATACATGTTCATTGTGGAACATCTGGAGTACAAAATATACAGAAAAAAATTAATCTACTCACCAACCAGAGGGAAGTATTGTAAACATTTGGGTAAACTGGCTTCCAGTGAAAGAATAGAAATCTGAATTAAATCTTAAAAATGATCTTTTATTCCTAAATAAAAAACCTATTTTCCTTAAAAAAAGTTTTGTTACAATTTTCCTCTGGGACTTCCATTTCTTGGATCTTTGGAATAGTATTTGATAGTGAACTTGACGTGCACAGTTTAAAATTTTTATCATATTGAATGCTAAATAAGAGACCCTGAAGTCTAAAATATTTCAATTGATGAATAATATACTTATGTAAGAACACCGTTCAAAGGGATAATTTAAAAAATCAGGCCAGTGACTTTCAGAATGATGATTTCAAACTAAGCTTTGAGACAATGCTAGTACATGCTTCAGAGAAATATCTATTTGTTTGGTATGCATACTTTAAGCATATCCCAAAGTGGAACACTAGCCCAAAATTCAACCAAATGGGGGCCAATCTGCACGGGTATGGAAACCTCTCTAAAAAGCTTCCGTGAGTCTCACAGTACTCAATAAAAGAGAAGACTCACCTGTCTGTGTTTTGACCATTTGGAGATTCCAAGGCTATGTATAGTTCTCCTGCCTCCACATGTTCCAGATTAAAGATATTTATCATGTGGGATCTTGTAGATAAGACCATCTTGAAAGCCAGGATTGCAATTGTGAGTACTCAAGAGCAATAGAGACTGCCACTGGTAATACAGGCTTACATTTGTAGTTTCTCTTAAAGTGACATGTAACGCTCTGTTTAGTATAGTCTCTTCCAAATGAATACAAGGAGATGAGTACAAGAAGAGTGTCAGGGCTGTCTCACACACACACACACACACACACACACACACACACACACACACGCCCCTTATTAACATATTCCCAGCATGGTAATCAAGTGTCTTCTAGTACTCTTTCTATTGAATACAACTATCAGGGTATTTATTTCATTTCCACACTCAAATGCCTTCATATAAATCCTTTCTGATAACGGGAGGCCTGAAGTGAGAAGAATTCACTGGAATACACGTTCTCAGAGTTTACTGGTGTATTTTTGACAACCAACTCCTGTTCTCCTGCATATGTGTATTTGACCGGGTGTCACTTGAGTATCGTGTAGCAATGGGAACTTTTACAGGAAAACACCAAGAATTAGTAGCAAGGCAGAGTTACCACATTCACAACAGACTTGAGCACTGAGCAGAAGATGGGGAGTCCAGGATCCATACCACCTCCAAGGAGATGTTCACTGCCCGCCCCCCTCCTCCCCCCCACACACACACTGGGAGGGTGAGTGAATGAACCTGAGAAGCACAGCAGGGAAACAGTCCTATGGCGCTTACCTGAGGGCTGTTCTGTAGTGGTAGATCGCTTCCCGGTTCCGACCTTGATCCTTCAGGAAATTGGCGTAGTTGTAGTGAACCTTGGCATTGTGGGGCAGAGTTTGAACTCCAGACCTACAATTAATACATTAAAAAAAAAAAAAAAAAAGAACAACAAAGAATACTAGTTAGGAATACTGTCAGTTTCTTTCATGTTTTACTCAGTTTCATGAACCTTCATTTGAAATGTCCATTGCATCCATCTAAGTCAGGTTTTCCAAAATTTGTGAATCGTGTCACTTATTAAATATGCTTCTCTGGAAAATAATGAAGGCAGTGTGTGGTTGTGCACAACTAAACAAACATGCTGACCGCATATGAAGCAGAGGGGGTGGGATGGGATAATTCTCTGGAGAACAAAACTGCATGCTCAGGTTAATTCAGTTTTTTCCTTCCTTGCTTCTTTTGTTCACTTACAACCTTCCTTTAAAAGAAATGGAGAGCATCTACAAAAATATATCATTACTAGACTGGCCTCCCTATTATGTTTTATTGGAAATTAACATTTCCCATGTACCAAGCCTGGGCTAATTAAAATAAATAAATAAACAAATGCAGGTATAATTATTATTTTACAAGTTGCAGACAAGGAAATGAGGTTTTGCTCAAAAAGGTAAAAAAAAAAAAAACAACCTTGCTTAAATGTCACTGTATTAGTCTGCTTGCACTGCCATAACCAAATACCTGG
Source organism: Lynx rufus (assembly GCF_022079265.1). Taxonomy (NCBI): domain Eukaryota; kingdom Metazoa; phylum Chordata; class Mammalia; order Carnivora; family Felidae; genus Lynx; species Lynx rufus. The sequence continues at coordinate 62,606,948 of NW_025814889.1, forward strand.
AGAACGCCCACAGGATAGCACTGAAATTTTGGAGACGATTCAAGAGGCAAGTGGGGGCAGGAGAGGAGCCATTTCTCATTCATAACTAGCCCACACATTTAACCTGTACACAACTACACAGCTGGTAAGTGGTGGAAATGGGATCCTAGAGGATTCTAGTTTGGTTCTAGAGTCCCTCGTTCCCTCACATGCAGGGAGGTGGGGGCAGTGGAATGATGAAAGAAAATGGGTTGGAGGGCCACTTGGAAAGAAAACTTCCGGAATTCTTGAGGATTAAATGTGGGAGGGGGACAGTTGATGAGAGAGAGCAAGGAGAAAGCATAACAACCTAGTTTCTGGGCAACTTTAATGCACTACTACCTCTCCCAGATAACATACTTTCATTCAGTTTTTAACTTATTTTTTTTAACGTTTATTTATTTATTCTTTGGAGGGGGAGGGGCAGAGAGAGAGGGAGAGAGAGAATCCCAAAATCGCGGGGCTCAATCTCACAAACTGTGCGATCGTGACCTGAGCCAAAATCAAGAGCTGGACACTCAACTGACTGAGCCATCCAGGTGCCCCTAGTTTTAAATTTAAAGGTAAGATTAATAGAAGGATTTCATACAAAGTGTTAAAACCCTGTTGGGGAAATATGTAAGGGCACTGTAATCTCTGTTGAACGTTCAGTGAAATAACCAGCAAAGACAGTCCCACTTAAAATCCACTGGCTGGACATCTGAGGAACTCTCCAGAGGACAGAACTTACAGAGAGTGCAAGAGGCTAGAGACCAATCCAAGGGCAACATCATCTGAAGCAGCAGACTGCACACCTACCCAGGTTGCTTCAGTGACTTCAAATGTATGGCAGGTTGCTGGGATTTTTTGGTGGGTGGGGTGTGGCTGAACACAGACTAAATCTGTATCAGGAGCAGTTAAACCTCAGATCCTCATCCCTACCCTTAAAAGCTAAGTGACTTTTTTCATTATTCTTTCTCCATCCCAGCAAAAGGCAGGAGTTTTACTCTCTGGAAAAATAGAGTTAGAGAGATCCTGCACTCAGGAACAACAGGTACAGCCGAGGGAAGGGGGAAGAGCTGTACCTTAAAGGTAGATTATGGGAGAATCTGTATTCTGAACGGTGGGATCTCAGTTTGTCCTCCTTAAAAAGCTCTCTGAATAGCCAGGATTAGACTTCTCGGGAGGAGCCTGGAGGAATTTTCTCAGAAACTGACCCACCCAAGACAAAAGATATACAAATGCTGACATTTGGGTTCTCCGGTAAAATCATCAGTATCCTTCAATCGCCCTATGGTGAGGTCCAACAGCTGCCACATAGAGCTAGAATTTTAATGTAATATTTAAAATGGAAATTACCCAAAGTGTTTTTAGTCACAGGGGAAAAATCTGGGTCAGAGTGGTAATAATGGCTTTAAAAAATTCCAATTTTTAACCAGGAAAACTGATTTTTCTATCCAGAAATAAATAGTGCAAGGTAATAGGCAGATTTTAAAGGTAACTTTGATTTCAGCGTGGATATAACTGGCATATTGGAATTGACCCTTCCCTCTGTGTGATTGGCATGGTGACTCTCAATTATATTTCACCCGAGGAACAGACAATTAGGCCTGTGGAAGCAAAGTCCCTGCTCGGATCAGGCATTGTTTAGTGATGGCCAGAGGAAGTAATAATATTCATAACAGGCAAGCTGATGTGGGTGGAGTAACTTGAATCCTAAGAACACACTGCTTTTTCCATTGTTGTTTTTGACCTTTATGTTCTCTCTGTGATATTTTTCTGCTATGTTTTTCCAGTCTCTCATTTTACAATGACTAGTTTGTGGATAAAGGGAAATAAACAACTGGCCAAAGGCAAAACTTTCCACGTTGCTGTAACTGGCCAGGCTGCTCTTGCTTCCAGAACCACGCTTTTCTATTTGCTCTCTTGATGCTATGGTTTCATAACCCCAACTGTTTTAGTGGAACCAAGCAACTTATATGCATTTATTCTACAAAGACATGTAGTATTCATTAATTAGACAGCTGGATCCCGATCCCGATTAATAATCCCAGTGATGATTACAAAGAAAAATCTCCCATTCAAATCAGGATCCTAATTCATGTACCTCATAGTTCTCCTCCATGCCTCTTTTTTTTTTTTTTTTTTAAATTTTTTTTTTCAACGTTTATTTATTTTTGGGACAGAGAGAGACAGAGCATGAACGGGGGAGGGGCAGAGAGAGAGGGAGACACAGAATCGGAAACAGGCTCCAGGCTCTGAGCCATCAGCCCAGAGCCTGACGCGGGGCTCGAACTCACGGACCGCGAGATCGTGACCTGGCTGAAGTCGGACGCTTAGCCGACTGCGCCACCCAGGCGCCCCTCCTCCATGCCTCTTGAAAAATAACAGAAACAGGGGAGCAGGGCTGGCTCAGTAGGTAGAACATACGACTCTTGGTCTCTGCGTTGTGAGTTTGAGCCCCATGTTGGGTATAAAGATTGCTTAAAAATAAAAATCTTAAAAAAAAAAAAAAAGAAAATGAACAGAAACAACAAGAAACGCCACTGCTCTCAGGTGTATCTCTGAGTTTATAGAACATCAATTTGTTTTACTGGTATCACTGGACAATAGGTCACAAGAACCATCCCCAAATTCCTGATTAGAAAACAAACGTAAAAAAAAATTAATGAGCAGCATTCAACCCAAGGGTAACAGGAAAGGAAAGTAAGAAGGATTTGTGGTTCTCTTCAATTCCGACCCTGCTTTGACCTGAGGCAGCACAATGCCTCACTCAGGATGGCTGGTACTCACAGAATGGAATGCTCAGTTTGAATCAAGTTCTGGGCTGAGCACCCATTTCCATGGACTGACTGTGTCCTTTTATCCCTTCAGTAACTCATCGGATGGGTAGAATTATTGCACCTCCATACTACAGATGAGGAAATTGAAGTTCAGAGAGATTAAGACCTTTTTTTCTAAAGTTATAGACCTAGAAAGCAGTTGAGAAGAGATTTCAACCAAGGCCAATACGTGGTCAGAAACATTCCTGAAGCTGATCAACACTTGATGCTAAGCCAGAAAGGTACCACAGGATATAGTAACATTATAATTTCACTATCACAATGTTTATCTTATTGGTAAGCAAACTATGGCCTTGTGGGCCACAGGCGCGCCAATGTGTTTGCCTATTATTTTTGGCGTCTTTCCCGAGACAACAGCAGGGTTGGGTAGTTGCAAAAGAGACTGTATGGCCCACAAAGACTAAAATATTTACCATCTACTCCTTTACAAAAGAATCTGCCAATCCTCAGTATATATTCTCTGCCTTGGGAGGTCTGCTGATCTCTGGCTTAGCAATTCAGAAAGCAAGAAACACAAATGTGTTTCCTACAGAGATGGAGAATAATCTAGGCCATAAATTCTTAATTGATGGTCCATAGATCACTTAAATACTTCATGAATGGGATTCAAAGAGACCCTTAACCACATTGCAAATAAAAGAAAAATGCAGCCTCTGCCTTTTCAGGTATTTCTAACATTTGGGGGGTAGAAGGGATTTTACCAAATTGTGTTACTACAGTATTTTTTACTCCAAACAATGTAAAATTGTGGGCTGTTACCAGGCTCAGCTGGAGCTATGCAGTTACCCTCTTTCCAGGTTAGGATATCAGAATAGTTTCTTGGCACAAAGAATTAAAGAAAATATACCTTGCAGCTATTATTATGAACCAATCCCTCCCCCCACTCTCCCACTCTCCCTCTCTCTCTTTTTTATACTGGGCTTATTTAAGTTAGAAAACATAAAGTAAAAAATGGGTGTAGCAAAGCTTACATATTCTTGTATATCAAACTTGGGTTCAAATCCTGGTTTCTCTTCACAGCTATTTCAGTTTGGACCAATTACTCTCTTTGAGCCTCTGATAAGACACAAGTTCAGGCTTCTTACGCTTTTGTGTGTACGATTCTTGCCAGTGGAACTACAAAGCCGTGAGGGGGGCCTGCATCTGTATCTCCTAAAAATACATCATATGGTGAGATCTTTTTTTGTAAGAGGAGGCCTCAGCTGGAAAGGCTGGGGCTTAACTGAAAGTTGGATTTTCTCCAACGCAAAGGTCTGTCCTAAGACACTCTGTAAGACTGTTCACAGCATTGCCAAGCAAAACCACCCCATGTAGTAAGAGAGGCCTTAATGAGACCATATGTCCAAGGGACGGTCAATGAGTTCACTGTTTAGAACAGAGGAGTAACCAGAAGCAGGGCCTCTGACACAGGGACATCGCCTTATCTAGAACTATTACAAATTTTTCTTACTCAATACAGCCAGTTCTTGATTTTGATCATTATGGCTAATTTGGGTTGTTTTCATCCTTACATACTTGGTTCAGGTCTACGAGACAAGAGTTCATGAAGGGCCTGCGCTGTTCTTAGCGCTTACGGACTGTCCTGCTCTACCTCTGTCTACCAGTGGCTACATTATGTTAACATGTGTTTAGGTGTCTGACCCTACACAGACCTCCAGCTCCTCTTCCTCTTTCCCTCTTCCCCCTGTCAACACCAATCTCTTTCATACCCTAGAACAGAGCCTACAGCCATAACTTGAAAACCTTACACAGTGTTTACCATACTGCCTTCTGCATCTTTTACATAATCATTTATTCTTACACTACACCTGAAAGATAAGCATTCTTGTTATTACTCTAAGTTTCAAACTAAAGAAAACTAAGGCATGGAGTCGTTAAGTAACTTTCCCAAGATCATACAGCTATTAAATGATGGTACTTGGAGAAGACCCAGAAAGTCTAACTCCAGCCCCCACACTCAACCAGTAACCCTATCTTCCTTCAAAGATTCTTGATAAATATTCACTCAACTGATTCCAGCATGACTCAGCACAGATGAATACATACAAATATCTGGTCTTTGAGGAGAAAGAATATTAACGTCTCAGATTCTTAAAACTTTTCTTGGGACATACATAAATTATAATAGGCCAACTTTTCAAAGAAGCTTTGATTTGCATGTTATACAAAATTCCATTTGATCACCAAAGGCCTCTTAAGGGCACAAAACCTCTTCAAGCACATATGTGGAATGGTTATGTTTTAGTAATCCACTGTCACTTACTACATGCTTCCATCTGGAAAAACAAAAACAAAAACAAAGCCTCTGGATGAAAAGTCAATGAGCTTTTTGTTTTTCTGTTTTCAAACTGCTGGCATCAGCCGTAGAGTGTTGGAACATGAACTTGTTATCCTTGAAATAAACTGCTGCCTGCCAAAATCCACCCCCAAAGTTGATCTGATTAAGCAGTAAACATAATTAGAAGACACGACCTCTGTTAGTACCTTTATTCAAGCAAGGGGTTTAGCACAGGGCAGAACCATTTTAAAGTTTCTTATAAAAGCACCAACTGTTGAAAGCAAAAGAAAAAAAAAATTGAAGCCAACAGAGACTAAGAGGAAGTTGTATCACTGGATGTCCATGCCCCTGTATTTGCAGATTGACCTCAGCATGGGTAGAAAGAGGGGACAAGTCCTTTGTGGTCTGTGGGGACCGCATTGAAGGTGAAGGATGTGACAGAGACTAAATGGAATCTGGATCCTCAAAGTGAAAAAACATTAATTAAAAAAATCCCCACAAAAAACTTTACATGCCAACAGGTCTCTACAGTATCCACTGTGAAAATGATTATGACATTGACAATGGTGGTGATATAATAATAATAATAAACCAATAAGACTTGTATGACAAACTAATATTTTTCTATTAAAAAAAAGTTAAAAAGTTAAATTGCCAAGTAGCAAAATCAAATATATTGTTTTGAAATAGTAAAAAAGTGCAGTGAACATTTATCTTATTTATCTGTTCGTTCATTCATTCATTCATTCATTCCTGGCAGCCCAGAGTCTTTGCCCTCCTCCAGTAGTTGGATTCCCTGTGGGGAGTTCTCCCTTGCCTCACTTTGTGAAGTCTCAGTGGTACCCCAAGGGGCCGGGCCTGCCCTAACTCCCTCAGTGGAAGTCAGAGGGGTTCCTTTGGCCAATCATTAATTTCGGTGCCTGGTAGAGACAAAGGGCAGGCACATGACCTAAAGCTCAAGCTCAGCCAGAGGACTTAATTTCCCTAGGACTTTGATGTGAAGATAAAAAACAACTTGGTATAAGTCTCCTCATTTGCTTCCGGGCAGGCGCTCAGGTGCTCTCAAGACACCATTCAGACGTTTTTCCCATCTGCCACATGCCGGCTTCTTCACCGGCCCCTCAATGCCGTGCACTTCCCTATACTCTCCCAATATGTTCCCTTTTATTTTCTCAAGTGATCCTAACTCTGTTTCAGTTGTTTGCTCCCAAAGTAGAAGTGTTGGGTATCAGCTGGCCAAGGAACCAAGTAAAAACCACAATGACCTAACTGGGCAACTGGGTCATAAGTGAGGACAGAAGCTGGAAGAGGGGACACAGATGGGGAGGATCCCTAGAAACTGGGAACATCAGCTGTGGCAGTGCCAGGGAGCCCAGGTGAAGGTCACTGGGGCAGTGGCATTAGGGAGACAGCCTAAGCTCCAGAAAACAGAGCGATGAGCAGGAGTCCCAGAGAATAGTTTATACTTCACAACAAATTCGGGGCTTTAAGTTGACATCGTTATCTTCAGAAACAGCTTCTACACTACATAAAAACCTATCACGAGATGAAAAAAGCCTCCCATTTCTTTGTTCACAATTAATATTCAGAATAAAGCAACTAGATCACAGATCACAACTTGATATGCTGGAATATTCTAAAGAAAATGTATTGCATTTCTTTTCCTGCTGTGTGTTCACCTTTCTCATTTTCTTGTCTGCATAATGAAGTTAGGCTTATCATTTCATTTTGTTTATAGCTGATTTTACAGCTCAGCTCATCATTAGCGACTGTCTCACAGACCCAAAAACCTTCCCGTGAGCCTTATTTTCATAAATTCACTTAGAATGAGCTCACATTAAACTTTATACAATACCATTTAAAAAACTAAAGCTAAAACCCAAAATAAAATTACATCTCCCACTTAAAACTTTACTAAAAAAAAAAAACCTGTGGGTTAATGATTATTGCCAGACCCACGTTACCTCATTTGTTTGGAAACAAATATCTAAGCAAAAAAATACATGGGAAGAGATTTGCTTTTATCCACCTAATCGTACCTGAATAGGGACTCTCTTGACAGCCAAATTTCATTCTGTTTCACCGTTTTCCAAGAGAAAAGCAACAGCAGCAACACAGTGGACACAGTCAGGGTGGTGGCCCCGCATCGATTCAGCCAAGTGCACAGCTTGCTCAGTCCGTGCACAAAAAGGATGCAGTAGCCCATGCTGGAAAACAGTGTGGGAGAAGCAGGATTACTCTGGGGGTGCAGTGGAGGCCCCCTGTGTATTCTGTCCCATATAACTAGCTTTCACATAAAGCTTGTCCTGGGATGGAGAAACAAACATAAACACCCCTCTCTCACACACATTTACATGTTGGTTCTCTGATGGGCTGTACCAGCACATTGCTAGTCCTTTGGCATTTGTGTGGAGAATAATAGGTTCATCGTTTAGGCTCAGACTGCCCGGGATTTCAGAGCTCAGACATCATGAGAAGTCCCTTATGTATGTTCTTGGGTCCTGAATAGACCCTCTGACTCTTGCTTCCTTACGTCACTGACATCATATAACCATATTGGTATCATGTGTCTACATTTACTGTGCTGCAGCCGGTCACATCATGGCTTTGTGACATGGCATTCCCCAAGACTTCCCTAGCAGGTCCTGGGAGGGATGCTGGTTACCAAGGAGCACTGGTGTCTGTCTCTATCTAGGGATGTGCTGCCTGCTGTGTACCCACTCTGGTCAAAGTCCTTATGCTGATGGAAAATCATCTGTCCACAAGCCAACTCCTGAGCCTTGCAGCTTGGAGCTCATCACAGACAGACTGTGTCAATACGATTTTCTTGCTGACTCTGGCTCAGCTTTCTAAACAGACATAAGAATTGCTCATTATCTGAGTGGCATGTCAGTATCACATTTCTAAAAGCCTCTGGCCTGGTGGATGGAATGTGGTGCTTCACATTATCTGTGTAGCCACAGAGATGCTTCCTGCTTGTTGACTGGCCTCAGAAAAACACAAACATTTAATTTGTACCCATTATTGCCACAGGCATTTTAGTTAAAACCCACTTCTTTCCAAAGATAATAAACTACAAATTATAACAATATTTTAAGGATGAAACAAGACTGTGTAAAGAAATCCTACGGGGCGCCTGGGTGGCTCAGTTGGTAAAGCGCCCGACTTCGGGTCAGGTCATGATCTCACGGTTCATGAGTTCAAGTCCCACGTCAGGCTCTGTGCTGACAGCTCAGAGCCTGGAGCCTGCTTTGGATTCTGTGTCTCCTTCTCTCTGCCCCTCACCTGTTCACACTCTGTCTGTCTCTCTCAAAAGTAAATAAACATTAAAAAATTAAAAAAAAGTAATCCTATATTAGACATTAATGCTATAAGAAGTCCAAGTTAATACAGCCCATTTACTTGTTCAATTATTTACTAGGCACTAAGGATGCAATTATGAATGAAACACATGTGCTGCCCTCAAACAACTCCAATCTACTGAGGTAGGTTGGGTTTGTAAAGGAAAACACTTAAGTCATCTCATTTCTAAACATACCTCCTTTAAAACATCTCTCCACTTTCCTTCTGTTCACTTTTCTGAATACCTGTGCTTTTGTCTCAAGGATTGAAAAACAAGAGAAGCATCTGAGGTTTCTGATGTGGAGATGCTGGGAATCAGTTCAAGTTAGAGCTCCAATTCCATACTTCAAATCCCATAAGTTGGTTGGTCCAGCTCCCTAAAGTTTTGGGGTTCACTGTTTAGCCAAAGAGAGTCACCATCCCACTTACCAGTGGGAGACTGTGGTTCGAGCTAAGGGGGCCCATACCTATTTACTGGATTGGACTGCCATAAACACTGTGCAGAAGCCCTGAACATTCCAGAACACAGAGTCACTGGTGCAAAAAACAAAACAAAACAAAACAAAAACTCAAAACCTCTTTCCACTTTCACAACAAGTCAGGTTTGGCCTTAGAGGTGTCAAGGTTTTCTAAATGTCTCTCATTCTGTACAACTTGCCATGCTGATGCCATTACAGGCCATCATGGTTGCTCAAGTTCATGTGGCTGCTTGCCATTTGTCCCTCTAGCCTCATCTGGATCCCAGCCCTAAGTGAGCAGGATGTAGGTCTGGCCACAGGAAAGCCTTCTGGGCTCCATTCTTCCACTCAACAGATATTTAATAAGCACCAACCGTGCCCTGACATTGTTACAGGCACCAAGAACACATCGGTGGACAAAACAGACAATAATGTTTGTGCTTGTGGAATCCACATGGGTGGGGAGAAACGGTCAATAAGCAAATAAAACACAGAGCATGCCACACAGCAGGGTGTGTTACATGGGGGAAAATCTACCAGGAAAGAGGAAGAGGGAGTCCAGGGTGGGGAGGAAGTTGAGATTTTAATGAGTGGTCAAGAACGGAGCCATTGAAAAAGGGACATGTAAACAAAGTCCTGAAACACATGAGCAGTGCCCCATGCAGACACCCACATCTCCAGTGCCAGCTGACTTCTCCCCCTGCCTTCATAAAACAGCCCCACTGAGAACTAATATTTACTGAGTACAATCTTATGTGCCAACCACGTTCCATAGATGGGTTCAGCCCATCCTCACATCCCCGTGGGTCACTCACTGTGTTTAACCATAAAGACACTGACGAGGAGAAAGGTGAACTGATTTCCTGAATTGGGTCACATGGCTCGTACATAGAGAGCAAAGATACAAACCCAGGAATTTCAGATTTCAGAACTCACACTCCATATGCTGTCCTGCTTGTCTGGGTTCTGACCTGACTAGCTGATTCTTGTGTTCCTCACAGCTTTTTTTTTTTTTAATGTTTATTTATTTTTCGAGAGAGAGAAAGACAGAGAGAGACAGAGAGAGACAGAGAGAGAGAGAGAGAGAGAGAGAGAGAGAGAGAGCATGAGCAGGGGAGGGGCAGAGAGAGAGGGAGGCACAGAATCCAAAGCAGGCGCCAGGCTCTGAGCTGTCAGCACAGAGCCCAATGCAGGGCTCGAACCCACAGACCGTGAGATCATGACCTGAGCTGAAGTCAGACAACTTACCAACTGAGCCACCTACGTGCCCCTTGTGTTTCTCATACCTTAGCACACAGCTCCACGTACTTCCCTCCTAACCACTCCATTCATAAAATTGTAATAGTTGTTTTCTGTCTCCTTGTAGGAAAAAGAGCTGCCCATCTGGCAGAGCACTAGGGAAGGAAAACACTGGGATCTCCACACTGGATCTCAGAGCCAGGGCCACAAGATGGCAGAAGACAAGAACAATGAAGACAACAATAACAAAAAGTAATTAGTTAGTTTATACATTTATATGTTTATACTGAGTCCTTTCTATCTGTCAGGCACTGTGCTAAGAGCTTTGTATGGGCCTGTCCACAGGATAAGGACGGTATTGGCTTTAAATATATCATCTGATTTATGGGGCATTTAGGTGGCTCAGTCTGTTAAGCATCCCAGCTTCAGCTCAGGTCATGATTTCTTGGTTTGTTAGTTTGAGCCCCACGTCGGGCTCTGTGCTGACAGCTCAGAGCCTGGAGCCTGCTCTGGATTCAGTGTCTCCCTCTCTCTGTCTGCCCCTCCCCCAGTCGCGTTCTGTCTCTTTCTCTCAAAAATAAACATTAAAAAAACATTTTAAATATATTATCTGATTTAAAAATATAATCCTCAGTATTTTACATTTCATAGATGAGCAAACTAAAGGTAATAAGTGTTAAATAACTTGCCTGTAGCACCCACAGCTAATAACAGAGTCAGGTCGGAAGACCCATGACTCTAACACGACGCTGTACTCCAGAAGTTGGCAAACTTTTTGTGTAAGGGGCAAAAGAGTAAATACTTCAGGCTTTTCTGTCCTTCCCACTCTATCTTTGTAGCAGGAAAATAGCCATCGACACTATGTAAACGAACGGGCATGGCTGTGTTCCAATAAAATTTATTTATAAAACAGGCGGTGTGCCAGACTCCACTCAGGAGCCACAGCGTGTTGACCCCTGCTATAACCAAAGGAAGGAGAACGCCATTCCTTTCCACTCAGCACAGGCATCAGTATCAAGTAACACGGTAATTTTTTTTGGAAAGTCCTTGTATTGACATATGGTTTAAAGAAATGGTAAGCCATATAAAATAATCTCTACTTAGGTTTGCAAATTTCTTAGAGAGTATCACATTCTTAAAAACTTGAACACAATATCACAAAGATTAAGATGCTTCTCTATTATGACATTTCATCCTTCAACATCTGCTTTAATACAGATCTCAGCAGCAGGGGGTGGGGGGAATTTCTCTCTCCATTGCTAGGGGCAGGGCAAGTCCTCATTTTGGAAGCAGAAAAATCAAGCAAATGAGAAGCTACATGCTTTTGTGGCCTCCAAGGAAATGAAACCAGACTCCAGATTGCTTTGGCTAATCTGGGTAAGGGGAAATCTGGGCTCTGAACAGAGACCTCTCCACAGAGCATGAAGGAATCAGTGCAAACCACTGACATGTGACAAAATCGTAACCCGAAAAACCAAGAGCCAAACTCTGGCTGCTGATTGGTTTAGCTCATTACTAAGATGCATTTTTTTTTTTTTAATGCTTATTTATTTTTGAGAGAGACAGAGCGTGAGCAGGGGAGGGGCAGAGAGAAAGGGAGACACAGAATCTGAAGCAGGCTCCAGGCTCTGAGCTGTCAGCACAGAGCCCAATGCAGGGCTTGAACTCATGAACTGTGAGATCATGACCTGAGCCAGTGTCGGACTGCTTAACCGAATGAACCAGCCAGATGCCCCTCCTGACCTGAGCCAAAGTTGGAGGCTTAACCAACTGGGCCACCCAGGCGCCCCGCTAAGATGCATCTGGAGAAGCACTGCTGCTTTTGTGAATGGAATAATTATCTGATCTCTCATTCACAGGCTGAAGGTATCTCCATTTTAGTGCATATTATAACTAGAGACACGGGCATCTCTCCTTATACTTTTATGGTGCACATCCAAAGGGAACTGAATAGGAAATGCAGGTCAACAATGTTGGTCCTTTCATATTAGAAAAATGTTTAAACCTGTTATTTGAGAACTTTGTGAGAAGTTCATCATTGTGTGGATAGTACAGACGTACTTTCATGAACCTGGCCCTGAAGCTCTCAAGCGATAAAAGAAAAACACTTCTCCTTCCTGTTCACATCAACCTGAAGAGACGACAATTTTCTATCTCTGGGGCAAGCATTTTATGATGCTTACTATAGCTTCACTTTTTGTTTAGTTTTATGGAGCAAAGAGAATCTTTTCACTGTTAAGCAGAACTGAAATTCTACCTTTTAACAAACTCAAGCCACTGAAAGTTATCTATAAATAACATTAGCGATATAAGACAGACACAATCTCACCATTTTATTACTTAAAAAACATTCCCAACTTTAGATAGTTGAAATGAAACATATCCCTGGTTAACTTCATTCTGGTCTGTTGAGTCCCCACCTGGCAAATTATGGCAGTAAGATCTTACTCTGGTCTCATGGATGGTTAAACAATAAAGCCCTGGAATGCTGAGCCCAGAACAGGTGTTTGATGCTGCAGCCGGGAAGCAGCAGGGAGCCAATGGTGCTGCCTCAGATCAGATTTAACCCAGGGGAGGCTGCCAGCTTCTGGTGAGCCAAGTCTCCCCCCCTGTTCTTTTTTTATCTCAAATATTTGATGGGTGGGAAAATTTCTCACAAGGTTGAATATATTTGGATGGGAGTTTATTCATATTCCAAGAAAATGACTCCAAAAGCATTTCTTGTACATTTCCCTCTTGTGCAGCTACTTGTCCTATGTGCTGGGCTCCTGGGGTAGGTATGAAGAGCTTCTTTCTATTGACTTCTCCACGAAACAGGTTTCTTCTGTTCTTTCCTCAGCGTATCTACGGAACACCTGGGATAATAATGCCATTGCTTTCACCTTCCAAGAACCTGATTCTCTTTTATCTTTTTGAAGATGAGATGCTCCTCTGAACCTAAGTCACCTACTAGCTCCAAATTTGTAAGACTTCCTGGGTTAAATAAGGCAGGGGTCTGGCGTCAGAAAAAGCCCTGTTTGCATTTCAGTTCTGACACTGTTGTTTGATCTCAAATTAGTTAAGTTCTCTGGTTATTAACAGTCTTATTTGTAAAAGAAACTAATTTCACACTGTGCACAATGCTTGGTAGACAATAAACAGCAAATGATAACATGAACACGATGTTATAATAATAATATTGCTAGGCAATTGTTTTCTGCTAAATAGAGTATGAGGCAGGAAAGTTGTACAGTCTGCACATAATCAGGTAGAAACCAATGTCTCTCTCTGCCAGGCTCCTGTCAATGTAGTAACTTCCTGGGGCCCATAAAACACTAAAGGCTGCTGTGGAACAAAAGTGTTTTAGCGAACTTTAAGTCTGGGAGTTCACAGCTAGGAAAAGGAATTCATTGGAGAATGAAGAGTCTGGAACTGGGTCCGAGGAGCTGGGTTCTTCTCTGACACTTGTGAGTTCTGTGGCTCCGGGAGATTGACTCAACCTTGTGAAGCCTTAGTTGTTTATTGTACAAGAGGTTAATACTGCCTGCCTTAGACACCTTAAAATACAGCTACTTTAAAGGGTTGTCGGTTGGAGTAAATGAAAGCAGGTATGTGGACATAGTCCATGAACTGAATACAATGTGTCAGTGTTTTCAAGTGTTTATGTGTTCATGTGTGTATTTAGTATGCCATATGCTATCACATCAGTAAAATGTGCTGTGCATATCATGAAAATATGTGATGAGATCTGGAAATACAACTTGAGAAATCCAGTTTATCAACGTCCAGATAGACCCAAATATGTAATTTACAGGACAATATAAGTCTTTTAAAAGCATTCACAGACAGGGCCTGGAAGGCTTAGTCAGTTGATCATCTGACTTGATTTCAGCTCAGGTCATGAGCCCAGGGTTGTGCCAAGTGTGGAGCTTGCTTAAGATTCTCTCTCTCTCTCTCTCTCTCTCTCTCTCTCTCTCTGTCTCTCTCTCCCTCTGCCCCTCTTCCCCACTCCCACACTCTCTCTCAAACAAAATAAAAAATAAAAATAAAATATTCAAGGAAACTCCCTTAAAATTACAAACTTCTTGTACAGTATCATTTGCTTCAGAAAGGTTTGATTGACACATCATTTTATAGAACAATACACTGCAGAAAGTAAGATACACTTGTAGTGTGTTAAATATATGTAGCTATGTATTTCCACTCATGTGCATTCATAGTTCTGGAATTCAAAAAGCACTTAAGCAAATCCTCCCTTATACTCACTTCAAATCTTTCTCTACTCTATCTTTGTGAATTAAAGAAGAAAGAAGAAAGGGAAGAAAACACAAACGATAATCTCTCTAATGATTTAATGCACAATAAAGAAGCTTTTCTCTTCAACTTTCATATGAAATAAAGTATTAACTGTTTGAAAGTTCAGGTTGGTTATTTAAGGATAGAGTAACATTTTATTCATTTTGCATCTTGAGCATCAGGTATGACAGGAGCTGTTTCACAGATGTGGTTGAACAATGAGGTTAAAAGTATCAGAAATTAACATGGAAACAAACATAAACTTAAAAATGAATCAACCCAAGTCAGGGGTGAAGATTTTTAAAAATTAAATTTTTAAGCATTTTAATGTTTATTTTTGAGATAGAAAAAAAGAGAGAGAGAGAGAGAGAGAACAAGCAGGGGAGGGCCAGAGAGAGAGAGGGAGACACAGAATCTGAAGCAGGTTCCAGGCTCTGCACAGAGCCCTATGTGGGGCTCAAATTCACGAACCGTGAGATCATGACCTGAGCCAAAGTCAGATGCTTGACTGACTGAGCCACCCAGGCACCCCGATAAGACGCACTTTTATCACCAGGAAAACTATCCATCTACAGAGTATGGATGTTTCCCCTTGGGAGCCTTCCCTCCAGGCCTGGCTTACTTTCCTCCCAGCCTGGTGCAAACAGTCACAACCAGATTTTCTATCTGGGCATGAGATGCCCTTCAGCCACAGCCAAAGACCTCCCCCAAGTAACTCTAAAGCTACTCCTAAAAAGTTAGAAAAACCGCCTTCTCTCTACCCTCCCACAGCATGCCCATCTCTACGACCTGAATTCTATCATTTCTTCTTCCGTAACCCACCGTATTCAGCATCTTCACTTTTGAAGTGAAGGCATAATGGACAATCCATTAGTTGTTGCTGCCCCCTCCTCTATTCCGTGTGTTAACACAGAGCTGACCACACACGTGTATGATTTGTCATGTGTCCAGTGTTCTTTAACTCTCCACAATCCTCTTTTATGAAGCATCTGTTGTGCTGGGTACCATAAGAAAACACAGACATACAAAATGGTGGTCCCAAACCTCACGAGAGAAGAATACTCCAGGTTTCCAAAAAGAGTAGGGAGGATATTTTAAGATTACTAAAATGTGTAGAAGTCACTGGTGTAGTGGTAATCATTTGGCCATGTATAAATGTATCAAATCATGTTGTACACCTTAAACTTACACAGTATTGTATGTCAATTGTATTTCAATAAAGATGAAAGAAAAAAAAAAGAAGTCACTGGTTTGAGATGCATTTCACTGTGCAGAATCTGAGAGAAAAGAAAAGAAATGAATTCACTTATAAGGACAAGATGGCCACACTTCAGTCAGTCCTGTGTTTCAGAACACTAACCTGTGAGGGTAGGGTTGCAGACCCAGGGGAAGAAGAAAAGAAGGAAGGAGAGACCCTTACCTATGTTGCTTTACTCTCCTTCAACTTTGCTTCCTCCAAACTCCTCGTTTGCACAGGGTAGACGGAAATAATGACTTGCAATTACCTAGCGTAGCTTATGGTATTTTTCACATATATTATTCCATCTAGGCTCATCTGAATCCAAATTATACTCTCCAAATTTTACTTTCAAATTGTGGTTTCCAGACATTTGCTGTCCATCACTTAGGACTTAATGGACATAAACATTCATCTTTTATAACTAATAGGATTCTGTAATATGAAGGTCATGATTATAGTTCAGCAAGTAACTGCTCAAGATTACCCTCCTTTCCTGCCCCAGGCCACCCTGAAGATTGGCCAAGTGATCTGCGGCCCACAATCACCCAATATGCCCTCAGCTCACTTCATTTTCACTGTGGCTCTCTCTGTTCTGTTCTGTCTGTGATCTACAATCTCCAGTTTTAGTTGTTTTTTTTTTAATGTTTTAATGTTTATTTATTTTTGAGAGAGATAGGGCACGAGCGGGGTGGGGCCGAGAGAGAGCGAGACACAGACTGAGCCACCCAGGCGCCCCACACCATGTTTTAGAAGAAAGCTGAGTCTGTCCTCCTATGCTGCTCCCCCTCCCCCCATGTCTCCCGTCTTCAATGGGAGACACCTCCACTGTCATGCAGTCGGAGGCTTCTTGCTGGTGTGATAGCCTACTCTGGGTTTCAAAAGTTGATTAAGGTTATCCTTCGGCATATGATGGAGTAAGGGTGGGAATATCTTCATGTCAGGTTGCTTGTCTCTTTCCTCTTACTGTGCCAGAATACACTGTTCCGTCCAGCCCTCTGACACCTGAATTCAGAAGAGGTGTGAGACCTAGAAGCCAGGCCTTGTGTAGTGAGGCTGCTCTCGAAGGCAGTGCCCAGGTAGGAAGGGTCCTTGCACCAGGCTTGTGCAGGGCTGTGTGAAGAGCACGACCAGGAAGGAAAGAAGGAGGGGTTTACTGAGGGACTCAAGTGAATGTGTTCTAAAACTAGAGGCTGTAGGGGCGCCTGGGTGGCTCAGTTGGTTAAGCATCTGACTGTGGCTCAGGTTGTGATCTCACAGTTTGTGAGTTTGAGCCCCACATCAGGCTCTGTGCTGACAGCTCAGAGCCTAGAGCCTGCTTCGGACTCTGTGTCTCCCTCTCTCTCTGTCCCTCCCCCACTTTCTCTCTCTCAAAAATAGACACTAAACATTTTTTTAAAACTATGGTGCGGGACACAGAAGACACTGGATTTAAAAGGACTTGAATACCTCTCCAAAGTAAAAAGACCTATTTACTTCTTTACTCAAATCTTGGAGCTTCCCACTGTTTCTTCTCCAGTGGTATCACTGACCTTCACTCTTTCTCTTCAGATCATTTGCTGACATCACTTTATTGCCCCTCATTTAATAGTGTACTGCATTTCCGCTTTTCCTTTCTCTGCTCTCCTTATGAGAGAACTTTATCTTAAGACGACATGATATAAATACACACACACACACACACAAAATGGATTCAGAGGTAAAACTAAGTAATGATTGAGAGAGTTTGGGTAATTTAGCCAACACATATGCACACCTATACACAGGTGTTCTCAGAGAGCAGGTGCTCTTGACCTTGTAACTGAAAACTCCTTCTCAACCTAATGTTTAGGTTTTTGGCAGAGTGGCTCTTTGCCAAGCCCAGGGTGCTTTTCCCATCTCTCCAATGGATAATACAATGGGAATTTCAAACAAAAATCAAGCTAAAAAGCGAGTATCTGGCTTTGCCTGGTTCCTGGGTTTTCTACTATTTTTGTGACTTGGCCCCATCAAAATCTAGTCACTTGTTTCCTCTTAAGTGACTCAGTCTTGTCACATTCCTATCAGCCATGGCCTCAAAGGGGCTCAACTTGCTCTACAAGGTATCAGTTACCTTGGGAGCAATCTTACTGGTGCTTCAAGCCCCTGTTAAGATTCTACTAGGCTTCAACCCAATTGAGCCGCTTTCCATGACATCATGTGGATGGGCAAACTTTTGACCCATTCTCATGGACTGCAACCTCTCTTAATAAGCTGCCTGTACAACTGCTCCTTGGAAAAGGAGGTCTGGCATTGCTCTTATTGCCATGGCCCCATTTCCTCCTGACATAAGTTCCTTCTTGATGCTTTCCCCACGAACTTCTAAGCATCAGCTATTCCTGCTGCTTATGAGGACACCCCATTATCTCAGAGTAGGGGCTCCACACCCATGCTTCCTGACCACTTCCTGGTACCCACCTCCTGGCCCTGCAAAGTGCCTGTCCCCATGGCAAATGTACTGCCTTCTTTTCTCCTCCCCCCCAGGAGACCCATTGCCCTTTTGCTACTAGGCCCAGCCTGTTGAAAAAGAGCAGACAGAAGTGATCACATTCCAATGCTTGACAACAATCTTTGCTTAAAATCTTAAGCAGTTGGGGCACCTGGGTGGCTCAGTCAGTTAAGCATCCGACTTCGGCTCAGGTCATGATCGGTCCATGAGTTTGAGCCCCACGTCGGGCTCTGTGCTGACAGCTCAGAGCCTGGAGACTGTTTCAGATTTTGTGCCTCCCTCTCTCTGACCCTCCCCCGTTCATGCTCTGTCTCCCTCTGTCTCAAAAATAAATAAACGTTAAAAAAAATTTTTAAATCTTAAGCAGAAAACAAAAATTCATACTCTCCACAAGATTATTCTCAATCACAAAACATTTGAACTTGGGAGTTGAAAGAGACCTTCAAGATCACGTAGCCTAGTAGTTACTGGAGTTTTAGGTTTCCCAAACCTGTAAAATTTCTAAGAAAGGGGAGTTGGGTGCAACCCCTGCTGCTCTTACCATCTTGTCATAGGAGAATATTTTAATGCCAAAAATACAAGAAAGATATAATTCTATAATTTAAAAACTGCATGGATTTAACTTTATGAAACATTTATTACATTGACTTTCTCTCTCTCCTCACCCCCTAATTTGGCCACAGACCAGAGAAAACTCTGTCACAGAGATCTAAGCAACACTTGGGGACCACTGAGCAAGACCAACCCTCTGGTTTTACTGGTAGGAAAATGGGCTACCCAGGGCTGCCAGGTAGTAGGGGACAGATGGGGCTGTGTTGATTCCCAGTTCAGTCTTCTTCCTACTGGATTTGCCAAAATAAGCTTGGGTTGATATCAAATGACGGCTCTGCTGATTTTAATATTTGGCGAAACTTTGATTTAGTCTCAAATAATCATCATTCTCCTCCAGGAAGTTTGAAGAAGCCTATGCACATATGGCTTATCAGAAGGGGTTCCCAATATCAGATAACGGAAATAGTACGACTTCCCGGGTATGGTTCCTCACTTTGCATTCTGAGAAAGGAATACTGCAGTATTGCTTTAATAGCTACCTGTGTAAAATTTAAAATTCTATTTCAAATTGACAGGTATGATTTGAAGGTATTTCTCAAAATCCAAAATGAATGGGAGTCATTATTTTTCCAATTGTCTGTGTCTGATGTGTCCAGAAGCTTAGGGATTATACAACAGAAATGGCATCTTTCTAAGAGTAGGGTAATTTTTTATTTTCCTTTCTTTCTTTCTTTCTTTCTTTCTTTCTTTCTTTCTTTCTTTCTTTCTTTCTTCTTTAAATTTTTTCAATTTTTTTATTTATTTTTTGAGACAGAGAGAGACAGAGCAGGAGCAGGGGAGGGGCAGAGAGAGGGGGAGACACAGAATCCGAAGTGGGCTCCAGGCTCTGAGCTGTCCGCACAGAGCCCGACATGGGGCTCGAACTCACGGAGTGTGAGATCATGACCTAAGCTGAGGTCGGACGCTCAACCGACTGAGCCACCCAGGCGCCCCTATTTTTCTTTCTTTTTTCCAACACATGTTATCTAACTTCTCTTTCTGTGGTCTCAATTCTCATTTTTTTTAATAATGTATTTTATTTTATATTATTTTATTTCATTTCATTTTATAAAATAGAGAGAGAGAGGGAGAGGGAGAGAAAAATTTAAGCAGGCTCCATGCCCAGTGCAGAACCAACACAGGTCTTGATCTCACAACCATGAGATCATAAACTGAGCCAAAATTAAGTCAGATTCTTAACCAACTGAGCCACCCAGGTGCCCCTCAATTATTCTTGATCAATGCTATCCACAATATTGTTTCTACCTTCACTTATTCCCACCATTTCTTCTCTCCACTCATTCATGTTTTCTTAAAGTAGCTTAGAAATTTGCTCTTTGGTGCTAGTGAATAAATCACCCTTAATCTGGCATGTAAATGGATATCTGATCACTTCCTCTGACTTCATTTGAGAGCTCTCAACAACTATTTCTGCTTCATTGATTCAAAGAAATTTTAGTCCTTTGAAGCATTCTAATGTGGTTTTTATAAAATACGAAAAAGTAGCCATAAAATTATTTCCCTCTCTGGAGATAAGAATAAGAGATCAAAAGTTCTGTTAGAAAAATGATTTAAGCAACAAACTCTCCTGCCTGTTCAAAAAGGAAATCCACAAAATAGGCACATATCACCAGAAGAAAAGATTATTCCAATTTCTTTTGGTGGTGAAACTCTGACCCTAAAGCCATGCAATGACAGATGGATAGCCTATTTCTGTCCCTTTTATCCATAGATTTCAAAGTGCAAGTGAGAGGAAGGTGATATTTTGGGTCTTTTCTAAGTTAGGTTGGAGGGAGGACAGAAGCCTGAAGATTTGAGTTGCTTGTTCATTGTTAGCCATAATGGCAGAGATAAAAGACCACTTGGTCTGACTCATTCTGGGCTGTCTTATAAAATAGCCTAATCAGCTCCTGGGATGGATGGGACTCACCCAGGCTTCAGTGAGGGTGTACATGACTTCTGTGGTTTCATGGATAGGATCTAAGGCCAGGATTTAGCTCCAAATAGCTTGAAATAAACACTTAATGAGTAGGAAGTTCAACTTCCTCAGAAGAATTACCAATTCAGCTTTTTACTTTATTGTCCTATTGCTTGCTAAAGTTTTTGGGACAACACAGATTTCTGCATAAAGATGACTGTGTGTATTATCAAACTGCCACTGAGGACACTGTGCATATGCTTTCTTCAAAGACCCTGGAGACTTAATGCTGTGGAAATTGGCTGTTTCTTGTCAAGGACAATAATGCAAGGAAAGTCATGCAGAGAAGATTCCTGTGTGTATAAAAGGCTTGGGAAATGTTCTTCACCATTGCCAAAGCCAATGTGTAAGCATAATACATGCAACAGGCAACATCCAGTGTTCTGGCACTTTCCCAGGGATGCCTGAAGCATGTGCAAAATTTTCTGTGGCCCCAAGGCAACTTTCAGCAGCTCTAATGACTACATCACAGCCAGTTTATAATACTGACAGTTTTGTATGAAAATGGGGGACTTTCTCTGGAAAAGATTTTACCCAGCAGAGACCAGCGGCCCCATCTCAGTGGAGAATAGTAAATAGTCGGGCAAAGACCTGCTGAAACCCTTGGAAAATGATGACTTAATGTCAATACTGCAATGCATAGACGCAGGCACTTGGGGAGAAAAGACAAAGACAGTCATCTTTTAAATGAAGACCAGCTTATCGACACTGATTTTGGAGGACCCAGCACCAGGTATGCAAAATGCAGCAAAATCCAGGTTGTTTCTGAGAGGCGGGCAGTTGTTCTTGGAAATACTGAGGTCTTCTTCATATTCAGAACTTTCATTTTAATCCAAATGAGCTTAGTCCTAACTGGAAAAGGGCAGGGATACTACTTTATTTTAAAGAAAAGAAGTAAAGTCAGAGTAAGGTCTATTGAAGATATGGCAACCCAAGAAAAACCAGAGCAGGCATGATTCTGCAGGCGTTAGGGAGATATGCCTACCTTGGTGAGAGGAAGCCCTTATTTAAGTAGGACACCCCACAAACGGTTGATAACAATACTATGGGCTTCCATAATGTTTATAAGAAAGATCTCTTCCAGAAAAATGACATTTTAACTTTTCGTTTAAAATTCCTGCCCTCGGGGCACCTGGGTGGCTCAGTCGGTTAAGTGTCCGACTCTTGGTTTCAGCTCAGGTCATGATCTCCTGGTTTGTGAGATCAAGCCTGCATCCAGCTCTGCGCTGATGGTGCAGAGCCTGCTCGGGATTCTCTATCTCTCTCTGCTCCTCCCCTGCTAGTGTGGTCTCTCTCTCTCCCTCTCTCTCTCTCTCAAAATAAATAAACATTTAAAAAAATAAAATAAGAAAATAAATAAAACTCTTGTACTTTATTCCCTCAGAAATTGTTCTCTCATCTCTAGATTAGACAAGTTTACTGCACATGCAATTCTTTGTCACCCAGACTCACAGATTCCTGAGGATTTATAACACAGGACTCTTAAAAGCACAAGTCCTGGGGCGCCTGGGTGGCGTAGTCGGTTAAGCGTCAGACTTCAGCCAGGTCACGATCTCACGGTCCGTGAGTTCTAGCCCCGCATCGGGCTCTGGGCTGATGGCTCAGAGCCTGGAGCCTGTTTCCGATTCTGTGTCTCCCTCTCTCTCTGCCCCTCCCCCGTTCATGCTCTGTCTCTCTCTGTCCCAAAAATAAAAATAAACGTTGAAAAAAAAAATTAAAAAAAAAAAGTCCTAATTACCAAATGGAGTTGAGCTGAAAGTACATTACTGTGTTCAGAATTTCTCCTTCTTTTCACTTAGAAAGAATACTGAGATGTTACTCGCAGAGAAGCAATATAGTTCAGAGGTGAGAGGATCCCTGACTTCAGTGGGGAGCTATGAACCACTACACAAACAGTGTGAATTCACTGACAAAGTAGAAGATGTTTAGCACAGTGACTGACACAAAATAGACGTTCAATAGAAGTTTTGATACAATTCATGTTAATTACTGCTTATCCGAAGTTAAACCCTTTGAGGGCAGAAACTGAAATTCAGTTATTTTTGTAGCCTCAGATTCCAGTACAGCCTGCAAATGTGTTCCGTGAATGCCTGTTAAGTGAAGAATGAACACAGATTCCACTTGGAATCCTCAGGACTACAGAGAAAAGCTGACTGAAGCCTCAGGACTACTGAGAAAAGCTGGTCTAAGCAAAAACATATAGAACAGATACCGATGTCCCCTTTGCCCTTCACATCCCCTATTACTGGCAAGCCTTTATAGCCTGTTACCTTAAAGCAACATAGAATACAAAGAATTTGTTGTATTTTTGTCCTAACGAACAGTATTTATCAAGAAATCATTTCCTTCCCAAATTGTACTAAAGACACATAAAGAAAATTAAGGACTGCCCTCTCTCCTTGACCAAGTCAAAACAAGAAGTTGCAAAGACTTTGAGAAACTGTTAGGCACTTGGTTTGGGAGTAATCAAACGTTTTGAAATTAATTTCTAATTATACATATTTTTAAACTTCTAACTCAATGTCAATTAATGAAACTAAATTTTATTGATATTTAAATTATTTTTAAAATAAAATGTAAAGTTAATTAAAATTCCTAATTCAATACCAATAAATAAAATAATGATTTCCTTATAAAATTTTGGTTTAGGATACTGCCTTTTACAAAAGTTCATTCTTATATAACATTCACGATACTACTTAATTTTAGGAAGTTTATTAAAATCCCTATTTTAAAAATGAGACAGGGTGCCTGGGTGGCTCAGTCAGCTGAGCGTGGGACTCTAGATTTTGGCTCAGGCTGTGATCTCAAGGCCCTGTATATGGTTCCATATACAGAAGCCTGCCTGGGATGCTCTCTCCTACTCTGCCCCTCTCCTGGGCTCGCTCTCTCTCTCTCTCTCTCTCTCTCTCTCTCTCTCAAAAACAAAGATATAAAAATAAAAATGAGAAAGCCTGGGTTCAAAAAAGCGTCATATCTTGCTCAACGTTACACAATGGATAAATGGCAGAACCATTTAGGGGACATTTCCAGATATCTGAAAAGAGATGTGGCCTTGAAACACTGACATTTGAATAAGACAAGAGAACAGACAAGCTGCAGCACAGTTCAAACATTCAGAGATAAGTGGCATTATGTAATCACACATGGCTGAATACCCTTTATAATTTTTAACCATTTTTTTCTCAAGGACAAGTTTTCTTGAGATTGTTCCTATTTTTAAAATAAAAGAACAAAGAGAGACAGAGAGAAAGAAGGAAAAAGATAGAAGTTAATTACAATCATGCTACTTAACATAGTTAATAACTTTATGCAAATCAAATATTTCTAGAAAATTACTACAATTACATTTAATGAAACATAGATATTGTGGTAAGTGCTGCTAAAATCCTGAATATACTCAATACTTCATATTACCCAGCCAGCTTCCAACTGGAGGTAAGACATGGTAAACTAGGGTGTACACGTGCGAACTTGATCTCCCCCAAACTTCTCTGTGGCTGTTGTTAAAGCTGAGCTAATAAACACCTCCGCTCCACAAGGACCTAATTGTTACATGTGCAAAGGACCGTCCCTCTGGAACTATCCGTGTTGGAGACAGAGGGCAGGTCTCGCAAAGAGGAAATCACGAGCAATAATTACCTAGGCATGTAAAGGACTCTCTCGGCCACCACAAAACCCACCCTGAAGAAGAGATTGCTGGCTGGAATGAACGGGAAAACCAGGAACAACAAGCCCACTAAAACTTCCTTGTGCTCCAGTCTCTGAAACACACAACAGTGAAGGACAAATTAATTTTTAAAAAATTTCACTCCAGTCTGCATTTAACCATCTCTTTCATTCTCAAGTTCTCATTGAAGGCATGAATACATTAGACAATGTAAACCTTTTGATCAGTGTGCTGAATTCGTCAGAGAAAGCCCTCAGGCTAAAACCTCTGGCACTCACACATTTGCCACCCAGAAACATCGGATAATTGCACAACACGATCAGTGACCATCACTCCTTGTTCTGTGCCTGCCCTACAGCAACCCTACTTCTTGGTTGTGGTCCCTTTCAGAATCTCTGTCCCCCCAGGCAACTGGTTTCCAGAGAGTAAAGCAGCTTGATGGAATCCAGCTCACTAGGACATTACTGTCCTCTCAGAAATAGAATGCATTAAAAAAACAACAACAACAAACAAACACAAAACACAAAACCTAAACACAGAGCTCACCAGGAGCTTAACATAAATGAAATTAAATGCAAATATGGTAAAATTCAGGGAACCAATGAGAGATCATTAGAGCTGAGGAATTTTTAACTCAATTCAGCCAGTATTTATTCCATGAAATTTTTTGGTATCAAAAATCATTACAGTAATTCATTATATTGACAAAGCACCTTTCTCTAATATTATATATATTTATTGTGTATATTAACTTGTAAAGACTTTCCTGTCACTTCTAGTTAACAAAAAAAAAATATGTGTTACTAATAATTTGTTGTAATGGACACTGTAAAAATTAGTTTGCATTCCATGAATAAATGGTATGGACACATTTGAAGGAGGTCTATTTAAAACAAAATTTAATATATGGATGAAATTATATTTTCTTTTTTAAAAAGCTTAAGAAAACCAAATAGAACTCTGCATACTATAGTCACAAACATTTCACAGTCTATTATTTTAATAACTGTAAAATACTAAATAAAAGAATTTTAAAAATATAAATAAAACCGCCTAGCAGAAACTACCAATGCTTTAAGTGTACAAAGATTTTTAACATCTTGAGAGATCTGTCACCTGGATTTTATTAAGAACTTTGTTTTGCTGACTATAACGTATAGAGTAGTAAAATTTTAGAGAGCAATTCCATACGAATAAATGTGATCTGGACAATCTCTCTTAAATAATTAACAGTTCTATAAGTTACAATCTCATTTTTTAACCTAGTGGAACCATCTTCTTTAGAATTAAAAGATGAAAGGAAAAAAAAGGCTCTCGTAACAAGCCTTCAACTGAAATGGATGCAACAGGATGTTATATTTTCTCGGAACATCTAAAATTGAGGGAAAAAATAGGTGAGGAAAGTAGCAAGTTCATTATATTTAAAAGCTGCAACCTATTTTTTTAGTTTAGATTACACGTTGAGTTTACAAAGTACATTTCGTCTCAAGAACTTAAAGTTTACATAATTTAAAAAAGAACCAACATAAGAATCCTGTGACATCAAAAGCACGTATTTCTTGCTAAAATTGAAAATGAATCCCAGAGAATGAGTGTCTTGTCCAGTGCCCTTCATGAACTCCCCGCAAATTACTGAGTACAGAACTGGTGTTCTATTTTTATAGATGCACTTTTATTTTTTAGCTATAGTTGAATACTTCTTTCAAACCTGTCAAAAGCTGAAATATTTTTTTACAAAAGAATTCACATATTGTCCCACAGAAATTTCCAGAGAATTTCGTATGCTCTATTTATTAATCCTATAGAATTATGAAGAAAAGAGTATAAACAGAACTCCAACCAGGCCATCATCCATGTCCCTGGATAGTGTTACATGCAATGAGCCACCCCCCTGGCCCTCTTCAAGGTTATCAGAGAACAGTCCCCATTGGGGACTTGAGGGAGGCATCACTTCCACATCCCCAGTATCACACCTTCTTGCCTGAGCAAAGGCTGCCCTCCTCACTGTGGTGGGCGTGCTTGTGTCCCTTACTCACAGAATTCCCAGGGCTTCAGGAGCACCGAGGTTGGGAGGAGGCAGGTGTCAGGAGACGGCAGACACCCAACTCTTACCCCCCCACACTCTTCTCCCAGCCCTGCAGGGGGGCAGGACCACCTTCCCCACCACACCCTCCCACCCCCTGCAGAGCTCTGGACTCCTGGGCACAGGGAGACGAGAGGGGAGAGTGGAAGAGTCCTTAGTCTCCTCTGAAAGACTGACTTGAACACTGAAAACCCACAACCCCATGTATTCGTTGTTCCCCCACTGGGCTCTTCAGGCCCCAAGTGCATCTTTATTTCCTTCATGGCCATCATCCCAGCTGTAATTGCACATTTATCTCCATGTTTACTGTCTTTAATGTCTGTCTTCCCCAGCAGACTGTGAGCCATGAGGGCAGGGAGCTGGTCGGCTGCGTTCACTGGTGCACGACCTGTGCTTAGCTCAGTGCCTGGCACTTAATGGGTGCTTAGAAATATTTGCTGAATAAATCAGTGAATGGATAAACATACTGGACAAGAGAGAAACTGGATGCGAGAAGGGGAGAGGGTAGACAGAGCATCTTGATGAGGTGATGATCTGAATTTAAAAAAGGAATGCATGCTTATGAGGCAGACAAATGTGGTTGTGGTTGGGATGGGAGGGCAGGTCACAGCTGGGTACACTCCAGGGAGAAGATGTAGCATGTACAAAACAAGGAAAAGACTAGACATGTTGGTGGGTGACAGAAAGACAAGCAAGTAAGTCCATGTCCAGGAGTTGATGTCTAGATTCAAGTTGTGGCCCTGCCACCAACACACCATGAGTCACCCTGAGCAGGTCTGTCAGCCCTTTCACCCCGAGACTGTAAAATGAGACACGTGAGGCTTATGGCTCAGTGGGCTGGATCATCCGGAATATTCCTTAGTGAACGGAACCCCACATCATCGGAGGTGTGAGTTGTGAGCTCAGAGGCCACGGCTCCATACTACTGGTAGGGGGGGCTGGTCCTACAGGGGGCTTTTCTGTTTTCAAAACATTCAATTGAAGACAGCACCCAACCTCAATAAAGTTATTTTATTTTGTCTTGAGAAAAATAATATTCACGAAAAACTCTTTATTCTCAAATTAAATTGACCATAATGCCCTTTGTCTTTAAGCCTCTTCTGCATTCAGACAAAAGAGAGAGAAAATATTCAGAAATGTATTTCTTTAAACTGCAAGTCAATCAACCAAGCAGAAAGTTGTAAAGTTGGGGGAAAATGTCATGGACGTGGCTGAATTTCCTAGAATGAAAAAGACTGGGAGGGAATCCAATTTTGTATCTTGTGGATTACAGATGTGACAAAATTGGCTAAATAATTTAAAGCTTGTTTTAGCCTAATAGATTCAGATGAAACTCAAACAAAATATGAGGGGTGGGGGGAGAGAAACTCTGTGGCACTTTCCAAAGTACACAAAGTGCATTCCACTTCTAAAATAGAGGCAAATGGAAATTTACTTATTCAAATTACAGTAGGGCATGAAAAGACAGGATTAAAAGGGCTAATAATATGGCCATTGATAATACACATTATTTGTCCAATTAACTGTCCAACTTCAGAGAAATTTATTTTTTTTAAATTAAAAAAATTTTTTTTTAACGTTTATTTTATTTTTGAGACAGAGAGAGACAGAGCATGAACGGGGGAGGGTCAGAGAGAGGGAGACACAGAATCTGAAACAGGCTCCAGCCTCTGAGCTGTCAGCACAGAGCCCGACGCAGGGCTCGAACTCACGGACTGTGAGATCATGACCTGAGCCGAAGTCGGACACTTAACCGACCGAGCCACCCAGGCGCCCCAGAAATTTATTTCTTTGAGCTTTAATTTGATTATCAGTAAAACAACAGAAAGCATATTGATACCCATGGCATCTGGAGGAAGAATGTGTGATAGATTCAGTATGACAGACGTTAGCTTTGATTCTTTTCTGCCTTGGGACAATGTGGAGAAGCATGCCCCTGAGCTGCACAGAGATGACGACCTTGCAACACCTCTCTTAGGGTGCTCGGAGAATTGACTGACCGCCATCTGCACAGCCACATATCTGACCAAGCAGCTAAGGCAAGAGCCGTGGTTTTCTCAGGACCGTAATTGACCTCAGAGGAAATGTCGCTCTAGAATCCAAGTGTAGCCTAGCCTGGCAGCTTCTTGTTTATCTCTTCCCCTTCTCACTCTCAGTTCAGTTCTCAAAGCATATGTCACAGATAAGGACACAAACGCACCTGTGCACTGTGGCCAGCAGGGTGTGGGTGAGCGTTCAGGAGAAGAAGACCCCTTTGTGCCCCATTCAAAACAGACATCTACTGCAGGCTGTCCCCTTCCAGGGAGGCAGAGAACGGGCCTCATTATGGTAACTTTTTTTTAAAGATTTTTCAAGTTTAATTTTTTATTTTGTTAATGTTAATTTTGAGAGAGAGAGAGCACATGCACGCATGCAAGCAGGGGAGGGGCAGAAGAGAGGGAGAAGGAGAATCCCAAGCAGTTTCTGCGCCGTTAGCATAGAGCCCCAATGGGGCTGGAACTCACGAACTGCGAGATCATGACCTGAGCCGAGATCAAGAGTCAGACGCTTGACTGAGCCACCGAGGTGCCCCCATTTTTTTAAGTAATCTCTACACCCAATGTGGGTCTCAAACTTAAAACCCCAAAATCAAGAGTCGCTTCCTCTACCAACTGAAGCAGCCAGGTGCCCCCTCATCATAGTAATTATCATCATCATCATCATCATATTTTCTCCCACCTCTACAGTTTACAGAAAAATGCTACAGTGCCTTTAGGGTGAGAGCGTGTTCTCCTAGTTCTACGTGTAGCACAGTTATATTTCAGTCCTAAAGATGTATTTGGCAGCTCTGAGCTCTAGCTGTCTGCATCTAATTTATCAATCTTCAGGGAAGCTGATGACAGTCAAGCTCCCCTCTTCGGCCCCAGGAGTAAGGCATTTGCCAAGCTGACAACCGAGATGGCTGAATACTTATGATGCCCTCCTTTTTCCTTCTGCTTATGGGTCTACTTCTTCCATTAGACTATGAATTCCTTGACGACGGTCACCATCTCATTTAAATCTGTTACCTAGATACCTGGCACTCAAGAAGTATATATTGTGGTAGTAAAGATCAGCGATGAAAGCTGGATACACATCGCCAGGGTTCTTGAGCACACCGACGGCCATTTCGGGGACTGCCCACTAAGGAAATCTTTTACTTTTGGTAACCCTCTGAAACACAGTTTTTGCAACATTAATTTGGGGTGAAAAGTCCTCAGACTTTGAGCATCCAAGAGCATCTTGTAAGGGTCTGGCAGTACTGACCAACAGTACTGAGGTGTTTTAATCAAAGTACACGCCCACCTTGGGGTGCTGGATGACTTAGTCGATTAAGTGTCGGACTTCGGCTCAGGTCATGATCTCATGGTTCGTGGGTTCAAACCCCGTGTCGGGCTCTGTGCTGACAGCTCAGAGTCTGAAGAAGCCTGTCTCGGATACTGTGTCTCCCTCTCTCTCTGCCCTCCCCTGCTCGCGTCCTGTCTCTCTCTCTCTCAAATATAAATAAACATTAAAAAAATACACATGCACACCTTCTGCACTGCTCTGATTCCGTTCACTGCTACTTATTACTACTCTGTCTTGCCTGGTCATATGACTTGTGTGCTCCAGAAAAGTGACATCTTTCACTTTATGGACATTCAATTTTAATTTTTAAAATACTTTAACTTATTAAAATATCCAATAATATTACTATCACTGTCATTGTGAAAGTTCTTTTTAATTGAAGAAGACAAGTTATTTAATCCATTAGAGTCCCCTATTGTTTTATGTGACCGTGTAGTACCGCCTCATATCTTGTGAGGGGCTTGTCCTAAATTCCCGGTTACGGAGCTGGGCACTGACTTAGGCTCATTATCTGGCCAAGTGACTTCCTAACTGCAACCCTACAGCAACCAATCCGAATTTGTTCAAGTTTAATGTTTATTTTTAGTTTTGAGAGAGAGAATACAAGTGAGGGAAGGGCGGAGAGAGAGGGAGACAGAGGTTCCGAAGCAGGCTCCAGGCTCCGCACTGACATCAGAGAGCGCGATGTGGGGCTGGAAGCCACCAACTGTGAGATCATGACCTGAGCTGAAGTCAGACGCTTAACTGACTGAGCCACTACTCAGGAGCCCCCAAATTTGTACAAGTTTAAATAATGATTTAACCTTATAACAACTCTGTGGAGGTTTCACTACCCCTGTTGTAAACCGTTATATATATGTCTTAGACCTTTGGTCCCTTCACTAATAGCTATAACCATAATCAGCACAAACGCCAGAGTTCCTACATGATTTCTGTGAGAAATATTTCTCAAGGTTGCACACAACTTCAGATCTTCTTCCTGAAAAACTTGTGAACCTGGGCTCCCCCTGTGCGGCTTTTGTACATTGTAACAATTCTTTTGTGGCCCAACACTTCTGCTGTCCACAGGAAATGGATTGGTGAGTCTCCACTTGAGCAAATCGGAGGCTTAGGTTTATTTAAAACATCAGGGACTTTAAATCTACAAAAGCCCTTAGACACTCTCAAGGATGGTGATAATACAGACTGCATCAAATGAATATAGAACTGGTCCCAAAACGCTAACCCAGAAGCCACAAAGGATGATTTCGAGACCAGAATGGGAAGTGTCAAGTGAGAAGAAGAAAGACAGAGCTTGGCTGTTTGGGGCAAGAGGATTCTGTCTGAGCTCTGCACAATCGTACCTTGAACTTATTCCGCCTGAGTCGTCCTCGCGTCTACCTGATGTTCAGTCTTGTCTGTGTTTGCCTTTGAGTTTTACAGCCCCTCCCTCCTCCACCTCTGTCTGGCAGTGGCTCAGTTCACCCATCTTCAGGCATAGCTCCTGCCTGGGGTTCCTCTCCGTGGTTACAGTTCTTACCCCTTTGCTTCCTGGCGGCAGTCTTCTCTTTTGCCTCTTTAGGCCATCTAGTAGGTGTCACTTTGCATGTTGGTCCGTTTATCACTACAAACGGACCCTTTGTAAACTCTTCAATCAGCCCGTTAGCCGTGCCATGTACTTCCTGCCGGGATACTGACTGACAGATCGGCTCAGAGTGGAGGCTGCAGGGATGGAAGCAAAGCTGTGGATGCCAAAGAAGGATCAGAACTCTGGCTTTTGTGAGCTGACGGCAGCCACCTCCAGCCCACTCTTGACTTAGTCCCATCCTTACATTGTTATATTTCCATTACGTTCCAGCCTGTGGCTAAACCACTGACATTATGGAAGATTTTAAATGTTGTATAAAAACAGGAAAGACAAATACCAACCCGAGAGAGCTTTTTTTCTGGCAAACGGGATTGAGACCAATCTCTCAATAGCTGAAGAGGAACTTTTGAATTTTTACTGCTATCGCGATATCCAATACAACAGACCGCTTGTTATACCTCAGATGAGACCTAGAATCTAAACTCCGTAAGAACAATGCAGAAGGCAAGAGTAATCTTGGGGCGGTCTTAAAGGTAGAGAGAGTAAGGAATATTGAAAGCTGATTCTCAGAGCTTCAGTCACAGTGGCCAAATCCCTAGGATTGTATCTTCAACTGGGACCCTGAGTTAGATCTAAAGACCACAATGCTGCACTGTGAGAGGTTGAAGGACAGTCCTCCCATGACTTGAACACCCCTCACACCTCACATGTAGGCATGGAAAACACCACTTGTGATGTTTCTCTCCTAGTCTGAGATCAACGGGATAAGCTGAGCTGGGACAGAAAATGGCGTAGATTCAGGCTCTCAGTGGCACAGCTGCCAACCCACACTCTCGCTGGCTCGAGCTGGGGATGTCATTTCCTCACTTCCATGTGCTCTAAAATGTACTCATAAATGCACAGGGAGAAAAATTGTTAAAGGGGAAATGAATGAAGAAATTATACCCCCTCAGAGACAAAAGCAGATCTGTACACTCTGTGTCTTCTCTGAGCCAATTTAAACACTGAGTCTCCCCACGCCAAGCTTTCCTTCACTAAGAAGCTCTGCCAGATGCACTAATGACCA
Organism: Lynx rufus; assembly: GCF_022079265.1. Classification (NCBI taxonomy): domain Eukaryota; kingdom Metazoa; phylum Chordata; class Mammalia; order Carnivora; family Felidae; genus Lynx; species Lynx rufus. The sequence continues at coordinate 62,639,405 of NW_025814889.1, forward strand.
GAGCCGAAGGCAGATTAAAATCAGAGCATTCATAAACGGACATTTTCGATTTCTGGTCTTTGGTTCTGAACTTCGTTTTTCTGCGCCGTTTTTGGCCTGATTTGTTTGTTTTTTTTTTTAAATTTTTTTTTTAACGTTTATTTATTTTTGAGACAGAGAGAGACAGAGCATGAACAGGGGAGGGGCAGAGAGAGAGGGAGACACAGAATCTGAAACGGGCTCCAGGCTCTGAGCTGTCAGCACAGAGCCCGACGCGGGGCTCGAACTCACGGACCGTGAGATCATGACCTGAGCCGAAGTCGGACGCCCAACCGACTGAGCCACCCAGGCGCCCCTGGCCTGATTTGTTTTTAATCAACAGTCCGAACCTCCTTGCCAACACTAGTTCCTGAGATTGAAATTCCTTATCTCACAAGAGCACACAAGCACGTTTCAAAGTTAAATCAGGTGGAAGGGTGAAACTCTCAGATTACCTTACTCTAATTGAGGATAAACTAATTCATAACATTAATGGGAAATGGATGGTATGTTCTGCATACATGTGTTTTAAATGTTTAAAGGAAAGTAAAAGCAAAAATCTTTTCAAAGGCACTTTAGAAGAGGCACGATCGGTAAATATCGGTCTAGTGCAAAAAACTGCCATCCACTTCATCACGCATTGCTAAGGAGTTAAAAAGGAATTAAGTAAATTAGAAAATGTTGTTCAGGAAAGCTTTCCCTGATTAGAATGAAAATTTACAAGAATTTTTGGAGACATGGGAGAAGTCACAGAAAGGAACTTTCTTCATCTCTATCTGTGGTTCTGAACAGAAATGGAAAAGGCACTAGAAAGCCACAGTAGAGGGATGAAAGGTCACACCGAGAAATGATGGTCTGTGTGCTATCATCCATGGGGAGACATGTGGCGGCGGCATGAGAAGGCACCTGGTAAGTTGCAAATGGTAGAGGACATGGGGAAAACAAGTACCTCTCAAGCACAAACCATATGCCAGACCTTTGGCTGAAATTTCCCCACTGAAATTGCATGCTCATATTGAACACAGGTAATTGACCCCAGTTTTATAGATAAGGAAATTGAGGCGCAGAGGCCTTAAGACAGATCTAAGGTGATACAATTAGTGAGAAACAAGGTTTCAAACTGAAGTCTGGGTCACTCTAAAGCCTGTTCTCTCCCAGAGTCCAACTGGTTTTTGGAATCCAAAGTGTGTGTTGGGGGTGTGGGGGGATTTTAGCCCTTCACTGCCTTCTGGTTTTGCAGCAGAAATACACTGACAGCAGATGAGACCCTGCAATTTGGAGGTGACCAAGTAAGGCACTGCTAGGGTAGTCTAAAAAATCATACCCCGAGGCCTGCGACAGAAGGCACCACTGATTCACTTTGCCAGATCAATGCAGATGCCAGTGTTCTACAATCTCCAGGAATGCAGCAGGATGTGTGGACAGAATACGTGTTCCCTGTCAAGTCTTAGGCTTGAATGAATGGTTTCAAGCGGTCCGTCTACTCGTTCTGCCAGCCAGCCTCTGGAAGAAAGGACATACCCATGTCTACCGGCTGCAACAGAATAAGACATAATTTATTTGACTGATCTTGGTTACTGAATTATAAGTCAAATTTATATTTGAGAAGTCTTGAGGGGGAAATAATGGTTTATTTTGACATAAGAAATCAAATAATGTAATGAAACTGCCCTCTTTAGTAAGGAAAATAAGAGAACATTCATATTCTAGTGACCACAGAGGCACAATGAATTAACTAAGTGGGCAGCTAAGTGGGACAAGCCTTCTAGATTTTAAATCTATACATGCTCTGTAACTTGTTATTGCTCTAAGCTTCCATTTTTAATATTCAACCATTTATCTGTGAACTGTTTATGCATAAGTCTTCCAGGAATATAACAACGTGGTAACCACTTACTCTTATATATTATAGTTATATAATATATACTTATATATATAATATATACTTATATATTATAATATATATACTTAATATATAATTATATAATTATATATATTATAATTATAATATATGTTACAATATGTTATATATTATATAACATATTATAATATATATTATATATTATGTTAAAATATATTATATATTATATATAATATGTTATAAGAGTAAGTGGTTATCACATTATATATATTTATATATATAAATAAAAATCAGGATTTGGAAAATCAACAGTGGTGTTGCTCTGAGGGGTGTGTGTTTATATGTGTTGAAATCGAAGCTCGCTGAGGAGGAAGGAGAAGGGGGAGAGGAACCTGAATCGCCATCAGACACCCCTGCCCAGAGGAGGGTCAGTGATGCACTAGACAAGATACCTGTGCAAAGCAAAGACAGAAATATCAACAGAAGCTCAGTCTTGTGCCTGGAGCCTGCCCAGACAAAGTGGGGAAGAGAGAGAGAGTATGATGCCTGGAGGCCCTGGTCTCCTGTCATGTTCTCTATGTCCAGCTCTGGCTGGCAAAATGGAGATGACACAAGTAACTCCCCAGAATCCTGGGCAACTCCATAGGGTGACCCGATGTGGGAGGGAAACAGGAACAATGAAACCTCCCCTCAGTGAGGATTCGGTTAGGAACCAGGATGGATTTAGCCAAGCAAGTAAAGTCAGGAGTGAATTTCACCTGTTTCAATTCGCATTGATGAATTCACTTGTGTGAGCAAACAGAAACACAGAATCAATTAGAAGCATTTTCATAAATTGCTTTGTTCTGGGGCTGCTGGGTGGTTTGTCAGTGAGGCATCCGACTCTTGATTTCGGCTCAGGTCATGTTCCCAGGGTCATAGGATCGAGCCCCACATTAGTCTCCAAGATGAGCATGAAGCCTGCTTGAGATTCTCTCTCTCCCTCTCCTTCTCTCTCTCTCTCTCTCTCTCTCTCTCTCCCCCTGCCCCTCCCCCACACATGTGCTCTCTCTCCCGCTCTCTAAAATTAAACAAATAAATAGTTTTGTTCCTAGGCAAGTACATATGCTGGGCCGAACTGGGCGGCATGAGAAAACACCATCATTGTGGGCGGAAGTAGTTTTCTACCTATAGCTACTGCTCAAATACTTCTGTTAAGGAGATGTTCCTCTGCCAAAATCTTCCAAAGCAGGATGCCATAGACTTATTTTTTAGTTAAGAAAAAGACAAGGTATTTTACTTTTTCACACAGTGAGTCACGCTCACTAAAAAGTATGATTCACCTACTCACTTGGGAATGTCACAGAGGAGACAGACCTTCCCTCTGCAATCTAAAATAAATAAGAGGAAACCACAAAAATCCCACAGTTTCACACAATAAAGATCCAAATATTTTAGAGCAGCATTTCTTAAAATAACTCACCATACTTTATCAAACAAATTACAGAGAAATATTCGGCTTGCTTCAAGTTTATAAAATATGGAGTAATAAGAAATTTAGAAGGCTTCTCTCTTAGCAGATAAAAACAACAAGAAAGTAAGATTTACTTGTATAATTGAGTTCTTAGAGGAACTACTATTAAGAAGTGGATTTGAATCTGCTTATCCATCAAGGTAGTCATCCCCAAATCAAAATATCTTCTATAAGCAAAATATGTGGTGGTATCTGACTGGATAAGACCCACTTCCTGCTTCTGAAACATTTAGTGATAAAAGCTGGATCGATCATTTTGTTTCATCAGAAGTCATTGAAAAGCTTTTTCCAAGCAACCGGCATGATTAAATAATGCTCTTCCCTCATCCCTAACTATGCATTCAAACAGCCGACCTACCACAGCTTAAAAGGACAAATTTAATAGACTCATAAAAGCAATGAAGGATAGAAACAAAGCCTGTGTTTTAAAATAGTTTTAAATATAGACGGACCCTGACTTCGGATGGTTCCACTTACCATTCTAGACTTTACTATAATGTGAAAGTGATAGGCATTCAGTAGAAACTGTTCCTTGAATTTCGAATCTGGATCAGTTCCCGGGCTACCAATACACGGTATTGGTAATACATAATACACGGTATGGTCTTCTCTGTGATATTGGGCACAGAGCTACAGCTCCTGGTCAGCCACAAAGGTAAGCCACTGATCCACTGACAACCATTCTGCACCCACACAACCATCCTTTCACTTTCAGTATAGTACTCAATACGTTACAGGAGATATTCAATGCTTCATTATAAAATAGGCTTTGAGTTAGGTGATTTCGCCCAACTGTAGGTTATGTTCTGTGTTCTGAGCCTGCTTAAGGTGGGTGAGGCTATGCTGTGATGTCCAATGGGTTAGGTGTGTTAGATATATTTCGACCTATATCTTCAACTTGTAACAAGTTTATCGGGATGCAACTCTATTTATTGTAAGTTGAGGAAGATGTGTACTTGTAATTCCAAGTTTAGAAATTCAGATGCCTATTATTATTGTTTCATTAGGACTGCTTTCCACCAAACAGCAACAACAACATAAATCTCCGAAGTATATATGGGAGAAGCAGTTTAATATATCTATATGAGGCTTAACAAAAAAATTAAAGAATTTGACCACATAATCACTAATTAGGAGCCATTTTTTCTCCTTGGTTAATTCTTACAAGGTAATAGGAAAAATGTTTTAGACAAAAAACACAAAGAATACAAGTTTTCCTCCAACAAGCCCTGGCCTGGAATTATTCCCAGGTGAAAACACCGTCATTGTGAGGACCTAAATGTATAATAGGCAAAAAACTAGAGTTCACTGCCAAAGCCACCCAAATCAAAAGAGACTGTGGTACGCTGTAGTGGAGAGAATTTTCAAGGCAATGCCAGAGAGCCTGACATTAATAAATGTTCTTCCTAATTAATCACTTTTTAATACCAAATGCCAGAGTCCCGAGTCACAAACTGATGAAGCCAATTTGGCCATTTCAAGTTGCCAAGTCCTTTTGTAAATACTGGTGGCCTCTGGTGATTAGACCCGGACAGGATACAAAAATGAACGCAAGTTTTAGAGAAAATTCTGCCAAAAGTGCAACCATTTATTAGGAAACAGTCACACACACTGGCTTGTCATAGAGCTCAAGGAAGTCCTTTGTCCGCCAGCTCTCCTACAAGGACCACCCATGAAAGGAACCATATTCTGAGGCAAGAACTACTCAGGGAAGACACACAGCACTGTCTCAGGTGGCTTCTTGTAAATCAACGCCTAAGCAGGTAAAGACAGAATTTTTCGCTTTCTTCAGATACAAGAAAAACCACATGTGGAGAGAGATATGTGGTGTCACTTTGGTCTTACCTTTGAAACTGACACTTAACATACCAACAAATCGAGGTGATACTTGCTTCCCCAAACTGTAAAATTTTATGGATAGCCTTGTAGTGTCTCTCATCCCTCACCAGTCACAGTCACTGTTGTATCAAATGCCCACATACGCATTTCAAATTACAGCCTCAATACAGTGAAAGCCAAGATTCCACCGATCTTTTATTTCACGTGCCGTTGACTGGTTGTAAACCCTAACTCTCAAAGAAATGGTTTCAAAGAAATTCTTTTTTCAGGTGGTATTGACTCCTAAAGGGATAATAAACAGGAAAACTCTTTTGATGATGCTATGGTGGTGGTGGCTATTGTTTTTGAAAGTACAAATAAGGCAAAAATTTAAAAAATGTTCAAACACTGCCCACAAATGGACTCTTAAAAGTTCACTCATCCACCTATCCTTAAATATTTAAGTCAACACTTCCCAAAGAATATTACAAGAACACTGACACTTGAAGTCCCTAATAAGGCTAGCAAATTCAAATAAATTTGGGAAATGCCATTCACTGTACCCCACATTTGGAAACTCAAAAGGCTTAGAGCACAGTCAAGGCTTTTTGAAGTCCTCCAGCAGAGAACTATGTTTAACTTTTGAAAACCTAGTGCTTCTGAAATGCAGAATCTTTATTTAGAGTAACCTTACTTAATGACCTGGACGATGCTATTTTGAAAAATGGTGGTATAAGTCAATCATGCAGCATGGAGTTAAAAGGCAAGTTTTTGCCTTTGGAGTTTTTATAAGCAGTACCAAAAACTATCTCGCTGTCTGCAAACAGAAAATTTTCCCTGAATCTCAGCTGTGGCCTTTATGCTACAGTCAAGACACATTTTTTTGCTACTCATTTTTGGTAGATGTAGAATAGCCAACTGCCATTTTCTGAGTAGAAAAAACACTATATATTTAAAGAAATTTATTAAGTCATCCACCTGGCTCTAACCAGGATAAGTCTTGAGAACAGAAAGGTTTCTCGGCAGCTCAGAGGCATGTTTAGATCATATCTGTATTTAGAAGAATAATTCTCTCAGAGGTGGGGGGATGGAATGGGAATAAAGAAAACTGAGTTCTTCAAGCAGCTACTGGGTTTTACTCTATCTTTATTCTCCAAATTCAGCATATTGTTTGGAACCAGGGAGTGGTCAGTAAGTTAAATATCTAATATTCTGTCTCGCTGTTTTCCTCTAGGCTTTTCCTCTGTGAATGCACCTTCCTGCATCTACATATTCCCTACAAATTTGTTCTGCTTATCTCTAAATGCTTTGTTGGCTTTTGAGACCAGTTTCCATTTCTATCTCATAGCTACATACATGGCTGCTCACTGTGAGTCGTCATGCAACTCACCCCCTGACCTCCTCCACTGAGAGACACAGAAAGTGCAGGAACATCAGGGCTACTATTGGACACTTCCCCCAATTCATTTGCCTTGTCAAAGTATCCTTGAAAACTTTCCCATCCTCAACAAAGGTGCGCTTGGTTAAACATGGCCACTGATCATTCAATCATTCAACAAATACACACTGTTGCCGCCTCTTTTAGAATCTCTTTGGGCATCGTGCTTATAAGCAGTCGCTTCAAGAATTCAGCAATTACTTCTATCTCCTGGTTATTTTCCAGGCACTATTCTAGGTTCTCTGGAATGCGTCAGTTGGCAAAACAGACCAAAAAAAAAAAAAAAATCCCTGCCCTTCCAGAGAGGGAAAAAAAAGAGAGCAAGAGAGCCTGATAAAGGGTGTGTGCAATATGTGGTGGGCAAGAAGTGGGTTGCGATTCTAAACATGGTGATGAGGGCATTCCTCATTGAGAAGCTGGCAACCAAGCAAAGGCTTGCAAGAGTTAAAGGAGTCCATAAATCTCACTTCATAGCAAAAGAGTTCGGGAAGGAACAAGAGAGATGATGAGGTGGGGCCAGAGCACACAGAACCTTTAGAGCTGTTATAAAGGTTATGATTTTTACTTTGAGAGCAATAAGGAGCCACTGAAAGATTTTAAGCATAAGAGAGACAGGCTCTGATTCACATTTTTAAAGAATCATCTGGTCACTCACTGTGTTGAGAAAGTCTGGACCGGCGGCATAAGGGTAGAACTAGGGAAGACCAGTGAAGCAGTTCTGGCAATAACCCAGGTGACAGATTGTGGTGGTTTGGACCAGGAGGGCAGCAGTGAGGGTGGAGAGAAGTGGTCAACTTCCAGATGTATTGTGAAAATACGGTTGCCAGTATTTATTGACAGATTGGATCTGATACTGGAGAGACAGACACACAGAAGAAACGACGAAACCTCAAGAATTTTGGCTTGGGCAACTAGTAGAATGCACTGAGAGGGCAAACATTGTTAGGGAAGCAATGAATAGGCAAGTTCAGGAGTTAAATTTTGGAATGTTGACTTTGAGACATCCGTGTGGAAATGCACTTGTATAGATAGCACTTCCTTCCTGAACGACAACAGGTACCATGTACATTACTTCATTTATGTTTATTAGATTCAAAAAGAAGATTGAAGACCTTACCACCAACATTTTAATGTACAACAACATAAATATATAAACATTTAAGCTCATATTACAAATATGCTTGCTTTCTGGTATTCTGTGCTGCCTCTTTAGGCAAAGCATATGTTAAAATAAGTATTCCTAGGTTTGTGGGAAGGGAAGGGGTTACTCTCCCCAGGCTGTGTTTGTCACCACTTTATAAGCTTTATTGGCATTGTACTGATAGTGAACCACCTAAAGAATGTGAGTAATGGGCATTGAGGAGGGCATCTGTTGGGATGAGCACTGGGTGTTGTATGGAAACCAATTTGACAATAAAATTTCATATTAAAAAAAAAAAGAATGTGGCAATCAATCACTTCAGTCTCCTTTGTATTTTCCAATATAATGGCAAATTCCAACGGACCTTCTGTTCACAGGGACTTGTAGCTCCTTTTATCTCTGAGAGTCCTAATTACACATTTCATGGTTTCCTTACAAAACGATGCTCCTTTAAATAGAAATTTCATGTCCTGAATGGAAATAGAAAGGACAGAATGACTCTAGGAGTTACAAAACTGTCTTTTGACCTTGGTAAAAGTTTAAAACAATCAGAAACATTGCAAGGCTTAGTAGAAACAAGCTGCTTTTATGAGAGTATGAATCATTAAGGGAAATTAACATGTTAAAAAAGTGTTAAGATTATAGGGGTGCCTGGTTGGCTTAGTCAGTAGAGCATGCAACCCAGTCTCAGGGTTGTGAGTTTGAGCCCCACGTTGGGTGTAGAGCCTACTTAAAAAATTTTTTTAATTAAAAAAAATTTTGAAGTGTTAAGATTATCACTCAAAAGGTGTCAATTATTCTGAGTAAAAGCCTATAATAACATCAACTATGAGATCTTGCCAAGAATCATAAAGCATACATTCAAGAAAAAGAACTACAGCTGTTACTGATGCTTGAAAACTCCTTTTTCCATTATGCAACTATCTAACGCTTCCATTAATAAATCCAGTGACTCTTCCAACTGAGGTATAAACATCAAAGGGTAGGTAAGCCATTTTCTTATTAAAGAGTGTGGCTTGTGAAAACATAATTGCCTGGTGAAGGCAAAGAATAAAACAAATTATTTAATGATGTGGAAAAACTCCTGCCAGGCCTAGATCAAAAGCCAAGCAGAGCACCCCAGGTACATTACATAGAACATGAGAAAGAAGGATTCGTATAAGGTTCCGATCCTGTACAAGGAGAACGACTTCACACGTGACTTATTAATAATGGACAGAAAGGAATGCCTGGGGAAGACTTTGCTCAAGGGCCTCTGATTTTTAAGTAGCCACTGAATAAAAAGGTGCATTTCTAGTGTCTATTTTGCTCCAATGGTCACCACCGAATGGAATGGAGAAATCCAGCAATGACAGGAAAAGGTTTGAAGAACAGCAACAATAAAAGAAAATGATTTCTTTCTTATATCCTGTCTATTTTGCTAAACTCTCAAAAACCTTTAAGGACATCCACTCTATCTGTATAGTTTGGACGTTTAGATGATAACTCCAATATTCACTTACAAATAGGTCAGTGATATTTGCCACTATTTTCTTCCCTTAATAAACATTCATTTATTATTTATTATTATTATTATTATTATTATTATTATTACTAAGAGTTGTTTTATGTTAGGATTCTGCCCTTCTGTTACATTTCAACATACCTACTTACAAATTCCAAAATATGCTGAAGCATTAAAAACTTGTATGTTTACTAGTAAACATACTAGTAATAACTAGTATGTTACTACCATTAGCTCTTAGGTCAAGAATTTAATCTCTGTTACATAGGATGGGGGATAAAACGAGGTTTGGTGGGCGGGGGGTGGGGGCGGTGGGAGATTAATCTTCAGTAGCATTACAAGTATTTTTTTTATCGTGAAAAGCATGACTGTATATTGAAATATACAGAATCAAAAAGTCAGTCCAGCTGGATTATGTTTATTTGGTTTTTGGTTTTAGTTTTTATGATTATTCTTACAAATAAAGATGAGAGACCTAATTGTGCTTCTGACGTTAATCTGTGACAATTTCATGATGGTGGTGGTGATGATGATGATGACGATGACGATGACGACGACAAGGACTACAAGGACAGCTGAGAGGTATTCTGGGTTTCCCATGTGCCCGCCACTGTGCTGAATATCTTATGTGGCGTGCCCCGGTTAACTACACAATGACCCTACACCATGATGTAGGAACGTGGCTGGATGAGGTGAGCCCACCCAGTTGGTCAGTGGAGAGCCTGGACTTAGATTCAGGTGAGTGCTGCTAATCACTCTACTCCAGACTCCCTCCTCCCAGTCTCAGAAACCCTTGATCTAGAACTCAGAGCATCTTTCTCCCATGTGCACACCTGGGCTGCCTCCAATATGAAAGGGATTGGCTCCTATTTGAGGATGACAGTCATGAATTGCAAGTAGACTACCAAACAGAAATTAAGAGATGGAACAGAAGTCAGAATTTGTATCACATACAGCAAAGTGATGACATAAAAGGATGTGGAAAGGGGCGCCTGGGTGGCTCAGTCCGTTGAGCATCTGACTTTGGCTCAGGTCATGATTTCGCAGTTCGTGAGTTTGAGGCCCGTGTCGGGCTCTGTGCTGACAGCTCAGAGCCTGGAGAACACTTCAGATTCTGTGTCCACCTCTCTCTCTGTTCCTCCCCCACTCACACTCTGCCTCTCTCTCTCTCTCTCTCTCTCTCTCAAAAATAAAGATTAAAACAAAAAGGATGTGGAAAAAGGCAGCTGCAATGGATCTTTCAGTATTTCCATCTTACAGTGAGGTGCAAATCTAACTTTTCTAATTTCCAACACTACATCTGATGAAACAGGAAGCTTATGTTCACATTTTAATCAGAAAAATGATATAAACAAAAATTTCAGCTTTGGAGTATGGCCTAAGGGGCCAAAGTTGACTATAGCCACTGACCTGAAAAACTATGCCACTAAGGAGTAAGATGCTATCACCATGGGTAAAACAGTGGCAGGTGGAAAAGCCAGCTGAGAGCAGTGACAAAAAGCTGGATCGACTGATCTGGTCAAATGTGAGATAGAGAGACACCCCAGACAATGGCTACTCCCACGGTGCTGGTGGTCAGGGACAGATGGACCATGTCAAGATATCAATAGGATTTCTTTCAGTGATTGCAATGGTCCCAAAGCAGGACAAACTGGATGGGTAGTAAATGGGCTAGAAAGACTGGATCTATAATAGTATGAAGAGGATTTTCATGAATTGAGGATAGAAAAGGATGGAGAACATGGTAGTCTGCAGAAAATGCGAACAGAAAAGAGAACTGTAGGCCAGAAGGAAAAAAAAAAAAAAATCAACCATGGCTCAGAGCCATTCACCATTAAATGCAATCTTCATTCCTCAAGTTAAATTTTATTTTACCACTTGGCATATTAAAACAAGATGCTTATTTTACCAGGTTTCATAATGGCTATTCTGGAATTTAAAAGAGTTGTTCCACAGTGACCCATGCACCATGATAACTTAGCCTATTATCCGGCTGAACTAAATGCAAAATAATATCCAGAAATCTGAAAGCTTGTTCAGTTCAGCTGCATGGGTCTGTGGTGGTACAGTCCACAGTGGCAGAGGTGAATAGTTGTGATGGACAGTGAAGCTCCTAATATTTACAATTCAGTTCTTTTCACACACAAACACACAACAGTTTTTCCATCTCCTGGTCTACTCCACTGTACTGTAATTATAAGCTGCTTCAGTTCTTTCTGAAAAAAGGTAAGAATGTCAATGAGTAAATAATCACTCTCCAACAGCGGTTCTTATTCTAATCTTACCTCTTTGTTGAGATGTGTGGGCATTTCAATGAAAGATCTAAGGCTCACAATCTGTTTGTCCATTGGATATCTATCTGTTATGTTATTGAGAATGTTGATGGAGGTTGTGATACAGACTAGCACAGAGGTTAATCAAGGGCAAGGCTGGGGGGACAGGCATGAAGGGTGGTCCCCGAGATAAACATAGCCACCTCTGTAGATAAAGAGATGCCCCCCCATTTCTACCAAGCTGTCACTGGAGGTCACCTCCACTGGCCAGGCTATAGATTTGTCCCCATGTAGACTTAAGAATTTGACTTGTTTTGAGGCCCCTGGATGGCTCAGTCAGTTAAGTGGTTGACTTTGGCTCAGGTCATGATCTCACTGTTCATGAGTTCGAGCCCCGCATCAGGCTCCGTGCTGATGACTCAGAGTCTAGAGCCTGCTTCAGATTCTGTGTCTCTGTCTCTCTCTTCCCCTCCCCCACTTGAGCTCGCTTGCTCTCTCTCTCAAAAAAATAAATATCAAAAAAAAATTTTTTTAAAGGAATTTTACTTGTTTTCCAGGACTCAGAGATACGGCTTATGATTTATGTTGGTTGCAAGGGAATGATGTGGAAGACTGGGAATAGACAAACTGGGACAAAAACTGTGACCTCTACTAAAAATGAAACAAACAAAACAAATAAATGAAAACACAGCCCTGAAAGCCACATACCTGGAAGAGGGGACCTCCACTGCCTAATGTCCATTCTTAAAGGCATCTCATGGTTAAGGTCATTATGGGAAAGTCAGGTATCACTAAATTCTCTCTTTTTTCTTCAGGTTTTACTTTTACAAGTCTGCCACAAGATTATAAAAGATATTTAAAATAGCTTAAAATGTCTAGACACCCTGTGAGAATGTAATGAAGAATCAATAACAAATAAATTACTCTTAAATATGATTTAGTGATATTTCCTCTGTAATGCAGGGAAATCACATTAGAGAGCAGGGGAAAAGGGCAACTCTAAAGAGTAGGACCAACAGTATTGATTCCTTTAAACAATCCAAATTACACGGGCTGCTTTCCAGATATATATCACTATTGCAAGTCAACAGTCTAACATATAGTCTGTAAGAGGAATAATGAAAAACCTAGATGCATTTTCAGCCTATGGTTCTCCTGGTGCATAAACAGTCACTATTCATAAAAAAAAAAAAAGAATAGAATAATAAGCCTTCATGGTTTAAACACTCTTTCTCTACTATACATACTTCCCAACAGAGTGATTACCCTCAACACAAAGAGTAAGAGCAAATTAGTTCACTTTAAAGTTCACTGTTAAAAAGAATTCAGTGCAATAATGAATTTGTAGATTGTTCTGTACATCATGTAATGTAAGTTCAAATGCATTTTTGGTGAATAAAGGGTGTGAATGGGAGGCGGAGATGGAGGGGAGGCACAGAATACGGCAAATTCTACATTTAAATTTGCAAAGATGCCAAGTATATTCTTTTATGATAAATAATAAACTACTCCTTGAGTACAGTGAAATATGTACTGCCATGAAATCAGAGCAGATTAGAAACAATCTCTAAATTCATCCTGCTGTTATTGCTACAGAAAGAAAGCTTAGCTTTAGCTTCTGTGTCCTAATCCTCCCACTCAGTCGTAGACAAGAGTGTGTCAGAAGTCGAACATCTACTCTTCGAGCTGCTTCCTGCAGGAATACTCCCAACTGCGTGTGGAGGTGGCCTGGAAGAGTCTGCAATCTGTAATGGCATATGACTTAACTTACTTGCATAAAGAATTTGTTTTTGTTTTCAGCAAGTGTAAAAATGTACAAGAACAAAATGTTCAAAGAAGGCCTATAGAGGGTGGGATTGGGGAGCAGGGTGGGTGGGGATTGGGAAGTAACACACCTGCTGTTTTATTCATTACAAGTGTTAATTTTTAGCTTTGTAAAGTCAATGATTAAAATCGTCAAATAAGTGTCAATATAACCGTAACAGGGTAGATTACGCCCCCCTCCTCCAGAACCCTGGTTAACAACAAAGTAGGATGACAGAAGAATAAAACCAGACAAAACCCACCTGACTGTCAACATAGCCACAGGCCAAGTAGAAGAAGCACAGCAGGAGAGGAGAAAGTAGTCAGAGACTTAGAAGATAGAAGCTGAATCCTATGTACACACACACACACACACACACACACACACACTCCATCACCTCTTTGGCATCATTTCATTTGGCTCTACGTTTGGCCCACTCTTTGCCACCCATGTCAGCTTAACTGGCTGTTCTGTGAACACTCCAGGACTTTTCCTGCCACAGGACCTTGGCACTTGCTCTCCCTCTATTTGAAATGCTTTTCCCTAAATAGCCACATGGCTCACTCCTTTACTTTCTTCGTGTCTCTGTTCAAATGTCACTTTATCTGCGACGCCAGCCCTGACCTCATTCAGAATGTTTATCAACACCTAGCAAAGAGTGACATATTTTAAGTATTTAAATATAATCTCTATGTAGACAAGATCTTTGTTCTGTTACTGCTCTAATCCTACTAACAGTCACTCAATCAACATTAAGAGAATTAAAGTTGTGAAGCTAAATAGAAAATATTCTCCCTGGGGCGCCTGGGTGGCTCAGTCGGCTAAGCGTCTGACTTCAGCTCAGGTCACAATCTCACAGTTTGTGGGTTCAAGCCCCGCATCGGGCTCTGTGCTGACCGCTCAGAGCCTGGAGCCTGTTTCAGATTCTGTGTCTCCCTCTCTCTGACCCTCCCCCGTTCATGCTTTGTCTCTCTTTGTCTCAAAAATAAATAAACGTTAAAAAAAGAAAAGAAAAGAAAAGAAAAGAAAAGAAAAGAAAAGAAAAGAAAAGAAAAGAAAAGAAAATATTCTCCCTGAATACAAGCCAGGGTGTCTGTTGTACAATTGAGAATTAGAGGTGAAAATTAAACAAAAAAAAAATGTCCACGATTTCCTGGACTCAATGTCTAGGCCTCTTTATCCAATGTTTCCCCTGCCCCTGCCACACACACCAGTAATATATTATATGGCCTCACTACCTCAAAATTTAAGGACACTGAAAATAATTTCAACCCCCGCCACATAGAGATGCAATACACATATCACTTGGGAATACTCTGGATGGAAAAAGCCGTGTTTCTTTTGCTGCCATTATTACAAACATTTTATCCATTGTTTTCTTTTAGCACAGGAAAACATCCATAAAACAGGACTTCTATTTTCATAAAAGCTTAATCCTACTGTTTATTGTCTTGGGAGTCAGAGCTCTGAAGATCATGTCCTTAGTAACCGATCACCACATTGAAAAACTAGCATTATCCCCATTTTAAGAGGTTATTTACTAACCAGCATAAGAATTTGACTTTTAAGACTTTCTAGTGTGTAAGCAGATCAAGAACAGAGCACAAATATGAGCTAGATGCTAAACCTCTGTGTATGAACTATGAAAGAAGAAAATGTACAAAGTGTAGTGGCCTCCAAGAATTGCTAGAAGCTTCAGTTAATGTTTGCAAAGAACTTTCAAGATGAAAGCCACCATCAAAGAGCTAAGTCTTACTATTTCCACAGCTGGAATGCTTTGCTAATTTTTTTTCCTGATGCATTAAAGGGATTTTGGAACAAATTCCATGAAAGAAAAGGATTAATAGCCTTCCAAAGAAGTTTCCATTCATTCATTTTGTTATCAAAGACACTCTCGAGAGGGCCAAGGCTCGCCTGTGTGTGGGGTCCACTGTCATCATGGAGGTTCATATTTAATACACCTGACCAAGATGACAGCCTACGAATACTCAATACTACCTTTAATCAGTTGGGAGAAAACCCTTACTGACACACCAAGCCAGTGCTCTACTACATTTTCTCCTGTACATCAATAACAATATGGCAGGCATGTCAAACTATAAGCTAAGGCCAGATTCTAATAAAACAAACCTCATCATGACCCCAAACAGTTCATACTCATATTGTGTGTGGTCCTTTTATAGCCTTTTAAAAAAAGTTCTGCATTCCAAAATATAATTGAACAGAGTTGCTAACTCTTTATAGTTTTATTAATTTAGATGATATATACTGAGCAAAAACAAGAAAATTTAGGTGATAAATATTGGATGTGGCAAGCTCTTGATGCTAGAAATGTGGCAGTGAACAAAAGAGAAAAAAAAATCTCTGTCCTCATGGGGCTTACGTTCGAGTTGGAAAGAGACGTTACATAAAATAACAAAGTTATACAGCATTTTAGAAATTGGAAGTATAGTGAAGAAAAAAGTTAAAAGAGAGAAGAGTGGAGCGTATATGATTGCATTTTAAATAGAGTACATATGGTAGGCCTTACCAAGAAGGTGAAATTTGAGCTCAAGTTTATGTAACTAATTGGCATGCTAGAGTTTCTTGAGGATAGTTATTCATACCATACTTGCTTTATCAACTTGATTTACAAAATGATTAGGAAGTGGATTATTTTAGGTAAGGTGTTTGGGGGGAAAAGAGTTTCTTGCAGAGATAAGTGGATAACTACCAGCAAAAAAAAAAAATGAAGCTCAATTCCCATCCCACTACATATAAAAAAATTAACTCAAAAGGGATCAAGGACCCAAATATAAGAGCTAAAACTATAAAATTCTTCTATTAAATAGAGTCATAAATCTTCATGACCTCAGCTTTGGCAACGGATTCTTAGGTTTGAAAACAAAAGCAATCAGTAAAAAGGAGAAGGAAGAGAAGGAAGAGAAGGAAGAGAAGGACGGGAAGGACGGGAAGGACTGGAAGGAGGAGAAAGAGGAGGAGGAGGAGAAGAAGAAGGAGAAGAAGAAGAGGGAGGGAGAGGGAGAGGGAGAGGGAGAGGGAGAGGGAGAGGGAGAGGGAGAGGGAGAGGGAGAGGGAGAGGGAGAGGGAGAAGGAAAAAAAAGAAAAGAAATTGGACTTTATTAAAAACTTGTGTGCATTAAAGGACACTACTGAGACTGTGAAAAGACAATCTAGAGAATGGGAGAAAATATTTGCAGATCATTTAGCTGTTGGGGATTTAATATCCTAAATATATAAAGAACTCTTACAACTCAACAACAAAAAGACAACCCAAGTGAAAAACAAGCAAAGGACTTGCATAGATATATCTCCAAAGATACACAGATGGCCAATAAGCACATGAAAAGATGTTCATCATTGGCCATTAAAGAAATTCAAATCAAAACCATAAAGATGTATCTCTTCTTACCCACTAGGATGCCTTTAAACAAAGTAATGGAAAATAACAAGCATGGATATGTAGGAACCATTTATTCCATTAATCCAGGTAGGAAATTAAATGGTGCAGCCACTATGAAAAATAGTTCCTCAAAAAGTTAAGTACATAATTACCATATGACCTAGCAATCTCATTCTTAGGTACATATCTAAGAGAAATGAAGACATAATGTCCACACAGAAACCTGTACACAAATGTTGTAATATAGCAATGCTCATAATAGCCAAAAGGTGAAAACAACCTGAATGTCCATCAACTGATGAATGGATAAACAATTTGTGGTGTATATATAGCCAATGGAATATTATTCAGCAATTAAAAGGAACTAAGTATTGGTATATGCCGCAACTTGGATGAACTTCAAAATACTATGCAAGGTGAAGGTCACATATTGTATAATTCTTCTTATACGATATATCCAGAATGGGCCAATCCATTGTGACAGAAAGCAGATCAGAGTTCACCATGGGATAAGAAGGGGAGAGTTAGGATGATTGGTGCTTTTAGTGAAGTAATGAAAATGTTTTGAAATTAGAGAGAGCAGGAGGCACCTGGGTAGCTCAGTTGGTTGAGACTCTGACTCTTGGTTTTGGCTCAGGTCATGAGCCGAGGTCGAGGTTTCTTGAGTTCAAGCCCTGGGTTGGGCTCTGCACTGGCAGCATGGAGCCTGTTTGGGATTCTCTCTCTCTCCCTCTCTCTCTGCCCCTCCCCCACTCGCACTGTCTGTCTCTCTCAAAATAAATAAATAAACTTATTTAAAAAAAAGAAATTAGGGAGAACTGATAGTTACCACAACATGATGAATACATTAAGTACCACTAAATTATACACTTAAAAATGGTTAACTGTGTGTTGTGTGAATTTCTCCTTAATATAAAAAACGTTTTAATATTCAAACATATTTTTCATCAAATTTTCAGGATCATGTGTTTATGTTTTATATTCAATAGTCCTGTATTCATTCCTGCTTTTGATGTTTGTAACATTTTAATCTTTTTAAAAAACATAGCTTTATTGACATATAGTCCACATACAACAGAATTCACCCATGTTGCATGTATATTTATTTTGGTGAGTTTTGGTGAACATAGGTCGTTTAGCAACTACCACCACAATCAAATTTTTAAAAAGCAATCAGTATCCTAAAAAGTCCCCTTAAGTCTCTTTACAGCCACATCCCCCTCTGCACATCTTTTCAGTTCCCATTCTCACATATTTTGTCATAATTCTGCCTTCTCTAGGCATTTCTAGGCAATTCTAGAAAAGGTAGAATTACAACGACAGACATTTTGTATGAACGGAATCTTACAGTAGTAGTTTTATAGGTCTGACTTTTCTTTTTTTACTATTTTATTTTTAAGTAAACTCTGCACCTGATGTGGGGCTCAAACTCACAACCCCAAGATCTAGAGTCACATGCTCCACAGACTGAGCCAGCCAGGCACTCCTGTCTGGCTTCTTTTATTTACTAAGATATGTTTGAGGTTCACGCATGTTTTTTTATGCATAAGTAAATTATTTGTTCCTTTACATTTCTGAATAACTTACTATATTAAGTTTACCCATTTACATTTTGAGATCCACTGGAATGTTTCCATTTTTCAGCTATTATGAATACTTACTTACAAGACTCACATGGACCTCTTTCTATCTTTCTTTGAGGAGAATTGCTTAGCTTCATATTTAACTTTTTAAGAAACTGCCAACATTTCCTCATCAGAATGAGGGTTCCAGTTGACCCACATTCTGGCCAACACTTAGTCTCATAAATCTTTTTAATTGCAGTCATTCTAGTGGATATGCAGTGGTATCTTTTTGTGGCTTTAATTAGCATTTCCCTAATGACCAATAATGCTAAACATCTTTCTGTATGTTTATTAACCTTTGCATACCTTTTTCTGTGAAGATTCTGAATCTTTTGCCTATTTTTAATGAGTTATTTGTCTTATTTCTAAATTTTAAGAGCTCTTTAACTATCCCAGATCCAAGTCCTTCGTAGATATGTTTTGCAAACACTTTCTCCCAATGTGACTTGCCTTTTGAGTGACTTAACATTATCTTTTGATGAGCAAAATTTTTAATGAGCAAATGTTCAATTTGTTCATCTTTTTCTTTTATAGTCTGTACTTTACATGTCCTAAGAAATCTTTGCTTAACCCCAGTCTGCAAAGATTTTTCTCCTATTTCCTTTTAGAATTTTTGGTATTATTTAACTCTTTTGTTTAAGACCACGAGCCACTTAGAATTCATTTATAAGTATACAGTATGAGGGAAGGGTTAATGTCACATTTTTTTTTCCTTATTGATATTCCATTATTTCAGTACTTATTATTTAAAAGACTACCCTTTCCCCATTGAATTATCTTGGTCACTTTGTCAAAAATCAAGAGCATGTAAACGTGAGCTTACCTTTGGATTCTCAATTCTATTCTGTTTTCTGCTTACTATTCCCAGCACCCCCCACCCCAAGTTTGAGTCACACTCTCCTGCTCCTTTACATGTCCAGAATCTGATAAAAAAAAAACAACTAGGCATTGTGTGTCATACATTGTAGTGACTCTATATTCCATTCTGTTCGACTGAAATCTGCTGGTTTTACTGTTTTAATATATAATGAATTTGCCTAGACTCAAAATGAAAAATCTACTTTCTCTGCAGAGAGCTGAAATTTTTGCTCAGTTTTTTATTTTTTCTTTTGCCCGAATCTCTGGGGGAATCTCTCTTGTGCCTACACAGCTTTTTGATCACACAGTGATTTCAACAGAGGTTGTACAGTGACAACTCAGGCCAATGAAGCTTCCCCTCTCTGCTGACCAACCCGTGTATGGGTTAAAAAATTCATTCAAATTTGCAGCAAATAAATAAGTCTCCCCAGGCTTTCAATTTTGCTTGTGCTCCCTGGGGAGGCCCACGTTGTTTAGCAGCCAGCCACGAATGCATGCAGAGTATATTACCTCAGCCCTTCTATAGCTCTCTTATTTCCAAAAGTTCCCCCTTAAGTTTTCTGCTGCTATGCTATGCTCCCAAACCAAATCAGCCACCTCTAACCAGTAAATTTCTGGTTTCTTTCACACCAGCTGGTGGGGGTGTGTGTGGAATGGAGTGGGGTGGGGATGGGAAGACCCTTGGGCAAGAAGCATCTCATCCAATGCAGTAGCAGTTTTTCATAAGTAAACATTTTCAAGTTCTTTGCTGTCTTTGGTCATTTTTGAAACGGTTGCATTTGGTGATTTTTTTTCCAGCTTTATATAATTTTTTTTTGAAGTGAGAATCACCCAACCAACTCAGGCAGTCAGGCAGTCATTAGCGGGAGTAGCATCTTAACCATATTTTAAGCACTTATGAATATATTATCATTATCTCATTTATCATTACATGAAATCAAACAAGTTACTTCAAAAATTAGTCAACTATAGCAGGAAAAAAGTTTGCAAATATTAAATTTCAGATCCAATTTCTACAGGCTTGGTAGAACAGTAAAAGATATCATATAATTAAGGTGGCCATGATATGTTAAGTCTATGAAGGTCTTTAAGACGTATATTACTTACCTAGAAAAATTTAAATTTTTCAGGTTTTTAGACAAAAGAGTAGATTCAGTTTAGACCCAGACCCCTGTGGGGGGAGGCAATACTAAGTAAGTTTAGAGTGTCTGTCTTCAAATGCTGAGAGTTCATCTGGATCTTAAGAAAATTACCTTGAAGGCTGCTAAACAATGAAGGCTCAGTAAGGTCATCACAACTGCCAGAAGGATGGTGGCCAAGTTCCGTGTGTCCCATATGGTCTCTACCAGGGGAATACTGCCCACCTGCCAGTCATAGCACAGGGTAACAGGTGCAAGCAGAAGCCACACGTTGAAGGCCAAGAGGTAGGAGTAGGTAAGGAACCTACAAAGAGAAGAAGAATCATTGAAACACGACTCAGGGTCCATGAGATTTCACAAACAGTCATTTACCAAGGTTTAATTAAACAGCATTTGTATACTGTCAACAGGGTCTTACAGGAAAAGACAAAGTAAGGTGGAAGGCCGTTCATTTAGTCATTAAATAGATCATTTTTAAATAGATTTACTAGTGCTAGGCACTGTGGTAGGTGCTGGTCTTTAAAAAGTGAACAAGTAAAGACAGTTTCCATGACATATATTTAAAAATTATCATATATATATAAATACATTACAACCTGAGATAAACGCCAAAAAGGAGAAGTCTGATGAAAGTTTACGACAGAAATGATGTCCTGCTACGTATGATTCCCTGGGTAAGAGACATTTAAACTGTCCTTTTTTAAAGTGCTCAGAAAACTGCAGTAGATAGTAAAATATGTCATCATCTTTATAACAGATTGATCCATACTGAATTATTTCTTTTAAAAAATCAGAATATCTATGGTAGGGAGATGAAGTCTCTTATTCATAAGTGAAGGTGCTACGCTTCAAGAAAAGGGAAGTACAGCCATCATCCCTACTAAGGACAATGGCCAGTTAGACCCAGGGAAGGTAGGAAAATAACAAACGCAGGTGGTGCTCCGGTCTCCTGGCTGTCTAGGCACTAAGAGAAGGTGAAAAGCATTCCAACTGACCCCATTCCTTTTCAGGGTAGAGGAAATGGAATTGATTTAAATGTGAATTTATTGGGGCGCCTGGGTGGCTCAGTCGGTTGAGCGGCCAACTTCCGCTCAGGTCACGATCTCGCGGTCGGTGAGTTTGAGCCCCGCGTCGGGCTCTGTGCTGACAGCTCGGAGCCTGGAGCCTGTTTCGGATTCTGTGTCTCCCTCTCTCTGACCCTCCCCCGTTCATGCTCTGTCTCTCTCTATCTCAAAAATGAATAAACGTTAAAAAAAAATAAAAATAAAAAAATGTGAATTTATTAAAAAAAACAAAACCTGAATCTATTTACATGTGTTCAGTCAACACAAACTCATTAAGTGGTGGTCTACACCCTTGAGAACTGCAGAACTTTCAGCAAACCACAAACTTCACGCAAACCTGTGCACCAGGAGACACCAAACTCCAGCATGGTGTCTAGCGACGTGAGGCTTATCTCGAGGAGGACCCCTGCCCCCATTAGAACCGTGACCTGAGAAAGCTCAATGCCACCGGGAGAATTTACTATTGGCTCTAGCCGATACCTGACAAAAGGCCTCTGACCTCTCTGTCTCAGATCATTTTCTCCAAAGGGTTCACAATTGTGAATACATATCTCCTACAACTCACAAGTCTTTCTCAAGGACCTGAGAGCCATTCCTTTAAAATGCAATCATCAGGAAGGAGAGGGCCTGCCTCCCTGTGTCTGCAAGAGAATAACTGCCAGCCAGCAGACACAGCCAGCCTAAATGCACTTAGATGACCATTCCTTTGTAATTTTCCACTTCTTGGCCTCTTCTGAGTCCCAGCTTGCCCTGCTCTCTCACTTTCCCTCTAAAATGCCCAATCACCTCTGCACAACTGAGAATGGCACTCAGCTCTCTCCCCTGCTGTCAGCAGTTACTGAATAAAATCTATTTTCACTGCTTTAACCGCTGTGTTTCTGCTTGACACCCTATATTAAATAGGGTTAAATAGAATAATTAGATATATTCCTTGTCTTCACAAAATATATAATCCAGTAGTGAAAACAAGATATACAAAATTAAAGAAGCAGAATGAGATGAGCACTGCAACAGTATAAAATGTGAAGGTAAGTCTTCTGTCAGTTGTTGAACTCTTGGAGAGATTCTTAGATTAGCAAAGAGATTAGCTCAAATAACTTCTAAGTTAGCTTCCAAAGTAGAGGATTACTTCATCTTGAATTCCTCTCAGCAAGTAGCTACTGGTTGGGAACAGCCTTCTCAGACCCTGCCAACTCATCCTCTTCCCTTTCCTCCTTTCCCTCCAAAGTTGGCAGTAAAAAAGTCATCAATGATAGCCAGGTGAGGCTCAGGGATGAGGCTTTACTCATTGCCCCAACACTCAAACCCCAACAGAGAACTGGGTTGAAAGAGTGGGGATATTTCAATGGTGTTTTCCAATCCCTTCCTCTCTGTTGGTATTTTTAATAAAATGTTAACATACAAATCGTGCAGTATACACTGAAAGCTTGATGAAGTCCAAGCTTTGTTGTTTGACAAAAATAAAAACAAAAATACTGCCTTATCCCTTTTAGGCTTGGGGCTGAGAAACTGTCTCCTGAGAGAATACTAACTCCACAGGAGGATGATTGGGTCACTTTGGGCTTTGTTTTTTCACAGAGCTTCTAAGCTGATGCAATCTACTTCTTACTTTAGGAAAGATTCTCTGTGACTTGGCTTTAAAAGAGAAGGCAGAACCATCAAACTTAGGAAAATCACAACATTTTGTCATTCGATTACTCTCCAGGTCTTAAAAATTACTTTTATAAATGGTATCTCTCCTTCTTGATATAATAATTACCAGCAATGATTATAAATGGCTGCTAAAATTATTAGGTGACGAGCTGATAGGATACTTCATAATGGATGGATCAGGATAAATGAGGTGCCTAAAGCTGACTAACCAATTTTAACATCATAGAGAGGGAGATTAACATCCAGATGTCCTCCTGATGAATACATGTCACTACCTATGAAGTAGTCTTGTCTAAAAAAAAAATAAGAAAGAAAGAAAGAAAGAAAGAAAGAAAGAAAGAAAGAAAGAAAGAAAAAAGAAAGAAAATTAAACTTGAGCAAGCCCTTTATTACCAGTTTACATCAAATACAAAGAACACCAGAACACGTTACATAACGCCACAGGGATGCAATGTGACAAATCCAGAAAGTTGGCATTCCACAAAACAAATGCTGTCATGTTCTTCAACAAATATATTGTAGTAGGGGCAGGGGTGGGGGGAAGGAGGGAAGAAGGAAGAGGGCATCTGTAAGTTAAATGAGACATAAGAGGGATTCTGGGTGGCTTAGTCAGTTAAGCATCTGACTTCGGCTCAGTTCACGCATCTCATGGTTCATGAGTTCGAGCCCCACATTGGGCTCTGTGCTGACAGTTCAGAGCCTGGAGCCTGCTTTGGATTCTATGTCTCTCTCTCTCTCTCTCTCTCTCTCTCTGCCCCTCCTCTGCTCATGTTTTGTCTCTCTCTCTTTCAAAAATAAACATTTTTTAAAAAAAGTTAAACGAGATATAAGAGATGTATCAAACAAAGTGCAGACATTGTTTAGATGCTATCTCAAACAAACCATTACTAAAAATACCCACTTATGAGCAGGAAAACTTGAAGCATTGATTGGAAATATGATACTAGAGAATCACTGTTAATTTTTAAAGTGTGATAATGGTATTGTGGTTATATAATTTAAGGATCCTTACCTTTCAGAAACCCATACTAAAATATATCCATAGGAAATGAGATGATGTCTGGGATTTGCTTCAAAATGAAGGACTGGGGGTAAGGGCACAGAAGAGGGTGGGGGTATGAATAAAGCAAGATTGGCCGTGAGTTATGATTGTTGTAACTGGTTAATGGGTGTGTAGAGGTTCTTTATGCCCTCTGCTCTACTTTTGTACATATTTGATATTATCCATAATAACAAATATTTTTTAACTCGTGGAAAAAGGCAACAGAATTGCAACAAGAATACTTTCTTATGTCTAACGGCAGCTTGAAGGAATAACTGTAAGTGCTAATGTGGAATAACTGTAAGTGCAAGGAGTAACTGTAAATGCTAATGTGGAAATTTGTATTTAAATTGTGAAGTTCACATTTTGGCCTTACCCTGCAAGTTGTCTTCAGTTTCTTATATTTTCTAGACTTGCAGTGGCATAGTAACAGAAAAGAAATAATAAATAATATTTTTTCAGTTATAATCTCAGTATTGTAACTTGGATTTTTAAAAAAAATATTTTTACACAGGCTACAACCCAAATACGTTTAAAAAGTAAAGTAAACCACAAACCTAAAAGCAACTTACCCTCCTATAACACTAGGAAGGTCAACACTGTTAACTTACCCCTTTTAATACATACATATTGTCTCCAGAAACTCAAGAGACGTCACCTAGTGCATATGAATTCAGATCAATGTTGCTAGTAAACTCTTTGAAAACTATTTGAAATACTGAAACAGCATCAGAAAATTTTTTGCAAATTTAAGTGTAAAGAAGCCATTTGGAATCATGCCAAAAGCTAATTACATTTTAGGGGGCTAGTTGAACTAGCTGTAATCAGCAACTCAAGTCTTTTAACTCACTGACTATGAATTACATTTTAAACTAATCATCTTGTTTATTTCTGCTAAAATTTTAAAAATGAAATAATCTGTTGAATATCTCTGCCCTGCTGGGTTCTTTTTTTAAAGCAGGAGCAAAACCAAAATGAATTATTCACCAATTTTCTACCACGAATGCTGCTAACAGGAGGAAAGCCGCTAGAATATCTTGCCAACAAAATGGATGGAATACACAGGGATTCAGCTTGAACAATTTAGTCATGTAGTTGCATCGCCAAGCCAGGAAACATATGTGAAAGGGAAGAAAAGGCTTTGGGGGAGCTGGCATGTATCAAATGGCACCAAAGGAAACTGGGTGGCCCTGAAAATGTAAATCTTCATTTTCACCAAGAAAAAAATGAGAGTGTTGTAAGGGCAGAAACATACCTGGAATCTGTTCTTTGCCTTCGAAAAAACCTTTTTGGCTAAGAAATAACACGAGCCTAACATAATTCCTTATCCTAGGAAGATGTCTATGATAGGTACAGATGAAAAAATCATGCATCGCAAGCACAAATATACAGCCCTTGCTTGTTTTATATAAAATATTACTGCTCCAAGGATCTTCCTTTCTCATTCACCAAAAAAGCCCTTCCATTGTTTCATAAGTACAGGACATTGTGTCTACTGTATACACAGAGTCCTCCTGGGAAGGACACCGGCTAACACTGTCGATAGACCAGCCTCAGTATAAACCACCTCTACCACCACAGTGATACCCCTCATTGCCCAGACTGTGCCTCTAGCCCCTAGGTTTTGGTGATCTGTCTTACCTGTCCCTACACTGTCCCCTATTTTCAACTCTTGAATTACCTCTGGTGCTTCAAAAGGGTCTCCACGGTCTTGCTGTGCCCCAGCAGTACCAACAGGCCTTTTTCAGGCATAACCGGCTTATTATTATCATTAGGATCTTCTCCTACCTATTACCTTCTCCAGAACTAGCCAAAGAAAGCCCCTTCCTGTACCACCCTTCTCCATAGACAGGACATCCTCACTGGAATTTAATAAATGTTGACTAATTACTCTGTGCACTTTTCTAGGTGCCAAAGGGTAATAAGATCTAGTCCCCTGCCCTCCAAAGGAGGACATTCAGCATTGGTAGTAAGAATGCAAACACGCGTTACATGGCTGAGTAATTGTGAAATATAAAGGTACAATTTCAATGGAGTTCTAAGAAATGAGAGATTAATGAAAAACAAAGGATTAATGACATCCTAAGGGGGTCTGGGTGGCTCAGTAGGTTAAGCATCCAACTTCAGCTTAGGTCATGATCTTGCAGTTCATGGGTTCGAGCCCTGCATCAGACTCTGTGCTGACAGCTCAGAACCTGGAACCTGCTTTGGATTCTGTGTCTCCCTCGCTCTTTGCCCCTCACCCACTAATGCTCTGTCTCTGTCTCTCTCTCAAAAATAAATAAACATTAAAAGTTTTTTTTTAATGACATCCTAGAATCTATGGAGAATTTAAATAAGTGGAAAGATGGGAGACAGAGAGTCCAGGCAGGGCCACCAAATGGCTTCAAGTTGTAAATGAACATGACACTTACTGCAGAGAGTTAAGAATATGGATCACATTGGGACTCCTGGGTGGCTCAGTCAGGTAAGTGTCAGACTTCAGCTCAGATCATGATCTCATGGTCCATGGCTTCAAGCCCCACATCAGGCTCTGTGCTGACAACTCAGAGCCTAGAGCCTGCTTGGGATTCTGTGTCTCCCTCTCTCTCTGCCCCTCCCTCACTTGTGCACAATCAATCTCTCTCTCTCTCTCTCTCTCTCTCTCTCTCTCTCTCTCAAAATAAACATTCAAAAAACTTTTTTTTAAAGAATATGGGTCACACTAAAGTAGAATTAAAAATGTGTAATATAAAAAATTATAAAATGATTCCAGCTAAAATGTCTAAAATGAAAAATATCACATCAGTGTTGGGGGAGGATGTGCAGAAACTGGAACTTTGAAAAACTACTGTAAATTGATGAAGCCACTTTGGAGAACTGCAGGGAGTTTCATGAAAGCCTAATAATAAATGCACGGATGATCAACCAAGTCTACTCCAGAGTTCATACCCAATAGCACTGCAGACAGATGTTGACCAAAAGACATTACATTGCTCGCAACTCTTCTTAATAGCCCCAAACCAGAGATAACCAGATATCCATCTACAATAAAACGGACATATACATACACTGTCGTATATCCATTCAAAGGAAATCTATTCAGCGACAAGAATGAGTGCAACAACAGGGATCAAGGCCGTAACACAGACCAAAATACAGAACAAAAACAGAAGACACTGAAGAAAAGGAAATCATCTACAGACAAGGGCAGGGTGACTGGAAGCAGGACCTGGCCCCTGTGACACAGGGCTGGGGCAGAAAGCCACAAGGCAACCCCAGCTACATGGACTGTGTAGATGGTGGTTTGTCCCCTCATCTCCTTGCTCCTCCGTAACAACAGAGTAGAAGGTGCCAGGACCTTCCAGGCATTCTGGGACCAAGGCCCAGCAGCAGTACCACTCAATACTTGTTGCTTCAGCACCTGGGAAGAGAAACAGCAAGCCTATTTCCGAATGGTGAATCAGAAAAGAGGTCCAAATGACTCATACCTTCTTGTGTTTTATTTTTAAAGTTCTCCTGTATTAAAAGAACCAATGGTCTAATCAAAGCACCTCAATTTACGGTAGGGTTATTTTTAAAATTCGCATAAGAATCTAAAGACAGGAAAGTAAGAGTATAACCAGGCTTCTCACAAACCCAAACCAGGTGCATACGGGAAAGCAGGGCAGCACCCTACCCTCCCTTTGGTCCACAGGCCTTCCTCACGGCTGCCCTGCTTGCCTCTGTCACATGGGGGCTTCTTGCACCCGTTCGGAACTGAGGCTGGAGCATGGTCAAAAGGGCAGCCCCTTCTCCTTTTCTCCTGTCCTCACACACTTATCACTACAGTCTTCACTCTCTCTGGTGTCCAGGTCCTGAGAGCAGTGCCTGTCAACTCCCCTCACCTTCTGGGACCAACTCTTACAAGTCGCTGAACTCCAGCCCCCGCTGACCCTTCCGGTCCCAGTGAGGATGTCACGTCCTCTGACAAACCTGCCCTGTCACAGCCCACTGCTAGGCCAGGTGGGTCCCTCTCTGTGCTCCCACATACTGCTCACACTGCCATCCCACATACTCCCCATACTGCCCGGTAACTGCCTGTTCACGTGCCTGTCTTCTCAGCAAAGCAGAAGCTCCTGGGGGACCGGGCTGTGTCTTGTGGGTAGCTATTTCTCCTGCACCTAGCTCTTCAAATGGATGGATTCTGTGGGCTTTAAAACATTAACCTGATATTAAAATAATACCTAAAAATCTGAAAATATTCCCGTTTTATACTTTTGGTTTTGGCCTGAGGCAACCACACAGTTTTCTATGGTCCTACAAAGATACCTGCTGGGTTTCTAGTTGTCCAGGTATGTAGCTAAAGGGTCCAAACTGGAGATTCTGCTTTTGTGTCTCCCTACCCCCTCAGCGCATAGCTCATGGCATACCATCAAATAGTGAGGAATGTATGACTAAACACACCTCCTCTCTTATGCCACAGAAGCATCATTAAAAAGTGATGCCAGCCTTACATTTTCTTATTTTACATTCAACTGCAACGAATATAGTTTAAGTGAGAACTCATGTTACCATGGATAAACGATAAAGTGAATCTGAAATGTCATTAAGTCTCTCTGACCTTTTTAATGTGCCATTAATACAGTTATCTTATTAGCAGAGACAGCTTCATCAGGATAGAAAAAATGAATTTCAACATGTAAGACTGTCAGCAACAACTTCTAACCCGTACACCCATTTAAAAGAAGTAAATAACACCTTCTGCAAAATAAATACTTGGTTCATTTCTTACCTAAGGTCTGTTTCTTTCTGCAAAGCATTTAACAAACACCTTTATTTCAAACCAACATGCTTTCTCTCATCGAGCACAGGTTTGCCTTCCACTGAGCAAACATGTACTAACTGCTTACTATGCAGCAGGCGTAGATTTCCAGATTTCCATACAAGAATTCTGTTGGTATACTAATGAACCACATCCAATAGCATTAAAACTCCCTTAAACATGTACAGCGTTTTCTAGTTCTCAAAGTATTTGCATATAAGGATTAGCTGATCCCAACACAATCTCTATGAAGTGGGTATTACCCTCGTTTTTTGCAGTTGGGAAACAGCCTAACGGAGGCTGTGACTTGTTCAGTGTCCTGCAGCAACCCCACAGCAGAGCCTATACACAAGACACTGTTTGGGGACTTCACATGGAACCCCCCACCCCCACCCCCCTGCATCATACAGTCTTCTGTTAGCACATCTTTATTAACAAGGAGAACAGAAAGGAGATATAATGGATCAAATATTGGTGTTTCATGGAGAAGAGCCTGCCTGAGACCCTGACTTATTTCTTGAACAGTGAAGCCCAAAGGAACTTCAGTTTTTATATAACATAAACAAACAAATAAAACTCTAACTTTTGGTTAAAGCGGGGCTGACAAAAACTTAAAACCAGTGTGTGATCCCAGCTACAGCACAGTAAACAGATGACTGCACTGATATAAATGTTTGTCAGAGCACCACACAGCAAGAAATAGAATCCTTACATAAAAAGCTGAGGCTTGGCATTTTATTCATTATGAAAAGCAATTTTTGTCTTTATGTTCTAATGTTAGGAAAAAAGAAGAGAACTGTTTCTTTAATTTTTATCAGCTTCTCAGGGATTTAAGATTATAATGGAAACACTATGTAGATTTATTTTTTTTTCTTTACTGTTTATTTATTTATTTTGAAAGAGAGAGAGCATGAGTGGGGTAGGGGCAAAGGGAGGAGAAAGAATTCGAAGCAGGCTCTGACAAAGGGCTCAAACTCATGAACCATGAGATCACGACCCAAGCCGAGATCAAGAGTCAGATGCCCAAAGACTTGTATAGTTTTTTGGTGTGTCTCTAGATGTTTATTTATTTACTTATGAGGGAGAGAGAGAGAGAGAGAGAGAGAGAGAGAGCACAAGTCGGGGAGGGAGGGAAACAGAAGGAGACATAGAATCTGAAGCAGGCTCCAAGCTGTCAGCACAGGGCCTGATGTGGGGCTCAAACCCATGAGCCGTGAAATCATGACCTGAGCTGAAGTCAGAAGCTTAACCAACTGAGCCACCCAAGAGCCCCTTATAGTGAAGTATCAATAAGTGATCCAGACCAACAATTTCCAACAACCTAGAGGTAACATGGGCTACCTCCATAAGCTGCCCCTTCTGGCTGCCATCCTTTCTTCTTCCTTGTATTTCTCTCCTTCTTTCCAGAGTCCAAGATAAATTAGGTCAACTACTATTACATAGAGCCATTTCACTTGGGAAAACTACTCTCAAAGTCTTGATAACCTCTTTCATCCCAAAAAGTTACTTTCTTTTTTTTAATGTTTACTTATCTTTGAGAGAGAGAGAGAGAGAGAGCACGCATGAGAGAGAGAGCACAAGCAGGGGAGGGACAGAGAGAGAGAGGGAAATACAGAATCCGAAGCAGGCTCCAGACTCCGAGCTGTCAGCACAGAGCCCCATCCGGGCTCGAACCCACAGATCGCGAGATCGTGACCTGAGCTGAAGTCAGAGGCTCAACTGACTGAGCCCCCCAGGCAACCTCCTACAAGCTACTTTCTATGAACGTAATACAAAATCCATAATGGAGACAAGAGTCTCCTTGCCGAGAGGTCTTCAACCACAGAGGACACAGTTTACACCTGAGGGTTTCAAAGAGGGCGCCACACACCTGCCTCCAGAGCCACTTAGGCTGCTGGTCAGATCAAGACTGTCTTACCCACTTAATTCTTTCAGAATTTCTGTGACATGAATTAGAAGTCTTTGCTTGTAAACACTTCTCCGGGTAATTGTGATATTCACCCTAGTTTGGTAATCACTGATTTAAATATCAGAATAACTTCAGTTTCATTTTAAAACACACACACACACACACACACACACACACACAGTTTCATTTAAAAAAGACCTTCTAAAAACAAGGCCCTGCTAATTGCTAAAGCAAGAACAGAGCATCTCATTTTGCATAGCTCACCTGGAACACACAATGCATTTTAAAATGATAATTTAAATTTTAATTCAATTTGTTCAGAGTTTATTATGAAATAGTCCTTACATTAGAGGGAGCTATAAAGATTAGGACAGCATAGTGCCCTAAGACTGTAACAATCAAAACCTAAGGTTTTGTTTGTGCCTATTTAAAACTACCAACTGAAAAAAATGGAAAGAGAAAAAAAGAAGCTTCTTTAGAAAGATGCTGAGTTCTACCTTCATCTTATTATTTTGTATCTTGATGTTTTCCTACAAAGTAATACAAGCCTTTGTCTATGTTTCTGAACAGCAGAAACGGATCTACCCACTTAAGTAGATACATTCTATTTGCTTATCCAGGACCACGCCTCATGAAAATACATGATGCTGATAGGGGGCCTTTATATTCTTTCACTGAAAATCCCATTTTATCTATTTCCTGGATTTGAAAGACAACCATTTACAATATTATAAAGGCAATACTTCCTCCATCAAGTCTACATGGCTTTACCTCCTGTCCCCTTCCAGTCTGTGGATGGAAAACCAATTACTAGGCAGGAGCCACCAAGAGGGGCCTTAAGAGCAGATCATTACATTATTTCTTCCGCAGGCTCCAGCCCTATGCAGAAGCCATACTTATCTCAGGATTTTGTTCTTATTTTTAATCCAAGATTTACGAGATTGAATGTCAAAGTATCACATTTCTAAAGAGACTTCCGTAAACAGATGAGTAAATCCTGGGCCAAAAGACAATTCTGTGCTGGAACAAATTGCACGAAAACCTCATCCATCGTTTCTCAAATGCAAGTGCACTGAAACCACTGAAGCAGAATCTTTGGGCATTTGAAGCAGAATCAACCCCAGACTTGATACTTCAGTGTGATTCTCAGGTGCTTTGGAGACACATGCAGGTTTGGCAATCCGGCTGGAGTACAATCATAAAGGCCCTGGATGGCTGCAGTCAGGGCACAATTTTCGGTGGCAATTTACAAGAAGCATCATAAGTGTCCACGGTCTTGGGTTCTAAAGGACATTTTGTTCAGATGGGACTCAAATTCTAAGTGAACCTTCACACTCAAAGGTGGAGTACAGTACAAATCCTCCCACCATTCAGAATCAGCTGAGCTGGCAGATTGAAAGAAACCACCCAAAACCAGAGGCAGAGGAAGGCTGTGGAGTGTGTGGTGTGGGCTCGCTGTTTACTCCTCGCCACCCCGCCCATCCTTTGTCCTCCTGTGAGGAAGAGACCTCCAGAAGACACCCAGTGCTGGTTCTAGGCCAGGGCTGCCCAACGGAAATACAAACAAGCATGCATCATTTCGAATTTTCTATGAGAGTAAAATTTACACAGAGTAAAATCAAGCATGATTAATTTTAGTAATATATTTTGTTCAATGAATATACTCAAAGTATCATTTCAACATACAATCAATATAAAAATTATATTGTACTTTCTTTTTTTCTTACAGGATTTCATCTCCAAAATCCTACATAGACTTTTATTTAATCACAGCACATTTCAATTCAGATTAGCCACATGTGAAGTGCTCAGTACCCTCATGTGACTCGTGGCTCCTGTAGTGGCCAGTGCGATCTAGACATCACACTGGCCCTCAGCCCCATCCTTCACCTCTCCCATACTCAACTTTTCTTTCAGGATTCTTGCTACAAATCCATAACTCAATCCTTGGCTCTAGCCACCTTCCACTCTCAAATCCAAACACAAAATTTTCCAACCTCAAATTTCCCAAATCACTAACCTGATATTTATTTTTATTTTTATTTTTATTTCTTGTCCCTCTGTTTTAGAACATGTTTTTGTTTCTACTCCCTCTCTTTCACCTTCTGGCCCTTGTTCCCACTGAAATTCCACGTGGGATGGGAGGGATGGAGGGATTTGGACATAAGAAGGCAAAATTTCCTAAACTATAAAGTGGTTTAAAAAGTCACAGCTATAGCCAAGCTTTCTAGATGTTCAAAGTGCGAGAACTGTGAAAGCACAGGAGGTTAAGTAGGAGAGCCAAGCTAACAAACAGGAGGGGGACAGAGGGTCCCACAGAGCGAGTTCCCTTAGACACTCCTGGCTAAGGGCTTCACCACCTCACAGTGAAGGAGATGAAAATTAATGCCAGAGCCACCACGCTGTATTTGTATTGTTGTGTTCTGTGTAATCACGCAAATTGACCAGATATCCCACAGCATAAATCCCATCATTCTCAAAGAAACGTTTTGTTGCTTTTACGAAGTTACAAGTAAACAAACCCTTACAGATATTTTTGAAAACAGAAAACTGAACAAGGCATTGAGTTGGGGGGAGGCTGCAACTGATAATTACAACCACACTTCTCGTGTTCCTGAAGGGAACTACCAGGTGTGCAACAATCTCCTCAGAAGGCACCTCAACGAGGCTCACTCCTTTCACTGGGTGCTATAACCAGGACCACCATTCATCCACTCAACAATACACTCAAGATTGATTTTGTGCCAGGCTCCGAGCTGAAGCCTAGTAAGATAATGAAATAGCGTTAAGAGTCACCAAGGCAGCCATTGCTCACAGAGCTATGAGCAAAACTATTCCGTACCCCAAGTCTGCTTTTAGAACACTCTCCTATCCAACTTCCTGACACCTACTTCTGTGAAGTGGTCACCTCTCTTCTTGAAGACACCAGCCCCGAGGTCACCCCAGCCACCTACCCTAGACCTATTCCTCTGACAAATGCTCCCACTGCAAAGCTGCCAGGCTCCAGGCTCCCTCTCCCTTCTAAGTCAACACACCAGGTCCTAAATGTCAAGAAAGGAGCAATCTTACTGAAGCAGTTCACACTCTGGTAGAAATAACTAAGTGTACAGGCTGCGGGAGGTGGGCAGTCACTATGAGTTTTCTATCGGGGAAACCTTCCTGCAAGAGCTAGCACTTACCTGAGCCTTCATGAATGGGTTGGGCTTAGACTGGGAAACAGATGTCACAGGCAAACAGGAAATGGATGGGGGGCTGTGAGAGCCCCAAGACTCTGAGATGTTCTGTTGTAGTGGTTCAGGAAACATGCTTGAGAATCGTTATGGATGCATGATTATATTGGGGGGGGGGTAAAGAACATGTTATTAACATGTTTTTGATTTTTTTTTCTTTTTTTTAAGAAAATACCACCATAGGTTATATCAGACACAAAGCTATGTACTCATTAAGTCTGTTTAATTCTCCTTCCCCTGAGTACTGAGGAGACTTTATTTCCCAGTACCTGGGGCACAGGTGCCATGAATCTCTTGAAGCTTAAATGATATTGACAAGGTGTGTGGCTAAATGAATGCCTGATGATACTAAGGAATTAATGACAATATTTTTAGGATATCATTAAGATATGGTAGTTATATTTAAAAAAAAATTTTTAACAGTTATTCATTTTTGAGAGACAGAGAGAGACAGAGCATGAGTAGGAGAGGGGTAGAGAGAGAGAGGGAGACACAGATTCCAAAGCAGGCTCCAGGCTCTGAGCTGTCGGCACAGAGCTCGACGCGGGGCTTGAACTCATGGAGTGTGAGATCATGACCTAAGCTGAAGTCGGGCGCTTAACCGACTGAGCCACCCAGGTGCCCCTGGTGGCTATATTTTTAAAAAGACATTCTATTGCTAGGGTATGAATGTTTGGGTGAACCCCCACCCCCGTCCCAAAGTAATATGTTGAAACCTAATCCCTAATGTCATGGTATTAGGATGTGGGGCCTTTGGGAGCTGATTAGATCAAAAGGGTAGAGTCCCTAAAAATAAAATTAGTGCGCTGGGGTGCCTGGGTGGCTTAATTAAGTGTCTGACTCTTGATTATGGCTCAGGTCATGATCTCACAGTTTGTGAGACAGAGCTGCATGTCAGGCTCTACACTGACGGGGAAGAGCCTGCTTGGGACTCTCTCTCTTTGTCTCTCTCTCTCTTTCCCTCTCTGCCCCCCCCCCCTGCTTGTGTGCACTCTTTCTCTCTCAAAATAAATAAATAACCATTAAAAAAAAAAGAGCTAAGATTAGTGCTCTCATAAAAGACATGCCACAGAGCTCCTTCACCTCTTCTACCATGAGCAAACACAGTGAGCAGGAGGGGACCAGGAACCAGGAAGAAGGCTCTCACCAGAATATGATCATGCTAGTGCCCTGATCTTGGACTTCCAGCCTCTGGGACTAAGAGAAATACGTTTCTGTTGTTTAAAAGCCACCCAGTCTATGGGATTTTGTTAGAGCAGCCTGAATGGACTAAAATATTTATGTTTTAGAGGCACTACACACTGAAATCATGATAACTGAATTGACATTATATGTGGGACTGGTCTCAGAACTGTTTGGTGATGGTTGGGGAAAATGGAGAGGGGTTGTAAGTGTGGGGGGTTTGATGAAACAAGGCTGAACACAGTTGATAAAGGCTGAAACTGGGTGATGGGAACAAACATGGGAGTTTGTTACAACAGTCTCTACTGTTATGTATTTGAAAGTTTCAACATAAGATGTATGGGACCCTCCGACTTTCTCTTCTTCTGCCTACACTGCCATAGTCATTCCAGATGGTGGGACTCTAAAATGCAAGCAGCATAAAACCCAGGGGCTGCACTAGGAAGAGAGCTTCCCTAGGGAGTGGCAGAATCCACAGCCATCTCCCTATGATCAAAAACTAAACCTTCTCAATGTCAAGCCATTTCCATCTTGGAGCTTACTATTACATCAGTATATATGGTTTCAGAGACGATTTAGTCTGAGATGGCCTATGCAGTCTAGGGTTGTATAAGAAATTATTAGAAATTTGCAGGGAGGAAGAAAAGAATAGGGAATAGTAGGCAAGAGGTAGGACTAATAATAAATAATATATAACTGAGACCAGAGACCTGATGAAAAAAGTCAATGAGAACTCCCCAGGGGAGGAGTAGCTGAAGGATTCTGTCATACAATGATGTCTACTATAAATTATTTGTGTATGGCTTTACAATATAGTTCTGCTCACTTGTCCCCACATTTCAGTAAAATCTCTTATATGCAAATGCCTTACATAAGTGATACTTCAGGGGATATTAAGGTGAAAGGTCTATGATCTCTATCTTGGTTGGCACAAGAAAAGGAAATGAGAATGGCCACAGGCAGTAAAACATGGGTGAGGTGGGAAGTTTAGCAGGAAAAGGAAAAGGAAATGGGAAATGCCCATGAAAAGATAAGGTTCTTGGGAAGCATTAAAAATCAGGAGAGGGTAATAATGGACACGCAGCAGGTGGGAAAAGACTTGAGCCAATTTTCTTTAAATCTCAAAGAAGAGTCAACATGATATTGGGGTTCCATAATCACATGCATTTTTGAATATGTCATTACATTCTATGGGTCATTCTCATGACGGAGCAGAGTTATTCTACGATGCCTTATGATAAAATGAGTAAGACTACATTTTCCATATTGGAGTATACAAAGGCATATCCAGCTGAAAATGTCTTAATGCCAAAAAGCAAGGCAAGGATAAATCCAGAGGTGGTGGTTTGAAGTGGCCATTAGAGGCAGAAAGGTAAATGTAGGTATCATGTTTATAGATGCAACAGACGTATGAGAGTAGATTTAATCATGTCTTCATCTATTATACAATAAAGAGTTATTGTGGCTCTGCCCTGGGCTTAGCACTGGCTAATATGCTGGAGATCCAAAGGAATATGATACGGTCTCCGCCCTTGAGAAACATATATTTAAGTGGGAAATAAAAATTAGTAAATAGTCCATAAAGTGTAATAAGACACAAAAAATATGTGGCCAAGATTTGGAGGTAAGAAGGTTCTGGCAAGATCTAGAATCAACAATGGCTAAAGAATGAAGGAAAGGGCATTATAGGACTGGAAAAGCACCATGTAAAAAGACTCTGAGGTAAAAGGCAGGGCTGCATTTAAGGAACTGAAGCAGATTAGGATAGTTAATGGCTAAGGTTAGGGAGGAAGGTGGTGGGGTACCAAGAGATAAGCCTGAAGAGAATAGCTATGGCCAAATTCCCACTGCTTATTCTAGAGGTACAGGAAACCACTGACCTTTAAAATAGCAAGCCAGTGAGAAATACCATCTGGAAATAGTGTGGAAGATGGATCCAAGGAGAGCAAACTGTAGGAAGAGAGACAAGTTACGAGGATTTCAGTAATACAGGAGAGAGTCCATGAGGACTTTAATGAAAATGGCAGCAGCAGGGGTGGATGTAAGTAAAGAAATTCTAGCAACATTAAGATCGAAGGGACAGGACTGTGTGATGGCTTAGACGTGAGGAATAATAGGAAGGTAGTAGTCAGTCATGATTACTAGGTTATTTGGCTTGGACAATTGTGCCTGGGGGAATCTGCTTGTCCAGAGAAAGCTGTGCAATCAAACTACAGTATCTCCTCCATTCTTTAAATTCTTACACTTTTCTTCTCAGGCCTAAGGTAGAAACATTTAATTCAATCTCATGCCATTCAACTGATCCACATAATCTCAATTAACTACGAGTTGAAAAAGTTATTGATCAGTCACACAGAATTCTTGACAGCTAATACAATCTGAATGTTTGGGTTAAAATGGAAAGATGAAAATTAAGAGCCTCATTGCCAGTGTATCGTGATAATGATGATCCTCCAATTCTTTATCAATTTACCTTGTGCTCTGACATGCCCAATGATCAAGTGTAAGAAGTCAAATTCTAAATGGCTTCCAAACTACTGTTAACATAAACTGTACCAATGTACGGTTTTCAAAATATTTTTAAAAACCTTAATCCTTATACAAATACACAGTAAAAATAAAGGTGTGTATAATTTTTAATAAGGGAACCAGAAACTTGATAAAGTCAGTTTAAAAGAAAATTTGAGGGCGCCTGGGTGGCTCAGTCGGTTAAGCGGCCGACTTCGGCCCAGGTCATGATCTCTCGGTCCGTGAGTTTGAGCCCCGCGTCGGGCTCTGTGCTGACAGCTCAGAGCCTGGAGCCTGTTTCGGATTCTGTGTCTCCCTCTCTCTGACCCTCGCCCGTTCATGCTCTGTCTCTCTCTGTCTCAAAAATAAATAAACGTTAAAAAAAAATTTAAAAGAAAATTTGAGTTAGGCAAAGCCTTCTTAGATAGAAGCACGAGCAACAAAAACAAAATAGACTGAATTTCATCAAATTTAAAAACATTTGTGCTCAAAAGGACACCATCAAGAAAGTGAAACAACAACCCACAGAAAGGTAGGAAATGTTTATAAATCATATATCTGATAAGCAATCTATATCTAGAATATATAGAAAACTAATACAGCTCAGTAATAAAAATACTCTAATAAGATAATAAAATGCCTCAATAATAAAAATAATTAAAAACCGGTCAAAGAATCTGAATAGACACATCTTCAAAGAAGATACAGAAATGGCCAACAAGCATATGAAAAGATGCTCAACATCATTAGCCATTAGGAAAATGCAAATCAAAACCATAATGAGATACCATTTCATACCTGCTTGTATGGCTGTAATTAAAACAACAGAAAGACAATCAAAAAGACAAGTGTTGGTGAGGATATGGAGAAACTAGACCCTCACATAAGCCCTGCAGGCATGTAAAATGGTGCAGCTGCTTTGGTAAATAGGCAGCTCCTCAAAAAGTTAAATACAAAGTTAATACATATGACCTAGCAATCCCCCTCCTAGGTACATGTGTAAGAGAAATGAAAACATACATTCAAACAAAAACTCATACGTGAATGTTCACAGCAGCATTATTCATAGGGGTCAAAAAGTACAAACAACCCAAATGCCCATCAACAGACGAAAGGAAAAATTAAAAAGTGGCATACCCATACAATGACATATTACTGGGGAATTAAAGAATCAAGTATGAATACGTTACAACATGGATGAATCTTGAACACACTATGCTAAGTGAAAGGAGTCAGTCACAAAAGATCCATGATTATTTGATTTCATTGATATGACACATCCAGAACCGGTAACTCAACAGAGACAAAAAGTTGTCTAGGAGTGGGGGACAGCTAAAGGATATAAGGTTTCTTTCTGGGGAGATGAAAATGTTCTAAAATTGATTTTGATGATGGTTGCACAATTCTGTGAGCATAACGAAAATCACTGAATTGTATACTTTAAATAGGTGAATTGTATGCCATGAAAATTGTACCTCTGCTGAAAGGGCGGGCCTACGCTGGCCAACTCCATCTTGTTCGGTGTCCTTCACCTTGACCACGCCTCCTCCCTTTGAGTAACCTCCCGCTCACCTGGGACTCCAGGACTCCGACCCTTCCCCAGCCAATCAGCTGAGGCCACAGCCATTACCTCACCAACTGCCCCTAGGCCCTAATAAAACCTTTGTCCTTTTGAAACTCGCTCTCTCTCCCAGGTATCTCACCGCTGCATCGTTGGTGCAGGTAGGGGACTGAGCTCGAGCTAGCTCGAATAAAGATTCTTGCTTTTACACCGGACTCGGCTCCCTGGCGGTCTTTGGGGATCACGAATTCTGGGCTTCACAGTGCAAAGCTGTTATTATGCATATATATGTATACTTACATCAATATATACAAATTAAATTTGAAAAACTAGTGTTACAAACTAGTAAACAAAAAGGAATGAGATTGGTAAATTAGATACAAGTTTGTCCAATGTCCTACAAGGCAATAAAACTGTAACATTTGAAACCTTATTTCCTATTAGAGAGAAAAGAAATAATCACTGCTATCATATTTCTGTATGTTAAGTTCTAAGTTGACAGAGTTGTAAAATATAGTAGTATAGATATAAATAAGTCAATCAAAGTTGTATTCCTCTAGGTTTGTTAGACAATGTCTTACATTACAGTAAATGTCACACAGTCATCTGTTTTCTTATTCCCTCATCTTTGATAATTTTTAAGAAACTATTCTCAAGAGCAAACCACAATGATTTTGCATCCCAGTGTTGGTAAATAGAAAATGACAGGGTATTTCCTCCTGGCTAATTACATGGAAATAGATTATGTAAAAGTGAAGGGGGGGTGCCTGGGTGGCTCAGTTGGTTAAGCGTCTGACACTTAGGCTTAGGTGATGATCTCACAGTTCCTGGGATTGAGCTTGTCCAAAATTCTCTCTCCCTCTCTCTGCCCCTCCCTTGTGCTCTCTCTTTCTCTCAAAATAAAGAAATAAAACAAACAAACAAGCAAAGTAAAGGAATCTCAGAACTATAAAGTCACAGGAAATCATTTGAAACAAAGGAAAACTTGACCAAGCAACTCTTAAAACTATTAGGATTTTTTTAAAACTACATGTAATTAGTAACTATAGCAATTATTAAAGAAAAAGTCTGAAAACTCTCACCTGATAATAGAATAAGTTATTATATAAACTTTAAAAGATAAAATACTTGCAAGATGGAAGCAAAGATGCTACAAAAGTTGTTCGGAATTTATAAACCCAGTGAAAGAGGTGAGGCATTAATGAGACAGATTGACAAAGCTGAATGACAAACCTGTGATTAGTAATGACGGGCTCACAGAGCCAGCCAAATCATAGCTAAATTGCACAGCTAATGAGAAGAAAAGAAAAACCAACAGGACTAGGAAACAGACCAACGTAATCCAATTTAAGAATCATCAGCCTACCAGAGGTCAAACAATTATTCAAGCAGAATAGAAACCTTACTTGAGAAAGGAATTAAAGACAATTTTCTGGATGCTCAAAAGAGACAATTATAATGCAGCTATCTTAGAGGAATGTGAAAAGCCATTTAGAGGAACTGTCATTGAAATGTCCCTGGGTTTCTATGCATTTTAACCATGAAACACAAAAACAGAAAGATATGTTTTTTAAAAGAAAAAAAAAGAGGATATTGTGTTCTATCACATATTGATTGAATCACCTGAGGACAGTCACTTAGATGGAGTCATATAAAGTCCTAAATGAAATATGTATCAGATCCCTCTGAAAAAGGATACATATGCCTTGAAAGTGAAAGACAGAAGCTGGCAAGTGACTGGCCCAAGGTACTAATTTTGCCAGAGGTTCCACCAAAGAATTTTTTTCTGCCACCAGAAGAGATAAAAAATGCAACCGGCAGCTAAGCAGTACAGGTAGGAAGGCAGTGAGTCAGAGACCAAAGGCACCTTGTCCTGACACTAAGGACCGTGGGGCAGGCACTTGTTTACTGATGACAAGAGATAGGAATGAAATAATTGGTTGGTGAGTTCAGAACCTTCTGTTCTGGAGGTCAATGTAGCTATTTAAGGAGGTACAGAAACTGAAACAATTTATCAATGAGCTAAAAATATCCACAAATGGATCCCAGAAATTTTGAAAGCCAGGGAGAACTAAAAAGGACAAGTAGATTGCAACATTAATAAAAAGTGGGTTAAAGATGTCATGATTAATCAAACAACAACGTTTTTAAAAAGATAAGGTATAAACAATAATGTATAAGGCTCCAGACTACCTCGAAGAGATAAGCCAACACTAGAGGCTGGATATCATATGCCTCATATGAGGCATGGATATCTGAAGGCAGAGTCAAGATTCTTTAATATAAATACATGACAGAAGTAAATAGAAACAATTGTGACATAATGTTTTTGTAAAAACGGATTAATCAAATTGGAAGTTATCTTTTTTGAAAGGGAAACTGTCTTTAAAAAAGAAGAAAGTAAAGAAAAACATAAAAGGCAAAGCAAGTAGAAATGTATCAATTAAAACAAATTAGATAAATGAGTTAAATAAAGCAAAGATCACCTCCTGGCAGAGAAACAGAATCCAACAATGTGCTGTCCCTAAGATACAAGTAAGCCAAATGGGCAATAGGTCAAGGTTTAAGTTTTATTGTGTCTTTGCAAACACAAAAAGAGTGAAGGTTACTATTATGAAAATATTATATGTGAAAAGGTATATATAAAACTATAAAAATTTAATAACGGTGCATCTTAATGTTTTAACGTAATAGCAGCAATATATCCTGAAGAAAAGTCATGAAAATTGCCAAATATAATTATATCTGAAAGCCTTAGCAGGACACCACAGCTCACTGAACAGGTAAGGAATTAAAAACCTTTTCAATAAATCAGATCCCCTGATCAACATCACTTCTTAATCCAATATCTCTAAATCTCTTAAAGACAAATAGTGTGATAGAATTGCTGTATCTCAGCAAAAATCGTTCATTTCTGTTTTCTACTTTTAATCTCTCCACTGATTCTACAAATAGTTTTAATACTCAGTCAACCTCTATAGGCTTGGCGGTGCACTGTTCTGTAACATTTGCCATATGGGCCACTCAGTAGACATTTACCATTGATCATAAGTGCTCAACAAAATACTTGCCGAATAGCCAAATACATACCAATATGGGAACAGTAGCAATAAGCCTGGCAACACAGCACCACCCGCTGAAACGAATTCCAAATGTATGAATAGTAGTTTCCCCCCCCCACCCCCAGGATGGAATACAACCCTTCTTTCCTCAAAAGGCAAAGGCAAACTCTCATTTAAGATTATTTAAAACAATTGAATGAGTACCACATTAAGTTAAAAAAAAATATGTTTACTGACCTTGTAAGAATGTAAGGCGAAAATGAAGCTGGATTATCCTGCTCTGAAAAGAGGGGCATAGATCCTCCCATTATCCACAGACGGAAGTACAAAACGACAATCACCTTCAAAGAAAAGGAGATTTGGTAAGAAAGTCATTGCTCGTTGGGCGTAAACCCCACCTTTCTGGAGGACGCTTCCAGATGCCTTACAAATATTTTGTTTCATAATGAGCACTTCTATAAAATCCTAACACTCAAGATGAGTACGCAAGATGAGAACAGCTGG
Source organism: Lynx rufus (assembly GCF_022079265.1). Classification (NCBI taxonomy): domain Eukaryota; kingdom Metazoa; phylum Chordata; class Mammalia; order Carnivora; family Felidae; genus Lynx; species Lynx rufus. The sequence continues at coordinate 62,682,298 of NW_025814889.1, forward strand.
GTAAGGAGAAGAGTATAAACAATGAAGGTGTTGAGGGAGAGGCAAGCAAATTCTTAATTACAGCTGTCAGTATCAAGCATTTATCAGCTGTTATCCACTGAGCTAAAGACTTTCCATCTTCCCTGCGGCCTCACAGAACCTAGAGGTAGATGAGAAAGCTGAGGCTTCCAGGTAGTTTACCTAGAATCCCAGTTAATAAACTGCAAGATCCAGGAGTTGAATCTATGTCTTGTCCAACCGCTTTCTTAACCATTCCATTTAAACAGCCCCATGAAAGTTAATTTAAAATACAATAAACAATAATGCTGGGTTTTGGATAAACACATTTGAAGTGTTCCAACCCCCCAATGCCCTGAAGGAGAACATTCATGAAGGGTTATTTCAACAAATTCCGGGGCACAGCTTTTGTGTCACCCGCTGGAATTCTATCACTAAATGGTGCTATCCTGTTGCCAAGGTGAATAAGAAAGCCAGAAGGAGAGACATTTCTGTGGGGAGGAGAGTTCGCCCAAACAGGCCTTCCAGATGCTTCTCATTTCAACAGGACCAATTACATTGTTTTTATTAAAGTCAGAGGAAAACCTTTGCTTGAATAAAAAAGCTAAAGGATTAATTTTGGAGGTAGTTAAGGCTGGATTTTTTTCCCCATGAATACCACTGACTTCCTTTATAAATATCTTTTATATAAATAACCTCAAATCTAAAATCCTAAAATAAAAGTATGGTGTCAGCCAAAAGCATATCAACAGTAAACAATGCCTAGGCAGCCAATTAAAAATCGTCTTAACACTCGCAATGTCCTGCTCAAACTGAAGTTAAATTCTTACAGGCTTTATAATGGACAATATCAACTACAAATGTAACAGCACAAGTATCCTGAAAGAATATAAATTCCCTAAAATACTATGAAGAGGAAAAAAGCCGTGATAATTAAACAAGAAGAGTAGGAAGATAAATAGCAGAAAGGGCTTTGATAATAAATTTTTAAAAGAACAAAGGGATTAATAATTTACAACTTTCATCACTCCAATGATGTCAGATTACTTGCATTCCCATACAATTCTAAGAAAATAAATCACTTCTGAAACCAGTGATGAATCATCCTAGCTCTGTGCAAAGATACTAGGGAACACTTTAGAGAAACGTTTTGTCCCTTTTGTTGAGACTGTCCAGTCAAGGCTCTCCACCTTCATTGAAATTTTCCATACTCTTCTTCCATAAACACGCTTTAGCATCAAGAAGAAAATCACATTAATTGGTGACATTACAATTCAAAGACCTTTTTGTAAGTTTCCTATCAAAATTTATCATAAATTTTGACAGAAATTTATGGGAGACAGCAGTGGCATAACAGACTGATCTCCTAATCATGAATTCTTGAATCCAAGAATGTAAGAAAATAATTATTGGGACTGTCACCAGAGATGGCCACCAAAAATTCCTGCCCCCTTTGCATGTACATTCTGCTCTTCTCATCAAGAATGAAGCCAACTGCCCCTCTTAAATCTAAGTTGGTTTTGTGACTTGCATTGACCAACAGAATGTTGTAGAAAGTGCACTGCATCAGTTCTGGGCCTCACCCTTGAGAGGTCCTGCAATTTTGGCTCATTCTTTTAGAACCCAATTGACATGTTGTAAAAAAAAAAAAAAAAAAAATCCCGGCTACACTGCTAGAGGGAGGTCACAGGGAGAGACCCTAGAGAAGGAGATACCACAGACAGACAACCTCGCCCAGCTGACAGCCACAAGAACCTGCCTGTGCAACCCCAGTCAAAAATCATGATGATCAATTAGAACCATCCAGCTAGATGCTGTCCAAGCTAAAGCATTCAGGGTAAATATATGTAGTTGTTGTTTTAAGCCACTAAGTTTGGGGGTGGTTTGTTTTGCAGCAATAGATAACTGATACAGCCAGGTTTGTGCTACTGAGACAATTCAGGATCAGCACCTTGAAAGGGACTCATAAAATACTATAATTCATCCGGTCTGTCTTTGAGTTACCATATTCCCAGAAGGCTTTCATACATACCTTCCAAGGCGTTGTAACATTTATGGCATGTAAACTCTTTGATCCTAACATCATGTTGTTCGAATATATTGCTGATTCTATTAAATAATCTGGATCATGTCTCTGAGCCAAGTTAAAATAAAACACTTCTTATCAGATATTTCAGAAGCATATCTATACTTACATAAGTTATGACCAAAGTGGCCCTTTTTAAGAATGGCCTCATGGTAAGCAGGAAATTTCTATTGGTCCTTGCTGTCAAATACCTGAAACAGGACAGAAAAAAAAAAATTAAGTAAGTTTTAGAGTCCACCACACATAATGTTCTCCATTCAATGTGAATAGGTCATAGCTTGAGAAAAGACTAGAAAGGATCATAGCTAAGAGCATGGCTCCTGGAGTCAGACCACCTGGGTTTCAGTCCCATGGCTGCTTACTGTCTGGAAGGCCTGGAGCAAGTTTCTTAACTTCTTTGCACATCTGTTTTCCTCACTTATAAAAAGGGGGATAGTAGTAATATCTACTCCACAGAAAAGCTGTGGGCAAAAATGAAAGAATAAATGGAGCAGGACCTAGCACTGTTAGCTATGAATATTACTAGCCCATCTACCCAAATAACCCAGGCATTCTGGCAAATATAGGGTTACACTGGTCAAAGGGATGATCTTACACAAATTAAGAGTTTAGCTATTTAATTTAATTTGAGAGACACTACGTCTTCAACCTACAAAATATCTCACAAATATCTTACCCCTAAAAAAATAAAGGATGCCAAGGTTGCCCAAGTTAAGAAATTTACCCAAGGTAACAAAGGTAGTCAGCATCAGTGGTGGGATCACAGCTCACCAATATGCAGTGGGCAATTTTCTCACCTGCCTATGGCCTCTGGAACCAAACTAGGTTATAAGAATGTCAACTTCTAGAGGGGCAGGAAGTTATAAGGACTCTGCGTCTGCCACAGCTCACTCACTTGTACAAAGTAGGAGCTCCATATTTCCACATATAAGGCACATGATTGGCTGGTTTTAATAAAGACTATGAAAGGGAAGCCAAGAGAAAGTTATTAACAAACCCCAAGCAAAAACCTAAAGCAAGTCATTTCACCTACATGCAAATTTCTGTATTTTAATCTACAAAGTGAAGGAAACAAGTCAAATCGAATCATGTAATCCAGCAAGCAGTTCCCACCTCATCCTTATTTTCCCTACCCTTTTTCATTTTTTTCTTTTACCCTACTTAATCCAATTTCTCTTCAAAGTATTTCTTCCCAGAATCTCTTAAAATCTGCACTTGAATGAGGTCCCTTTACACAACGGGAATATTCCCATTATTCCCAATATTCCCAATATTCTATTGGAGAGAGATCCCTTTATAAGGCCTGAGTGGGTTACTATCACAAAAAAGCGTCTATCTTGACAACTGCTTATAAAACATATATGTCCAAATGGTACTGCAAGGAGGTACTATAATGTCACTCAGAAGCAAGTCCTCTCTTCTTGCTTCCCTTTTCCTCTTCCTGGTTCAGAAACAGCTGTGGATCTGACCTTTCAAGTTTTTAATGAGTGGAGAAAATGAGGTGAGCCCAAAAAAAACCCACTAGAGTCAGCTTTTAGCAAAATCTGGACTGGATCCATCCCCAAGCACTGCACTTAAACCTTGGCAAGGAGGAAGGCCAGGGATACTGTCTGCTCTCACAACACAGGTGCATCACTAATGTCCCAAAAATAGGCTTAAGGGAGTCCACCACCTCCTGAATCTGTACACAAGATTTGTGTATGTTTGCATCTGTGCATTTCTCTGAAGCAAAATCCTTGGCTTTGATCTTTAGTGTCAACAGGATCTATGATTCCAAAAAGGTTAAAGCACTGGTAAGTGTCTTGTCTCAGCTCTGCCTCCACTATTACTATCATTTTCAGGATGACTCGACAAAGATCAACCTGGATATTTCTGCTGTTCCTTTACAGGATGTAATGTAAATGGCAGCAGGGAGGGAACAGCAATGCGGGAAGGAAAAAGGTGCTGGGGAGGCCTGAAATTGCAACACATATGAATGAAAAAGTGTTTCTTGGGTTGGTCTGCTCTTGGAAGCTTCATTTCTCAGGTTCCCTCTGTTGCTGCTTTATTTTAGCACAGTGTTAAAAGTTGGAAGTGGCTTCCTCTCTATAAAACAACAAACCATAGGGTTTAGGGTGTTGTTTTCTTTTCAATGTTAAACTTAGGCAAATTCCTAAATTCTGCATTTTGTTTCACTGAAAGCTTACTACAATGGTTATTTCACGGAGTGATATTTATAAAGTGTCCCTTTGTTTAGAAATTTTTCCTCCTTGATAAATCTCATTTCCTTAAGAGGTTAAGCTCTTTCAGACATCAAATAATTTGTCCTTTAAGATGTAGTATCCCAAAGCAATGAAAGCCTAGAATGATACATACAGCACTGTTGAAAAATGACCTCTTTGAAGATTTCTATTTCTAGTTTCTGTCCAATATTAAAAGAGAAAATAAGCCAAAATGATATGGGCCCTTTTTTGGTAAACACTAGGTCAGAAGCTGAGATTCCTAAGCTCATACAGGAAGTACTCCAAGAGCTGAATTCTCTGTATCCCTTCCTCCTACCCAACTCACAATAAAATTAGATAGTGAAATTCTCCCCACTAATTTATGACATACGTATGGTCTGTAAAGTAGAATCAAACATCAACAACAAATAATGACAATATTATTATTAACATCATAAAAATGCCAAATAATTCATATATGCCAGACACAAATCTAAGTGATTCAATTGTAATTATTTACTACTTACAACAATTCCATGAGGAAAAATATTATAATTCCTTTTTCACAGAGAAAGAGACCAAAAAACTAGAAGTAATACTTAGCTATTCTATCAGATTCTCTCAGCTATTCATTTCAATCACAAGCTTAAGTATCTGTAAGTGCCTTATAAACAAAAGGCGCTATGCAAATACCACCACTGATAATGTTCAATTTCAGTCTCTGCTGTTTTCCCTGTGACCCAGAGAACGTTTCAACAACAAAATCAAACGACTGAGGAACCCTCTAAGATGGGAGCTAAGGGTTCTACTCCTGTGCTTCCAATTCATTGGTTATATGACTTGTAACAAGTCCACAAGGAGCTTTGTTTCCTTCTTTTATCAGCGAGAGTTGGACTTAAATGGTTTTAGTCTAAAGTACTGTGATCCTTGGATGTTCTCACCAGCTGATGACATCATAAAGTGACAACTGAAGAAAAACAGAGAGAACCCTACTGAAAAATTTAAAAAGAAATGCCAAGGAGGAAGCAATTGTTAGTTCAAGTGTGAGACTTGAGAGACCCTTCATAATCTGCAGTTGCACATGAAAAAAATATTTTAACATCAGTTTGGGGTGTTGGCATTATCACCTCTGCATTTTTAACAATTTCTGATTTTAGGCAAATAAAAGCAAAAGACCAAGATTATCCAAAGTAAATTCCCTAACCTGTGCTACCCTACATCCTGTACTTTCTATTTTTCTGACATCAAATATTCTATTAACATTTACCTTCTCAGTTGATTGTGTTCAAATATTCAGAGCTAAATGGGATTTTCTGAAGTTTTCCTCCATAGCTTGTCAGTCATCAAATCCCAGGGAGGTCCCAGCTGAGACCAGGACAACCAACCACCCTGGATCACCCACCATAATCTTGAGTGTTAAATAAATGCTCATTATTTTAAGCCACTGAACTTGGGTGACACAGAATTATTGTGTCAGTGGATAATTTATATAACACAATGATCAACACATGCTTACAGACCCAAACCGAGTTTTTAAAATATTTACCTGCCTCCACTCAACTTCCCCTGCCTCTCTCTCTTTTTTTTTTTTTTTTCTGTGTGTTCCTTATCCTCCAATGGTAGACCAGGGTGCAAAATAAGAATGCTCAGTTTGGGATATAGACAGCAAGCTGGAGGAGGAAAATCACGTGGATGGTACTATTTCCCTTAGCCTTAAATCCTGCTGGTTTAAATAAAATGTTATATTATACTTTCCAGCCCTTCTAGGGATCTATACAAATCTGTTTATTTTTGCCTTAATACCAGCTCCTGTGGCAGACATCTCAGATACAAAGAGTTGCTACTTTTTAACATTATACCAATAAATTATAAACTGCTTGAAGGGGAGCAGAATACATGACCCTAAAATTCACCACTTTGGCATGTGGATTATTTTAAGCTGAAGACAATCAAGACCCAGCAGACTCCAGAAAACCTTTTATTTCTCCCTTAGAGAGGGGGCCTTCCTCGGAGAGAAAGCTATACCAGAGAACTGAAAGACCTATCTGTCCGAAAGAGCAAATATGTAACTACCAAACATCCGCTCTTCCTATTGTCTTGTGAATTACCCTTCTCCCCTTCAAAGTGTCAGGCTCCTATCCAATTCCTTAACTCAGGAAGGCAAGTAAGCCTCGACTGCCTGACTTGCCTGTGGGTCTCAAATTTTTATGGGGCTCCCACATATATGAAATGAAATTTGTTTTCTCCTGTTAATCTATTTTATGCCAACTTAATTATTAGAGCAAAGAAGCTAGAAGGGTAGAAGGAAAATTTTTCCTCCCATTAAGCTATATACAAAATTCCTTCTAGAACACCAGTCATACTAATTTAATTTATCTTGTTCATTCAAGGTAATAAAGGAGATTAATAAAGAGTCATATACTACAACCAATTGTTGTTGTTTTTTTTTTAAATTAAATTCAGAGCTCTTTAAAATAGGAATTCAGGAATGTGCTTCCATTTGAAACACAAGGAAAATGGTTTTTTGTTTTTGTTTTTTTTTTACTTGACCAAAGTAACAAAGACAAGGCTCACATTAGAAAAGATTATCAGATTAACAAAACAACAAAAAGAAACTTACGTGTCTTTGGGTTCTTCTTTAATGCACTCTCCTTGAACCCATAAAGTGCCTCATCTAAATCTTAAATAACCAAAGGCATTCTGAAGAGGAGTGAAACAACCTTTGATGTGTCCTTTGATATTCAAATGTAGAGTCTGAAGGAAAGGAGCTAACAATTCTAAGAAGATAAGATGCATTTCTCAGTTCCAGCTATTCAAAAACCCCAATTGACCTTCAATACCCCATTCTGTGGCTGTGGTAAAGTTTCTTCCAGAAATATTAAACTCTAACCTCTGTGTTATATACAAAGTAATATGTGGAAATAAAGACAAAGAAGACATAAGGGAATATCATTTCAGTTCTCTTAACCATTCTGAAAATCAAAGTTAAAACTAGAAGGGATCAGAATGGCTCAGGTCGTTTTAGGGGGAAAAAATGAAGTCCAGAAACTGATTTGCATAAGATCAGGGTCTTTAGGTATCAAAAGTCAATGAGTTTAGGCTTTATTAATTAAACCTAGGGTCTCCTTTATAGTCCTTCTAAAATGAATTTAGTCTCCAACTAGATTTAGTCTCTGACCCCAATTTTTATTTCTTCTACATGTAACAGCAAAAATTCAGTTCTGATGATATCATCCTGGTCTGTCATTAACAGTCCCAGAAAAGTTTCAATTCATTCCTAATAGGGAATACTTAATGCATTGAATATGTGCCATTCACTGTGCTATGCACCTTTTTTGTTTCATGCAGTCCCACACTAGCCCATGAGCCATGCTCATCTCCATCTTGTGAATGAGGGTGAAGGAAAAACTTCTTCAGGATCTTGCAGCTGGCAAGTGGCAGAGGTGAGATACAAATCTAAATCTGAAGCATCCACTACTCAACTATAGCCATGTAAGTAAAATACAGCTGGTTTATTTAGCACACTTAGATTATTTACTAAGTGCATTTCTGCATGTAAACAACACAATGACTTCTACTTAAAAATGATCCTCTGCATCTTCAACCATTCTATAAGTCTACAATGAAACTTTGAGTACAGGTTTTTTCATACAAATGAATGAACTGAGGCAGTGCATAATCTTTAAAGGGTCTTTCATGAAGACCCTTTATGTCCTTAAAGGTGAATGCATGTAGTGGTTACTGCAGGTTGAAATAGAAGCTCCACGTACTGTGGGCTAATTCAGAAATTCTAAATGAGAAAAGATGGCCAAAAGGAGAGTGTGAATAGCTCTGCAGGTGTCACTGCACTGTGAAACAATCAGCCAGCCAGCCCACAGAGACAAGTGGCAAGCAGGAACAGAGAGTTAAGACAGAAAAGGATGCCCCAAAAGAGTGACAATGAAGCTGACACCTGAGGAAGATGAGAAGTGAATTAGGTGAGGAGAGAAGGAGTAAGATACATATACAGATGCCTAGGATTGAGAGAGGGCAAGCAAAATGAAGAAAATCAAAGTTCATTCTAGCTGCAGGATCTAATACTGGCAGAGTGGTGACAGACAGGAAGGCTGCAGAGGCAGGCAGGGGCACTTCATCATTGACCCTCACATGCCACTGTGGAGTTCAGACGTTATTCTAACAGCAGTGAGCAGCCCGTGAAGGGCTTCACATAGTGATGACCCAATCTGATTTCCGTCAGAAACTGACACTATAGGATGTTGCTACAGCAACCACTCTGTGGTCCATAACAAAGAGCAAAGGGCCCAGCAGTCCCAATGGGGGAATGGTAGGCAGCAGTGATTCTGGAAGTTTCTGAGATATCAGATTCAGATATGAGAGGTTCTAGTCTAAGTAGGTAGGCTTTATGGTAGGGATAAGTAAGAAAGTATGTGTTATTACATTTATTTAGCAGTCTAATTTACTGTTAAGTCTTTTCTTAATGTATTTCAATTATGTGTTAATTGGCCATTAATTTGGCATCTATAAAAACTTTCTACTAACCAGAATATTAAATTGCCAAAATAAAAACGCATTACAAGAATATACATATTATGCATCTGTATGGCATTTTCTATGTCAAGGGCTTTTCAGTCCAGTCTAACATTTAATCCTTGAAAGATCCATATGTCGTTGGCAGAATAGAGAATACCATCCCCATATATCTAGACCTAGTGAGCAGTGGATCCTGAACCAGGATGTTTTATGGCCAATTCCATGCCTTTTGGCTGCATCACCAAATGCTGTCAAACAGCATTTGCTGTGAGTTTTCCCTTATTTCTACCAGTCCAAACTTCTTGCACATGAGAGACTCTAAGGAACCCATGCAAATGAAATCACTGCTACTTGCAATACACATTGGTGTGGGTACACAAGTAAACTTTTGCACAAAGAAGATTACAAACAGTGAATGATACTATAATCATATTTTTCTGAACCTCTTATTGGAATATATGGGCTGATAAATTCAAATACAATTCAGCTAGCGAAAAAGAGTATTTGGTATTGGGACTGTCCTGGTAAACCAAGGAAACACATTTTCTGTTAACAATGACAACAATAAAATAGCTGACATTGAGTAAATGCCTAGGGTACCCAAGCACAGTTCCTATGTATAAATCCTTAGCACAATCCTAGAAGATGTACACTATTAATAGCTTCATTTTACCAATGGGGAAACCAAACTATTAATGGTCAAGAAACTTGCCCCAAGCTCCCACAGGTAATAAGCAAGGAGAGTCAGAATGTCAATCTAGCTTATACCCTTAATTACCAATGCTCTGCCAGCTCTCACATCGTTGCCAACTAAATCTCTGTTTTCACTTTCCCTTTGCTTGGATTTCAAACATTACTCTGATGTACAAACATGTCAATAACACATGTTTAAAAGGATAATAGAGGCGCCTAGGTGGCTCAGTCGGTTGGGCGGCTGACTTCAGCTCAGGTCACGATCTCACGGTCTGTGGGTTCGAGCCCCACGTCGGGCTCTGGGCTGATGGCTCGGAGCCTGGAGCCTGCTTCCGATTCTGTGTCTCCTTCTCTCTCTGCCCCTCCCCCATTCATGCTCTGTCTCTGTCTCAAAAATAAATAAAAATGTTAAAAAAAAATTAAAAAAAAAGGATAATAATTCAGGATACCATACATACCTGATCAATTTAGAAAATTAACAAAAAGCCTTCTACAACTTTATCTCTATGAAAAATGACAAGCTATTCCAACAGTAATATTTAATTGGCAAAATATTGGGCACTGAGTTAGGTCCTATAAACAATATATCAAAGAAATAAAAGCAGACATTTAATACTTAAATAATAGCTAACACTGAATGTACACCATGGGCCAGAAACTGTCCTAACCACTTATATTAGCTCTTTCAGCACAAACAACAACAAACTATGAAGCAAGTGGGGTTTTTTTTATGCCTTTTTATTTATTTTTGAGAGGGAGAGACACACATACATACAGAGCAGGGGAGGGGCAGAGAGAGAGGGAGGCACAGAATCTGAAGCAGACTCCAGGCTCTGAGCTGTCAGCACAGAGCCCGATGTGGGGCTCGAACTTACGAACCGTGAGATCATGACCTGAGCCGAAGTCGGACACCTAACTGACTGAGTCACCCAGGCACCCCTGAAGCAGGTGTTCTTTCCATTCTCATTTTATGGAAGGGGAAGCTTGGGGTGCCTGGGTGGCTCAGTCGGTTAAGTGGCTGACTTCAGCTCAGGTCATGATCTCACGGTTCGTGAGTTCGAGCCCCACAGTGGGCTCAGTGCTGACAGCTCAGAGCCTGGAGTCTGCTTCGGATTCTGTGTCTGCGTCTCTCTCGGCCCTTCCCCTGCTCATGCCCTGTGTCTCTCAAAAATAAACATCAAAAAAAATTTTACAGAAGGGGAAGCTGAAGCATAACAAAGTGAATGAACTTGCCTGGGGCCACAAAGCCAGTAAGGAACAGAACTGGGAATTGTACTCATGCATTTTGCTTCCTGAGCCTGTTGCCCAACACTCCACCACATGGCCTTTCTGGACTTGCTGCCCTGCCCCAAGGACAGACGCACACAATAAAGGATGAAAAGAGATCTGGAAGGTAAGAAGTCAGCATGGGCTGGAAAAGGAGAGGAAGCTGTGGGGAACACGTGAGATATGACCTGGGCCAGGAGGGACAGAGAAGATGGAAGAGCGGGGAAGGTAAGAGGGGCCCAGAGGAGAGGTGCCCAGGAAGCTGCAGAGGGACCGGGAGTGAGCACACCGCCCAGGACAACGACGCTCCCTGCAAACACAGCGCAGCAGCCCCTCTCCTGTATCTGGTGCACCCTCAGTGTGTCAGAGTCAAGTGTCTGCAATGTGAATAAGGAAATGTGGAAGTGGAACTTCAAAACCATGGCAGCTTGAACAATAGTAGAATATCCCCATATATAATTGATGTCATTTCCATCTCCCTTTTACTCACCCACAAAAATGGGCAAGGGATCTCACCCAGGCAGCTCCCTCTCCCCTAAGCCTTCCCCAGTCCTTACCTGGCATCAAGCTTGTCAGTTGGGTTCTTTTGGTACCTGGAGCAGGACTGTGTCTCCCCATGGTCCCATCTGTGACCTCCTCCTTAGGTATTTCAAACCTTAGAGTCAACACCCAGGACATAAATTGGGCCACCATACCAGCAGGGTTGGGGGTCATCCTATGCTGCAGCTCTCCTGGTCTCTCTTGCACTTGTTACATCCATGTAAAACGCAGGCCAGGTCAGCCCAGCTGGGACTCTATCCCACTTTTACGCTTCTAAGTGGGTGAGTAACTTAGGTTAGGGTGTGTGCTACAGATGCAGACAGCTTAGATTTTAGACATGCAGCAGAAGTCTCAAACCTTTACGAAGCCACTTTCTCCAATCCAATTCCAAGACAGGGCCATCAGGCACATGCTCTGAAGCAACTTGCAAAAACAGACAGTAAACCCTGAAGCTCTGTAATACACTTGGTTTCGTGTACAGAGTTCGTGCAGAGGCCAAGGAGGACATTTGGCAGCCTGGGCTTCCTGCAGACACGGGCTCCTCCTGAAATAGATCACCTCCCTGCAGCCAAGGCCATGTGCGGTCAAGATAGGTGGCCTAAGAAAACACAGCACCACTCACAGGGAGGTAAGCAATGTTGATGCCGAAGAGAAACCTTTTCTTGGTCCAAACAAATTCATCCAGAGAACAGCCCATTTCCCTGGACCCACGCCCTAATGCCATTTAGAGGGAAGGTCAGAGGGCTGACTGTGACAGCTGCAAAGGCTAGAAAGTGGAGACTGGTAATTCCTGCACAATCTTGGCAAACACCTTTAAAATTCACATTTCCTCCAAGAATCTAACTTTAGGGAGATTCAAGTTTTATTTCACTTGGAACTCTTTTTTATGCTGAGGACAAATACGCTACATTCTTTTAAGGTTTAATTCTAGGCACTTTGGTTTTAGATTCCAGCGCCCATACATGTTGAAAGCTCCTAAGATTTCAGAGTAGAAATAAGAATCACAGTGGCTCTTAGCACAGAATATACATAACATGGGAACAATCATTATTCAGGTAACTGTCATGGTTTTAATGTTTGTGTAAAATGTTTACCAGTATTGCGGAGGTTAGGGATACATAATAATGAAGTCTATTTTTTTTTTCAAATACATGCTTCTTTTGGGTATATCATTTTTAAAAACTTTCTCTTGATTTACCTGTAGACCTGAGTCTCATTTTGAAACATAACATAAAAAGCTATAGTAGGAAAGTTGCCAAAGGAACTAGAAATTTCTAGTCCCAAAGGAACTAGAAATTCCGAATCCTCCCAAAAGAGCAAAAGCATATTTTTTATATATATACTCATATCCAATTATATTTGTCTATATTTTTCGAAGTAAACATTAGAAAAAATGTAATAATGTCAGTTTGCTAGGTCTTAATTATCTCTGGGTATGATGCCTTGGTTGCCAGAGGGATCTCTAAAATAGCCTCTCAACAAACTGAGGGTTGATGGGCGGCGGGAGGGAGGGGAGGGTGGGTGATGGGTATTGAGGAGGGCATCTTTTGGGATGAGCACTGGGTGTTGTATGGAAACTAATTTGACAATAAATTTCATATAATAAAAAATAAATAACATAACATAACATAACATAACATAACATAACATAACATAACATAACATAAAAAAGTAAAATAGTCTCTCATTCCAGGCAGCTCTCAAAATATGGTGCTCGTGCTGTAGGGGCAGCCCAGGTGTGGTGAAGCAACCACAGGCCGTGGGGTCACACAGAATCCTGGCTCTGTCAGTCACCATCTGGAAGACTCGGCAACCCCTTTAGCCCTCTGGGGTCTCAGGGACCTCAGCCATAAAGTGGTCATCATAATTTCTACCTTGCAAGTTCATCGAAAGGATTTCTTTTTTTTTTTTTAATGTTTATTTATTTTTGAGTAAGAGCGAGACAGTACAAGAGGAGGAGGGGCAGAAAGAGACAGAGGATCAGAAGCGGACTCCACACTGACAGCAGTGAACCCAATATGGGCTCAAACTCACCAACGGTGAGATCATGACCTGAGCTGAAGTCGGAGGCTCAACTGAGCCACCCAGGCGACCCTTGTTGAGCAGATTTCAGTGAGACAAAGTGTGTAAGTGGCTCATCACAGCACCCAGAACACAAAGGCACCCAAAGTAGCTGCTACTGGTGCAGCGATCACACCTCAAATGAAAATTCTAAAACCCTATGGCCTGTATTTCATGGCCACGCACAGAAAAAGGAATGAATCAGTGAATTCAGCTAGGTAAGTACAGAAAAACTCATCTCCCTCAAATTCCACCAGCTCCATCCTTCCCAAAAGGAGAAGGGAGAGAACAAAATATTTTCCTAGAAGACTATGCTATAATTTAACTTTTAACATTCTCATTCACTGGTTTCCTCTAATTCAGTTTGGATACTGAAACCAGATACCCAAATGTGTTGTGTAGGTTGTGCCCACACGAGGTAGGCAGCCAGGTGGAACAGAGGTGGCCTGCAAGGGCTGAAATCCAGTGCATGTGCCCTTCAACAACCCATGAACCCTCGCGCCGGCTGCATCCGCCCTAAGGAGGTGGCAGCCTTTTCCGAATCCTCCCAAAAGAGCAAAAGGTGCCCTCAACTCAAACATCATGCACCCGCCATGCCACACACTCACAGCTTTTTTAACTTCATATAAATATCCGCTATTGGCCAGCAGCAACCTGGACGCTTTTCTTTAATACCCATTAAACAGCTTCATTGTCCTAATGACTTTCACAGCAACTTGCTAAATATAGTGTTTCCATTTTCTTTGCAGCCAATTTTATTTTCTCACGGACATACTATCACAGTGCTGCTACATTTCCAGTCACCAAACCCAGTGCAAAGTGACTTAATGTTAACTAACATCCGTTTCTGTATTAACTCGGCTGAATTTCCCTTGCCCACTCCCCATGGTATTTGATACTGTAGGAATTTCACTCATCATAGCAAATTTTAAAAATTCTTAAATCATAGAAGTCTTAACACTGTCTTTACAATCCCCAGCAGTATCAGGGCCAGATGTGGGACTGTCAAACACATTTTTACTGTCCTAAACTGAACTCAAGCCAAACCGAATCCTTTGAAGTTTTCCAGTCTACGTACAGTTTTCAGATTCTAGAGGTTTTATACACGAGACTGAATTGTCAGCAGGGTAACCAAGAAGTCCAGTGTTCCTATTACTAAGGAGCTTGCCGGAACCTGGGACTTCCAGTGATGACATTAAGAAAATCCTGGGAGGGGACGCCTGGGTGGCTCAGTCAGTTAAGCATCTGACTTCAGCTCAGGTCATGATCTCACAGCTTGTGAGTTCAGGCCCCACATCGGGTTCTGTGCTGACAGCCCAGAGCCTGGAACCTGCTTCCGATTCTGTGTCTCCCTCTCTCTCTCTCTCTCTCTCAATCTCTCTCTCTCAAAAAATAAACATTAAAAAAAAGCTCACACTCTGTCTCTCTCTCTCTCTCAAAAAATAAACATTAAAAAAAAATTTTTTTTTAAAAGAAAGTCCTGGGAAAACCAGAGTGAGCTGGTCATCATCTAGCAGGTTAGCAGGGCACAGTAGAATTAATTGCTATCAACCAAACCATTCGTTCTGCAAAATCTCAAAGAATATAATTGGTTTCTTTCTCTTGCCTTGGGCAGCCACACCCACATGCGTGTATACACACGTACATACATACACACACACACACACACCCCTCTACCACCACCACATGTACCCTCTTACCCATGACACGATTCCTTATAAATAAGAGTTTAATCAAAAACAAGTCTTTCTCTGGTGGAAGATATTTACTAATTGACTGATCTGGTTAATTCTGAAAATATGAGAACTAGAATTTTCTCACCCACACTTTCCAGCTGTCAGATAAATCTTTACTACCTGGATAAACCAATATAGGCTATTCTTTATAGTGGCATTTTATTACAGTAACAAAAGGAAAGGGAGGCAGCAAGAAACAAGAATTTAAAATTTCTTTTAACGTTTATTTGAGAGAGAAAGAGAAAGAGAGAGAGAGAGAGACAGTGTGAGCAGGGGAGGGGCAGAGAGAGAGAGAGAGAGAGAGAGAGAGAGAGAGAGACAGAATCTGAAGCAGGCTCCAGGCTCTGAGCTGTCAGCGCAGAGCCCAACACGGGGCTCAAACCCACAAAGCCACAAACCATGCCCTGAGCCAAAGTCAGAAACTTAATTGACTGATTCACCCAGGCATCCCAG
Source organism: Lynx rufus (assembly GCF_022079265.1). Classification (NCBI taxonomy): domain Eukaryota; kingdom Metazoa; phylum Chordata; class Mammalia; order Carnivora; family Felidae; genus Lynx; species Lynx rufus. The sequence goes on from NW_025814889.1 coordinate 62,697,861, forward strand.
AAACAAGGGCTTAATAACCACTAAGACTGTAAAGAATTCACTACATATGCAATCAATGGAACTGTAATGACTTTATTTACTAGACTATAAAGCTGCCTGGTTGATTACAGTAGAGTTGATATTTTAAGCGCTAAATTCAAATCAAACTTATACCAGTAATTAAAAGGAATTTAACAGTCTTGATTTTAAAATGCATCATATCCATAAATGACAGACACAGTAATACCTAAAATGATCAATCTTAGTTATAAACAAACAGAACCAAACATTCAAGCAAATCTCAAGGTCCAAAATCTCGTGGCCTGTAATTCTGATATTTATCTCTTTATACTCTGCGTTATGTAAACATCACAAATTCATCTTTATTTTTAAATACCAGTGATACTTAATTTAAAAGTTTATGAAAGTTTTTCTCTACTTATATGCCCCTCTTTTTTATTGTCTTTTCCTTGTATGCAAGGTTTAATGATGACAGAATTATTTAAAATCATTCCCATTGTTTTTAAACACTAAGGTTTCAATTTCCTGAGCCCTATTACTAAAAACACCATACTAAATAAAGCTAAAAGCAGAGTTTTCCACCGTTCAGTGATCTCCTACTCAAGTAGAAGAACCACATTATGAATATGAAGGAAATACTTTAGACTGACAAAAACAACAGACGTTCATCATGAAGAAAACAAACTCCAGAAGAATCTATTTTGACACATCTCTTGCCCAAGTAAGAAACCGTGGTCCCTCTGCCATGGTCACTCAGTGATTTGTTTCTAGGGGTCCCATCTACACTCTACCTCCAAGCCCAATAGGCCAATTCCAGGAGTAACAAACCAGGCACAGCCTCTCTTCAAGATGTGGCAGCCGGTGAAATTCTATTAGGCAGGTGATTAAGAATCATGCTTGATCGCAATTTCTCTAACAAGCACTTTATGAGAAACCGATAGAAAGTGGGTACCCCCAGGTGGTCAACTGAAGCGTGTCCCGGACATGTGGATGCATGCCTTAAGCGAGGCCTCACCAGTGTGGACAGCTGGGGAATCATTAAGTCCTGACAGAGCTGGCTGGTATGCTACAGTGAACGAAAAAGAAGAACATCTTGTCCTCATATAATATGATTTGGTTGAGAACTAAAATAAGACAATTCACATGAGGCCCTTCTGGTCCTTTGTGAGAAAAGAGGTACAGGCAGGGAAACATACCCATCTGCCTAAAATCATTTACCGTTCCAGAACCCTTAGGATTTTTCAGGTCCACCTTCAAGAAAACAGCATAAAAATATTAACTGACATCTAATTTTGCTATGTTCTTCTTTCTTAGCTAGTTCAATCTAATGGATTTCAGGATCGAGGTTATTGCAAATAAAATGAAAATCAAATTTGCAGCATGAATAACCCCTCTCCTGCATGGCTGTTCTGCACACTGGATTGTTTTTGTTTTCGTTTCTTTGTATTTACACCATATCTGCACAGTATCAATGAGCCTATTCTCTGATAGACACTTACCTTGCAATTACTTCAATATACATAAAATGTGCCCTTAAAATACTCAGAGGACCACAAGCAATCCAAATAAGGTAGGTGAACTAATCCATATTGGATGAGCCATTTTTACACGAGATGATTTAATTTTTTCATTTGCTAAAGACAACCACTTCTATCATTATACTATTCTACAATCTTAATAAACAAATATTTCTGCCATATTCAGAAACTCATCTCCTAAACAACTTCCTCTATTGGTTATACATACAAAAATCAGAGATGAACAAAAATTGCTTATGAGCGACCAAAACTGATGTTTCCAACACCCAGTCATCCAGGTTTCATCCCTGAAGCAAAATCAAACCAGGCAGAAATGTTGCCACAGAGAAGTACACCGTCACAGCAACTGGCTTGCTGTTCCCCAGATCCTGTTTACTCTTCTTCCTGAGCACATAACTTCTCTGCTTCACTGACGGTTAGAAACGGCCACATGACTGAGTTCCAGCCAGAGGAAGGTGAGCGGGAGTAACAGGCACAACTTCCAGGTCTGGCCCTTATCATCTTCCTGCATCGGAACACCTCGGCATTTTCCTCTCCCTCCTTCATGCAGCAAGCCCAGAAGCTGAAGTCACTGCTTGAAGATACAGAGTCACCAATGGAGGGAACCTGGGTTCCTGAATCACAGTGTGGAGGTAACCTGCCCACCAATCAGGAACATGTAGTTCAGACTTAATGTGAGGAAGAAATAAACTTCTATCACATGTAAGCCATGTTCGTGGCTGGTGTTATCTCACCAAAGAGAGATGCCAGTAGCAAGAAGTGGCATCTAAAAGCAAGGAGAGATCTACAAATTCATCTTTGGAAACAAATCTGAGATATTCTAAGGAATTTATGTAAGGAACATTAGCGTCTCACTATTTACAAATACATACTAAGTTTTTGACAACTAAAACAGAATACAGTGTTGGCATGGGCTCTCCGTGAGACAGACAAAATGGTCGACTTCTCATGGGAGTGAAAATTTGTGTAATCCCATGGACTTTTTTCTGAATAGCAGTTTGGCACCATACAGCCAAGCCTAAAACACTTTCCCAACCTTTGGTAATCACACTCAAATCAGAAATGCACAGAATGAATTATGTTCACATCAGTGAAAAACTGGGAACAACCTAAATATCTAATTATAGGGGAATATTAAATAAATGTTACCATCACCAAACATTGGAATAACACCATTTAATCATTTGAGATTATGTTTAAAGAACACTTATGTATTTATTATTTTTGAAAGAGACAAAGAACGCAAGCCATGTAAGGGACAGAGGGAAAGAGGAAGAGAGAGAGAGAGAGAGAGAGAGGGAGAGAGAAAATCTTAATTTTTTAAGCAGGCTCCACACTCCAGCATGGAGGTCAACACAGGGCTTGATCCTATGACCCTAGGATTATGACCTGAGTCAAATCGAGATGGATGCTCAACCAACTGAGCCACCCAGGCACCCCTAAAAGAATATTTAAAGATATGTATAAACACTCATACATTGTTAAATAAATATAAAAGAAGACAATCAAGAAGCCCACACAATATGAATGAATCCAGTTAAAGTGTGTGTAAAAGACTGGTGAGCTATGCACCTGTTACTGACCGCATGTTTGTATCCCTCTACTGAATTCATGTGTTGGAATTCTAGTCCCTAGTGTGATGGTGTTTGGAGATGAGGCCTTTGAAAGGTGATTCGGTCATGAGAGTGGAGCCTTCACAGTGGGATTGGTGCCTTTAGAAGAAGACACAGGAAAGAGCTTCCTCCATGCTTTCTGTCATGTGAGAATACAATGAGAAGGTGGCCGTCTGCAAATCAGGAAGTCAATGCTCACCAAGAACTATATCTGCCAGCACCTTGATCTTGGACTTCCCAGACCCAGAACTGTGAGAAATAAGTATCTGTTGGTTAAACCACCTAGTCTAGGGTAGTTTGCTAGAGCAGCCAAGTAGATTAAGGCAGTGCCAAAACACTAATTGAGGTTACCCTTGGATATTGATATTAGGCATGCCTTTTCATGTCTTCTTCATAATTTTCTGTAGTTTGGAATTTTTCAGCAGTTAACATGAAATACTTTTATAATCAGCAAAAAAGGCAATCAATTCCATTATTTAAAGATTTTTTTTAAGGAAAGTTAAAAATAAGGAAAGAGGGGCACCTGGGTGGCTCAGTCAGTTAAGCGTCCGACTCTCGATTTCGGCTCAGGTCATGATCTCATGGTTCATGGGTTCGTGCCCCACATCGGGTTCCACACTAACAGTGTGCTTGGGACACTGAGACAGCCTGCTTGGGATTCTTTCTCTCCCTCTTTCTCTGTCCCTCCCCCTGCTCGTCTCTCTCTCTCTCTCTCTCTCTCTCTCTCTCTCTCAAAATAAAGAAATACACTTAAAAAAAGAATAAGAAAAGATATGGGCAGCTGGGTGGCTCAGTTGGTTGAGTATCTGATTCTGGATTTTGGCTCAGGGAAAAGATATGGGCACCTGGGTGGCTCAGCAGGTTAAGCGTCTGACTCTTAATTTTGGCCCAGGTCATGATCTCACAGTTTGTGGGATTGAGCATTGCACTGGGCTTTGTGCTGACAGCATGGAGCCTACTCGGGATTCTCTCTCTTCTGTCCCTCTCCCACCCACTCACGGCATGCCTGTGTTCTCTCTAAAATAAAATGAAATAAAATAAAATAAAATGAAATAAAATAAGATAAAATAAAATAAAATAAAACAATAAGCTAGAATCTTTAAAGAACTGAAGGCCAAAGAGAAGACAAAAGGAAATCCTTTGGGCCATCTCAGTGATTCTTAAGGAGCTAACTATTATAACAGTTGCTCAATAAGCAATGTTTATAATGATGATCCTAATATACTAGGGTCTAGGATACATTATTCAGTTAAAAAAAACAGCAGAAAAGTGTATATTATATGCTAACATTTATCTAAGATGGGAGGATGGGGGGTATATTTTAAATTATAGCTAACACTAGAGATGAGAAGGAAAAGGAGGAAGAGAAGGAAGAAAGAAGAAAGGACTACCTATAGGTGAAGTGAGGTGACAGGGCAGGGAGGATTGGGACAGGCCTCTCTGAGTACACCTTATTTTGCAAATTTAGAAGCAGTGTTTATAGGGTTATAAAAGAAATTAAATCCAAGAAAAAAATCCTTCAAAATCAAAAGCAACATGAAACAAACAAGTCAAAACTACACAAAAAGGAACTATATCAAGTAAGTTTAAAACACGGGAATTTTACTGTATATACCTAGTACTATATACTTTAAAAGCAAAAAGCATTATAAAAAATTCACAAGCTACTTTTAATAATCATATTGTTTCTGGTAATGTTGGTATTGTTATTTTGAGACTGTTACATGAGTAACGTAGGATAAAAAGGATAAAACAAATACATAATTATACCTGTGTTGTTAGGAACCAGAATTTTCAGTGGCAGCAAGAGACGTACCATCAATGAGGTTAGGTAAATATCCTTGTAGTTCCAAATTTTAGCTGAAAGTGTTAGCTAGGGTGCAATGGGAAGTTACCCAAATAAGAGGGTTGCAAGCCATCAGGAGAAAGGAGGAGGGGAAAGGACAAAAGCAGGGGAAAGGATGTTTTGCAAAACCAAAAGTTCCAGCCAAGGAGTAGCTCAACTAGGTGTTTCTCCTAAGAGCCCCCTGCTAGGTGTGTTTCACCTAGAGTGACTTACATGAGCCAGTTCGAGCCAGACTGGAGCTGGGGACCTGTGCAGTAACCCCCCGGAGTTCCTCAAGTTACCTTTAGTCCATTATAAAACTAAGACCCACCCCCTATGGGTGGGGTTTTCTGCCATTTTTTGAACATGGATACATGCACTAGCATGCTGACATCCTAGCATGCACAACTGAGCCCAATTGTTTATGCAAGCTCCCTGCCCCCATGCCCCACACACCCAATAAAAGCTTCCTGTACTAACCCCATGGGGAGACAGTGCTTCTGAGACAAAGAAACTGAAGGGACCCCATAAGAGACTGCTTTTCTGGCTCCTTTAATTACTTCTATTCTTGCTAGGACCTATACCCCTGCCTTACACACACCTTATAGAACAGAAAATGCATGTCCTCCTTGTAAAGGTCAAGGTGTTAATACTTCTTTAGAGTCTTCCAGCACAATAGTTAACATCTAAGGAGTGATCAGGCAGGGTCTCTGGAATGTTTTCCAAGACAGCTGACTCACCAAGACCCCCTGGATCTTGGGCTTAAGTGACTTACAGAGATCACCTTAACACTCATCTTTGTTCTTGGATGCCTGAGAAGATAAGTGCACTGGACCACAATCCTCAATAAAACCCCAGACCCCAAGCAAAGTCAAGACTCACTCGCCTCTCCTTTCCCAGATGCTCCTTCTTTATCTGCCCTCCATGCGTTCAACAAACTGCTCTCACTTCCTCTTCACTCACGTTTGATTTCTATTCTGCCTGAAGCAAAGGACCCTCTTCTCCTTGGACCCAGTCAGCCTGCATCACTTTGAGACCTATCTCCCTGTCCCCTTACTTGCAACAATAGTAACAAGTTCTTTGCTTTCAACATTTCCTTGAATTGTGTTCAGTTTGATTCACCCCAACCAGAAAACCACCCTGAGTTCAGTTAAAAGAATCAGAATGAACTCATTACCTGTTTTCATATTTTTTTTAAATTTTTTTTACCGTTTTTTTTTTTATTTTTGAGACAGAGAGAGACAGAGCATGAGCAGGGGAGGGGCAGAGAGAGAGGGAGACACAGAATCTGAAACAGGCTCCAGGCTCTGAGCTGTCAGCAAGCACAGAGCCTGACGTGGGGCTCGAACTCATGAACCGTGAGATCATGACCTGAGCCAAAGTCGGACGCTTAACCGACCAAGCCACCCAGGCGCCCCACCTGTTTTCATATTTTAAAGATAATTGATTTTGACAGAACTTGCCACTGAAAAGGCCTGGAGACACAGTGAATTATCCACTAGCAATAAGTACCACAAATGCCCTGATTTTGTTCCTAAAAATCATTCCCAAATAAAAGAAACCAAAAGCTCTTTGGAGAAGTGGATGTCTCTAGGTCTGGAGTAGAGAATGAATAAGATAAACATGGTATATCTAGAATAATAGGGAAGAGAACTGAAGTCACATCGAAAGGCCTTAAAGGCCAACTTGAAGAAAGCTTCACCAAAATGGGCATTTGAACATCAACAACAGAACCGGCAAATAAAGTTGAAGAATCAAGTGTTTGTCCTGTGTTGCCTATACAAACTGTATCCTCAGGATAACCAAATATTTCATGGAGGAATGTTTCTCTTGATAGATATTCTAGCAAATAAATGAGGAGAGAATGATAGAATTAGAATAGCACATTTTTCAATCCCTACTGAAATAATGGGTCTAGGTATATCGTAACTCACTTCTCCTGAAAATATGTAACGCTGTCTATGAAGTATTCTTACCCAAAATAGAAAACCTGAATGCAATCAAACTTCTAAATCCATCAATTTACGGGAAATATAGTGGACTGACGAACTGATATGTTCTTCAACTGATATGCTGACATCATGGAGATGAAATCAGCAAAAGGCAGACTATGGGAAGCATCACAAAATGAAAAGAAAAAAAAAAGTAAAGAAAACAAAACAAAACAAGGCAAAATTGTGAACTGCAAAGCATTCTCAGCATCACACTGCATTCTAGCAGTGGACTGAGACCTGACTCAACTTCTAACAACCTAACACCGAGTTCTTGGAATGAGCCAGTCCCCTTTTAAGTTCCTCTCCAGAAGATCAGAGTTGTCAAAGGATTTCATGTTTGTTCTAATTAACATCTTAAGATAAGCTCCTGACCTGCCTTTCTTAGAACATTTAATAAAAAGGGTAAATAACTGTCAATCCTTCCTCAAGTCTTTTTGAGATGCAGCAGAAGCATCTCCTACAACCCAGGAGTATCTTTCTCAGGGATCTGAGAACCATTCCTGTAATACATTATCATCAGAAAGGACAGGGCCTCTGTCTCCCACTCTCTGCAGGGGGTTAAAATCCTCATTTCAGTTACTGCTAGCTGGCAAACACCACTAGCCTGACCGCATTTACACTGACCAAATCTTCGCGATTTTCCAGTTGAGTCTTCCCCCTCTCTCCCACCTCATTCTCCCTTTAAAATCACCCAGTCACCTTTGCATAAATTGGAATGGGGTTCAGCTCTTTTAGTAACTAAATGAAATCTGTTTCTATTGCTTCAATATCCAGCTGTATTTATCTCTGATAAAAGCAAACTAACAAACTCAAAAAGAACAGCATTGGAAAGGAGAATTTATGGATTAACAGACACTTTAGAGGCTTATCAACCAATTGCAAGGTACAGATGGACATTACTTGTATTCTGTCTAGAACAAGTGAAAAAGTATCAAAAGGTGAAATGTAATGACTAATTAGCAATTTGATGTATTAGGAATTAGTGTTCTTTTAGATATGACAGTGCCATTACGGTTGTGTTTAAGAGAAGAGTCCTTATATTTTAGAGCCCTACTGAAATATGTATATATGAAATTACATGATGTCTGGAAACTTGATTCAAAACAATTTGAGTGTGGAGAAGGTACTGTTAATCATTAAAGAAAAGTAAGGTTCATTATACAGTTTTATCTAACTTTGTGCAGGTTTGGAATTTTCCATAATAGTTGTTATTTTTTAATTAGGAAAGTCATATGACAAAGGGCTAGCATCTATAGTATATTAAGAACTCTCAAAACTCCACGCTTAAAAAAAAAAAGGCAACCCAATTAGAAAATAAGTGAAGGACATGAAGTGACATTACATTATGAAATATATATGTTTCATAAACATATGAAAAGGTATTCAATGTCACTCAGCATTAGGGAAAGGAAAATAAGACTACAGTGAGATAACACTATGTATCTTAGAACAGCTAAAATTAAAAAACAGTAACAATACCAAATGATGAGAAGGATCCAGAGAAACGGGATCTCTCCTACGTTGCTGGAGGGAATACAACGCAGTACAGCCAGTACGGAAAATAGGTTGGCAGTTTGTTTAAAATCTAAATATACACTTACCAAATGACCCAGCAACTACTCTTTTGGGGCATTTAGACCAGAGATATGAAAATTTATGTCCACATAAAACCTGTACATGAATTTTCACAGTAGCTTTATTACAAATAAGTTTTTCAAATAAAATTATTAAATTTTATTACAAATACAAATTTCATTGTATTTTCAAGCTGAAAACCAAAACAAAAAAACTCAAAACATTCTTCAATAGGTGAAGGTTAAAAACTGTGGCCCACCCATACAGCAAATCCATAGGCTATAATTCTACACAGCAATAAAAAAAGGAGTAAACTATTGACATACACAACTTAAGTGGGTTTCAAAGACATTACGCTCAAGAAAAAAAAAGCCAACCTCAAAAGGCCACATACCATATGATTACATTAATATAACCTTCCTGAAATGACAAAATTATAGAGATGGAAAACAGATTCATGGTTGCCAGGGTTTAGGGCTGTTGGCAGGGTAGAGAGCAGGTACAACTACAAACAGCATAAGAGACATCTTTGTTGATAGAATAATTTGGTATCTTGATGCTTATAATTTGGTATCTTGATGCTTATATGAATCTACAGGTATGATAAAAACAACTTAGAACTATATGTCAATTTCCTGTATTTGATACTGTAGTATGGTTGCATTCTAAGTAACCTTTAGGGGTAACTTGGTGAAGGGTGAAGGGGACCTCTCTGTGCTACATTTGCATCTCCCTGTGAATCACAAAGTGTTTAAAATAAAAACCTTTTTAAAAGTCCAGGTAATCTAATCCTAAATCCCATGTATATCTCCCTGTGCCATACTACCTCATCAATGAAGAACATTAAGCTCAAAACATGAACAGGTGCTAAAAAAGAAAAACAAAAAACCAAAAAACCTCACAGGTGCTCATGCAGCCAGCACAGCGGACACCCAGGACTCCAAGATGGTGTCAGTCATAGCTGTGAAAGAGAAGCAACCCATGGAGAGCTCCATGGAGAGCTCCAAGTTGGATACTGATGGGGGATACCACCCCTAAAGGCATTGCTGGAGCATTTGAGGTTATTGCCATTGTCACAAGTATGTCAATGTGAAAAAAGGGAGGGTTGCTAGGATTTCTACACTTGATCTTAGTCCAAAGGCTGAAAAGCGATTCTTTTTTTTTTTTTTTTAATTTTTTTTTTCCACGTTTATTTATTTTTGGGACAGAGAGAGACAGAGCATGAATGGGGGAGGGGCAGAGAGAGGGAGACACAGAATCGGAAACAGGCTCCAGGCTCTGAGCCATCAGCCCAGAGCCCGACGTGGGGCTCGAACTCACGGACCGTGAGATCGTGACCTGGCTGAAGTCGGACGCTTAACCGACTGCGCCACCCAGGCGCCCCTGAAAAGCGATTCTTGACTGGGAATTCTAAATGATTTTGAACTACTGCCCTTCTTACAAGGAGCTCAAATATGAGTGGTTAAACAAGTACCAGTGAAAATGGCTCAGTGTGGCAGGTGCACTCTGCATTCGTGACCACGACCTTTGCCTGAAACCCCCAAATCCTTTCATATCCCAACTGAGAATTAAATCCCAATAAAAAATGACTGGCACCAAAATAAAACAAAAACAAAAACAAAACAAAACAACTCCCAATAACTCATAGATTCACCATCTGAAGTTCCCTTATTTTGAAAAGGAGCTAGCTAGCATAGGCTGGATTTGGTTACTGTTCTCAGCATCTGAATTATCAGAACTTCTGGCTTCCTTCCTTTAATATACCAAGTTTAGGATTCGATTGCCCAGAGGGTTTCAAAGTGCATAGGGTTTACAACTGAAATCAATGGAAAATTTGACTATTAAGAAGCTAAGTCAAACTTACTTATATCACTCTTCCCCAAAAGCATCCAGAAACTTAATATAAGACCTCAAAAACTACAAGAGAGAAGATGTGTAAAATTGGGATAAACATCGTTATTCTAAGCCAGAGAGAAGTAATTTAATGAAAACCCTCAAACATCTGAACCTAAATTATACTCACTCAAACTCCCCATAGACCTCAACAGCTAAAAACTGACATGTGTATATATATATATGGAACAGTCAATTGTGTGTAACATAAATAAACACTAAATCATAGTCTCTCTTGTTGGGGCGTTTCTGAAAAGTACTGCTAAATGTAACTGTACAATTTTCTCTTTCAGACAATTCAAAAGTTCAAAGAAAACAGAAAGCCCAACACAAGAAGGGAAATAATAAAAACATACCTGAAAGAAGCTAAGCGCGCAAACAACCTCTCCTAATTATTAAACAGTTGAGATGTTTTCACTAACAGGGCAGTCTACAGGGAAACTGAAAATAATTTCTTTCTCATCACTTTGAATAGGAAAACAAATGTAGCGTTAGTAGAACAGAGCAGTCAAAAAATAAACACCAATTTTCCATTTTCACTCTTTTTCTGGGTAAAACATGGGATTTCCAGAGCAGCTCTTAATGACCAGTTAGAGTAAAAGGAGGCTAAAAAGAAAACTTGAGCCTTGTGAACTCTTAACAGCTTGAGTAAAATTAATAGTAAATAATTTCAAACACACTTTCTCATATCAGAGGAAATATACATAGTGTAATCTCATTTGACTATACACATCACATCCAAAAATGATATTTGTGACAACAACAAAAAGATGGCCTTCTCTTTCTTCTTAATCCTAAATTAGTACTAAATTGCTTTGAACAAAGGCACATCTGTTTCACTTCCTAATGTTAAGAAATACCAAAAGGAGGGTCATTGGGAAATGTTTTTTGTTTTTGTTTTTTTTTTTTTTATTTTTTTTTACCTTATTTCTCACTCTTCTAAAGCTACGTTGATCAGACCTCAGTGTGAATGGTGTATAAGTTCTCTGGTTCTAGAGTCAGGTAGATCTGGCTTCAAATATTGACTCTGCTACTATGAGCTATGAGTTGTAGTGAGGATTAAGTGAGAAAATACAGTGAGAACACTTAGCATAAGGCATGGGGGACTCACACACACACACACACACACACACACACACACACAGTAGGGTATCCTCATTATTTCCTAACTGTGTTATTGCAAATGACTGGTTATAACGGACATAAAGAATTTTTCCAACTCAGTAGTTACACAGAAAACATGCTAACATGCCCCTTGTTGTTCCGATGTGCCATGCTTTTTTTTAAATAAAACTCCAAGAACATTTTCCTTTCTGTTACAAACAGTGCTTTTCTACTGCCCATCTAAGAAACTTTTTAAAAAGAGCAATTGGGCATAGGATGATAAGATCATATCTTTTCAATACACATTTTTATTTCTACAAGTAAAATGCATTCACAGACATTGTAAATGAAATGCTGTTCAACACTAAGAAAAGATTTCCCTGACTCAAATATTTATCATTCCGTGGTAGCAAATTAAATGAACTTGTGCTCTATTGTTGGCACAAAGGTTCAGAAAACAAATTCCCCGGCTTAGTATAAAACAGTCTACAACTCAGAATTTATTTATTTTAATGCTTATTCATTTTTGAAAGACAGAGAGAAACAGAGCACAAGCAGGGGTGGGGCAGAGAAAGAGGGACACACAGAATCTGAAGCAGGCTCCAGGCTCTGAGCTGTCAGCACAGAGCCCGACGCTGGGGCTTGAACTCATGAACCACGAGAAAATAACCTCAGCTGAAGTCGGACGTTTAACTGACTGAGCCACCCAGGTGCCCCTACACTCCGGAATTTAAAACTGCCATACTTGCTTCTATGTAATTTTTCACATGATTCTTTGTTCATATGCAATGGTATAGTGTCCCTTGTTCCCAATTTACTATAAAAAGAAAAAACCTTTCCATGAAGCAATATAACATCCAATAAACTAATAGTAAATGTAATACATAAGGATTTCTGTGCTTAACAATTCATTTTTGCTTTGCTACCTAAATTAAACATCAGTTTTTTAAAAAAGACAGAAAGAAAAGAAATCCCATTCTATAATACTTATGGTTCTAAAAAAAATTTTTTTTTCACAAACCTGACTACTGATTCTAAAAGAACAAATTAGTTTTGTAAGAGGCATTATTTTCTATTGAAAACACAGCCATCAACTAGAAGAGATGAAGAGGTCTAGTGATGCAAAATCACAAGTAATATTACTGAAAACCTTGGTAAATGAATACAATTTTTTACTGAAAACTGTTTTTAAGTGTTATGCTATATATTCTGACAAAAACTTCATTGGGAACCACAATACCAAAATTAAAATCAAGCAAACTCAAACTTCCTAAATGGGTTCCCTCTTTTATAAACAAAGCAGGCTAAGACACCCACAGAAGGTACACAAACTACTCTTGTACCTCACGTTCACTATGGTCTAAGATAATAGTCTATGTTACATGGCAAGATTATCAAAAAAAGGTGAACCTGGGGTGACTTTTCTTGGCCCTGAAAGATCCAGTACCACCCATTCAACTTTCAATGGCTATTGAATTTTAACTAAACTCAATCCAGCATCTGCCCAAGTCACTAAATTAAAACTTCTACTAAGGTCATCAAACAAGTGAATACCCTGAACCACATTCAGTCTGTATCTTACTGGACATCTTAGCTACATGTGGCACTGTTCACCAAACCTGTCTTGGAAATATCTCTGCCATCTTGGATTCTTTAAAAATCTTCACCATGAGTTCCCTTTACACATTTCTCTCTCCATCCTTTCTGAAGGTCTTCTGTGGCTTTTCTTCTTCTACCCACCCCTAATATGCCATTTTTAATTAGCACATTTTATTCTTATATTAAACACTAATCTCTTAATGATCTCATTCACTTTCAGGATTTTAAATGGCATATATATGCCAACGCCACCCAAATAGTGGAGTGCTGGTAAACTGGCTGGGGCGGGGTGCGGTGGAGACAAAGCAAAGTGGAAGGAAAGATTGATTTGTATCATTTGCTAATTTCTGTGGTGGATATACTCCCTCCATGGCTGATTTCAAGCTACCCATGTGATGGCACTGAAATGAAGTTGGGAAGAGATACCCATAATGGGCTCTGTGAACTAGGAAATGCCTGTTCTTGGTACACATGCTCCAACCCACATCTCTGCCAAACACCAACCCTGAGCATCAGTTTCCCACATCAAACCACCTGTCTCTGAATTTTCAGAGTTTCAACTTCTGCTTTCCTTTCTAAATCTCTTCTCATTCTCTGTTATACCCAGCCTAGAAGTCAGACAATTATCTTTGATTCCTCCTTTTCATCATCCACAAACTCTTTTCCAGCTAGGACAGTCTTATCTCCATATAAATTAATGGAAGTTTCCTTTTTGTGTCTTATTGCTATTTCACATGAAATAAATGGATATATTTACCCAAATCTGGAGAGTTTACGTGGTATGACACGCATTAAAATAGGAGTCATAGCGTATTTTAATATATATGAGTCTATTTTGGCATAAATAAATATGCAAAAAATGGGGGAGAAAGGAAAGCTCTTCCTAACAGTAGAAAGCCAATAAATACATATACAAGGAATGACAGAAGAAGAAAATCGCCATTTAGCAACCATAGCAGTCGTAAGTGAATTGAGCAAGAAAATATTAGTGGATTCTAAAACCAGTGGGTAGAAGGAGATTTACAGTCTCAGGGTATATCCCCACAATGTATTTATTAATTACAAAAGGGAGGAAGGTAGATTCACAGTAGAGAAACACAGTACGTACCATCTTATTTTTATCTCATTTATTTATTTATTTATTTTGACACAGTGCAAGCGGGGGAGGGGCAGAGAAAGAGGGACAGAGGATTTGAAGCCCGCTCTGCGCTGACAGCAGTAAGCTTGATGTGGGGCTCAAACTTACAATGAGATGATAACCTGAGCCGAAGTTGGACACTCAACCAACTGAGCCACCCAGCTGCCCCCGTACCATGTTAATTAAATGATCCAAGGTAACATGATACCCGTAACGGGACAAATTGACACCGTGTGTCTCTTGGTATACTGCAATGAGAATACAACATCATTTCTGTTGTATTCCTGACAAAAATACATGATCTGAATCTAATTATGAGAAAGTATCAGACCCAAACTGAGGAACACTTTGCAGAGTACGCGGCCCTGTACTTACAAAATGCCTCAATGTCAAGGAGAGAGAGAAGGACTGATGAATTGTTCCAGATGAAGGGAGGGGTAAAAGACATGACAAGTGAATATAACACATGATCTGGGATTCCTTTTGCTGTAAAACATATTATTAGGATGACTGATAAAAATCAAATTAGGTCTGTAGGTCAGAAAATAGTATTGTTGCAACATTAACTTGCTGACTGTGATAACTGTTCTGTAGTTATGGAAGAGAATGCATATTGGTCAACTAGAGACGCCATGACAAATATTGAAGATTGGGTGTCTTAAACAACAAAAATTTATTTTCTCACAGTTCTGGAGGCGTCACATCCACGTCCAGGTCCAGCAGGGTTAGTGTCTGGTGAGACCTCTCTTCCTGGCTGCAGACAGCTGCCCTCTCACTTGTCTTAGTTTTCCTAGGTCCTCACTGTCTCCTAGCTTAATGGCTATCTTTGGAAATCAGTCCCTCCCATAAAACAATTTGCAAACTGACTCATCTCCTAGCCTCTTAAGAGAAATTCCTTTCTTTTGGTAATAGGTGGTAAAAGGGCTTGGTACTAAATTCCAGTGAAGAGAGTAATGCACTCAGAGGAAAACAATGACTGTAATCAGCACATCCTTTGTTTTAAATGCAATGCTTTCTTATGAGACAAGATGGAAGGTAAGGTCTTTGCATCTCAAAACAGGCTAAACCAAGCACCAGGCAATATAGGAGATAGGAAACTCAATTTATTTAAATCTCAATTACTAAAGCATATTGCTTTTGCATCTTATATATGAAGTGTGACAATAAAGTAATGAAATCACTTTTTTATTTGGTTCATAAACTGGCACTGATGGAAATCCCAAAATAAGATTGAGGAATTGTAAAATGGATGGAATAAGTTTATAGCCGAGATCATTCATTTCAAAGTATATAACCCTCATTGAAATACGTAAGCTCTGATCTATTTATTAAAACTATGTCATAGTACTTGATCTTCACAGCTCATATATACACATATATGAATTTGGTGATAAACAGAACTAAACTCTGAAGCGTATGTGTGTTTT
Organism: Lynx rufus; assembly: GCF_022079265.1. Classification (NCBI taxonomy): domain Eukaryota; kingdom Metazoa; phylum Chordata; class Mammalia; order Carnivora; family Felidae; genus Lynx; species Lynx rufus. The sequence continues at coordinate 62,713,567 of NW_025814889.1, forward strand.
CCTATTCTTTGAATTAAAAAAAAAAGTCTTTCAAATTTGAATATACATTTTATTTTACTACATTTTAGAAAAATCTTTATGTCAACCCTTGAGACCAGGATAAAATAACTGGCTTAAGATAAAAACTGTTTTTGGGGGTGCCTGGCTGGTTCAGTCAGTGGAACATGCAACTTTTGATCTGGGGATTGTGAATTTGAGCCCCACGATGGGTGTAGAGATGACTATAAAAATAAAGAAAATAAAAATTTAAAAACTGTTACGGATTCTTTACCACCATGACCATCACCTGAAGCCAAAACTGAGGAAACAATTCTCAGTCATTCAGGTATTCACATTCACGGGGGAATATCTCAGAAAGTTTCGTATGATGATTATGTGTTAAGTTATATGTTAACAACTCATGAGCCCAAAAGTAAAAAACAAAAAACCCTACTCCCCCAAAATGGTGTCCCAAGGACTGTGATGAAGAAGGCAGAGGTAAAAAAAAAAAAAAAAAAAAAAGCAAGGGCTCCTGCGTAGCTTAGTCAGTTAAGCTTCAGACTTCAGCTCAGGTCATGATTTCACAGTTCATGAGTTCAAGCCCCACGTAGGGCTCTGTGCTGACAGCTCAGAGCCTGGAACCTGCTTCAGATGCTGTATCTTCCTTTCTCTCCCTTTACACATTTAATAAACATTTTAATTTTTAATGTTTATTTATTTTTGAGAGAGAGAGAGCACGTGCGCGCACAAGCGGGGTTGGGGCAGAGAGAGAGGAGACACAGATTCCAAAGCAGGCTCCAGACTCTGAGCTGGGGCAGAGCCTGACGTGGGGCTTGAACTCATGTACTGTGAGATTATGACCTGAGCTGAAGTCGGATGCTTAACCGACTGAGCCACCCAGGCATCCCTAAAAAATTTTTTTAAAGGCAGAGGCAGAGAAGAGCAAAAGTGAGTGTACCGCACATAAAAAAGTTTGTTAATAGGAAGAAAGAACATGAAAATTTGAGACTATCCAGACTCAATGCTATGAGGCTCAGATGGACACCAGTGGCCACAAAGGCCTGATGCTGTGTCCAGAAGGTAGCTGACTGATCACTAAAGGAAAGGCCATAACAGAAGACCTTAATAAATCAAAGAAAGAATCTATGAGTAGATGAAAATGTGCTCTTTCTGCAGAGACTAGACAAGTGTAATGGATAATAACTCAAAAATATTTTCAGTTCATGAGCACATTTTGATCTAAATTAATGATCTCAGTATACATTGCCATTACTCTGGATGGAGAATGTTCAAATTGTTACCAATGTTCTTAATGTACTCATGTCGTTTTTATCTTCACTGATATCATTATGATATGATTTGACTCTCCAAGCAACACAATTTTTCTTTTTAATAAGCTCTTCCTTCTCCTCTCTTTCCCATAATCATGCATCGTTCTACTTCATTCTCATAACCTTCCCTCACCATCTTCTTTATTTCATTTTTGTCCTCAATTCTTCTTACAACCTTTTGCTCTTCTTATTGTGTGTTCTATGTACTTCTTGATTTTTAAAAAATGTGTGACTGAGTCTTGAAGACCAAAGATAGGACTTAAGAGCCAAAGTCTACTTGAATGGCCTCAAAGGACACGCTCAACATCACTAGTCATTAGTCAAAATGAAGTACCACTCGGCACCCACTAGGATGGCTATCATCCAAAAGACAGCCAATAAGAAATATTGGTGAAGATGTAGAATAATTGGAAGCTTCACACACATTACTGCTGGGAAATGTGTACCAGCACTGTCAGTTTGGAACACAGCTTTGCAAAAATGACAACATGACACTTACTGTATAACCCAGCAATTTCTCTCCTAAGTATTTACCCACTCTTCCAAAAACTAAAAACGTATGTCCATACAAATATTTGTTTGCAGTGTACATAGCAGGATTATAAAACCATCCAAATGTCCACTGATTGGTGAGTACATAAACAAAATGAAAACATTTATAAATACTATTTGGCAAAAAAAAAATGATCTATGTTATAACATGGATAAACCTCACAAACCTTCTAAGTTACAGAAATTCGATACAAAAGAATATTTTATTACCAGATTTGCATGCAATGTCTAGAAAGGGCAAATCTATGAAGACAGAAAGCAGATGAGTGGTTGTCTGAGACTGGGGTTGGGGGTAAGAATTGATTGCAAATAATCATGACGGGTCTTTGGGGTGGTGGGGATGTTCTAAAAGTGGATTGTAGGGGCGCCTGGGTGGCGCAGTCGGTTAAGCGTCCGACTTCAGCCAGGTCACGATCTCGCAGTCCGTGAGTTCGAGCCCCGCGTCGGGCTCTGGGCTGATGGCTCAGAGCCTGGAGCCTGTTTCCGATTCTGTGTCTCCCTCTCTCTCTGCTCCTCCCCCGTTCATGCTCTGTCTCTCTCTGTCCCAAAAATAAATAAACGTTGAAAAAATAAATAAATAAAAATAAAATAAAAGTGGATTGTAATAATGTTTGTACAATTCTGTGCAATTATTAAAAAGTATTACGTTGTACACTTAAAATGGATAAATTTTACAGTATATGAATTATGCCTCAATAAAGCTTTAAAATACTCTATATCATTTTTATATAGTAGTGATAAATATCAGCATGACAAGTATCTATTCAGTGGACTCCACTATAAAATTAGAGATATATTTTCATGAAAGAAAAATCTGACAGCCTGGGTTGACAAAGGTGTTAAAATGCCCAGGCAGATTCATAGCATGTTGGATGTTATACTTTATTTCCCGTAGTGTTTAAAGAAAAGATGGAAATGTCCCCTTCATGTAGTATACTCCAGCTTAAAAATGCATCAAATTCAAGCCGTTAGACTATTGATTACATCCTTTTAATATTATTAACAAGTGTATTAAAAATAGCTTATTTTACAAAAATGCTTTCATTCATAAGCCAAGCAGAGCCTGCAGCTGACCTAACTTTGGCATCTTTTCAGAAAACCATTGGTATTCTTTCCATGTTCCCATTATTCATTTATGTCTGTATACTTTGTAATAAATCTTTTCACACAGCACTATAAAGGTCCGTCCCATACCTGACCCACTACACTGTGTAAGCCTCTGGTAGGCAGAAACGATTTCTTCCAAGACTTGCATCACAACTAACATATAATGGCTGCTCAAGGAATTGGTTGAATCCCACATGTATTAGTGTCCTGTGACTGCCATAACAAAGTACCACAAACCTGCCAGCTCAATACCACGGAAATCCGTTTTCTTACTTTTCTGGAGGCCAGAAATGAAGGCGTTGGCAGGGCCACACTCCCTCTGGAGGTTCTTGGGGAGAATGGGATTGACTACAGGCTAATGGGAAAATAGGAAGTAACCTTTTCCATGACCAAAATAAATATAATTCACTAAAACATGGGCCAGCTGCATATTCTTCCTCCATGCTTTCCGATTTTTTCCAAATTTTCCTTTTGATTAAAAGCAGTTATTTCCTATGGTTCCTATAACTTCTACTAGTGTTTTTTCCAAAGGAGGTATACTTAAATATATCATAGACTAGAATAATATATTTTATCTAACTATGAAGCAACACAAAAACAAATTTTGTTCTTTATCTTGACATTTTATCATAGCCTCAGTTTCAGAGTCATCTCTATCTTTTGTCTATGTATTCGTTTATTTAGGGAAAAGATGTGACCAGTCACACACACGTCTAGATCTGAGACACTGCAGTTTATGTAAGTATGGAATTCTACTGGTTTCACTGGGAAGAAGGGAGGGAACAAAAAAGTAATGTATTATTAAATATTTTAAAAATGAGAATAAGTGAAGATGGCCATCAGCTTTTTAAAAGTCACTTCTGGATGTGACTAGAACTAAAAAACCCAATGTCTCCACCTGTGAATTAGACTCCTAAAAAACACTGTAATACACTTCTACGCTCTGTCATCTGAACTTTCAAAGATTTGAGTTACTCTTTAATTTCCTAGATATGTCCCAAGAATGCATGAAGTATACATGTTAACAAACCTCTGTATGTTTTTCTCTTGTGAATCTATCTTTTGTTTAGGGGACTCAGCCAAGAACTCAAAGTAGAAGGAAAATTTTTTTCCTCCCCTACTGCTGCATGAACAAAACTCTAGTCCCTGAGAAACCAAAGTACAAGTTCTTCTCCTGGAGCAGAATTCAACTCTGAGCATTTCGCTTTCTTAGAGAGGTTGATTAATTATAGCCTATCTAAGAAAGAACAATCATAATAACAAGAAATAAACAATGGTGTATGAAGAGAAGCTAAAGAATATAAAGGTGTTTATCCTGGAGAATAAGAAAATGTTGCCTGCAAATATCTGCAGGATGCCAGTGGAGGAAGAGTCAGACAAGTCTTCCTCACTCCAGAGGAATGGGCAGCCTCAGGAAGTCTTGAGCACAGGGTTACTCAGAGGTCAGAGTAGAGGCCAAACACAGATAGCAACCCTAAACTGCAGAGGGTGCTGTGGGAGGGGTCGACTCTATTACTACCAAGTTCTCTTCAAATCCTGACAGTCTAGTCCATCCACTGGTCAGGCTAAAAGAACTCCTCTCTGGTCACTCAGTGCTAAGTCTAGTCTGCTCTAGAGAACCCTTAGGATGTGCTTACAGATTGATCCTGGAGAATCACATTTTCTATATCCTACCTTACTGAAGCTTTCTTTTTAAAAAAAAAATTTTTTTAACACTTATTCATTTTTGAAAGAGAGAGAGAGAGCGCGCAAACGGGGGAGAGTCAGTGAGAGAGGGAGACACAGAATCTGAAGCAGGCTCCAGGCTCCGAGCTATCAGCACAGAGCCCGACATGGGGCTCGAACTCACGGACCGAGAGATCATGACCTGAGCCGAAGTCGGCCGCCCAACCGACTGAGTCATCCAGGCGCCCCTTACTGAAGCATTCTAATCCCCAATAAATGTCTGCTTTGGAAAAAAAAAAAAGTACCATAGAAGCTATGAAAAGCCATATAAAGGAAAACTGTAATTCTCATTATAATTTATCTCTTATCCCATCACTGATTCTACCTGGGCCACAGGATGTGTTTCCTTCAGTTCTCCCTGTGCTTCCCAGAAATAAAATCAATCTACTAAAGAGGTTAACTCAAAGGAAGCCCAGAATTTTATCATAATGCACACTGTCAGTATATGGTGCCTAAAAAACAATGCCTCCAGCCTTCAGAGAAAGACGCAATGGGGTACAGAGGGAGAGCTTCATGGAAAGGTGAGATCTGACCTGGGCTGTGTAGGAAAAGAAAGTTTTAGAAAGGGAGAAAGGTATCCATTTCCTAAAGGGCAAGAGCTTGAACAGCCAGGAACATTAAAGGCAGAGACAAGAGCAAAAATAATCCTGCTATTTTCTGTTATGTTGAAACATAAAGGAATTGCATTTCAGAACCATGCCCAACCACTGCACACCTATTTTATCTGTGTTTTAAAGTAATGAAAAGTAGATCTTGGCTTCTGAATGAGCCACAATGCTAATGAGGTGGCACCATTAGCACAAGATTTAGTCTGAAGTAATTACTTCTAGCTATATTTTGGCTTCCTCATTGAAACGTAGGATGTAAAGAGGTGATTCTAGAAGTACTTTTAACAGGGTTTGGAGTGGATGCTGTCATGTGGAACATTGGCTCCAAGAATCTTAAACCACTTGGGAACAGGCATCCATAAAAATAATTTCATTTCCTAGTGTATGGCCAGAACCAGTTCCCTGGAGTTTACTGTTACTTCTGTTGATGACATTCTACATAGGTATTTTTGGTAAACTTTAGTTTTTGTGCTGAGATTTCTCTTTCTATGGCATCATTTTGTTAATGATAACACGTGTTATCATTTGTGCCCCCATGTACATTTGTGCCCCCAGAATCAGCTGGCAGAAAGAGAGGAACAGTGGACAGAACTGAACACAGCCAGTGAAAAAATATCTTACATTGTATGTGGAAAACATGGGAGTTAGCGTGATAGCAGGAGAAGGCAACGGTATTCAAACCCTCGAGAAGAGAAGTGGTTCAGCCTGGAGGCTTTGGATCCTCTGGGGAAGATGAGCTCCCCACAGAATCATTCTTTGTTTTTTGGATATTAAGAAGTGACTCGGTTATATGTTGAGAATGGTCTTGGTTTTAGAACCATTCTTCAGGACCCTCCTTGGGTACAGCCCACCCAAACCCCTGCAGAAGGGTATAGTGATGCTCCTTCTTGAACCACTTCTACCATTTTGGTCCTCATAACGTCCCTGAATCATGGGTGTAGCTTAGCTGTCATATATTATTCATTTCCTTTGAGATTAGGGCTTGCTTGGCTACCACGTGCAATTTCTTTCAGAATAATGAGCGTGTGTGTATGTGCGCACATGCGCGCGTGCACACACACACACACACACACACACACACACACACTCAGCATCTCCTTCTCCTCTGCTCTCCAGCCCTCGGGCATCCTGTGCTATAAAGGCTGGGGTTCAGAGGGCTAAGCACTCAAATTACTCCCAGCACTTCCCTTTCTCCTTTTTTGAACACTGCTTCCCCAACACAAATTGCAAGGAGCCACTAGCCCTTCTTCTCCCAAGCCCTGATTTTAAGAGAGGTGATGGAACACAGCACTGCAACCAGGAGACAGCTGCAGGCTCTGACGTTACCCCTGGGCTGGCCTCTGCACCATGTGGCTGTCCCCACCTTTCTCGTGGATCCTGTTCTTCAATGTGCCCTGAAGGGTTCACTCTGCAATTCTCCTATCCCCCAGGTCCATCCCTAGTCTCACCTCCACAGATAAACCTTCCTGTCTGCTGATCACCCTCCTCCCTATTTTTAATCTCCCCTAGCACTTAGAAACGCAGGTTTTAGGTAGGGCCCTCTCTCCTCCTCTACTGCATTACAAGCTCTTTGAGACTGGGGATCACACAGTATTTTTTGTTTCTATCTCCATAGCACACAAAACTAGGTCAAACACTCAAAGAGCTGGACATTAGTTATTCCCAACAGATACGAAATTAACTCCTGTTAAGACACTGGGCACTCTGAGGAGACACACAAATGTCTTCATTCAGCAAATATTGTCCCAGATCCTTCTATCTCTCAGGCAGTGTGCTCTGCACTGTGGGACACATCAGAGAGGAAAAACGACACAGGCCCTCACCTCCTGTGACTTTCAGTCGCCTGAGAGAGACACCACACACATATATAATCACAAAGTGTGACAGTGGTTAAAACGGAAAGCCCTATGATGGCATAATGACTGTAAAATGAGGTGACATCATTTCCTCTGAGCGGACAAGGCTTAACACAGTGTCTGCACATCAAGAACTTGAAGGATAAATGAGTGAATGAATGAATATAGCTAAGGAATGAGAAATTAAGGTGAAGAAAGCTACCAAAAACTTAATGCACTTTATTTACTGAGTAAATGCATATATGAAAGGCACCGAGAAAATCTAGTTATAATTAAGAAACTCAAATTACAGGAACAAACAATTTGGTTGGAAGCCATTTCAGGGATCACTCAAAGCCACCAAAAGCAACTCCTAATCACAGAGCCCCTCTGAAAATCTGAAAACATACCAACATTACACACAGTTGCAAGGGGGCTCTCTATATCCCATGGACCCCAGGACAAGGACTGCATGGTATTCTACTCATAATATCCACCAAAGACAGGACTCCATTGCACATTTCCAAACATAGCTCCAGTACACCCACGCTGGTAGGTAGCTAGGAAAACTTGGGTTTGTGCAATACATTCTAAAGACACGATATTTTCCATGTTAGAAACACACACAAGCCCAAACATAAATCTAGAATCCATTTAAAAGAGCTTTAGTGCAATGCCTGGCATCGGAAGAAAGAAAACAATGTAGGCAAGAGAGTAAAAAGGGGGAAAAAAAAGAAAGGATAACATATTTCCCCATTAGACACAGATAAGAACAATACATTTCCATGTTCTACTTTTTAAAATCCGCATCCATTCAAAAGAAAATTTGTGAATGAAAAATGCCACAGATTTTCAAAAGAAAGAAAGAACTGGAAAAGAAAATCATAAAAAGGCTCCACACTTCCCTGAACCTTCCTAACCTTTCTCTGCCTGTCTTTCCTTTATAGAAATTAAATGCCAGACAGCAATGGAGCCAGTCACAACTGCACAACGCTTTTCCAGATACACATGCACCTTCCAAAACGTGTTTAAAATTTTTATAATGCCTTTCTATTTACATGTTTTTTAAATGTTTCTGGTATTTTAAGTCTTCTTTACTAGAAACTAGCCTGTGAGATAGGTTTCTTGAGGTTGCTGCAGTAGCTAATGAGAGAGAGAAGAGAAAGCACACTGGAAAGCCTGAAGTGCTCTACCATTGCAGAATCTGTCTCCCTGTCATTACAGAGAAGAAAATGCGGCCGGGAGACAGTCTCCGACATGAGGGCAAAGCACCTTGAAATACCGGTAAGAGAAGAATTGACAGTGAGCATATCATAATGTATAAATTTGTCCCATCATTATGTTGTACACCTGAAACTAATAACACTGTGTGTCAGTTACACTCAGAAGAAGAGCTAGGAAGGGATGTAGGCAGCCCAGGAGAGGCCGTCCCGATGTAATGTGTCCCTCTCTCCAGCTCTTCTCAAACAAACAACATTTGGAGACTATCACTGTTTTTCTCATTTGTTTCTTTCATTTCTACCGAACAACCCTCTTTAATCAAGCAGCTGCCATGCTGCTAACTGGCTTCCCGTCTGAGCTACTCCAAACACAGCCTGCACCGCCTTGCCCGGGTCTGCAGAAAGTCTTTAGAGCTGTTAGGACACAGCGGATCCCTTGTAAGTCATTTGGCCGCTCCTGCTCCCCCTGCATGCCAATTAGTCTGCGGGCTGCTCTTCCTCTGCATCCACTGGAACCACACTCCTGTTTCAGGGATGTCTCAGGAATGAGATGATGCTGATGCCCACTGTGTGCCATCCACCTGGACCTCACCTGTCCTTGGCCAAACCTTCCCGAACCCTTAGAAGACAATATTTAAAAAAGGACATGCAAAAGTTAAGTATTTTTCAAGGTAAGAAGGGAAAGCATAGACACAGGAATTAGTTTTATATGATGATTTGGAAAGGAAGAATATAAAGGATTATTAACATGAAATGGGTCTCTATGAGTAAAACACGCGCATTTAGCATTGGGCTTTCCTTTCCCCTCAAACACACCAATACTATCAATATTACCCACTGTGTTCTAATATCAAAACTTAAGGACATTGAACTAGGTCATTGGTGTCACTGGCTTAACTCGAGCTGTAAACTACAAGAGGCAGGGCACTCCTGGCATTGCCATAATGAAGTGAAAAGGACTGAACGGTGGGAGTAGATGAGGGAGATCTGAATACAGATTTGGGAGCGGGAGGCAGGAGCGGAGCTGCTGGAATTCTGCACGAGCTCTGGCAAAGTGATCTCAGGGCCACTGTACAAAGCAGCCCTGTTTCGGCCAGCTCGTGTCTGAAAGGCTTTTCACAAGAGGTCACTACTGTCCACCATGTCATGGACTTCCCCTCCAACAAACCCTATGTAACAGAGAACCCCCTTCAATTAACCAACCTGCTCATTTCAGACTGTTCATCCTACATCAGATGGAACCAACACCAACACCACTGAGGGATGTGGAAGCCGCTTTTATGTGAAGAATCTCATTACAGCACTAAGGTATTCAGACAGGTTAACACCTCAAGAGAAGTTTAACTCCCAACATGTGCTGTCTTTGTAAGCTATCACCTTTTCCCCAGCTATCACCTCCTTTTTATTAAAGTAACAACTATCAAACAACGTTCTTGCCTAAAGATTCCTTTCATTAAAAAATTACTGAAGAGCCTAGGTGGCTCAGTCGGTTAAGCATCCGACTTCAGCTCAGGCCATGATCTGGCGGTCTGTGAGTTCAAGCCCTGCATCAGGCTTTGTGTTGACAGCTCAGAGCCTGGAGCCTGCTTCAAATTCTGTTCCTCCCTCTCTTTCTGCCCCTGCCCCTCCCCTGCTCACGCTCTGCCTCTCTCTCTCTCTCTCTCTCTCTCAAGAATAAACACTAAAAAAATTTTTTTTAATTACTGAAGAAACCAAAGCATTTTATGTGTGTTATATCTAAGAGAAGAGAAACAAAAACTTGATTTTTAATTCACTATATCAGTAATAAATCCATTACCTATTAAAATATTTTATCTTTAGAAATCTACATTTTCTGAAACAAAAAAAAGTAAAAAGGAGTCAAATTTTAAAAAAATATTTTTGCAAATCTCTTTAAATATCTGACTCAATAGAAGAGAATAGAAACTAAATTCTTGTATTTCCTTCCACATTCAATGTTACTACATGCTGTTTTGGTAAAAGTTTGGTAAAAGAAAATCTGTACTTGCTCAGATGTAGATGGGAAAAGGGGAAGTATTTTTAAAAGCTTTTAAGGTAATTATGGATATCCTTCTTTGATACTACATCACTCAACAAGTGGTAGTTTCTTAAACCTTAGCTGTAACATGGAATCCACTGGTCTATTTCGAACTTTGAATAAAGCTTTTACCCACTGTGAAGGTTAATTTCATGTAGCAACTTGGCTAGGCTCTGGTGTCCGGTTTATTTGGTCAAACACCAGTCTAGCTGTTGCTGTGAGGGTGTTTTGTAGGTGTGGTAAATATTTAAATCAGCAGACACTGAGTAAAGAAGATTATCCTCCATAACGCGTGGGCCTCATCCCATCGGTCAAAGGCCTTAAGAGAAACAGACTGAAGTCTCCAAAGAAAAAGGGAATTCTGCTTCCAGACTGCAACATGGAAATTCTTCCTGGGCTTCTAGCCTTTGTACTCAGAACAACAGCATCAACCTTTCCTTAATTGCCAGCTTCTCAGGCTGCACTGCAGATTTCAGACTAGTCAGCCCTCACAGCTGCATGAGGCACTCCCTTAAAATTCATCTTTCTACCTCTCCCTCTCCCCACCCCTCTCTCTCTATATATATCCTGTTTGTTCAGGTCTCTGGAGAACCCGGACTATCACATCCATGCATGATTTTGTAAAATCATGCATTAATCACTTGGAAAATATTAGGTCGCTGAATTACACAAATATTCAAAATGTTTACAAATTTCATGATACACTATTTTGAAAATTCCTTTTGCTAATATCACTACCAATCTCATCAAAAGTCTTTTGGTATGAAAAGTTTGTCAAGCTCACAATGGCAGTTAAAAGTTTTCCAAAATTCTAATTTCTGCTGAAAAACTTGGATTTTAGCATTAGTAATAAATACCACTGGTTGTTTTCCTTGTAGTACTGGGCTCATTGCTCACTTGGGGAAAAAAAAATGCCTATTAAACACCCAAGTCCGAATAACCACAGTGTTTCAATAAATGTTTCTACTAAAAATGATGTTTCATAAAGAAAGAAAAAAAAGTGGCCAGTAAAGCTCACCATTCAATCGTACAAATAGTTCTCAAGACATCGCTCTCCAGTGTGCAGTAGAGTTGTTTTGTGCACAATACCAATTTCATCATGTGAACATATATCATATGAGTATACATGAAAAAGAGATATACTCAACTGCTGGGTTGAGTATAATTTTTACTGCTTCATCAAGGACATTCTTAAATGAAACGGGAATTTTTTTTTTAACTTCAAGTGTGCAGCAATATATACAATGACCACTAGCATAGTTTAGTGTCACTGGATTTGTGATAAGGGCCAATTATTTTATTCACCACTATCTGCACTGTCAGTGTGCATATCAACACAGTAAAAAAGCCAAAGGATGTCTTTGTATTATTATGGCAATAATTTTGGCCTCACAGACCCCCTAAAAGGGTCTGGAGCCTCCCGTGGCTCTGGAGAACAGCTGAAGAAGCACAGAACTGACCTGCTCTCTCCCACACTCACATACCAACAAAGTCCAGAAGAGAAAACTCAGGCTGGCGGACACTGGGCATGATGTGTTCCTGGTTCATACTGCCCGGAGGAAAGGGACGGCCCCAAGAGCCACGATCTTCAACTGGGGTACATGCAACCAGGGCGCACAAAGACCTTCCAGAACCGATTTGCTTTAGGAGTACAGTCTAGATCGCCACTTGTAGTTCTCGGTTTCCACCTTCTCTTTCATACCAGTCCTGACTCCCTCTCCGTAAAAGAAATGGTATCTCTTACCCGTCCTGTTTTGTAGTAGTGCACGGTCTGGGTGGTAAATCCTCTCGGGCCACCCAACAAAGGTGTAGCTAGAAATGTTGGTACTGGTGTTACAAAGAAAGGACTACAAAGACTGGAGGAAAATCACTTTGCAAGGGAGATGGTTTCCAATTGAATGCTTTCAACAAAACTGAAGCTGGAGCTAAAGGCCTTATGCACTGAAAGATCATTTAAAATGGTATCTGATGAGGGGCGCCTGGGTGGCGCAGTCGGTTAAGCGTCCGACTTCAGCCAGGTCACGATCTCGCGGTCCGTGAGTTCGAGCCCCGCGTCAGGCTCTGGGCTGATGGCTCAGAGCCTGGATCCTGCTTCCGATTCTGTGTCTCCCTCTCTCTCTGCCCCTCCCCCGTTCAGGCTCTGTCTCTCTCTGTCCCAAAAAAATAAATAAACGTTGAAAAAAAAAAAAAAAAAAAAAAATAAAATGGTATCTGATGAAAGATCAGTAAGTGATTTTTTGGCACATCATCCAAAAGGAGTTAAAGAATTGAGAAGTTTTGTTATAAAAAGACCCCTTTCATTCTCTTCTACTCAATTGTACAAAAACTTTTCTTATTCTAAGCATATATATAAATGAAAAATTGAGAGAGCTGTGATGTTGAACTCATATTCAGGCCATCAATAAACAATATTCATAATTTAATAAGAAAATTAACTATCCAAATATTTAAAAGATACCTCCATCTCATTAAAATGCATTTCTAATAACAGTTTACTTTTCATTTTTAGTAAGTATGAACAGAATACTGAAGCAAACGATTATGTAGTATTTATTATGGGCTAGAAATGATCCTAAGCACTTTACATCTATTAATGCTCTTAACCTTCATAACATTCATGTTAGGTGAATATTATTCTTAATGCCCATTTTACAGATAAGGCAAGTGAAGCCAGAGAGCACCAAGAGTTAGAATTTGAATCCAAGACTTTTGGACTTGAGTGTGTGCATCTCCAATACATTATTTCAAATAAATAGTATTTTGATATTTGTGAATTAATAATGATTACATTCATAACTAATCCAGAAGAAATTTTAATACTTAAATCCTAAGGGCACTGAGATTTAAAAATCATATTAATTTGTGGATTTTTTGTGCAAATACGATAGGGAGATTAAAAAAAAACATAAAACTATATTACATGACAATGAGATTCCATAACCCAAAAGTAATGTGAAATAGGAGTTCAAAGTGGAAAAGAATAATGTAAAATTCCAAGTGATAAAAGAGAAGCTTAATGATGTATTTAAAAAATGTATTACAGTAAGTAACAAAGTACTTTAGTATTTGTATTCCATTGGACATATTTAAAGCAGATATAACAATTTTATGTTGTTTTCAACATATATAATACATAAGAAATTATAGTCTTTGTAAGTACTGAAAACTTACCATGAACAATTTTTAAAAAAATTTTTTAAATGTTTATTTATTTTTGAGAGAGAGAGAGAGAGAGAGAGAGAGAGACAAAGCATGAGCAGGGGAGGGGCAAAAAGAGGGAGACACAGAATTGGAAGCAGGCCCCAGGATCTGAGCTGTCAGCACAGAGCCCGATGCAGGGTTTGAACTCAAGAACTGTGAGATCATGACCTGAGCTGAAGTCAGACACTCAACCGACTGAGTCACCCAGGCACCCCTACCATGAACAATTTTAGATGCTAACCTAAATGTAGAGGGAATCCATGGTTTTTAAAAATTAATTTAGAGGGTATGTGGTACAAAATGTTTAAAGACTATTGTCCTACAGAGGGAAAAGTTTCAAGCACCAACTCCTTGGCCTAAAGAATTTTCTTAGAATGGCTTGACATCTACCAGGTCTGAAATGAATGGGGCCTGTAGAACTCACCTGGAATGGCTCAGCCTTAGTTTAACAACCCTGTCAGTCTTCGTTTACCAATGTTCATTCCACGGAAATGTATCTTTCCTCCAGATTTACTAAGAGGAACAGCTTTATTTATGTACAAAGCTTAACAGAGCTGTGTTCCTGAACAAAAACAAAATAAATTTAACAATTTCTAAGGGTCTGAAGAGAGTTTAACAATTAAATTCTTTTGTTTAAATGTTTTCTATTAGATACGAAGAAGTACTATCCTGTAACACTCACATGCAACTTGATCGTAATCATTTAGTAATTATTACGAGATTCTTAAAGTTTTGTCATGTTGGGATTTATAATTCCTTCCATAAATGGAAGGATGTGCACTTCATTATAAACTAATGGCCCAATAATTACTATTCTATAACACAATGCAGATCACTTGCAATACATTAAACCACTCAAATACACTCTTCCCAGTTACTACACAGGTTCTAAGTAAAAACGTCAGAACAAGTATAGGAAGCTCCTGTTTCTAACAATGATGGAGGATCTTGTATTAGACCAACCCTCCCACAAAAGCAATGTTAAACTTGCACAAAATATCAAAAATAACTACCAAAAGCACTGGAAAGTGATCAAAAGCAGGCAGAAACGAGAGGGGAAACTCTGAAGAAGGGATCAGCCCCATTTGTCATGTTTTATGTTTTTTTCCTGTTTTTTATGGCTCTTCCTCTGAGAGGAGGGCAAAGTCTTCTCCACTCTGTAGGGCAGCTAACACTCAGCAAAATTCCTAGTCCTACTGGCTTGGAGAACTGAAAGGCAGAGCCCAGGACAACCATAGTAGCCGGAGAATGAGGGAGATCCCCATAAAAAAGAGAGCCGTGGAGGGCTGTCCCATGAGATTGGAACAGAGATTTCAGCCACCCCATTCTGGGAGAGGGAATTTAGAAGTCTAAGTTTAGCCAAGTTAACTGCCCACTAAAATGAAAAATCAACACTCTTCAGAACAATAAAGAATTTTGAATCTCTATAACATATCATTAACAATATCCAGGAAATCATCCAAATCACTAGACATATGAAGAACAGGAAAATGCGACCCAAGTCCAAAACACAAAACAATCTATGGACACCCAGGTGTTATTAGGAGACAAGAATTTTAAGCAGTTATTAAGACTATGCTAAGAAAATATGCTCCTAGTGAGTGAATAAATAGGGAGTCTCAGCATAAAATAAAAATCATATTTAAAAGTACTAAATGGGGGGGGGGGGGCAGGACCTAGCTGGCTCAGTCAGTGGAGTGTGCAACTCTTGATCTCAGGGTTGTGGGTTCGAGCCCCATGTTTGGTGTAGAGATTACTTAAAAAATAAAAATCTTAATAAAAATAAAATATAAATGAAAGTACTAAATGGAAATTCTACAACTAAAAATATGTCTAAAATAAAAATTCACTGAATGAGCTTAACAGCATATTGGAGAAAGTCAGTAAACTTGGAAGATAGCTTAAAAGAATTGATCTAATATAAAGAAACAACAAAAAAGAATGAACAGTATCTCAATGACAATATGGGACAACATCAAACATTCTAACACACATGTAATTGAAGTCCCAAAGGGAGAAGAGAGAGAAAAGAACAGAAAAAAATATTTAAAGAAATAATGACCAAAATATTCCCCATGTTTGTGAAAGGCATAAATTTACAGTTCAAAAAACTGAGTAAACCTGATACAGTATAAATGCAAACAAACAAAAAACAAAAAACAAAACACCACCACATCTGAAGAGCACATTAAACACAAAGGAATAATAATATAGTATCTAATGACTTGTTATTGAACACAAAGGAAAATATAAGGCAGCAGACTATCATCATTTAAATGCTGAAACAGGCACCTGGGTGGCTCAGCTGGTTGAACCTCTGACTCTTGATTTCAGCTCAAGTCATGATCTCGTGGCTTTTGAGACTGAGCCCCACATCGGGCTCTGCATTGACAGTGAGGAGCTTGCTTGGGATTCTCTCTCTCTCTCTCTCTCTCTCTCTCTCTCTCTCTCTCTCATACACACAAAATAAATAAACATTTAAAAAACAGAATAAAATGCTGAAACAAAACAAGTAGGGCCAATCATTTTAAAAGAACTAATAAGTCTAAGAAACGGAGTATGACCAAATTTGATGAAGACATAAATCTCTTTCCCACAACCCAGTAACACGTTAACAGTGGTCAACGTCTATCAAGGGAAATGGGCAAAACAGTGCCGGCAAGAAGACTCATTTTTCACTGAATGCCCTTCTATATCTCTCACATTGACTTCCAAATACATTCAGCTATTCCTAATATTTTTATTTTTATTTTTTTAATGTTTACTTATTTTTGAGATGTTGAGAGACAGAGGGCGAGCAGGGAAGGGGCAGAGAGAGAGGGAGGCACAGAATCCGAAACAGGCTCCAGGCTCTGAGCTGTCAGCACAGAGCCCGACGTGGGGCTCCAAATCACGAACTGTGAGATCATGACCTGAGCTGAAGTTGGACGCTTAACCTACTGAGCCACCCAGGCACCCCCAAAATATTTTTAAATAAAAAATTTATATCTTCTTTTATATTTAGTTATATTCCTTATTAATTTGCTATTTCATTCTCACTGATATGTTCAAAAGTTATTAAAACAAACATTCATAAATCTAGAAGAAATAAAAATGAGCACCCAAGAAAGAAGTAAATGAAGTCAGTAAAACTGAGGAGAAAAAAATAATATGAGAAAAAAATAAGACTGAGCTTCAGAATAGGAAAGACCATGATTCCATTTGTTTAAAAAACTATGTTCCTTATGAATATTCTTTTTCATTCCTAACAAAATGGCTCAAAATTAAAATATGCTTCATAAATCTAGAAGGAATGGAAAGAAGCACCCCATAGATAAGTACAGTCAACAAGACTAACGGGAGAAAATATGAGTAAAAACCAAGGCTACGCTTCAGGATAGTGAGAGAGAGTCCCAGAAACTGGGAAAAAGCTCAATTTGCATTTAATCTTTACAGTAACTTCCATTTATAGGGCATATGACACAGAAAAAAAATGATGATTTTACATTTAAAACCACAATTTGATTCCCTATACTATTCTACAGGAAAAGCTGAACATAATGGCCAATAGCAGTTTTGAGCTGGCCTAAATCACTTCAAATCATGGTTCTGTCACTTAGTGGCTATGCGACCTTAGGTAAGTCCCTCAGTTTCTTTATCCAGAAAGTGAAAATAGTAACAATACTTATCCAATGTAGCTGTGTAGTTGTTGAAGAGATCAAATGAGGGAACACAGTATTATGTTGCTTAGAACAATGTGACACACAATAAACACTTGATAAATGTTTACATTTTTTATAAATGTTACAAACTATTTTAATGAGGCATTATCAGCATTAATATAAACCCTGTTGCATAAAAACCAATATGTCTTTGTGCCGAATACCTTCAATGGCTTTTATTATTCATTTGTATTTGATTAAACTTCTTAAGTATAAGCTATTGAAATAAGATACAAGAGTTTTAAGTTCTAGAATGGCTATGATGTGCTGCTCAGGGAAAAAGGGAGCCAACTGCCATTCAGAGCCATGTAGGCACTCCATCAGGACTTTTCCCAAACAGAAATAAACATGAGTGCTTAAAGAAAGGACAATTAAAAATTAAAAGTGGAATTATATGATATATGAACTATATCCTCAAAAGCTGTTTGAAAAGTACCCAAACAGGCTCTTCTTAACAGCTAGAAATTTTGCAATTCATTTTTCTTCTTCTACTCAAATTTTCATTCCATTTTTGCCACAGAGTTGCATCTTACATTGTATACTGTAATGGTCAAGTTGTCATTCTTTTTTTTTTTTTTTTTCAACGTTTATTTATTTTTGGGACAGAGAGAGACAGAGCATGAACGGGGGAGGGGCAGAGAGAGAGGGAGACACAGAATCGGAAACAGGCTCCAGGCTCTGAGCCATCAGCCCAGAGCCCGACGCGGGGCTCGAACTCACGGACCGCGAGATCGTGACCTGGCTGAAGTCGGACGCTTAACCGACTGCGCCACCCAGGCGCCCCTCAAGTTGTCATTCTTAAACGAAAATATGTACATAGGTTGAAATTAATTTTTCCAAAAAAATATTTCCTGGGAGAAAGTAGATGATAACTTGATTGGACAGTTTATCTTATTCCAAAAATAAAAATGTTTCACTGATTGGGATGTTTACTCTGTGTGGCCTACGTATCTTCACATCACCATGACCATTTAACAACCCGCACGAAGGTGGGTACAGAAATAAGGGATGTGTTCAACAGCAAGAGGACAGGTGCAATCTTGAAATTCCTGTGAACAACCAGAGCATGTGGTGCAGATTCATTTCTAGATTGTAGATGAGACCTCCATGCAGAGATTGTTCCTTAAAACATGCAACTGAGGGGGCGCCCAGGTGACTCAGTCGGTTAAGCTTCCGACTTCGGCTCAGGTCATGATCTAGCATCTGTGAGTTCAGGCCCCGCATCGGGCTTTAGGCTGACAATTCAGAACCTGGAGCCTGCTCTAGATTCTCTGTCTCTCTCTTTCTCTGCCCCAACCAACCCTCGCACTCTGTCTCTCTCAAAATAAATAAATAAGCATTAAAAAAAAATGCAACTGAGGTTCAAAAGTCACTAACCTGTCACAAAAAGCAGCACAGGGCTCAGTCCACACCATATTTGTAGTTAGAAACAGATAAAGGTGAATTTCTTGTTCAGAAAGTATGGCGGCTAGATCCTCCCATGGAAAAATAAATTTGCCACATAAAAATTTTTTTAATTCAGTTTGCAAATAGAAAAACCTTCTCAATAATGAAATGTCAGGTGAAAGCAAGACACCACAAAGACAGAGGACTATAAAAGCATTTGCTACGTGGCCTTGAAGACACCAGAGAATAAAATAAAAAGATCTGGGGTACCCGGGTGGCTCAGTCGGTTAAGCGACCAACTTCAGCTCAGGTCATGATCTCTCAGTTCATGAGTTCGAGCCCCACGTTGGGCTATGCGGTGACAGCTCAGACCCTGGAGCCTGTTTCGGATTCTATGTCTCCCTCTCTCTCTCTGCCCCTCCCCCACTCACACTCTGGCTCTCTTTCCTTCAAAAATAAATGAACATTAAAAAAGAAAAAGATCCTGTGACCACCCTAGATGGGGAGTCAATGAGAGACTCTCCCTGCATAACGCTGGGATTCTAAATGGTTATGCTCTCATTCTAAGGGCACTGCAAGGAAATTAACTGACTTAAACATTGGCCTTAAATAGAGGGAAGAAATTCTTCCTTCAAAATTCACAATCACAAACTGACCAGCATAAGATTTTACAGCCTGAATGCATACCACCGTATTCTCCAAAAAACTTCAAGGTAAAATTTAAAGTACTCCTGGGTTTTGCACTGTCCCCCAAGAAAATGAAGCAAATGCAAATTATGTGATCCAAGCATCCAAGTATTCATACAGAAAAAGTTTTAAGAAATATGAGCTCAGAGGTAATCTTCAAAAGATATACAAGTAAACAAAAGACCATGAGAAAGCCTGAGGAAACAAGGGGGGGGGGGGTGTCAAAATCACATTCACAAAGACTTCATAAATTGGAATTCTCTGTAAGAGAGTATAAACTCCTGCATTTTATAAAATCTAAATGCCATCAATTTTAAAATGCACCGTTACTTTATTTAACAAAAATAAAAAGAGAATGCCAGCTGTATCCCAAGCTTCAGTGATCACAAAATGTGGGGGGAAATGTTTATCTTAGGAAGAATGGTATGCAGTTAGCATGTTTAAATGACTAAGTAATAAGAATTATCTTGTCTAAAACTGATTTCCCGAAGGCTGGCTTTCTGCAAAGAAAGCTCCATGGAATCCTTCTAGAGCTGAGTACTTGTCAGAAACAATCCTGGTAGCATACTGAGGCAAAAATCCAAGGCAATGGTCTGATACTGAACTGCAGCCACAACACCTGAACATGAGAATCCTGACAAAGCTGAAAGAGGGGCTGGTGTTCCCTTGACCCCTAATACTGAGGTGGCAGAACAGGGACTGGGGTCAAGATTTTACTGTGTCATAATGCTACTACCCAAAGTCTTGAACTCCCCTCATTTATGTTGTTAGGAGAGGAGTGATATTACCCCTATCTTGCAGTTTAAACATTCCACAGCCCTAGACCCATAATCTCTCCTGGTGTCTTACAACCCTCCATGCTAGATCTCTGAACACATCCCATAAAACAATGAGCACAGGGGGATGATCATATCTCATGGACTCTTGTTTCTGGGAGTTTCCCCCAATTAAATACAGTGCCAGATGGCCCAATGTGTGTGCTCTTAAGTATTTCATACTTTCTTGCTCTGTAATGTCTAAAGAATCTGTAAATATACAAAGAAGAAAAAGACTATAAAAAAGACTAAGAACATTTGGATAAAAAAACAAAACTTCTAGAAATAAAAATGTAACTGATACTGTATTATATACTTAATATTTGCAAAGAAGGTAGATCTTATGTTAAGAATTTCTGCCATATAAATGATGATGATGATGATGATGATGATGATGATGATAAAGAGGGCAAGAGGAAACTTTGGGAGGTGAGGGCTACATTTATAACTTTGACAGTGGGACTAGCTTCACAGGAATACATTTATTCCCAATCTCACTGAGTTGTAGACATTAAATATGTACCTCTCCATGTCAATTATACCTCAATAAACTGTTTTTATTTTTTTTAATGTTTATGTTATTTATTTTGAGAGAGAGAGAGAGAGAGAGAGAGAGAGAGAGACAGCATGCACATGGGAGAAGGGCAGAGAGAGAGGGAGAGAGAGAATCCCAAGCAGGCTCCTTGCTGTCAGCACACAGCCCAATGCAGGGCTTGATCTCACAAAACATGAGATCATGACTTGAGCCAAAATCAAGAGTTGGATGCTTAACCAACTGAGCCACCTAGGCACCCCTCAATAAGCTGTTTTTTTTAAAAGTGTAACTGGAATGTTAAACTCCATGACAGGTTTATAAACACAACAAATCAAAATGATGAAAGAACTGAAGTGGAGTTAAACCAGGTTTATTCGTACAGAATACAACATAAAGACGCAAAAGGAATACAAAGCAGGGCTCATGGGAATGGTGGAAGAGTCAAACAATTTAATGCTTCAACAGGAGATGCAGAAGGAAAGATAAGAAAAGATGAGACAGATGCAATATTTAAACAGATAATGATTACAAATTTCCCAGATTGGTAAAAAGCCCAATCCACAGGTTCTGGACTCCTAACATATCTGAAGCAGGATAAATAAATAAAAAGAAATCCACCTCTTAACTATCAAGATGAAAATGCAGATGACCGAAGACGAAGAAAAAAATCTTAAAAAGCAGTCAAAAGGAACATACAGGTTATATCACCAAGAAGTGACAGACTAGGCTGGTGATCCCTTGAAACCAACAATGGAAACTGGAATCAGAACATTATCTTCAATGTACTGTGGGAAAAATAACTGTCAAGCCAGAAATTTAGATATATGAAGAAATATATATGAAACATATAGATTAAAATAACTTTTAAAACTTAAAGTGAAATATAGTTTATACATACAAAACTAACTACCAATAGGTAGTTGGTATTCTACCAACAGGCATTTACCTCAGGAAATCCTAAGAAATAATTTTCAGGGGCGTCAGTTGACATCTGACTTCAGCTCAGGTCATGATCTTGTATCGTGAGTCTGAGCCCCCCCCATGGGTCTCTGTGCTGACAGCTTAGAGCCTGTAGCCTACTTCGGATTCTGTGTCTCCCTTTCTCTCTGCCCCTCCCCTGCTCACACTATGTCTCTCTCTCTAAAAATAAATAAACATTTTAAAAAATTTTTTTAAAGAAATAATTTTTAGGCAGAAAAGTGATTATAGACGGGAGGACTGAGGGCACTTAGAAAGGAAAAACTGATACCAAATTCTGTGGTTGGGTGTGTGTGTGCACACACATGCGTGTGTAGAGATTTGTAAAAACAAAAAAGATGAAAACAAAAGACATGACAAGAATAGAATATATGTCAAGAGAGGGTGAATATACTTTCTGACATATTGAATAATTTATAAATTTGTTTACAAAAGTCACACCTGAAATATAAAGACTAAAATGTTGGAAAGATAGAAAAATATATCAGGTAACACTAACCCAAAGAAAGCCAGAATACCTAAAATAATTTTAGACATAATATACTCTAAGACAAAAATCATGACTGCCTGACAACGAAAAATTTATATCATTAAGAAGATAGTGCATTTCTTAAACTTGTTTACTCCCAGTAGCACAGCTTGAAAACATATAGAACAAACTGACAGAATGCCAAGGAGAAATAAACAAATTCACATTAATGAGACAAATTTTAACATACTTCTCTCAGTAACTGATAAATCAAAAAGACCAAAAGAAAAAAGAGAAATCAATAATAATATGAAAGATTTGAATGACACAGTAACAAGCTTGATCCCATCAACCAGAGGCTCTCAAAGATTTTGGTGTTAGGCCTCCTTTACATTCTGAAAAACTGAGAATCCTAAAAACCTTTTGTTTATATAGGTTATTTTGGCTGATATTCACTATATAAGAAATTAAAACTGAACATTAAAGAAAGTATTTCTTGATTCACAATTTAAAATAACAATAAGCCCATTACATGTCAGCATCAGTGATAAAGTGATATAAAATTACAAAAGTGATATAAAAGGAACATACAGATTATATCACCAAGGGGTGACAGACTAGGCTGGTGACCCCTTGAAACCAACAATGGAAGCTGGAATCAGAACATTATCTTTAATGTGCTGAGAAAAGAAATAACTGTCAAACTTCTAAAACTACACAAAATTGGCGATAAAGAGACTTTGTTTTTTGTTTTTTTGCAAAGCTCTTTAATATCTGGCTTAATAGACGACTTGTACCATCATATCTGCTTCTGCCATTTATTTTGTTGCAACATCATACATCATGTAGCCTCTAGAGAACTCTTCTGTAAACTCATGAGAGAATAAGAGAGAAAAAGGTAAATAATGTTTTAGTATTATTACTAGAATAGTTTTGATTTCATGGACCCCTTAAAAGGGTATTGGGGGGCCCCCACTGCTCCCAATACTTTGACAACTGGTAGAATAAAATACGCAGTAATTTGCACCCATACACAAATGAAGAAAATACATAAAGCTTTCCTAAATGTTAATTATATATGGGCCATAAAATAGGTCTAAATAAATCTTAGAAGATTTATATATTACAGACCACACTCTATGACCACAATGTAATCAAGCTTGTAATCAGTAACACAATCTTTTAAAGATCAGGAAATGACAAGTGTGTCCTCTGTCACCTCAGAGACAAAGCCCTAAGACAGGAGAAATAAGTAAAAATTATAAAGATTAAAAAGGAAGAGGTAATTTGAATATGATAGGATTATAAACATAGAAGACCCAAAAGATTTTACAAACTATTCGAGGAGTTCAGCAATGTTGCTAAATACAAAAATCTATGTAAAAAAATCAGTTTTATTCCTATATACTAGCATCAAAAGGTTGGTGAAATGTCATTTTTAAATAGTATCTTTTATAAGAATATCAAAAAATAATGAGCCTCGGAAGATAAGAGCTTTACATAGAAAATTATAAAACATTATGTAAAGACACTATAAAGACCTCAATAATTGGATATACCAGTCAATGGACAGGAAAACTAAACATCATTAAGATGTCAATTCTGTCAAAATGATATCTTTAGTCTCAAGATAATTCCAATCAGAAATTTCTAAAATTTTAAGGGAAGAGTAAAGGTTAATAAAATTAAGAAAGACAACTCTAGGGGCGCCTGGGTGGCTCAGTCAGTTAAGTGGCCAACTTCGGCTCAGGTCATGATCTCATGGTCCGTGAGTTCAAGCCCGCATCGGGCTCTGTACTGACAGCTCAGAGCCTGGAGCCTGTTTCAGATTCTGTGTCTCCCTCTCTCTGACCCTCCCCCGTTCATGCTCTGTCTCTCTCTGTCTCAAAAATAAATAAACGTTAAAAAAAAATTAAAAAAAAAAAGAAAGAAAGAAAGACAACCCTATAAAAAACTATAGAGCAGCTATCCTGGCAGATATTCGGATTGTTTTAAGTCTACAATATTTAAGACTAGGAAGCATTAGCATTGGGAAGACAAAGAAACATAAGAGAAACCAGAAATATACACCTATATAGAAATTTCATTTATGACAGTTCAGGCACTGTAGACTACTAGACTTTTCAACAAATCACACTGAGACATTTATTTACATGAAAACCAAGAAACAAAGTAAAGAAGACTTGGGTAAAGACTGAATATAAAAGTCAAACCTATGTTTCTAAAATGTTTAGAAACCAATGTAAGAGAACCTCTTCATGACCTCAGAATGGAGAAAGATCTCTTCTCTATTTCTTCAGAATAAAGGTTTCACATAAAAAGTGCAAACAATAAAGGAAAGATTGATAAATTCTACTACATTAAAATTAACTACCCCATAGGAAAAAAATTTGGCAAGACTTGAAAAGGCACTTCCCAGAAAGAAAAAAAAAAACCCAAGTGGCACATAATAATATGAAAGTATGGATAATCCCATTATTAGTATTTATGAGAAAAAATTAAAACATGGTGATAAGATTTCACATACACTAATTTGACAAAATGTTAAAGTCTGATAATATCAAATGTTGACAAAAATATGGGCATCATGATTACACATGCTTTGCTGAATGTAGTATATATTGTTATAATCAGCTTCGGGGGGGGGGAAATTGGCCTAATTAATAATGACAAAGATATACATGCCCTATGACATGAAAAATGTCACTTATAGGAATACAACCTAGGGAAATCCATGTGCATATGCAACAGACACTTAAAGAATGTTCACAAAAGCACTATATTTGTGATTTCTTTCCATCATATTTTGGAAAAACAGTGATAGAGCCATTATGTAGTTTATGCAGCACTACACAGAATATTACACAGCTAGGCAAATGGTGGACTACAGGTACCACAGTAACAAAGAATGAATCTCAGAAACATAATGTTAAGTAAAAAGAGCAAGCTGCCAAATAATATGTATCACATGTCCCAATTTACACAGATTTATCATTTAGGAATACAAACATATTTATGGTAAAACCATTAAGAAAACAAAGGGGGAAATAAACACAAATTCAGGGTAGTGTTACCTCTGAGGAGGTTGGGATGAGAATGGGTTGGGGAGAGGACACTCAATTCACAGGAATCACCGTGCTATCAATTCTTTAAACTTTAGGCAAACTTTAATAAAATTCTTTAATCAAAATTTAACTTTTAAAGTGAAACAAACAAAAACAGTATGTAAAAGTGAACCAACAAACATGAGCTCAAGTGCCATATAGTTCACATTTTTTATTACAAATGACAACCTAAAATTCATTATAACACTTGGCCACATCTCTGCCAAGCTCTTAATGTAGTAATTTCTCATTTTGAATTATCGGATCATCACATAATAAAGGCAGAATTGAAAGACTACCAGTGAATAATCATGTTTATAAAACACTATACCCAGATGAATGACAAAAGTACTATAAAATATATTATTTATGCTTGGTTCATAATTAATTATACGCCCTACAGAGACAAGATGCTCCAGTAATAAAGTTTTTGTCATTTCGGGAAAGATATTTATTTGATCTGCTATTTCACAATAATCTATCATTTGCTACAGCATTCCATCTTCTATAAACAGCATTTCAAAGTCCTCACGGGAGCTCACTTCCAGGGGGAAATAATGACATTTACGACCCCCAATTGTTGAAATCAAATCTTCAAATTCAAAGCTTCATTTTTTTCCTTCTGCCAAAGACAATTTCAAAGAAGTGCATCTGAATCCAAAGAACAGGCTGCCTGCTGGAAGGAGAAGAATTCCATTCTGGATTCTCAACTTTTTTAAGGCCTAAGCCTTTATATACAGACCCGCCTAGGCCCAGGATTCCACAGCACAACGGAGCCGGTTGCCAAGTATTTGGCCTGAGTGGAGTTACAGAACATTCACCGTGTTCTAGTTCACCCAACACGGCTCTGGGAAACAACACTGCAGTCAAGTCCCCAGGGACACCACCTGACCCTAAAAGCCTGGGAGAGCTGCAGCCTGCACTGTGGGCTACTGGGCAGAGAGGCAGAGAGTTGAGGAGCAGGAAGAAGAAGCAGCTCATCTCATGAAAACATCCCCCGATTTCCATCCTCATCTCTGCCTGTTCAATGTCTCAAACCAGCTCACCAGCTGCATCTGATATCTTTATTGTTATAAGCAAGTAACACGAAAGCTGCTCTTTATAGACACGGTGGACATTTAACAGCAGCATTCACTCTCTCAGTAATAGAGATTCCACATCACCTCCCCATCTTAATATAACCCCAGAGAAGCTCTCCCTTGATTATTAATAAAGCCCTCTCCCACCCACATCTGATTCTGCCTGCTCAAGAGGAAATAAGGCACATGGCCAACAAGCATATAAACAGAGGTACAGACCAACTGTGTTCCCCAGCCCTAGCCTCTCCTTCAATGTTTTTGAAGTACTTCCTGTCTTCTCTCCATACTCATCACAAGCTTTGTAACAATGTCTGACACTATTGTACCTCTTATCCTTTAACAATCCAAAAATCCCATCCCTGATTTAGTGCTGGCCATGCTAACATGATGGTTTCAAACCACCACAGGAATAATCACTAGGTATCAACAGTACATAATAAAGATATTCCCGACAACAGACCAGAAAAAATTAGAAAGCCAAGTAAGGCAATGCTCTCATGACAGAGATTATTATATAATTATAAAGACCTGCTCAATTTGAGAAATTAAATGGGCATGTAAAAGATTGTCCCTTCCAAATAACTACATGACTTATAAGTAGCACTAGATGCAGTTAAAGAGATAACGAATCATGGAAACATGGTAATAGGACAGCAAACATCCTTCTCCACAATCTTCCAGAAGGCACTGCTGAGCAGAGCAGGGAGATAACACTGCTGCTCCAGCCTGATTAGGCTGAGAGCATCATCAAATGCAATTAAATCACCCCAAAATGTCAAAATACAGCAAGGAACCCATACACATAATGTTGCAGGAGCTCTGCATCTGGAACAATTTGATGTGTGATTTATTGAGCATGTGCTATAGCGCTGCATGATCAAAACAAAAGGAAGGAAAAGAAAAAGAAGGGGTCTGTATTGTGGTCCCAGAGTGATTTTTCTGAAACACAAAGTCTGAGATTTTTCATATTGCATATGCTGCTGTAGATTACAGCAAAATGGGAGCCCCAAATCACAAGTGGAAAGCTTGGGAGCCCAGGGGACCAAAACAATGACATTTGTTTTTTCAGTGTTTAGTAGTGAGGGTTTATCACTTTCCACCGGCAGGTGCTCACGGCAGCAATGGCATTCTCCAGGCATTGCAAAAGGAAAATAATTTTCAAATTACGAGTTTTAGGCAGTGTACTGACTCTGCTTAAAACTGAAGCCACACAGTTAAGTAACTTCTACACGTCCAATAGTAGAGACCCTTTTAAAAGAAAAACAGCCTTTTGAAGATGCTAGAGGATTCTTTATAGGAGTAACACAGTTTCTGGCTGAAATGACAGAGCACAATAAAAATGATACAATGTGGTGCCCTGAGTATCAGGCTCCGTTTTTAGATCCAGCCCCCCCTAATCAGCTGTGACAGGGAATGAGAATCCATGAGGCAAAACCAAGCAGCGCCAGATGCTGGCAAGCCTCTCAGACGTGGAAGGAAACAGCTGATCACAGAGCAGCCCCTGTCTGTCCAGAAGCTCAAGCACTGTCATCTGAACCCGGCCAGTAGGGAGAAGAAGCCTGTCCACACCAGCTCCCCTGTCTAGAGCCTCCTCGCTGGTCAGGACCAGGAGAACTGCACCAATGACAGCTGAAAGGAGCCTCCTACGTCTGAATCATAGGCAGAGGGGTGTGCAAGGTTTGCAAGCTTGGCTGGGAATTCAAAATCATGCAACTGCTCATATCACACATCAGGAAAAGGAAAAGCAAAGAGATTAGCTAAATTGAGCTAACCAGAGTCTTATCCTTAAGACCGACTGGACTCCACTCTTCTATCACCAGGCCCTTGACCCCTCACCACACAAAGCAGATCAGCATTTGGCAGAAGTGCAGATGCTCAGGCACCATCTCAGACCAACTAAATCAGAAACTATTTTTAAACAAGACCCCCAGAAAATTCCCTGCATATGAGTATGAAAAGCATGGCTCTATACCACACTATTTAACTCTTGCAATCCAGCAAAGCAGATCTAGAGATTAACTTCCAGCTCCCAGTCTCGATTCCCTCACTTACTAGCTCGGTGACCTTTCCTGTCTCTCGGTTTCCATCTGTAAAAAATCATCACAATGCCTACCTCATAGTGTTCTTTTGGGGGTACTAATTAACCATTACTGATTATTATTCTAACTATGTTAAAATGTGTGCTTACTCTTCTGTCTCCCTGACGGGTTGGGAACTCCTTAGTGGCAGGGAATTTGATCTGTGTATTTGAGAGCTCTCCCGATATCAGAAGGCTGGCTCATGGGCTATATCAGTGAGCTACCCTACCCTCTAGTTCACGATGGGGAGCCCTGGAATAAGAGGAAAGATATCAGGAAAGAGATTCGTTGCCCATACTTCCTCTTTGCCAGGTCACCACACGGATGGGGGCTGATGCCTCCACCAAATGTCTCAAAGGGACCTATCCTGCAGGTGCTGAGTAATAACAGCTCTTCTGCTGTTACTGCCCTCACCTGTAAGAGGTCCCTTTGCAAAGAATCCCCACCCTATTATCCTAATGTGAATGCGCCATCTCTTTGTTGATGTGACTCCCATCAATACACCATGTCTTCTTCCACCCGTTCAAGAAATATTCCTGCAAATCAACGATATTTGAAACTGCCAGTTATTGAAGATACAGAGATAACATAAAAATGGCGAAGTCCCCGCACTCATGGCATTTATATTCTAGACCCGATGCAGTGTCTAACACAGGGCAGGCACCTTTCTAAATGGATAAATATAATATCCTCTTTTCATTCAAATGTTTCCTCAGTCTTGAATCAAAAGTGCTAGCCACAGGCTACACCAAGAGCCTGCTGACTACATACAGCAAATGTGCAGACAGGGACCAAGGATGGGGAGTAAGCCGCACAAGGCAATCGGAGCCTTGTGGAAGCACACAGCTGAAACAGGCGCTATGTGGATTTGAATCCAAATCTACTCATTTTCATTTAATAAAGTCAAGGCTCTGAAAACATTTCACCTGAGAAAGATTTAAAAAACAAACACGGGAAGGTGAGTATTGCAGCGTTTCTGTCAGATCAAACCACTGCATGCAGCATTTACTCCTCTGATCTACCAAAGAACGACCTCCCACAGATATCCTGGCTGGTGCTCTTTTAAAATGCATTTTGTGGAAAACAACCACATTTCTTAGGGGGCAGATGGATTAAGCTATGTCTTATCAGTAATATGTGTCACTTAAAATTCTAAGCTTGAGGCTTTGCAAAATACTCTTTTCACATCTGCTTCAAAGTTTCATCAAAATAATACCCGTGCCTTGGGGCGCCTGGGTGGCGCAGTCGGTTAAGCGTCCGACTTCAGCCAGGTCACGATCTCGCAGTCTGTGAGTTCGAGCCCCGCGTCGGGCTCTGGGCTGATGGCTCAGAGCCTGGAGCCTGTTTCCGATTCTGTGTCTCCCTCTCTCTCTGCCCCTCCCCCATTCATGCTCTGTCTCTCTCTGTCTCAAAAATAAATAAATGTTTAAAAATAATTTAAAAAAAAAATAATAATACCCGTGCCTAGAGACCAGAGATGTTTATCAATTCTTTTCTCCCACTCTTACTTCCCTCAAAGTCAGATTTACTGCAAGCAAACAGGGACTCCACATTCAAGAGCCATCTCTGAGAAGGATCAGCAAAGGACGACAGCATTGCCACCTGCAGTAGAGGATGGTGGGAATTAGCACTAAGAAGACGTAATTATTTCGTGACACTAACAAGCGTTTCCACCTGCATTTCCTTCAGTGGCTCCCAATTTGAATAAAGGCTGGAAAATCTGCAGTAATGGGTACTAATAATGTACAAATCTTAGGTTCCAAAATCTTAAAGGTCAACTTGATACTGGTTCATTTGGGATATAAAAACGGGAAGGATCCCAAGGAGATATTCCACTTGGTATTTGCTCAAAAAGGGGGAAAGGTTCTCATTTTGTTTGTATTTTTGTTAGAATTTGTAAATATTCAGCATGAGTTTTTAAATATCTGCTTTATGCAAATAAAGTACAATAGGGCCTCCTGCAAGAACCATCATTATTAACACTAAAGGTAACAGGAGTGGATTCTACATACTCTTGAGAAAGGTCATGAATTGGGATTTGGAGTAACTTAGGGAGTAGTCAAGTCAAATTAATGAAAACCTATTTTCTGCAGTTTTCTGTCAGGGAACTTTAGCTCTTACTAAAAGAGAATTTAATTCAAAAAAGAAATGGGCTGAATAATAGTCTAAAAGTCTAGCAAGTAGATTCTTAACAACATAATAGCAAAGCAGCAGTGAGTAAGGTTTATGTTCTTGGGACAAAAAAAAAAAAAAGAAAGAAAGAAAGAAAAAAGAAAAAAATTGTTTAAAAAGTGCTCCTTTCAAGCAAGTACTAGAAGAAAATGTAGCAGTCTCTAAACTTAATATTAATTTTATTTTCTCTTCTCATTTACTTGAAATAAATCCAATAACCAAATAAAATGTTCTTGGGGTGCCTGGGTGGCTCAGTCAGTTAAGTGTCCAACTCTTGGTTTCAGCTCGGGTCATGTGCACCAACACTGTGGAGCCTGCTTGGGATTCTCTCTCTTCCTCTATCTCTCCCTCTCTCTCCCCCTCCTCCCCCTGCTCCAAATAAAGAAACTTTAAAAAATGCTCATGCTTTGAGTCCATTAAGACACACAAAAAAGGAAAGGAATGCGGCTATATAGCTATACAAATGTGTACAGATTTTTTCCAGTCACTTTAGTTACCACTTTTTGTTACACGTTTAAATATTTTTGGCACAGCTGACCTAATTCTTCTAAACCAGAATATCAATTCCCATGTGGTTCCAGTATATTCCTTCCATTATGATACAGTTTTTCTTGGCTGCTATTTTCTTTTGCTCATTCCCTTTTCTCTACTACAACATTCAAGCAACTTTAGTCTAATTCCCAAAAGCTAGGCAATGTATTATGATTATTTAATTCCAGCAGAATGTTCTTTTCCTGGAATTAGTCATTTGAAGAATATTCAAAAACTCAATATAAACTATATGTGAGATACGGTATCAAACACTGTTGGGATTCCTTTTTGAAAAAAGACTCGCACCACAAAGGCTTTAAAATCTTTTTGAAAAGGGCACACATAATAAAGGTTACAAATACATGGTAGCAAGTGATAATTGCAAAATCAGTAAAGCATTACCAAGCTCAATGGGTCTTAGGATAAGACCACCAGACGGAGCTGCGTGCTCAAGACAGAATGTTCAAAAGCAGGAAGAAATTACTGAGTGAGTGGAAAAGAAGAAGATGTGGAGGGGAACAACAAGAAAGGAAAATGACGGCAACCAGAAACCCAGGATATATAGTTCAGTGAAGTGAGGACAGCCATTTGGCTGAGCAAACCCTTCTAGTAGGAAAGCATGGGGAGAAGAAGATAAACCGATGGGCTCAAAGCCAATCCATCTCTGAATGCCAAGAGAACGGCACTATGGGAGATTCAGAGATTGCCTCTAAGGCCAGACAAATCCTGTTCTAAACCTGCTTCTGCTACCTACAACCGTGGGTTTCCACATCCATAAAATGTTGACAATAACAGCACTTATATCAAAAGAATTCTCTAAGCAATAAATAATAAAACTCTTAGCACAGTGCTCAGCATGTATCAAGGGACAAAGAAAAATATTTTAAGTTTGTTCCTATTATTAGCCACACTGAGAGGTCTAGATCTTGTTACAGGGATCGTGGTATACAGTGACATGATGACGTACTCATCTGTCAAGTAACACTCCCAGCTCTATCCAGCCCTAGCCACCGCACTCCCTTCATGCAACCTTCTCAATGCAACAATATGGATTTGAACTGGCTTCTTACCCAGCCACATCATTCCATTATGCCAGAGGGCTTCCAGAACTAAGCCTACCTTTGTACTCTGCTATCAGTTCCCCGTAATGCTCCAGTGTCTGCTTCTATATATGCTAAGCCTCAGAGTACAGTGAACAAGGACCTGCGTCAAGAAAGGCCTGGATTCAGGGGCGCCTGGGTGGTGCAGTCGGTTAAGCGTCCGACTTCAGCCAGGTCACGATATCGTGGTCCGGGAGTTCGAGCCCCGTGTCGGGCTCTGGGCTGATGGCTCTGAGCCTGGAGCCTGTTTCCGATTCTGTGTCTCCCTCTCTCTCTGCCCCTCCCCCGTTCATGCTCTGTCTCTCTCTGTCCCAAAAATAAATAAACGTTGAAAAAAAAAATTAAAAAAAAAAAAAAAAAGAAAGGCCTGGATTCAAATGCTGACTATGTGTGTTAATCTTGACAAGTTATTTTCTCTGAACTTGGTTATTTCATGTCAAACATGGAAATAATAAAACCAACTTGGGTATGTTATTATGAGGCTTAAGTGAGACAAATAAATAAAAAGCAACTAGCACAACATTAAACACAGAATGCTAGGCACTGCTGATTATCTAGTTAACCCTGAAAACAACTCTATCAGGTACATGATTATTATTCACATTTTGCAAATGAAACTGAGGCTTAAAGAGATTAACAGACTTGTCAAGTCCCAGATGGCCTGGGTAGCACAATTACATCAGAACCAGGCAGGTCTGACTCTGTACCACCCCATGTCCTCCTTCCCACCTGCTCAGAGCCCTGAGAGGGTGACTACCTTCACCAGGGTTAGCCTCTCCAGGCCCAGAACCATACTATCCTCGCTGCATCACTTGTGAGAATGTCTTTGGTTAACATAAAAGACATAAGAAAAGGGGAAATCCTTAATGCCTTCTAGGAAGTTTATTTATTATCACACTTTTTATCCCTGATGTCAAAGACTAACACAGCCATTATGATGACACAGAGAGGTCTCAAGAGTTAGGCGAAAGTCCCAGTTGTTACCACACTCATGCCTCTTTTTCTTCCAGAATTAACACATTTTGAGATAAAATATTCCATCTTCTGAACACATCCTGCCTTTTCCATCTCCTGGCTGCAACCTGACAAAATTTGCAATCAGGTTGGCTCTATGCCTCAGTGTGAGCTTGAATTTCTTATGAGCTACTTTTCCATTCACTCTTTATCAGCCTTTCCCTCAGTTTCCGTGCCATCAATAATTTTTCTGTACACAGCACATCATGTTCTTTTCTTCACCTGTTTCAATATTGCTCTGCAGTTACTCTATTGTTTTTCTTGGGAAGCTTCCCATTTCTTTGTTTTGGCAACCTAAGGCCACTTTTTCTTTTCATTGCAGTTTCCACAGAACATTAATGCACCTAAAGATGTTTACTTATTTTTCTTTAAAGATATATATCCAACATTTTACTAAAGAAAGTAACTTGCTACTGATATTGCTGCTGGAGTGTTTGTACCTTTGCATAATGCAATGATCCCTGTTCTCTCTCGCTCAACCCAGGAACTTAATGTGCCCTAAAATATATCTTGGTACATCTGCTTTCTCACCGAGCCGACAAAAGGTACCTATTTAAGCTATGATTTATTCTTTCCTAATCCAAGACTGCCTTTTGCCTTCTTACATTTTCATGTGTCTCTTAAACTACAGGGAGGTACAAGTCCACAGGACTTATTTATTTCTGTTGAACACCCTGTTGAGTTTGCCTGCCTCTAATAAGGCCACATGCCTTTTCTAACCTGAAGATTAACTGACATGCTCTGATTTTTTCAAGTGGGTTCTAGGAGACGCAAGAATGTGTCACATGGATGAATCCCGGACCCCTTCCCGGAATATCAGGCCTTCTCCTTTCCTTTCCTTACATTTGGCAGACTCTTCCCCTGGGCTGTGGCAGTAGCTAGAAGATCGTAAGTTACTTTGACAGTTCCACAAACCAAATGGAAAATATATATGTATTATGAATCACATTATGGAAATGTCTGAGCAAAAGGCTTTAAGAACACACAAATTTGCCATGCTTTTCCTACTGGATTGCCACTAGCAATTTTTCACAAAGCTCATTTAAAAAAATAACTTAATTTTACTTTAATTTTAATATTGATTATTGGGAGTTTTTGTTTTCTTCTTTTGCTTTTTACAACAGATGCTGTGATGGTCAATATCTGGAGGAGGTATGAATCCTTCTGCCTCAAGACATCTATTGCCATTTAAACTGTGCTACGATTAAAGGGATTGTCTGGAACCTCCACAGCTATCCCAACTGGTTGTAAACACTGTCAGAACATAATTTGATACATCTGTTTGTGTGAGTTCTGCTTCTCCACAGTATTTCACTACTATCATAATAATTAGGCTATTCCAGCCTACTTAAAAATATACCTACCGTGTTCTCAGTAAAGCCCAGAACCAAGCTGAATTACGTGAGCAGAGGTAAAGCCCATGACAGAGGGAAACACCGACAGCCACTCAGAAGGCTGACCTTCATAAAGGCATGAATGCATATAACTTTCTGCATTCTGCAAAGAGGAACATCTTTAAACTGGCAACTTGATCACTTTTTGAAGTTATGAAATTTCTCATCAAATGTCTCTTTGCAGAGGAAAAATATAGTGAATTGATTTTAAAAGAAAAGACTTAGGAGCCAGGCTGCAGGAATGAGACTTCCAGGTTCTGTACATATTAGCTATATTATTCAGGGCAAGTTATTTATCCTCCCATGGCCCCATTATTGCATCAGTAAAATGTGGATAATAATGGCAGCAAACCATGAGTTATTAAGAGGATTGAGTTAATATATGTAAAGCTCTCAAAGCAGTGTATGAATATAGTAAATACTCAATGAATGTTAGTTATTATTATTAACTATACTCAGTATACTCTGGAGGATTAGTTACTGCAATTCAGTATTATATCCATAAGAGAATTGTCACCTCATCATTTAGCATGTGTTTAGTAAATACTTATGACGTTACACTCGTTGAAGTGATGACATTTCATAAAATACTCTAGCATAAAAGTTGATGGGCAAGGAAGAAAGGTGACTGCACTTGTAACTCCAGTGCTAACCCTCAAAAGCTGAGATAAGTATTGCTAAGAGTCACTGTTGGCTCAGATGGGCCAAGGGATCAGGAGGGTCTTGGGGCCCAGGGGCCAGCAGAGCCATATCCACCTATAATGGACTGAGAATCAACTGTACACCAGCTGTTGTTACAGGTGACAAAAAAAAGAGAAAACAAGAAATTTCGGAGTCAGCCTCACACAATTTGGGGCTTTCTCAGATTAGATCTCTCTGCATTATTCCAGATCTAAAGATACTCCTCAGGTCTACTACAGACTATAGGCTAAGGAGATGAAAATAAGGTAAAATCTGGAGATTCCTATGGGTACATTCTCTCCCCAGCCACACAGACGTTTCAATCCATTTTCTATGTGAAAATTGACTATATGACTAGATTAACCAGAGGCTGAAGCATAATTCAAGTGAGAAAGATGTGGTCTCAGAAAACAGCTTGTACATACAAGATCCAGAATGGTCGTTGCCTCTGAGGAGACAGCAAAGGAAATGAGACCAGGCAATGTTAAAGTAGAGTTCAACTATACCAATATAGTTCCATTCCTTAGGAGGGAAAATAAAACCCTGGAAATAAACATGACCAAACATGATATGGGTGCTAGTTATATTATTTTTTCATATTTGCCAGAATATTTTGTATTTCTCAGACCAAAAAAAATGGAAAAAAGAAAAGCAGCCTTTCCTTAAAATTTCCTCTTTAAAAAATAAAAATAAAAACTGATGATATGAAAAACAGACCACATGATCATCTATGTAGAAAATCCAATGGAATAGACAAAAAAATAAAAACATAAAAAATAAAACCTTGGAACTGATAAGCAATTATAGGAAAGTTGCAGGATACCAACTTAATATACAAAAGTCAACTGCTTTCCTCCATACCAGCAATGAGCAAGTGGAATTTTGAATTAAAAATAGAATGCCATTTACATTAGCACCCCCCAAAATTAAATACTTAAGTATAAATGTAACAAATTAAGTACAAGTTCACAAGATCTATATGAGGAAAACTACAACACTTTGATAAATGAAATTAAATAACTAAATACATGGAGAGCCGTTCCAAGTTCATGGACAGCAAGATTCAATAATGACAAGATGCCAGTTCTTCCCAACTTGATCTATATATTCAATGCAATCCAATCTAAATCTCAGCAAATTATCTTGTGGATTTGACAACATGATTCTAAAGTTTATATGAAGATGCAAAAAATCTACAGTAACACAATATTGAAGGAGAAGAATAAAATTGAAGAACTAACACTACCCAACTTTAAGACTTGTCATAAAGCTATAATAATCAAGACAGTCTCGTATTAATGAAAGAACAAACAGACCAATGGAACAGAATAAAGAGCTCAGAAACAGACCTATGGAAACATAATCACCCGATCTTTGACAAAAGAGCAAAGCAATACAATGGAGGAAAGATATTCTTTTCAACAAATAGTGTTGGAACAACTGGATATTCATATGCAAAAAAAAAAAATCTAAACAGATCTTATAGACTTCACAAAAATTAACTCAGAATGGATCACAGACGTAAATGTAAAACACAAAACAATAAAACCCCTAGAAGATAACATAGGAGAAAATGTAGATGAGCTTGTGTACGAAGAAGACTTTTTAGATGAAACACCAAAGGCATGATCCATGAAAGAAATAATTGATATGCTGGACTTCATTAAAATTAAAAGTTTTTATCCTGTGAAAAATAATGTTAAAAGAATGGGAAAACAAGTCATACACTGGGAGAAAATATTTTCAAAAGATACATTTGATAAAGGACTGCTATTCAAAATACGCAAAGAACTCCTAGAACTCAACAATAACATACGACCTGATTAAAAAATGGGTCAGGGTCTAAGACCTTAACAGACACCTCACCAAAGAAAATATACAGATGGCAAAAAAGCATATGAAAGATGTTCCACATCATATGTTACCAGGGAATTGAAAATAAAGACAACAATGAGATACCACTATACATCTACTAGAACGGCCAAAATTCAAAAGCTGACAACACCAAATGCTGATGAAGACTTGGAGCAAAATGCACTCTCATTCACTGCCAGTGGGAATGCAAAAAGTTACAGCCGCTTTGGAAGACAGTTTGGCAGTTTCTTACAAAACTAAACATACATGCACTACAGGACCCAGCAATTGCACTCCTTAGTATTTATCCAAAGAGGTTAAAAACTTACACTCATACAAAGACCTGCACACAGATATTTATGATAGCTTTATTTGTAATTGCCCAAATTTTTTTTTTATTTTTAAAAAAATTTTTTTTCAACGTTTATTTATTTTTGGGACAGAGAGAGACAGAGCATGAACGGGGGAGGGGCAGAGAGAGAGGGAGACACAGAATCGGAAACAGGCTCCAGGCTCTGAGCCATCAGCCCAGAGCCTGACGCAGGGCTCGAACTCACGGACCGCGAGATCGTGACCTGGCTGAAGTCGGACGCTTAACCGACTGCGCCACCCAGGCGCCCCATAACTGCCCAAATTTGGAAGCAATCAAAATGTCCTTTATTAAGTGAACGGATAAATAAACTGTGGTGGGTGGTACGCCTTGACAATGGAATATTATTCAGCACTAATAGAAATAAGCTATCAAGCCATAAGAAACATGGAGAAAACTTAAATGTATATTATTAAGTGTAAGAAGCGAATCTGAAATGGCTGCATCTATATGATTCCAGCTATATGACTTTCTGGAAAAGGCAAAACTAGGGAGACAATAAAAAATTCAATGATTGTCAGGAATTGGGGAAATGAGGAGGGATGAAAAGGAGGAGCACAGAGGAGTTTTAGGACAGTGAAAATACTCTTAAGGTATTATAATGATGAATACATGTCATTATACATTTGTCCATATACAACTGCACATGCACAGCATGTATAACTCCAAAAATGAACCTGATGTAAACTATGAACTATGGGTGAGATAACATGTCAATGTAGGCTCATCTTTAGTAACAAATGTACCATTCTGATGAATGATGTTGATAATGGGGGAGGCTATGCATGTGTGGGAGCAAGTTGACGGGAAATCTCTGTATCTTCTTCTCAACTTTGCCGTGACCCTAAAACTTCTCTAAAAAGGAAAAGTAAAAACAAACAAACAAACAATGTCGGGCCACTGTAACCGCAATGAATTGCTTTGGAATTCCCACAGTGATTGCTTTCACAGATATGCACTAACTTTTTTTTTCTCCTCGCATATGTGTTGGTTTATTTATCATTACTTCCCTCCCCCTTAACTAGGCACAAAACAGGTAAACAATAAAACATTACCGAACAAATGAGTAAGTCACTAAGTTGAGAAAACAATGTTGGGCCGTTGTATACCAGTGAAAGGTTCTAATTTTTTTCTCCTGTATCTTAGTGTAGTTATAGGGTTCATGATTTCTGTTTTAAAATCTCTAGTTCATGTTTGTTTTTTCTGAGGTTCAGCAAGTTAATTCATTTTTGAGACTCTCTTGGTAGTGAATAGCTTTACTATTGCCTACATTCGCTCAGTAGGAGCCCTCATGATTGATAAGCATTCAGAGTTCATAATAAGATATCTGGCTTGCCTGTGTTTCTTTGTTTACAGTCTAGGGTAGCAAATGGTCAGTTTCTCAAAGTATTCATCACTGTTTTGGATTTCCATAACAGCAAATTCTTCAGGGACAGAACATTTTTTTCATTCTTTCTTTTATTTATTTCTTTTAAATATTTATTACAGGGCTTTACTTGAGTTTCTTTATATCATTTCATCCTTGTTTTTAACTAAAGTGCAGTTGACACATAATGTTACATTGGTTTCAGGGGCACAACATAGTGATTCAGCAACTACAACTCATGTTATGCTATATTCTCACAACTATTGTAACTATTGACACCACAACACCCTATGACAATATCATTGACTATATTCCTTATGCTGTACTTTTCATCCTCATGACTGATTCCAGAACTGCAAGCCTGTACCTTTCACTCCTTCAGGCATTTTGCCCTCCCCCCCCCACCTCCCCTCTCTGGCAACCATCAGTTTGTTCTCTGTATTTACGGATCTGTTTCTGCTTTTGTTTGTTCATTTTGTTGTTGTTGTCGTTGTTGTTTATTAGATTCCACATGTAAGTGAAAAACTATGGTATTTTTCTTTCTATGTCTGACTTTCATTTAACATAATACCCTCTAAGCCCACCTATGTTATTGAAAATGGCAAGATTTCTTTCTTTTTTATGGCTCAGTAATATTCCAATGTACATTAACTTTGAAAAGTCCGAATCAAAAATCCACAAAGCAATACTACCTCTCCCTCTCTTTCTTCTGTCTCTCGCTCTCTCTCTCTCACTCTCTCTCACACATACACAATCCATCTTTCAGAAATGTTACACACAGAAAAGTTTCACTGAAAAGCAACACAACCTTCCAGCAGAAAACTCAGCAGATACAATAATCAGGGGCTGAGGATCTCATCTATTACTGAACAGCTAGTTCACTGTTGCTTCACAGAACTTTTGAAAAATGGTATTTAATGACTGCTTACAGATGAAATGTGACACATCTCACCCAGTAATTCTCTTTAAAATGATGAATAGTTTTCTTGGGGCACCTGGGTGGCTCAGCCGGTTGAGTGTCCAACTTTGGCTCAGGTCATGACGTCGCTGTTTGTGAGTTCGAGTCCCATGTCAGGCTCTGTACTGACAGCTCAGGGCCTGGAGCCTGCTTCAGATTCTGTGTTTCCCTCTCTTTCTGTCCCTCTGCTTGTGCTCTGTCTCCCTCTGGCTCTCAAAAATAATAAATAAAAACGTTTAAAAAAATGTTTAAAATGAAGAATAGTTTTCTAAACAGTGCTAAGCTGGGTGCTCCAAGCAGCGAAATCCCCCTTATCTCCAGAGTGATGATGACATGGCCAAGAGCCAAGCGGAGCATCAGCACCCAACATTTAAAATGGAGTAGGGGGCGCCTGGGTGGCGCAGTCGGTTAAGCGTCCGACTTCAGCCAGGTCACGATCTCGCGGTCCGTGAGTTCGAGCCCCGCATCGGGCTCTGGACTGATGGCTCAGAGCCTGGAGCCTGTTTCCGATTCTGTGTCTCCCTCTCTCTCTGCCCCTCCCCCGTTCATGCTCTGTCTCTCTCTGTCCCAAAAATAAATAAACGTTGAAAAAAAATTTTTTTAAATGGAGTAGGAGCGCCTGGGTGGCATGGTTGGTTAAGCATCTGACTTCAGCTCAGCACATGACCTCACAGCTCATGAGCCCCTACACAGGGCTCTCTGCTGTCAGCACAGACTCTGCTTTGGATCTTCTGTCTCCTTCTCTCTCTCCCCTCCCCTACTAGCTCTCGCTCTCTCTCAAAAATCAATATTAAATAAATAAACAAACAAAACAGAGTAAGCTACACAGCCTCCACGAAATGCAGAAAAAAGAGGAGCAGATTAATGCTCCCAGAATACTTCTGCTTTCCCCAGAATAGTCCTTTCTAAGAGCTTCTTATAAATATTTCCAGGAAACACTGTAAAGGGTTTGACCTCGATAACCTGTATAGTAGAATCAGACGGATGTGGGTTCAAATCCTGGATCTTCCACTTTCTAACTATGTAACAGTGTAAAAATCACTCAACCTATTTGAGTCTTGTCTTTCACATACATAAATGTGGTGGGAAGATCTACCTCCCAAGGACATGGTGACAATTAAATGCTTCTCTCCTGGATTGACACAGGCAATCCATATTCTGTCTGTGTACCTCCCAACGAAATGAGGCAAAATTCTCAAAGTTCTCAAGACATTGAACAGCAACACCACAGATATATTAGACAGACAACGTATTTCCCCCATGCCCAACTGTAGAAACACTGGACGTTTTCACATTAGTGAATAATGAGTGCTAATTAGGCTTGTGTTGTACTGGGCCCCAGGCTTTAGAAACCTCATTCCATTTATAAGAACTAATTATTCCTATTTTATGGATGTGAAAATCACTTAATCCAAGTTTATACTGCTACTAAATGAGAAATCTGGGACTTAAATCTGTTTTGTGTGACTCCAAGATCCATGTACTTACCCACTGAGCATACCAGTGCTCCCATCACTATTAAAGGGAAACGAGGTAGGATATTCTAGAATCACTTTTGGGGGCAGAGGCCTTCATGTCAATGTACTATTTTCCTTATGTGGACACTAAACTGTTGTTTCTTATATTCACGCTCAAAGCCTAAGTCTGATGTACAAACTTGGTCAGAATTTATCTTAGCCAAAGTGGATTCTTGGCAGTTAACAGCTGCAGTCTGACATTGAGCTGCACTTGCTACATCACTTATGAAAACGCAGTCAATATTGGGCTGCAGAGCTTCCAATCGACCATGCCAGAAAAAGATATTTGTTTTGCATCTGCTCATATTCTTTGCCAAGTAGAAAAGCAATTATCTGTGCCAATACAAAACACAACAGCTGCTTGGACACAATACACATAAGAAGAAATGATTATTTTAATCAGAAACCAGAAATCAAAATTATGTCAAACTTAGTATACTGAATGCACAATAGGAAGGGATTATCACTTCCATGAAGTTTCCATTACTTTCTATTCTTTAGAAGAAAACCATAAATTGAAAAGGCTTAAATCAATCAACAGGTGTTGATAAAAGGTATAGCCTTTCCCTACCATGGGCAAATGCGATCTTAAGGCTCCTGGTAACTTTTCCTAAATAAATATGAGAATCCTTCCAAACCTACAAAAATGTGTAAAGATATATAAAACACAATCTTGAAAGACAAAGAAAGAATACTGAGTTTTCACAAATACGCAGGATTCAATTATACTAAAAATCTCAGAATCACTGCTTTGTCATTCTCAAAAGTATACAAATTAGTATCAAATGGGTTGAGTTTTTTAATCTTCATATAAATAATATCTCTCATCTGGCTTTATTGTCAGACTTTTATATGTATGAATCTGGAACAAAGATGAACATGTCATTGTACTCGTCACCCTTCATGTGCAAGAGTCAAAGTCCCCTGGCATCTCTCCCAAATTCCTTCATGACAGGGCTCCTGCTGGCCTTCTCAGCCTCATCTCCCACTACTCAAGTCCCAAGCTGCTTGTCATTGTACACACATGTGCACACGCAGAGACTCATGCACACATACACACATGCAAACACATGATGCACACATATACACACATGATCATGCATGCACACGCACACACACATGCACACACACTTTGCAGGTGCATGCCTCTGTGTTCTCCCTCATGCTGTACTCTCTGCCTAGAAAGACTGGCCTGCCTTTCTTCAGCTCATTGTCTCATCTGTTAAGACTCAGCTTGAGCCAGACTTCCCAAGCTGACGACATGTCTTATCCTGTGTATCCCATAATTCAGTGTGCATAAACCAGTGACATTATCTTTTTATCTGTTTGACTTCTCCACAGGGATGTAAGCAAATTGATGCTGATTTCCAACCAGTCTCCTTTTTGGGAATTTGGAGTCAGGACACAATAATTCTAGTCCATCTCATATGGAAAACTGAATTGAGAGGCTGTATGAACCTAGGATTGAGGCAGCCCGGCACTCACCAAATTAAGAAAAGTCAGTCTTTAAAAAGAGACAAAAAGGAAAACAATGTGGATTTTTAAAAAGCAAGAGAACATGAATCCCCAAAGAAGCAAAAAATAAATGTTTTGACTTTGCCAGTTCCTGTGCACAGAAACCAGGCTTGATACCCATGCTGGCATGCTGTTAGATTCTAGTGTATCCTTCTAATAAATACAATTTGCTTAAGCAAGTTTTCAGAAGGTTTTGTTCTCTGCAAGCAAATGATCCCTAAGACATTTTTATACTAAGTGTTTAAAAAATGTTTTTTAATGAAATGAATCAACTGCCTCTGAATAGTCAGCAGCAGTAGTCAGCTTGCAAATGCACAACATTGACTACAACTATGATGGCTGAAGGTAAAATATGTATAAGGCAAAATTTAATCTTTTTTTAAAGATTTTTTAAAGTTTATTTATTTGTTTTGAGAGAGAGAGAGCAGGGGAGGGGTGGAGAGAGAGGAGAGAGACAGAATTTCAAGCTGGCTCCGTACTGTCAATGCAGAGCTCAACTCAGGGTCCCAACCCATGAACCATGAGATCATGACCTGAGCTGAAATCAAGAGTTGGACACCTAACTGAGCCACCCAGGTTCCTCTAATCTTTTTTAATATGGACATTTTTCATCAAGACATTTGACTTAAGTTCTAAAGACTCTGGGTAGTCAAGAATTCAAGACAGAAAAGGAAAAGAGAGAACAACAAAATGCACATTAGCAAAATTTCCTCCACTGTCCATTTAGTTATTTATGAGAGCCTCTCATTATGGTCATCTCTCAGTGTGGTCTCCTTTTAGGGTCAACCTCCCACCCCCCCCCACCCACCCCTCCACAGCTCCCAACCACACACATGCCCATGGAAGACACTAATTCAAAGAGGGAAGAGTTTAGCCAAAACAGACCTTAGAGAGAGTAGCAAATGCCATGAAACCACTCCATCCTGTCTCCCTGTGTCATGTCACAGATACGAAAAACAAAAATCCACACAGAAGTGATGTAACTGGCCCAAGGACCATAGCAAATCAGAATCAGAGTGAAACCCAGTTTTCCCACTGACCAGGCCATGGCTCCTTACACTACCCAGTGTTGCCTCATTTCTTTACACTCACAGCCCAACCTGGAAAATAACTCTTCCCTTTCAAAAAAAAAAAAAAAATAATAATTATCAGCACCCCTACACCTACATTGTTCAGATTTTTCACAAATAGCAATGAGGGGCAATGATGAGAGTTGCAGTGTTCAAGACATCATGTCCTCTTAGCCATCAACTA
Organism: Lynx rufus; assembly: GCF_022079265.1. Taxonomy (NCBI): domain Eukaryota; kingdom Metazoa; phylum Chordata; class Mammalia; order Carnivora; family Felidae; genus Lynx; species Lynx rufus. Next base: position 62,757,721 of record NW_025814889.1, read on the forward strand.
TTATCACACCTGTATTTCCTGCTTAAAAATATCTGGAGACTGGCACCCAATCTTGATTTATGTAAAAGGTTTACCTACCCTTTGAGGCTATACATGACACACTGTAAAAAAGAGAGAAACACAATGCATTGAGGATAAATGCACCGTCTTTCAGTGACTTTGCACGGAAACCCAAGCTACAGTTTTATAATTAAATAGACAACTTTTTAAAATCAGAACTTTCCTTTCATCATAATTGTATTACATATCATAATTCCTTTCACAAAGTCACATTCCTTCACGCTCCCAAAGAAAAATCACTTACAAGAGCCAAATGCAAAGTATGAAAAAAAATCTATGATAAAGACTTAAGTGTCAGGAACTAAAAGCTCTACCACTCAAAAGTTGAACTGTATTGGTTATTCATTAGGGACTGAGGGCATGTTTAGCTCTTAACATGAGACATAAACATTCTTCTTTCCCTCCGTCCAACCTTGACTGGGGGTTTGGGTTTACTTGCTTTATTTCTTTTTTTCTAAATTATGATATTTAATTGCCTTCATTCCCTAAAAATCTATACTTATGTTCCCTTTAAACACTTTACCAATACTTTTAGAGGTTAAATCGTTACTAGCAAATCTTTAATGCCAGGCTCTTCATGGAGACTGCTGCTTAGGGTGACTTTAAAATCAATACGTATTTTCTACATTATACATAAAGTAATAAAAAGATCATGGTTTGAATAACATGAATGGCATTAAAAAATTCATAAATCTATAACATGAAACACATCTTCCTATATGGTTATTAGGTAAATGAAGTCTTTATTATTTTATTTTCAACCTAATGACTTGTTGACTAACGTGATGTTTTATTCTATAGTAATTCTAAATACATAAAATTTTAAAAAGCTGACTATTCATCTCATAAACTAAAAATAGCTCTAAAGACATCTTTTGAGACTTGTAATGAGGATGGCATTCATCAGTTAAGAATAAGTGGTAGCACAGACATTCTAAAATCCTGCTAAACCTCAATGAACTTTCCATCATGGCTACAAGAATCTTTCTCGTTTATAATCATTTCCCTCTACGATATTGTAAACTCATAAAAAGAGAAAATAACTAAATATCACAAACAAGGAAGATCAATACCATACCACTTTCTTTCATAAATGTGGCAAAGAAAAGGTGAGTGTGACAAGAAGAAGATTTTTAAACAAGAATTCTTCCACATTGGTTTTGGTATAAATTAAGCATAGAGGGGCCAGGGGAGCTAAATCTCCACACTACCATTAGTGAAAAGCTATTTTAAGCTCTTTTCATACATTAACCCATTTGTTCCTCCCAATAACCTCATGGGGTAGGTACCGGTATTCCTGCCACCCACCCACAAGGAAATGGAGACACAGAGAGTTGAAGGAATTTGCCAAAGATCACATACATGGTAAGCAGCGGAACAGAATTAGAAACCAGGTACTCTGATATGAACCCCTGGTCTTTACGGCAATGTACACTGTCTCTCTCATAGGTTTTTATAAAAATTAAAATTATAAGCTGCCCATAGAACCTGTAACACGATCTCTGGCAGTTGGTAAGTACACACTCCATGCGAGTGACAGTGGTACCCGTAATGTCGATACGTGATCACGATGCTGGCTTCTGAATAAGGAAATTTTCATTCATTTGTATTTCCACAATTCTTTTTTCCTTCTGCTGGACAAGAGGTCCCTCCAAAGCCTAGTTGGATTTTAAAAAACTGGTTTTTTCAAGCATGCATATTTTTAAGATTCTGTTACATTTAATCTACAAAACATATTACCAGATCGAAACCCGTGGCAGACAGTTTTCAGAACAACAAACTGTACATCTCACCAAATTATCTGAAACCATCATGAATGTATTGCCTGGCATAGAATAATTCCTTGTGAAAGAGTTATTTATATAAACCCTGAGTATTTACAATGTTAAGATGAACTGATACTGCCATCACAATCACTCTACAACCTCTCAGCAGGCTAACATTTAAAAAGATAAAGAGAAAAAAATTATTAACCTGGATGCCAGTAGCATTAACTAAAAGAGCAAAGAAATCAGCACTACACTACCTAACCATCCTAAGAGCCCTCACTGTGCTCTGAAAAAGAAGAGAGAGATGTTTGGTGGCCTTGAAGCCACCCAGATTCTTAACCACCACACAGGACAGAGGTGGAGTGCTCCATATAGAAACTGGTGAGGCAATGAAAAAGTATGAGACCCGGGATCCTCTTCTAAGAGCCTATTGTGGCAGTGACAAAATTGCATGCCAACCAGAAATGCCTACATTCTGATAGTTTTCTCTTTCAACATATGTCCCTGTGCATCCAGTTGGAAAGCAGATGCCTAAGCTTGATTGCTCTACACTGAGAGACGAAAGAACTTATCATCTACTGACTGAAATTCACAGGGGATCGAAGATTGCCAAGAATCAGTACCCAATCAAGATTAAACAGAATGAACCAGGGGCTGTCAGCAGTTAGGAACTCTACCAACTGCTATCCATAAATTAAAAGGAATTTTGCCTCCTTAGCATGTGATTTATTTGGAAGAAGCTTTTAGTGCTAAGTTCTGAATGAATCCAAGGAACACTTTATTGAAATGATCCATTTTAGTGCTGAGCTCAGTTCAAGAACCAAAGCAGATTATAATAAGCTTTCAGTCAAACTCATCAAGATAATTCCTGCCTTACCATATACTCTAGATCTGGTTCAAAAAGAATAACATCACTCCCAACTAATGGTTAAGAAATAGTAAGAGGAGGGGCGCCTGGGTGGCACAGTCAGTTAAGCGTCCGACTTCAGCCAGGTCACGATCTCGCGGTCCGTGAGTTCGAGCCCCGCGTCAGGCTCTGGGCTGATGGCTCAGAGCCTGGAGCCTGTTTCCGATTCTGTGTCTCCCTCTCTCTCTGCCCCTCCCCCGTTCATGCTCTGTCTCTCTCTGTCCCAAATAAATAAATAAACGTTGAAAAAAAAATTAAAAAAAAAAAAAAAAGAAATAGTAAGAGGAAAAAAAAGTTCTCTAGCCATAGAAGAGAATACTTTTCTGGTAAGTTCCATATTTTGGAAAAGCTACTTTGAAAGAACTTGAAAGCCCAGCTTGGCAAATCAACCCTACTAATGAACATTAAAGGCATATTAATGATATTATTGCAATAAACACAGTTCATAACTAAGAAGCCTGATAACACTAACAGAATAGAGAACCCAGAAAGGAACCCACAAACGTATGGCCGACTAATCTTTGACAAAGCAGGAAAGAATATCCAATGGAATAAAGACAGTCTCTTCAGCAAGTGGTGCTGGGAAAATTGGACAGCAACATGCAGAAAAATGAACCTGGACCACTTTCTTACACCATACACAAAAATAAACTCAAAATGGATGAAAGACCTAAATGTAAGACAGGAAGCCATCAAAATCCTCAAGGAGAAAGCAGGCAAAAACCTCTTTGACCTTGGCCACAGCAACTTCCTACTCAACATGTCTTCGGAGGCAAGGGAAACAAAAGCAAAAATGAACTACTGGGACCTCATCAAAATAAAAAGCTTCTGCACAGCGAAGGGAACAATCAGCAAAACTAAAAGGCAACCAACAGAATGGGAAAAGATATTTGCAAATGACATTATCAGATAAAGGGTTAGTATCCAAAATCTATAAAGAACTTATCAAACTCAACACTCTAAATACAAATAATCCAGTGAAGAAATGGGCAAAAGACATGAATAGACACCTCTCCAAAGAAGACATTCAGATGGCCAACTGACACATGAAAAAATGCTCAACATCACTCATCATCAGGGAAATACAAATCAAAACCATAATGAGATATCACCTCACACCTGTCAGAATGGCTAACATGAACAACTCAGGCAACGACAAATGTTGGCGAGGATGTGGAGAGATTCTCTTTTGCATTGTTGGTGGGAATGCAAGCTGGTGCAGCCACTCTGGATACAGTATGGAGGTTCCTCAAAAAATTAAAAATCTAACTACTCTACAACCCAACAATTGCACTACTAGGTATTTATCCAAGGGATACAGGTGTGCTGTTTCAAAGGGGCACATTCACCCTAATGTTTATAACAGCCCTATCAACAATAGCCAAAATATGGAAAGAGCCCAAATGTCCATCGATGGATGAATGGATAAAGGTGTGGTATATATATAATGGAGTATTACTCAGCAAACAAAAAGAATGAAATCTTGCCATTTGCAACAATGTGGATGGAACTAGAGGGTATTATACTAAGCAAAATTTGTCAGTCAGAGAAAGACATATATCATACGACTTCACTCATATGAGGACTTTAAGACACAGAACAGATGAACATAAGAAAAGGGAGACAAAAATAATATAAAAAAAGGGAGGGGGACAAAACATAAGAGACTCTTAAATATGGAGAACAAACAGAGAGTTACTGGAGAGGTTGTGGGAGGGGGGATGGGCTAAATGGGTAAGGGGCATTAAGGAATCTACTCCTGAAATCACTGTTGTGCTATATGCTAACTTGGATGTAAATTAAAAAAATAACACAGAAACAAAAACAAAAAAGAAGCCTGATAACACTGACTTAAAACTAACTTCTTTACTTTTTAAAAATTTTTATTAAGTTTCTCAGGATCCACATATGAGTGAAAACATATGATATCTGTCTTTCTCTGCCTGACTTATTTCACTTAGCCTAATACCCTCCAGTTCCATCCATATTGCTACAAATGTCCAGATTTCATTCTTTCTCATTGCCAAGTAGTATTCCATTGTATATATAAACCACATCTTCTTTATCCATTCGTCAGAAGACCATGGGGGAGGGGAAAGGGAAAAAAAAGTTACAGACAGGGAGGGAGACAAACCATAAGAGACACCTAAATACTGAGAACAAACTGAGGGTTGATAGGGGGTGGGGGAGAGGGGAAAGTGGGCGATGGGCATTGAGGAGGGCACCTGTTGGGATGAGCACTGGGTGTTGTATGGGAACCAATTTGACACTAAACTATATTTAATATTAAATAAATAAATAAATAAATAAATAAATAAATAAATAAAAATTTTAAAAAGAAATTTACCACCATTTCCATTATTCTTATAGCAAAACTCCACCATTTGTTCACCCTTCCCAGGAAAATATTTCTTTCTGCACAGGAAGACCAATACCTACCACAATCAGTCACCTCCTTCTCCAGTGCCTTTACACTCACTAAGCATGTCTGCAGTTCAGTGACACCAAAATGTACCACAGGGTCTTAGCAAAAGCTATGGTCAGGTCACTATGTTAAAGAGAAATTGACAAACTATGAATATGCTCAGGATGTATGGGACAAAAGTCAGAACAGTATATCATTTGGATATTATGCTCAAATAATAGGCTCATGGAGTAAGGACCTATAAAGTCTTTTTTTTTTGTATTTTGTTTTTATTTGATTTTACTTTTTTAATGGTTATTTATTTTTGAGAGAGAGAGAGCAGGGGAGGGGCAGAGAAGGATACACAGAATGTGAAGTAGGCTCCAGGCTTTGAGCTGTCAGCACAGAGCCCAACACGGGACTTGAACCCATGAACTGCAAGATCATAACCTGAGCCAAAGTCGGATGTTTAACCAACTGAGCCACTCAGGTGCCCCATGTTTTTTTTTTTGTTTTAACTTTTATTTATTTGACAGAGAGAGAGAGAGAGAGAGAGAACACAAGTGAGGGAGGGGCAGGGAGAGGGAAACAGAATCTGAAAGAGGCTCCAGGCTCTGAGCTGTCAGCACAGAGCCCGACATGGGGCTCAAACTCACAAACCGTAAGATCATGACCTGACCTGAAGTCAGACACTTAACTGACTGAGCCACCCAGGCGTCCCTAAAGTTGTTTAATAATAAATAATTTTAACAATAATTATACTAGTTGATTTGGTTATTGTCTTCATACAATGCAGCCTGAGAGTTAATTGGTTTCTTGGTCCTCCACCCATCATGTGCCTACCTCCCCCAAATAAGTCATAGTGATCTGGATGAAGTCATCTAAGAACTACAACTAAAGACCAAAGAATTTATACCACTGAGGAAGAGAGAAAATTCCCTGGCAAAATGTGGCCCATTTCATCTTTAAACAAAGCAAAGTGAGGAAAAATGATAAGCACCAACTGAAGAATTTGCAAAGTCTCTTTGTAATAAAATCTTAGTTAATATCTACTTCCAAGAGGTGGTCTGTGTTCTTAACATGGATTCATCATTGAAATTCACACTTGCATTAAGAGATTTTTAAAGTAGGGGAGGAGATTTATTATTATGAACCTACAAACTTCACCTGTAATTGTTGGATAATTTTCTGTGTAGACCTATTAGTTAATGCGACACCTCTTTCATTTGGTCATTTCATTTTTTTTTTTAACATTTTATTTTGAAGTAATCTTTACACCCAACATGGGGCTCGAACTTACAACACCAAGATCAAGAATCACGTGCTCCACTGACTGAGCCAGCCAGGCACCCTTGGTCATAAAATTTTTGAAAGCAGCAGCTGAATGAGATTGAAAATGGCTCATTTTGGTGCAACCGCTCTTGAAAACAGCATGGAGTTTCCTCAAAAAATTAAAAACAGAACTACCCTACGACCCAGCAATAGCACTACTAGACATTTATCCAAAGGATACAGGAATAGTGATTCAAAAGGGGCACGTGTACCCCAATGTTTATAGCAGCACTTTCAACAATAGTCAAATTATGGAAAGAGCCTAAATGTCTATCAACTGATGAATGGATAAAGAAGATGTAGTTTATATATACAATGGACTACTACTTGGCAACGAGAAAGAATGAAATCTGGCCATTTGCAGCAACGTGGATGGAATTGGAGGGTATTATGCTAAGTGAAATAAGTCAGAGAAAGTCAGATATCATACGTTTTCACATATGTGGAACTCGAGAAACTTAACAGAAGACCATGGGGGAAGGGAAGGGGAAAAAATAGTTACAAACAGAGAGTGAGGCAGGCAAACCACAAGAGACTCTTAAATACAGAGAACAAACTGAGGGTGGATGGGGGGGAGGGGAAAATTGGTGGTGGGCACTGAGGAGGGCACTTGTTGGGATGAGCACTCGTATGCTGTATGTAAGCAATGAACCATGGGAATCTACCCCCAAAACCAAGAGCACACTGTATACACTATATGTGAGCCAACTTGACAATAAATTATATTTTAAAAAGAAAGAAAGAAAGAAAGAAAGAAAGAAAGAAAGAAAGAAAGAAAGAAAGAAAGAAAGAAAAGGGCTCATCTGAGATCAGTCAACAGAAAAAGTATGTAAAATTGAGGGTTGGGGGACACAAGAGAACGAAGTTATTCATCAGTAATGCAGACTTTCAACAGATTTTTTTTTGTCACTTGCAAATCTCACTTTGCTGCTAAGTTTCTCTCAAAGCTGATATGAGGCTATTAATGATTATCTGAAACACACTTGCCCTACTCACTGGATCATATGTGTGGATAAAGGTTCAAAATTCCACCTCAGGAGTTTAACCTGCACAGCATTTCTTACTTTGGGGAGAAAGAATACAATGCAAGGTCTACAGAAATAAAGCATTAAAACGACACTTAAAAGATCAGTTACCCATTCCATCAGTGAAGGTCAAAATATTTATATGCCTCCCTAAGTCCCCTGAATTTAATTACCTCACAAATCCACTTTGGTGCTAAACTGTTCTATAGTCCTAAACTTGTCTTAGTTTCTTGATTTGCATGCCTATGTGCAAAGTATTTACAAGAAAAACTTTTTAAAGACCCACTGAACTGAAATATCTAACCACTGTCTTGCCCACAAAGGTAGAAAATGAGCTCATTTTAAGTAAAAACACCATGGCCACCATCCCACCACGTTCCATGAGGGCAGGGCTTTGTTTATTTGGCAGTGGCCAAATTCCTAACACCAAAAATGGTGCCTCAGCAAATACTGTTGAGTGAATGAATGACCCATGACAGATCCAGCTGAAAAAAGAGGAAACGAACAAGAATCTATTGAGCTAAGAACTGTCTTCAACACCTATTGTGATCGCTGTCATTTAAATATTAAATCAATCAAGTATATATACGAAGAGTAACTATATATTGTTATATATAGATGTCAATAGGAGTTATGAGGATAAGATTTCATGTAGAATTCACTGACCTTTCCAACGCGAAACGGAAAGTGTGTCCATGTGTGAATGAATTTAACATAATGAAGAAGATGAGGAAAGGAATGTTGAATACAAAACATTCCTCATTTCACATGGAGTAATTCAGTAAAACATAGTATCAACTGAAATTTTATCTGATTCCAGAGTGTGCACCCCAAGTCTGAGGTTTTTTTATTTCACTTTCTGCCCATAAATCAATCACCAAATCACACAGAAAAACCAGCAACTAAATAAATTTAGGGTTTTTTCCTGGGTTGGGATTTTTCCCTGCACTTAGCAACTTCTGAAATCATTTTTTCTTTTAATGTTTATTTATTTTCGAGAGAGAGAAAGAGAGAGAGCACGAGCAGAGTAGGGGCAGAGAGAAGGGGAGACGCAGAATCCGAAAGCAGGCTCCAGGCTCCCAGCTGTCAGCACGGGGCCCAACACAGGGCTCGAACTCATGAACCATGAGATCATGAGTTGAGCCAAAGTCGGCTGCTTATCCCACTGAGCCGCCCAGGTGCGCCGTCTTCCGAATATATTTTAAGTGATAGTGTCAGCCCAATTTTTTGCCAGCTTAATGTTATACATGCAGTACAAATGTACACTAGCAAATAAGCTCGAGGTCCAATTAAAAAAAAAAAAAGTCCCACACAAACACACAAACTCCTCATCCCCTGCCTGCATACTACAGGTTCACCATTTTCACGATGCATGCTGGTGTTTAGAAACCCACACAAAAATGAAAATATTTTAATATTAACTACTAATAATGATGAAGCTGGCTGCCATGGGCCGAACGGCCACCCGTGTGCCAGGCACCTACTTACATGCTTATTACCTGTATGATTGCTCTTAGTCCTGCCAACCAATTTGAGAGTAAAGTGTTATTCAATGGAGTACTACGTGGCAATGAGAAAGAATGAAATATGGCCTTTTGTAGCAACGTGGATGGAACTGGAGAGTGTGATGCTAAGTGAAACAAGCTGTACAGAGAAAGACAGATACCATATGGTTTCACTCTTATGTGGATCCTGAGAAACTTGGCAGAAGTTCATGGGGGAGGGGAAGAAAAAAAAAAGAGGTTGGAGAGGGAGAGAGCCAAAGCATAGGAGACTCTTGAAACAAACTGAGGGTTGATGGGGGGTGGGAGGGTGGGTGATGGGTATTGAGGAGGGCACCTGTTGGGATGAGCACTGGGTGTTGTATGGAAACCAATTTGACAATAAACTTCATATACTGAAAAAAAAAAAGAGAGTAAAGTGTTATTACTGCTGCTTTCGCCATTTGGAGATGAGGAAACTGAGGCTCATGGAGATAATAACTTGTCCAGGATCAAGTAAACAAAGGAGCCATGATTTACAAGCTCTCTGTAGAGATCTTTAGAACTAGGACAGAGCTGCCTTTTTGAACTTTTATTTGCTTTACCTGACTACCTTCTGACAGAAGTTCAAGTGTAGATTTCAAAAACAATTTTAATACTAATTAAACGCATACTCAAAAATATAATCTTTTTCCTTTACAAAGAGGGAAAATACATGACACTTTTCAAGGGAGGGAAAATGATCCTTTTTGCCCACAAACATGGTAACTCAGCAAGCCTCTGACCCAGTTCCGGCTGTACTGTATACTGCTCTTCAGACACCGTTGTTTCTAAAATAAATACCCTGGTGCTCAGATTAAAAACAAAACAAAACAAAATAAAATGTAACCTACGAAAGCAGGTCATCTGATTCAATGCATTAGCACCAAACCCTATATGAAAGCAAGTTAAAAGGTTCCTCATCTGTGGACCAAGGATGATCGCGAGAATTTTTCTACCTCCTGAGAGTTCAACAGAGAGGCAAGCTCCACATAAAATGATACAGGCATCTCCTCCCCAAAACTGAATCCTCGCCAGGGACTCTGGACTTGAGAGCATGGCCAACGAGCAAAGCACAGGTTTAGGGGTCAAATAACTTGAGTTCCAATCCCGACCTTACACTTACTATGTAAATGTGGACAAGGTTTTTTAACCTCTAAGATCTCTGATTTCCTCCTGGCAGCAGGAACTATCATAGCCACCCTAAATGGATATTGTGATGGTCACACGGGTAACATGGGGGAAGTGCTCGCCCACTTCCTGGTACAGAGTAGATGGATAACAGAAAGCAAATTTTCTTCCTTTTCCCAAAGGACCTTCTTCACTGGTGTGCTAGAGCTAACTCACACTGGCTTATGGAAGATGTCTAGCAAATTTTTAGGAATTCTGCAGGCCAGTTATTAAATATGACCACTACTAAAAATTAAATTAAACTTAAGTTTTACAATTGTATTAAAGACAAAGGTGGTAAACACTCAAAACTCATCGCTTCCTAGTTTACCTCGTTTTACTATTATCTATGCTCTTGAGGTTATGCCTGTTGTCTGCTAGAGAGTGGAAATACTACATAATGGTGGGTTCTGGTACATTTCCCCCAACTCCACAGTCAGTGACATCACATTTGTAGCCTGAAATGAGCCATGGTAGCGGTATTTACGTGGAAACAGGCAAACACTACAAGTCAGGATTTCCTGTTTTGGGAGAGCCAGGTATTAAACATTCACCAGCATCCCCCTGGTATTCATATTTCATCACATCCCTCTCTGCTGCTGTCTTTCATCTCTCCACTCTGCAACTTATCTACATACACACACATGTCCAGTGAATTTAAAATAAGAATGAAAACGAACACCTAACAGCCTCCAGATAACATCCTTTTCCACCATTCCTTCACTGCCAAATTCACTGGAAATGTTCTTTCTGTGATTCATTCCAACACTTTCTTACCATCAACTCATTTATTTATTCATCTCACAAACATCTTAGTAACTACGATTAACCAGACACTATGAAAGTAACTGGGGACACAAATGTGAGCAAAGCCCAACATGGTCCCTCCTTCACGAGAGTCACATTGTCAAACCCACCTTGAAAAGTCTCCAATGTTCTATTAAGTCCTCCTTTTTTCTCCTCCATGGCCTTTCCTTAGAAAATGTACAATTTCCCCAAATGTTATCTTCTTTTCCTCCATGGTCCTCTATTAAAAAGTCAAGATTTCCTCAGTGTTTTGACTATTTATCTGCCTTCTTTCATCTTTAGGAATTTCACACATTTCTGTGATTTCATCCTCCCTCCAACTCCCAGGAAACCTATTTCTCCCCTAGCCTTCCTCTCTCAGTAACTGGCACCACCATCCACTCAACTGTTTGAGCCAGAAACCCTAAAATCCACATTTCCTGCCTTTCCCTTACCCCTCTTCATCCCAAGCATTAGCAAGTCCTGGGATCTATATCCAAGAGATGTCCCAAATCCAACACAGTACTTCATCCCAGCCTGTCACCCTTGGGCAGGACCTTTCTTTTTCACTTAATCTGTATAAAAGCCTCCGAACCCTCCTCCCTGCTTTACTCTTGCCCCCTCACATCATGCACTACGACAAAGTCAGGGAATATTTTTTTAAAAAAGAAATGTAATCATTTCTCTCCACACTTAAACAAACAAAAAACCTTTATTCCACCCAGAATAAAACCCAAACTTGATTTCGTGGACAACAGGGCCCTTCATGATCTGGGCCTGCCCCCATCCTGACCTCTCCCCCTTCTTGACCTTGCCCCCTTTCAATTCCCACTTGCTCATTCCAAGGCTGGAGCCCTCTGTCCAGATCTTGGCAGGTCTTTGCAGGACTAGCTCCTCCTATCATTCACAAGGATTCAGGAGGCCTTCCCGGACCAACCGACACAACTTTGGCCAGGCCAGGCCAGGCAAGCCCACCCCTCTCCATCACTCTCTATCACTCTGTCCATTCCTTGGTGGTTATCTAGTATCTGTCTTCCTCTACTGGAAAATCAGCTACACAGGAGCAAAAACCTTGTCCTCCTTATTCACCAAGACATCTCTGGTGCCCGAAACAGTGCCTGGCACATGAGAGATGCTCAACAGATATTTGTTGATGAATGAAGCAAGATCCAAAACAAAAAACAAAAAAAAAAAAAACAAAAGCAAAAACAAAAAAAACCAGGCAAAGGCAGAAATAATTGGAAACTAAGACCCTGAAACAAGAGTTTTCTGGGACCGCACAGAGGAATAAGAACAGCAATCTGAAATGGTAACGTGCTAATAGAATGAATCTAATTTCCATCTTTATTAAATTCTAACTTGCCCATGGCTTGAGCTATTTTAGAGGCAACCTAATTTAGTGAGTACCCGTTCTGGTAAATCTATGTTAATTTTCATGGCTAGGTCAAAATATTCTTAAAGGGAAAGAAAATTCCGTGACTTAGAAAAGATTTCCTGCATCCTCAAAAACATTCCTGAGAAGCAGAGTCCCCTGGGCTTCCTCCCATACCTGTGCTGTAATAAATTCCTATCACATACAACAAGCAGGTGGAGGGAGCATGGAGGCAGAGTGCTCTCCTCCCCCGGGAAACTGAGGGTGCCTGCTCTCCACTGCAAGGCTCCTCCACCGAGGACACGGTAAAGTGTTTGTTCCTCTTAACTGAGGCCTCAAAGATCCACATCTCACCCCGTGCTTCCAAATCAAAGCAGACAGCAGGGCTTCTACTTGCTTCTTCTTAACTACTCCTTTCTTATCTAAATCTAATATAAAGAAAAGGGAAGAAGGGAAAGAAGGAGGGACGGAGGGAGGGAAAGAAGAATGGAGCTAGGGAAACAAGGAGAGAGAGAAGGGAAGTCAGGAAAAAAAACGTTCAACGTTTGATTTCTCCCGCCAAGCCATGCTGCACCAGGCGGTGCTGGATGGCGAACATGGGCGTGGGGGAGCCCAGCTCAGTACCTCATCATGGACCACATAGCTCCAGGAGACACTGGGAATCCACTGCTCTTGGGTTCTGGTGGCGACGGTGAGTGGCAGCCACCCCAAGCTCCTCGGTGAGGAAATCGATGCTGCTTCCCGTTCTCCCGGTGAGGCTGCGGGGGCAGTGACGCGGGTGGGGGACTCGCAGGCTGCTGCGGGCTGCGCTGATGGATGACCCCATTGCTCCTAATTGTGTATGTGGAACGGAGCAGAAACAAAGTCAGACAGAATGACAAGGTTTGCAACGAGTAACAGCAGTCCCCTGGCCCACTCCACGGTCTTGTTCCCTGGAAGCAGCCATGCTCAAGTCTTTCACCTCTTTTGTTTCTGGTACGTATCGCAATGCTTTAAAAATAACAAGAGAACATATTTCTTTTTATTTTATTTTATTTATTTTTTTTTATTTTTTTTAATTTTTTTTTTTCAACATTTATTTATTTTTGGGACAGAGAGGGACAGAGCATGAACGGGGGAGGGGCAGAGAGAGAGTGAGACACAGAATCGGAAACAGGCTCCAGGCTCTGAGCCATCAGCCCAGAGCCCGATGCGGGGCTCGAACTCACGGACCGCGAGATCGTGACCTGGCTGAAGTCGGACGCTTAACCGACTGCGCCACCCAAGCGCCCCTCTTTTTATTTTAGAACTTATACTGACTTACTACTACAGAAGACTAGGACTCAGTCCCTCTTACATGGTCACCAACACACACACACACCCTCTTCTTCATGCTTCATCCTCCAAATATAGATTTCTTTCAAAATACTTTGTTGAAGTGATATTCGGGATTTACATAATTTTGATCTTGTAAAATACTGCTCATAGTTGATCCATCCAATGTACCGATTACATTTTCTTTCATGAATCATCTGAGACAGAGTTCATAATCACTGAACGAACAGAAACTAAAACGTCTGATACCACTGAATGATGTCCAGCATTTGGAAAAAAGCAAAGGGGGTTCTTAGACACTGCTACAATCATTTCAGGAGCAATGTCTGAGCACGGGACACAGTGAGCGTGCATCTACCCGTGGTCCCAGTAAGTCCACTCCTATGGTTATGCCCGAGAGAAGCTCACATGTATTTGCACACAAAAAAATCCACTGCAGCATAGTTTACAATAGTACAAGCTGTGAAAATTACCTAAATTCCAAATCCAGAAAGAGTTAAATAAATTGTGATAATTAAATACTGTACAACAGTTAAAATGAATGTACTATAGCTACACATATGGACAATGATGTACCTCAAAAATCTCAAAGAGAAAAGCAAGTGATACTATTTATATAAAGTTTAAAAATATATTAAAAGATACTCTTTGGTATTCACTGGTATATACATACAAAGTAAGGGCATAAAGATAATCATAGAAATGAAAAGTGACAAGTTCAGGATTATGGTTACTTTTAGAGAAAGAGGTTAGGGACAGGAGTCAGGGAATGTTATTCTCTGCATGTTGGAAATTATATCAAATTTTTTAGAAAAGAAAGAAAAGTAAAAAGAAACTTAACTTTCAGGAGCTGCTCTTTCACTGAAAATGTTTCTTCCTAAAAGTGATGTCAAATCTAAGAAATGCCACTCCATTTCTATGGTCTAATACTAAAATTTAGGAATAAATTGCTCTTTATGTAGGAGAGTCTCCCAACATTTGTTTCTGTTACTGTTTTTTTCCTGCTCCTGGATCATATGATAAAAGACCTCAAGAACAACTTAGTACCAAGAGGTTTACTCTAAATGAACAGATAAGGGGCGCCTGGGTGGCTCAGTCAGTTAAGCGTCTGGCTTCGGCTCAGGCCATGATCTCACGTGATCTCACATCAGGCTCTGTGCTGACAGCTCAGAGCCTGGAGCCTGCTTCAGATTCCGTGTCTCCCTCTCTCTCTGCCCCTCTCCCACTCATGCTCTGTCTCTGTCTCTCAAAAATGAATAAACATCAAAAAAAATTTTTTTAAATGAACAGATAAAGTGGAAGGAGAGCCCTAAGAATCTGTACAAAACTGTGTGTGTATACATGATTCTGGGGAAAGGGGACACAATTCTGTGAATTTAAAAAAAAATTTTTTTTTAACTTTTTTTTGCTTTTGAGACAGGGGGAGACAGAGCGTGAGTGGGGGAGGGGCAGAGAGAGAGGGAGACACAGAATCCGAAGCATGCTCCAGGCTCTGAGCTGTCAGCACAGAGCCCGACGCGAGGCTCGAACCCACAAACCTGACCTGAGCTGAAGTCGGACACTTAACCGACTGCGCCACCCGGGGGGCCCCAATTCTGTAAATTTTCAAAAGCGTCATGATCCCCAGTACACTCAGAACCTCTGAGCTGACCTCATGGTACAAATGTGAGCCTAGGCCATGAGCAGCAGGTGTCCTGGGAGGTCTCTAGGTCCCTTCTCTGTGTTCCTTCCATGCAGGCAGGGGTGCTCAGGGACAGACCTGCGGCTCTGAAGTCGCACAGACAGGGCTCTCTCAATCCCGGGGTTGGGTGACTCTGGAGGGGTTACCTTCTGTGATTCTGTTTTCTCCTCCGTAAAATGAGGCCAACAGCGATTGTGGGCATTAAGTGACTTCAAGCCTGTAAATGGTGTGGCACAGTGCCTGACACATGAACAGAACTCAAGAGATATTAACCATTTTTGGCCAGGTCTCCCTGGTACATGCTCTCCATTCCTTCCTACCACTTTTCACAACTGTAATCAGTTACTCATGGAATTACTTATACAATGTCTGTCTTCCCTGATATTGCATATGCCCTTGGGGGGAAGAAATCTTCTGTCTCCTTCTTGGTCAGGCACAAAATGAGTATGTATTGAATGGATAGAGAAAAGATGAAGGAAAGAACGAATGTCTCCACTTATGCAGAGCTGCTGGTTATGAGAGCCAAAAGTTTCTAAAAAACAAAGCAGAGGCTAGAAGCTTTTCACCTTCTGAGCTATATATTAGCAATATGATTTCTCACATAGAACTTCTAACAGTTTAGCATAATGAAGGCCAGAAACAATTATTAAAGAAATAAAAGAGACAATTATCCCTTTTGAAAAAAGCCTGGCTCAACAGTGACCAGATGAAAAAGAATGCTGTATACAGGCAACGGTGGCCTGGAAAGTCCCGAGCCCAGAGGAGACACGACTTCGGTGATGAAGTTAAAATGCTCTGGACTGGACCACAGGAGAGGGTCTGCAGCCAGCTTTCTGCTATCAGTGAGCAAAGCAGAAAGGGGTTAGGAGGCGGAGACAAAAATGATGCAAGAAGGAAGTGGGAAGCAAGATGAGCTGATAGGTTGTTTGTAAAAAGTAAGGCAGGCACTGCCATTACTCCCATTGGTTGAGAGGTTGCAGAGGAAAGGCATTCTCATAGAAGCCAAGGGGAGGTTCTCTGGCTCACAGCTTTCTTGGCAGGAGCTTAGGTCAAAATGATAACTGAGCTCCTTCCTTTTACACGCCTCTGAGATTTACAGAGAGCCAATAGAGCACTAAAGTCTATTTAAATTATCTCCAAGCACGCCCAGGCAGGAAGGTGATCAGAATTTAATGACTCATCTCAGCTTGTTGCCACTCAATAACACTGCTCTTATCTTTATGTCAAGGAGTATAAAGAGGTAGGGAATGGGATAAAAAGGCAAGATTTTTTTTTAAGCTAAAATTCTTCATCAGATAAAGCAGAAGAATAAATCAACCACGTTTTTAAGAGTTCAAAAGTAAGGGCCTTATAATTACTGAAAAATGGGGTCTGCATGTCAAACTGTAAGTAATTATGGATTTGATAGAGAAAGAAAAATATAGTATGTGCTTCAACTTTTAATGTGCCACAGCATTCTTACCATCTATAATCTACAGGATATAATGAATGTACTTAAATTCTTTTTTTTTTTTAATGTGCTTAAATTCTTTAAGTGAAAATGGGCTACTAATTAAAATTGACCTTTAATTTGAATATAACCTGTGAGTATTCCTGTATGGTTTAGACTGGCCTTTTGCAGAATTCCAAAACGAGACTCCCAAAACTCTTAAGTAACAGCATCATCCTTAGAACAAGTAAGCAGGTTCCAACTTAGCAGTGCTTTTTGATAGACAACACGCATTTGAATGCAGGGATTCAAGGCAAGCTATTAAAAAAAACCTGTCACCATTTGCAACCACTTCTCTTTGTGAATCAAGAGGTCTCCATAGTATGCAACCGAAACAATCTAGCGATAGAAACCTGTAATCAGCATGGATACTTGCCAATTCCAAATTTGGGGCTCCCAAAATCTTTACGGTCCTCACTGACTTTTATAAAGTGTGAAGAGTTTGAACATATCTGATGCATTTATTTTAACAAAACAAGACTTACTAATTTATGGGCCAAGAGGTTACATTTAACACAAGAGTGTACTTTTATTTATTTATTTTTGAATGAAAGTTTGAAAGCTATTGATCTAAGTAATTCTCTGTGCACGCTCTGCTTGATGGCAAAACTTAAAAATGACTTACGATTTCTCTTGCTTGTGGGATAGGGAAAAGAGATCATAAACCAGGCACACTCCAAACACTGTGATGCCGGTCTCCTTCACCAGCATCGCACAGGTCCCCAGCAACAAACTGAGCAGCAAGAAGAAGGGAGACACCGTGGGAGGGAAACATTCCCCAACATGACGCTGGTCCACACTCCTGGAAAACAAGATTGAGACTCTTTTAATCTAAGAAGAAATATGGGTCACTGACAAACACCAACTTTTTAAAAAATATGATTTAACTCAATTTCATCGTATTCTAAGTAAGTAGGTGAACAAAGATTTCTTCGTGAATATTCATCACTGAGTTATTTGATATTGCAAAGATGAAAAAAGTAAATGCCCAACAACACTGAACTTTGGTATTTAAATTAAAATACACATAAATTATGATAAAAGATGGCATATAACAAATGGATATTGAAAAAAACACTTAAAAATTTTTTTAACGTTTATTTATTTTTGAGAGAGACAGAGACCAAGTGTGAGCAGGGGAGGGGCAGAGAGAGAGGGAGACACAGAATCTGAAGCAGGCTCCAGGCTCTGAGCCGTCAGCACAGAGCCCGATTCGGGGCTCAAACACATGAACCACGAGATCAAGACCTGAGATGAAGTTGGACGCCCAACTGAAGGAGTCACCCAGGCGTTCCCCCAACCAAAAACACTTAACATGATACCATAAAGATACAGTTAGTGACATGGAAGGATATTTGGTCAATATATTTTAAATGAATAATACGAGTTACTAAGCCATATACATGAACTCTGGAGCCAGGTTCCCTGGGTTCAAATCACAGCTTTGCAGTTAACTAACAGGGTATTATGGGGCAGGTTAGTATGCCTCTCGGGGCCTCGGTTTCCTCATATATGAAATGGGATCACAGTGTTGCAGGCAGGATTACATAAATGACTTATTACATGTGGAGTGGCTATCACATCATTATTATTATTCTAGTGAAAGTGTTTTATATACTTCTATACACAAATCAGTCAGTAGATATACAGAATCCTCATTTTTCTGTGATGAAAATACAGATGATTTGGCCTTTTTCTTTTTTTCTGGTTAATTTGCATTTTTAAATTTATTTTCCAAGGAGATGTATTAGATAAAGTGTCTTTTTTCCTCAGTATAATTCCCAGCAGGGATTTTCAAAAGTCTCCTAGACCTATAAATCCTTTTTTCACCTTATATCATAGAATCAGCCCACACCAAAACTCATCACTATTCCTTCAGTAGGTGCCACACCCATTTGCCCCTAATCCTCTGAAGCAAGGCCAATATTTCTGTAGCTGCGACACCTGACTCTCACTGGTATGTCTTGGAACAATCACCTAAAATTATATGCCAAATTTGTGGCAGATACGCATTTTCCTCTTAAGCTGGTCTAGAGCTTACATTGCTAAAATTGAGAATGGCACGCACAACAGAAACTGTAACACCACGGCTCATTATCACACAGATACGGACACGCTGCTGGCCTCATCATGTTCCCGAATATATCAACGACACAGCAAAAGCTGCCCAGAATAAGTTTAAACCCAAAAGCAACTGTGAATCTTGTTCTAATACCGGAGCAAACAGGAAGCAACTACTTGGTGAATTTGGATTTATATTTCTAAGATTTTCACAACAGCACTTCATACGATTAGCTTTGTGACTCTGTAGAAAGTCACAGAGCCAGGAATAGAGGCCTAATACCACACAGGTATCCCCCGCTTTTCAAAAGTTCACATTACTGCCACTTTACTTTTATGAAAGACCTACCTTCGTACCTATTTTCACTAACAGAAAGAAATCTGAAGAAGGTCTTTGCTTTTACGAAAAAAGGTGAAAAGCAAAAACAGCATTTGTTTGTTAGGAACCATTGTAGAGGTGCTGTTAGGAACCCACAGCAGCAGGGGCAGCCCCCAACAAGTTCCTTCCCGGGAACCACACCCAGCATCTCAGTCCCAAGCCTCCAGAGAGCTGAACCGTGTGAGCCTCTGTGCCTTATCTCCATCTATTCCGTGCATTCATTAGCAAGATGTGTCCTAAGATATCAGAAAAAGCCTAAGAGAAGTTGTTTTTTGGGTCTGGGAATGCCCCCAATTTTTCCATAGAAATTAACGGTAATTGCTTCTTCACTTTGAGCCATTTCAGCTTACAAAAGGTTTCAGAGAAATGCTCTACTTTCAGATAGCATGGGAAACCTGTACTAAGAAAAGGCTCCACTCGTTAAACCGAAATTTCGTAAGAATTAATTCTTTTCATTCTTGATCATCCAAGGTCTAAACCTGTTTGTTACAGGGCTTCTCAATCTCAATCTTGGTACTACTAGCATTTTGGGGAAAACGATTCTTTGTTGTTAGGGCTGTACTGAACATTGTAGGATGCTTGGCCTCTACTTACTAAATGCCAACCGGTAACACCTTTCCAGTTAACGACAAGCAAAAGTGTCTCCAGAAATTGTCAAATATCCCCAGGGGAAGGGCAAAAGTGTCCCACATTGAGAACCACTTGTTTAGAATTGTATTTCTCAAGGTCCCGGGGCTCTGTAAGATGGTAGGTCATCAAACTGAGCCAAAGATCAAAGCTCATAAATCCCTAACCAGACATCTCTCCACAAAGTAGGGTAACAGGATTCACTCTCCCCTTTTCTGGGCCACTCTCTGAGCCATCCACCTCGCTCCTATTCTCTTTTTAACCTGCCCCTTTCCCTATGTGGCCATGTCACAACTCAAGTAAGAATCTGAGCACTTTGGGGGAGAAGGGACACTATAATGGGAAATTATTTTATTGCTTTTCAGTATCCCAAAGCAAGGAACTTCTGTGTTTTGATGAAAGGGTGTGTATATTAGAAAACCATGGTTGAGAAATACTACTTCTAATTCAGCCTTGTTATTTTAAGCTCTGAGCTACTTTCGTGAGGATAATAAAGAGGAAAAAAAAATTAGGACCAAAATGAACAGGAAGAATTAAACCAATCATGGCCAAATGGAAGACAGGACCATATCCAATATATACTGGCTCGGAGCGAAGATTTCAAATTCCATTCTCAGTAAGAAATGACAAGTAGGAATAATCAAGAAGCAAGGAGCACTAGGAGAGCAGTTCCTTTAAAAGGCTATGACAAAGTTGAGAATATGGCTGGAGGAGAGAGCAGCCTTGCATTTGGTAAGGGCAGGTTTCCTATCCTGATCTCCATGAAGCTTTCTAAGCTTTTTACCGCCAAGAAGCCTCCCTCATCTCTCAGGCAGATGCTCAGAGTCCGCACTACCCCCCAGCCCCCAACATGACAGAAATTCCCAAGGGGACAGCATTATTGTAACCACACAGAAGGGCATTCTTAGCCATACATACATACATACCTATTGTAGGAGAGAAAGGCCAACAGAAACAGCAGGCATGCTAACACGTCAGCTCTGCCAACAATTCCAGCCACCTAGAAAGTTTGAAAAGATAAAAACCTCAGAAAGTCACTTTCAGGAAACCGTTATAGAATGGATTCGTTTTTAGATGAATGAAAAGTATGATAAAATAAGAAAACACATTCTTCTTCAAAAGTTGACTTATGACTAACCACCTCTTATATCATATATATAACGATAAGTTTATAGGAGGAAAAAAAAGGAAGGAAGAGAAAATATTTTCATGCTTAATTTCATTTTAACCTTTCTTCTATAGAAGGCCAATTCATATCACCAAAGCTTATTCCTTTGTTGATTTATTCAAAAATATTTTCTGAGTAATGACTGAAGTCCAGACACTGTGCTAGTCTTCAGGCAGCAGAGTGCTAACAGAGCAGAAGATATTTACAGAGTACTAGAAAAAAATAAGTTTAGGAAACAATAATTCTGGTAAAAACAGGAATGAGTATAAACTCTTGATGGCCATGTATGTATGTGTGTCTGTGTCAGTGTGTTTCTTAGTTCTGTCACTGAAAGAGCCTAAACGCAAGCTACCCCACTAGCAAAGAGTCATCCTGGCGCTGACCACACACATTTCTCCACTAAGGAGAACGGGGGTCCTTGGAGAAGTGGCTGACTCCAGGGCTGAGGCAAAGGAGTTCGAACCCTGCGTCAGGCTCTGTGCTGAAGGGTTCAGAGCCTGGAGCCTGCTTCAGATTCTGTGTCTCCCTCTCTCTCTGCCCCTCCCCACTCACACTCTCAAAAATAAATAAACATTAAATTTTTTTTTAAGTGACAAGTATGTGTCAAAAGGGCACAGAAGCTGGTGACAAAGGGCTCCCACCGACCAAATATCAGACCATTTGAACATCAAAATAAGTAAAGACGATAATAAAATAAACCATTTAAAAAAACCAGACATCCATGAATGCATACTGATATTGATGGATGGATGAATGAATGCACAATATAAGTACACACATAAATACAGTAAGCAAGTGAATGGAAAATAATAGAAATCTCTTCCTTACATTAAAAAGCAAGTTAATGAATGTAGAGGGAATAGTGCAGCTGACAAATAGCCATTTTGTTTCCAAAAGAGTCAAGATTAGATAGAGCAAGAAACATCACAAAATACCAGTGGATGCTAAATCTAGGGTATAAAGGTTTGGTGAGGCAAAGCGTATTAGTAGGGCTTCAAAGCATGTCCTCATCAATTACTTGTTAAATGAAAAAGTAAAAAGAATAACTACACTATGGAGAAAACTCATTACACCTTAACTGGAGGTTCAAACTTGACTTCAACAATAAAGGGCCAATGGATGTGGCATGCCTCTGCACATGATACCCTGAGAAGGACACAATATCACTTTTGTCAAATTCCAGCCAAGGATGCATAACCTGAATGTAATCATAAGAAAACATCAGACAAACCCAGGATGAGGAATGTTCTATTAAATACGTAAATAAATATATTTTATATTAATAAAGTATAAAATACAACAATTATACGTTATCTGGTAACATTAAAATTCCAGTATTTTAATATGTTCTAATTTATACCATATCATGATTTATTATGTTACAACTCCTATAATCTAACGTATTATAATATTACATATATGATATTATTATATAATACATGTATGTATATTATACCTGCATAATCTACTACATGTGCATATATTATGTATTAACAACTTATATATTTTATATTTTTACATATTTCTATATGTATTTACATACAATATATAGTTATACTATTTTTATTTATATATTATAAATTTTAACATATATATAAATCATGTTATACTTTGTATATGTTATATATATTATAATCATTTGATATAATATCAATGTTTATATATGTTATATAACATCAACTGCAATGTTATAATAAACATCATGTAAACATTTTATATTATGCACATTAAATATAAGTTTTAAATTATATTTAAAGCTGTGAGTTATATTATAAAAAGACAACGAAGACTGGTAACTACTCCAAACTTAAGGAGACTGAAGAGAATGACTAATGGCCTTGGTTTTAGAAAATACACAACTAAATTATTCTGGTGCAAAGAGGCATGAATTACGCAACCTACTCTCAAATACTTCAGAATACAAATAATATTTTTATATATTAAGGGAGAAAGAGAGGAAGAATGACAAAACAAATGTGGCAAAATGTTAAAAATTGATGAGTCTGGATAAAGGGTATATGGTCACTGTATTTTTGAGGTTTAAAATTATTTTTTTAATGTGTTACTTTAGAAAGGTACTAAAATGGAAGAGGGGTAGAGGACAGACAGCTTTTTATAAATCTTTGTATTATTTCATTACTACTTAAAATGTGTGTGCATTTCTCTTACTCTTTTGAAATCCAAGAAACAAAACTGTAAAGGAAAAAAATGGAGGATGGTTCAAAGAATGCTTCAAAAAAGGCTACGTATGAGCTGGATCTTAAAGATGAGTCAGACCTCACAAGGGAAATGAACAGGGTTGACATTTCAGGCACAGAGAACAGCATCACCCAAACCACAGAGGACCTGAAGTCCACAGTGTGTTAGAGAATCAACCATAATTAATAGTGGAAAATAGAGTTCTGGGAAATGTACCTATAAATACTCTCATATAATGAGCACACTTTGCATTCATAAAGAAGAGGGAATGACACATGCATGGAACTAAACCATCCAAGGCTTGAATACAGACTCCTTCTCTTGCCATTTGAATGAGACTCAATTTTGTTATCTTTAATTTCTGGGATTTGGTTTTGTTATCTTTAAAATGAGTATAACACCCACATCTCACGTTACTGTTATAATTAATGAGTTTACATATATATATATATATGTATGTATATATATATGTATGTATATATATACACTTTATATATATAAAGTGTATATATATATAAACTTCATTAGATAAATGAATATATTAGTTGAGAATATAAATAGAACGTAATTTAGTTATATACCTGCATATGGATTGACAGCAAGTCACATATTGAGAAAAATTCAAGTCCAATGTACACCAAGAGAAAACTGGATACAGCCAAAGAATTACACTAGCAGTACAGAGTTAAAAGCTATTAGCTAATGTGGCTGCCTGGACTATCCACTGTTCATTGATCCATTCATTTATAAGGCATTTGCATGCTAAATCAGGAAGATGGCATGACACAAAGGAGGTACACAGTGACAATATGGTGTCACCTCAGTGTCAGAACTAGCTCAGACTTACAGTCTGTAGAGCAACAATTGCACACAGGTTCACTGTGAGCCCAGATCTGCTCAGTCTACACCACCACATCTCTGAGCATTGAGCTCAGCATCACCTGCGAGGCCTCTAGAACACTCAACAGAGAGCCCAACTCACTAGCAACAAAGTCTTGGGAGAAAGCCACACATCTGGACCCAGAGGGACGCTCACCACAGCACAACTGATGTGGCCAACTCACACAACAGCAAGAGGTGCAAGCTGATATTGGGTGTAGCAAGTTGGGATGAGGCAATCACAAGCCAGGCAAGCATAACTAATGTGCTAAAGGAGCCTGAAGCCTACTTCTCAAATTGCAGCCAGTTAGTGCTTCTGGGAAGCAGCAGCAGCAGCAGCAGAATGTGCCAGCTGGATGTGCCCAGATATAAAGAATGTAGTGTCCCTTGGAGCGGAAGCTCAGAGGGGTTGTTGAAATGTTAATGCTAACAGTGACAGACTCTGTGGCCAGTTTCAAACCACCAAGCATTCACTGAACACCTACTCTATATCCCTGTTGAGCTGGGGTCTCTGGGGCAAGAGGGTTAGATGTCTTAAAAACAAGATGCTTGACACCAACTACTATATGTCAAGACCAACCATTCACTTTCACTGTGATTCAATTAGTCGGTAGCATCATGTTCAGTAATTGCATGATTTATTCCACTCAACAAACATTTTCCAAGTGCCTCCTATTTGCCAGGTACTGGGCCAGCTGGAGGGACATAACCTGCCTCAAGGAGTTTAACATCTGGTTGGGAGTCAAAAGAGGGTACTGCATGTATCATAAAGAGGAGAAATCATTGCCATGAGAGAATGGAGAGATTAATTTTGACTGTAGAATCTGGGAAGGCTTCACGGAAAGGCTGGTGTTATACACTAACATCTAAAGGAGAGGCAAGAAGGGCTCAGTAAGTTGAAGACAGGGGAATGTGAATCCTGGGCCAGGGAAGGAACACAGAAGCATTCCAGGCAGAGGAAAGACCAGTCTCAAAACACAGGTGTTTCTGGAAGGGAAAGCATAAAGGGATGAAAGCATGGAGTAAATGAAAATGGACAGGAATGGGCAATGGGAAGCAAACTGGGATGCTAAGTTGGAGCTCCTGGGTTTGATTCTATGACAACGTAGGCTGAACTGTAGGGTGCTGGGAAATACAAAGGACCCAGCCAAAAATACATGCAGATGGATAGCATGTACTTCTGCCTCAAGCTGCAGGTTTTCATCAGCAAAAGGGTAGCTGTAACTTGAGAACTGAACTCTGTAACACATACTCAAGTAATGGAAAAAATGAGTGAACATCACCGGGGTAGAATGGAAACAATGTAACATTCAGATCTAGGTCCTAGTGAGCTTAACAGAATCACATGTGGAAATTACCAATTAAGAATTTAATTTGTCCCCAAAACTTGTTATTTCTTAGAATAACATTCATAGGATTTGTACAAAGTATTGCATGTGTATCAAGTTATTGATTGTTCCATCTGCAAGAATGAGTCCCATTAGTGTTAGACAGGGACAGGAAACACACACTTAACACATCCAACAGCTGAAAGCCAGAATGACTGATTAGATCACTACCAATTCTCTCCTACGTGCTCTTGTCCCAGTTCTGGAAATGTTGACCTTAACCTTCAGCTCCATGTATCAGCATTTCCTGCTCTTGCTTTTGACTTGACGTAAGTCAAGTGCATTCCTTCCAACCAATAATGTTTCTATAATGATTGCTAAGTTTTATTCCTACAAGGGAATTACAATGATATTCCCCATTTTCCCAATTTCTCTACTTATTTTTCTCATGATTCAGGATTCAGAAAAACATACAAATTTCCCATGATTTCCCCAGAAATATACTGTCAGAAACCCTTCTGGGCCACCTGGGTGGCTCAGTCGGTTAAGCGTCTGCCTCTTGATTTAGGCTCAGGTCACAATCTTATGGTTCATGGAATCGAGCCCCAACATTGGGCTCTGACCTGACAGCATGAAGCAGGCTTGGGATTCTCTCTCTCAACCTTACTCTCTGCCCCTCTCCTGCTTGCTGTCTCTCAAAAAAAAAAAAAAAAAAAAAAAAAAGAGAGAGAGAGACAATAAAAGAAAACTCTTACAAGAATCACAGGCCTTCAACGAAGAAAGGTCTGCGTTTACCTTGGTCAGTGCTATACCCTCTGCAATCTATTTGTTGAAAGATTGAGTAAATAAATGAATTTGTTCCTGCATACTTAAATTGGAAATGATTTTTTTTATTACAACATATTGTTTTGTCTTGTATGTATTTATGTGTATGTTCTTTGGCTTTTTTAGGAGCTTGTGAACAAATTATGGGTAGGGACCCCTTATCCACCCACATACCCTCTTGGCACCTAGCACAGTGCTTGCACCAAACAAGTATTCATTTACTATATGCTGATTACATAATTAAGGAAGCAAATCTTTGATCGGACCAATATGTTGAAACTAAACCCCTCCTCCTGTGGGGCACTGGGCTCTGTGCTGACAGCTCAGAGCCTGGAGCCTGCTTCAGGTTCTGTGTCTCCCTCTCCCTGTGTCCCTCCCCTGCTCCCTCTCTCGCTCCCTCTCTCTCTCTCTCTCTCTCTCAAAAATAAACATTAAAAAAATTTTTGAGCCCCTCCCCCAAAAATGTAAATCCTCCATCCTTCCTGGGATTACTTATGGTCCCATTTTTGTTCTTGTTTAACAAAAGGGAGATATATCCCTCTAAATGCCTCTCTAGCCACCCTGTGATCTATTTTCCCTTTTTAAAAACAATTTGTCACTAAGTCTTCCACAACACAATACCTTTTTTTCTATTTCTCTGTCTTCTTCCTTAGAAACCTAAACTATTACCTATAACTGAAATAGTCTCTTGATTTTACTTCCTAGTATAGATTGTTATGTAAGTCAAATTTCTTTACTTCCTTCACCTCCTTCCTACACTTCTCTCATTCCTTGTGAATGCAAACAGTTCTTTAAACTTTTTCCTTAAATGTCCAGCTCTCAGACTCCTTTGTCCCTATAATTGTCTTATCATGGATTTTTTTTTATTAGTACAAAAGCTTATTGAAACCTTTTCATTTTTTTAAGTCTATTTATTGTGAGAAAGAGAGAGCATGAGCAGGGGCGGGGGGGGGGGGATTTGGGGAGGAAGAGGGAGGAGGGCAGAGAAAGAGGACTAGAGAGAATCCCAAGCAGGCTCTGTGCTGTCAGTGCAGAGCCTGATGCAGGGCTCGAACTCACAAACTGTGAGATCATGACCTGAGAGGACACCAAGAGCTGGATGCTCAACCAACTGAGCCACCCAACGTGTCTCCTTAATGAAACCTTTTTTTAAAGGTCACTTCGCTAACAGGATTTTTTTTCTTAGAATTCGACCTAACTCTACCAGCTCATGATCTCGCTGTCCAAGGTTACCTGCTCTCCCTCTTTGCAAGCATAGAATTAAGACCGTTATTGTCCTATTCATTTATTCTTTCCTGGAAAAATGTTCCCCAAGATGTTCCACACACATATTTTCAACTGTACTTTGACCTGGTGTCATATATTCTATATGGCTAGGAGTAATAGTCTTTGACTATTTCTCTTCATATGACATCCAAAAAGAATATTAAAAACTTATGTATCTCTCTCATCTTTTAAAATTCATATCTAAAATTTTTCATCATAATTTTAAATACTTGCAAGGATCTAATTTCCTATGCATTGTAAATACTGACATTTCAAAATAAGGCCATAATATTACTGTTTTAAATGTACCAAATGGAATCTGGAATGTACCACAGCAATTTGAAGCTCATTGTTTTCCATTTACACAAACATGAACAGGCTCTTCATTAAATGATGGATATTTCACACCCATTTCCCCTTGAACTCTTATTTCTATTTTATTTCCTCCTCAGCATTGTTTATTAATGTATTAAATAGTTATGCTTAAAAATATTCTACTTACCATCTCCTCCCTGTAATAAAAATACTTATATATTTAAATTTATTGTAAACGTCCTTGTGATAACTGTTAAATTTTCAATTTTATATTATTATTCCACTTAGTGTTGATACATAATTTTTTAATACATCACAAATTAGAAAAAATGATAAGTAGCTCTTAGATATAAAAATACACTTCTTAATAACAGTTATAGCATAATCTTCCACTTAGAGGCACCTTTTGAGAGGCACTCAAGGAACGGCAGGGAAATTTACCCTAAGTAATGTAATTGTTTGTGTAAAATCATTTTTTCTTTGTCACTCACTCCAAATAGATTTGTATCAAAATCTTGGGCTTATAGATTCACAATACTGTGTGTGGAAAATGTCTATCACATATAGCCTAACTGGCAAAACCAGTCCTCATTATAAAACCAATTGGCCAAATCAAACTTCTTATGTCAATTCAAATGAACATATTATTATGCATTCCCATGACAACCATCTCACTTCTGAATTCAGAAGATCAACACAGGCCACCGTACCCTACTTCTAATGCCATGCTGTATTCTTCGCAGAAATATGTGTAAGACAGAGCGTGATATGAAGCCCATCTTCGGGTCTATAATACCTTCATTGAAGGAGGCTTTGCTGACACCAATATATCAAATTGTTTCTTTGTAAGGTATCTCAGAGATTTCTATACCTGGGGAATAGTAAAAGTCTGATGTATTTGAGACATTCTTTTTTTCTTTTTCTTTTTCTTTTTTTAAATATAGTTTACTGTCAAGTTGGCTAACACACAGTGTATATACAGCGTGCTCTTGGTTTTGGAGGTAGATTCCCGTGATTCATTGCTTATGTACAACAGCCAGTGCTCATCCCAACAAGTGCCCTCTTCAATGTCCTTCTTATTTTTCAATGAGAGAAGGACAATTGAAAGGAGAGGAGGAAGGGGTGCCTGGGTGACTCAGTTGGTTGAGCATCCAACTCTTGATTTCAGCTCAGGTCACGATCTCGGAGTTAGTGAGTTTGAGCCCCACATCAGGCTCTGCACTGCTGGTGCAGAGCCAGCTTAGGATTCTTCTCCCTCTCTCTCTGCCCCACCCCTCTCTCTCTCTTTCTCTCTCTCTCAAAAATAAATAAATAAATAAACTTTTTTTTTTTTTTTAAAGAAAGGGATGACAGAGAGAAGAACCAACTTGACACTTCGACCCCAGGCATGTTCTGAGACAGATAAACTGTAGGAAAGTGTCCAGATGCAAGCTGAGGCTCTGGAAATGATTCTTTTATTTATTTTTTTTTTTAATTTATTTTTTTTTTCTTTTCAACGTTTATTTATTTTTGGGACAGAGAGAGACAGAGCATGAACGGGGGAGGGGCAGAGAGAGAGGGAGACACAGAATCGGAAACAGGCTCCAGGCTCTGAGCCATCAGCCCAGAGCCTGACGCGGGGCTCGAACTCACGGGAGATCGTGACCTGGCTGAAGTCTGACGCTTAACCGACTGCGCCACCCAGGCGCCCCAAGGAAATGATTCTTTTAAAACATACCCCTTAGAAAGTCTTCATCTGCCCCCAGCAATACATATAAAATAAACCAACTGTGGTTACTGAGTTATACTAAAATAAACCAAGTATTACTGAGATGTGAAATGAGGTAAATTGATAATGCCTTCTGGGTGCATGATTAAATCCCTATTGTAAAGAGGACCACAGATTTGAACTATCTTTTAAATAAATTTGTCATCATCCACCAAATAACTACACTTCACACGAAATAACTTAGAAACCTATTTATAAATCCCTCTCTTAAGTCTGTCTTTCTAACTTGAAGAATGTCAGTCTAACTTTTTAGTCTTTCCTCTTACTCACAGCTCAGCATCATAAATATTGTAAATATAAAGCACAGAGAGAAAAGGTAAAATACAAATGCAGAGCAAGAACAATGCCTCGGCAGGACAAGGATCGCAAAATGCCCTGTGCTGTTTAAAACACATTAGAACTTACATTTTATTCAAATAAACTGTGGCCATTTATTACTACGTGTAATAACAACAGTGGTTATTTAGAAAAGCAGTTAAATTCTGAAGGCCATTTGAACATTCAAAAAGAAAAGTTGTCAAGCAGAATGGTTTATACATAAAGACAAACACTTTAGTGGAGCACTGAATTACCGTGGTTTTGAAAGGCTCATTGTGTTGTTGTTGTTTTGTTTTGTTTTTTGTTTTGTTTTTTGTTTTAGTTCATTGTTTCATTAAGTTCCAGGGATACTCACTGCCTCCGTGTGGATAGGATGCACAGCAAAAAGCAACGCCGTAGCAAAAGCAAGTCTGCGATTCCTGAAGACAGCTTTGTCACAGGTATACATCAGGACAAGAGTCACTAGGCAGTGCAAAATCACATTCACTGCATGAAAGTAGAATGGGTTCATACCAGTCAAAAATACGTTCAGCCTGTAAAAAAAGATAAAAACAAAAACAAAAATGGAATCAGCTACAAACAGAAAACATAAGCGCAAGGGAGCGGAGAAAGCAGAGGGAACTGATCATTTAAAAAAGATAAGCTGTTCAATCAATTATTTTTAATGGATGACTCCCAACATCAGGTTACTCTACATATACGAGTATCATTTTTTCCCTATCTCAGAATTTTCCTATCTGCAAAAGTCATTGCAAAAGCAATACAATATTATTTCAGAAAACCCTGTGGCCCGAGAAGACAAGCAGCTAGGTGCTGGACCTGTTTTTCCTTCACTCCGTGGCTAATGCAAACAGCCCCGAGAGACTCTTGCTTTCACTACCAGCTCTTCCCAAGGAGCTGACGGTTCAAAAGCAAGTCCACAGTGCTCTGGGTCAGAGCCGCAGCCCCTGGAGAAGACAGAAAAGCCACAAGACTGTGACTGTGGTCAGAGTTGGGACAAATCAAGCATGAACGTGTTCTCTCACCCAGAATACCCACCAGGAACCAAATTTCCAGACTATGCACCCGGAACGATCATTAATTACCACCCCACAAGGGATCTTCAGTGCACCTAAAGACACTATTACCAGCTGCAGCTGAAATTAAAAGGATGAGAAAAGCATTGCATTTCAGAATCCGTATTAAATGTTTTCTAACATAAATTCCCACAGATCTCAAAATCTGAATTCTAAAATTATGATGAAGAAACTAAAGAGTGTCACAAAAAGAAGGGAAATGTATTGTTCAACATTTTTAAAAATACTTTACTATGAAATGCAGAACAGAGACACTTCTGAAGGTTGCCTTAAATTTAATAACAGGACATAATGTCCCCAATTGACTCTGTGGGGTTACAGAAAAAAATAGTTGTATAGGGCATGATTCTTTGGGGGGAGCATATATACCCTAAGGGGGGTTGCCTGTAGTTGTCTATATTCCAGCTTATTTTACTGAAACAGTAATCCCACGTCTTTATTCTCATGCCCTTGATCTGCTTCTCTTATAGAAACACCTCCTCTTTGCCAAAACAATCGAGAATGAAAAAGTCAACTTTAGCGATGGCATATGCATATTCTAAATACTTGACTTGATTCACGCACAAATTTAACAGAATTTTAAGCATCTCAAGCTTTATTTGGACACATGAATATAAATGTCATAGTTACTAATTGACGCCAATTCCATTCCCACTGAAGTAATCATGGTCCTAACTAAGCCTAGAAAAAATGAACTGTTTTGTGGAATCAAACTTCAGGGCTCCGAGGTAAGATTCAAGCCAGCTGTATGTTGGTGTACTCTGCACACACCCCAAAGTCCTTAAGACAGAAATGTAGTGTGAAACATATGGAGGGAAAGAGGAATGGTCAAGTACAGCTAGAGGAGAAAGAATCGCATCCCATTCCAGTTCAAGAGGACCCACCTATGGTGAGAGAGCTGTTGGAAATCAGAGCTTAAGACGGTGGAGCTTTGAGAAAGGGCAAGACCAGTTCCCTATCCTCAGAGAACTTAGGTGCAGTTCCCAGAGAGCCCATCCTCCTGAGGCTGATTTTCATCAGGCTAAGCTTTCCAGACCAACTAAGCCATTCATTTAAAGTTCATTCACACTCAGGGCAAAAAAACTAAACAGGCAAACTATCTCACAACCACTGGGAAGGTCTCAAATTTGTCAATACATAGCAAAGGCTTTAAGAAGTACGTAACTTTTGGGGGTGCCTGGGTGGCTCAGTGGGTTAAGCCTGACTAAGGCTCAGGTCATGATCTCATGGTTCATGAGTTCAAGCCCCATGTGAGGCTCTGTGCTGACAGCTAGGAACCTGGAGCCTGCTTTGGATTCTGTGTCTCCCTTTCTCTCTGCCCATTCCCCACTAGCACTTTGTCTCTCTCTCAAAAATAAGTAAGAGACATTAAAAAAAATTTTTTTTAAAGAAGTACATAACCTTTGATCAAAAATTCCACTTCTAGGAATTTTCCATAAGGAAATAACCTGAAAAGTGTTCAAAGATAGATATAGATAGATATAGATACAGATATAAACAGACAGATATGACATTGTAATATAATAAATATGCATTTTGGTCTTCATCCCAACTCCTGGTAGAGATGGTAAAACCTTTGTAATTTCTTAAGTTATAAAGGTAGTAGGAGTATCTTTTGTTCCAATTTTTGGTCTTTGGCCCCGGTTCCTGACACAGAGCTCCTAAATCCCTTGGAACTTCCTAAGTGATAGGATTACCTTTTGCTCTAATAACATGACTCTTGGTAGGCTCCTGGATGGCTTCTGGATGGGGGCTGGTCACCAGAAAGATCAAGTTATGATTAGAAGCTTAGAACTTCCAGCCTTTCTCCCCCTCCCCCTCCCCACCCCAGGGATTGGAGAAGGGCTAGAGATTGAGTTAATTATCAGTGATACCTACTTGATGAAGCCTCCATAAAAATCTCTGAGCTACAGGTTTTGGAGAACTTCCACATCAGTGAGCACATCCACAAGCTGGGCAGGTGGTACACCTCAATTTCACAGGGACAGAAGCTCCTGTGCTTGGGACCCTCCAGACCCCACCTAAGCATCTCTTCATCTGGCTGTTCATCTATATCCTTTATTCTATAATAAGCCAGTAAACATTAAGGAAGTGTCTGCTTGAGTTCTGTGAGCCATTATAGCAAATTATTGAACCTGAGGAGGGGCTCATGGGAACACTGATTTAACAACCAAGTTAGACAGAAGTGTGGCAATCTAGGGACCCACAATTTGCAACTGGTATCTGAAATGGGGTGAGTCTTGTGGAAGGAAATGAGCCCTTAACCTGGGGGATCTAATGCTAACTCTAGACAAACAGTGGCAGAATTACATTGAATTGCAGGATATCCACATACTGTAGGACACTGAGAATTGATCACTGTGGAAAAAAAGCCCTACATATCTGGTGTCAGAAGTATGGACTATAAGCAGAAGAAGAAACAGGACTTTTCTTTTTAGTATACAAGGATGCATCATACTGTGATAATCATAAGATGACAATAGAGAGAAGGCAAGACACCTAATAAGCCAAATCCCTGATTTTTGGGGGGAGGATTTTTTTTAATCTGAGTATAGTTGACACACAATATTACATTAGTTTCAAGTGTACAACTTAGGGATTTGACACGTTTATACACATGCTATTATGTTTACCACAAGTATAGCTACCATCATATTATTATTCCTGGAAACTGGTTAGGAAAAAAATGCTTGGTGTTTTAAGCGAATTCATTTAGACCCCAAAATATAGAAATAAATTACTGAATGGGGATCCACCGCAGTGCTAAAGTAACTGAAAGCCTCTCACATGGTACTAGTTACTGGCAAATCTAAGCTTTGAGAAATTACTGAGAATCTAAAGTTAGGAGAAGTTCCCAAGTATCTAAAAAGATAGAGAGTGAACTCCCCAAACTATAAACAAGTGATCTTGAGATGAAATAATAACAAAATGTTATTTGTGAGCACTGGAAAAAGAATCTCTGATCCTGGGATCCAATACGGGTTCACAAAAAGGGGGTTCAACTGATGAACCTCACATTTTAATAGGGCAGGGAATGTGACAGACACATCCTATCTTTATTTTAACAAAGGCATTTATCAAAAATTTTCACAATCACCTTGTGCACAAGGTATAAGAAGAAGGATTTGTAGCAAACACAAAGAGTAGTGAATAATAATCAATGTCTCCTTAGATGTAGACCTTCAGTGTAAGTCACAAGACTCTGACGTTATCTCTGGTCTGTCCCATATTTCTATCAAGGACTTAGCTAGATCTGTAGTGTATGCTAACCAAGCTTGCCAGAAAGCCTGTATCTGGGAAGGAGGGTCACTGTTCTGGGAGACTAAGACTGGCAAAGGGTTTAAATGCCTGATATTGTTAGTTAATTCTTACAGGATTACACAGAATATGGGTAAGAGCAAAATCCACATTTGGACATAAAAGGGAACAAAATACTTGCAATCTAGACTAAAACTACTCACATAGCATTGTCCAAGAGCTGTTAGTTTACTCTAAACTCAGAGTTATTATGTCCTGGCTATCAAAACAGACCAAACCACAGACAGGGTTCTGCATAAGTCCAACTAATTTTCATTTCCATTCACTCTAACAGATATTTATTGAGTACCTACTACATGTCAGGTGTGATGTAGGGCCCAGAGACACAAGGAGAAGACATGGCATCTGCTATCAGAGAAAGAGAGACACTAAACAGATAATTAGCAGTGAAAGAAATCTAGCAAGGGGAGAACCTACCAGGTGCAGAGATAGGAAAGAGGGAGACATTCTGTCTGCATGCGGGACAGTGAAGGTAGGTGGTATCCAATGTGGGGCAGCAGCCTCTCTGAGTGCTACTTAAACCCTGGAGCATCTTCACAGGAGAGCTCCAGGATGCTGAAGGATGGGGAGTCTCAAAGTGATGTCTCAGGAAGGTAGGCTTGAGGAAATGGAGGATGCTCAGCCTAAAGAAAGATGACAGAAATGATACCAAATCCTCCAAGGGAAATGATCTTTGCCATATTATGGCTGTATCCCTAGTATCTAGCATACTGCCTGGTTCACAGTTGTCAAAATTAAGGGGATACGTGGATGGATACACAAATGAATGAATGATGAAATATTTAAGCAATGCACTCACTCAAGTACCTCTCTGAGTGGAAACTAAGATCCAATAACAATGTTGCAAATAGACTAAGGGCCAAGTTTAAGTCTGCAAATTATTTTGTATCATCTGTATACCCTTTCTTTCTTTCTTTAATTTACCACTTTTTTTTTTTTTTGAGAGAAAGAGAGTGCACACAAGCAAGTGGTAGAGGGGGAAAGAATCTTAAGCAGGCTCCACAGCCAGCACAGAGCCTGCCGCAGGTCTCCATCCCACAACCCTGAGATCACGATCTGAGCTGAAACCAAGAGTCAGACGTTGAACTGACTGAGTCACCCAGGGGCCCCGAATTTACCAACATTTTTATTTTTATTTATTTTTTATCTTTTGAAAAAAATTTTTTAATGTTTATTTATTTTTGAGAGAGAGAGAGACAGAGCGTGAGTGGGGGAGGAGCAGAGAGAGAGGGAGACACAGAATCCAAAGCAGGCTCCAGGCTCTGAGCTGTGAGCACAGAGCCCAACGCCGGGCTCAAACCCACAAACCGTGAGAGATCATGACCTGAGCCGAAGTTGGACACTCAACCAACTGAGCCACCCAGGCACCCCACCGACATTCTTTTTTTAAATTTTTTTTAACGTTTATTTATTTTTTTGCGACAGAGAGAGACAGAGCATGAACAGGGGAGGGTCAGAGAGAGGGAGACACAGAATCTGAAACAGGCTCCAGGCTCTGAGCTGGCAGCACAGAGCCCGACACGGGGCTCGAACCCATGGACCGCGAGATCATGACCTGAGCCGAAGTCGGACGCTTAACCGACTGAGCCACCCAGGCGCCCCCCCACCGACATTTTTAAAACAGACGATTTTATATAAAAATTTCCAGCTTCTCTTGAAGTACTACATGGCCGCATGGAAACACGTTGCCTATTCAGAGGGCACAAGTACGCACAATTTACCACAATACGAAACAACAACTGCTATGAGACAGGCCTCAGCTCAAAAACAAAGAAGTAATATTTAAAACTAGAACTGGTGTTGGGACACCCAGAAATGTCCATGCAGGAACATGATAAACAGCACACCTGAAATACCACCTAAGAACAGTCTCTAGGGTTCCATGTCACCCCGAACAGACTCCATTATAGCACACATCAGTTTTTTAAAACTCTTTTACTATATTCCTCAAATATTTTAAGCATTTTTTCATACACTGTAAAACATTAATTTCTTTTCCTCATAGTATCCATCTCACTTAGCACACAGTGAATTAATTCTAAATGAAAGTGTACCAAATGAGCACATAAACTCCCCTTAAGTTGAAAGTTGAAAAGATCATCTTTCCCAGTCAACAGTAAGAATCTCTAATTTTATTTCATTTAGGCTTCATTTCTCACTTAAAGCTAAACTGGCCAATAGGATTTTTTTTTTTTCCAGAAAAAGTCTGAACAGCCATGTCGGACTGCTTGAAAGCCTTCCAGACTTTGGCAAATATGAATGCTAATACCCCTCCTCTGTCTGAGCTCCTCTGCCTCCTTGTAAAACTGTCCCGAAAGGTGGGGCCATGATGAACTCACAGCAATCAAAGAGCACCCGTCCCCAGAAAAGGTTACAGGGTCACACAGTTTGGCACCAAGAAGTCACGGAAGGAGGGGTGGGAAGGGGAGAAGAAAGCCATTGGCCGCACTTCCTTCTCCTCACACCTGCATACCCTGGAGCTCTAGATAAACAAAGCCCCTTACTCTTGATTTTGTTCTTTGGAAAATACTTCTGGTTTAAGAAAACAAAAACAGGCTGTATCTTCTGGAAGAGACTTCTGCTAGGAAATATACTAGGGTCTTTCCTCCAGGGGACCCCAACTCCACATCTATCAAACAGCTCCATCTCAACAAACTAGCAGAGGTCTGGAGCCTCCAGAAGAGGTCATGGCTCACGTCTGGTTTGGGGCCCAAAACCTGGAGTTTTCGTGGTATACAGCTGAAGCAAGATTTAAGAGGGCTGCCCATCTACTTCATACCTAGGGACAATGTGACTGATTAGTCACCACCAATGGTCCCTCTCAGGGGGTCAAAACATTGTGATTACTACTGCATCCCTGCTGCCAACCATGGTAAAAGCACTCACCTTGTCTGTGGCAGCTAAGCATTGCCACTTGGCATCTGGTACTCCAGGGTCCCATCACCCCCACTGAAATCAGAAAGCCTACCTCACCGGCAGCATCTCCCACACCACACTTGGCCTACAGAAAAGAGTCCACGCAGAGCTTCCCGAAGTTGTCGGTGCTCCCCTGCTAATATATTTCTCAATGCCTCAGTGAAGGGAAAATCATCTGGCCCTCTCAGGAAATGTAGTAGAGTGGTGGGAGGAAGGTGTGGGCAGGCAGCATGTGATAAGTGCATTGCAACATCCTTATCTCAATGAGCTTTGGGATTCCTTTTTGTATATTACACCAGCAATATTTGGCATCTCAACCTCATGAAACATATGCTCCCACTGAGTCCCAGTGGTTCACAGGATTCTGAATCCCCTAGCGTGCTAGCTACAATTGCTGATTCCCTTATCCCATCCCAAGATATTCTAAGTCAGTAAATCTGAAATGGGGCCCAGAAATCTGTCCCAAGAAACCCAGTGATTCAAAACAGGTGATACTCAAAACAATGAGAGTCATGCATCACAAAGCTTAAAGGAAGGCTACATATGTTTGCCACACTTACCAGGAGAATCCAGTTTACATTTTTTTCCAATAAGAGCTACAAACTAGGAGAAAGAAAAAATTACATTTACCCCTTTACAATCTGTTTCTGCTATCCAATAATGGGTTCTCCAACACTTGCCTTGTGAGTTCCCACAGCCCAATACTGAACATACGGTATATTCTCCTATCTTCCTCTATTCCCATCCATTTTTCTTCTTCCCCTTCTCCTGCCATCCTCCCAGCTCTCAAATGTTTGTAAGTGGTTTCCATAGTCTCCTTAGATCATTCAACCAATAAATAACAACATCTGTTTTTTCTCGTTTTCCTCCAAGGCGAATCCCTTTGGCCCTTAATCATTCTGGTTGCTCTTCTTCTGCATTCCCTCTAGTATCAAGAATAAATCAGCAAATCATCATCACTTAATGCATCAAAGAACCAAAGGATGTGATTCACAAGCACCAATGCAAACAACAGTGCAAAGGGGAGATTGGTGCTCTGAGACAAAAATAAAATTCATGGTTTTGGTTTGTGCTCAAGGCATCACATCCTCGCCTGGCTATGAGGAAGCCATAGGGAGGGAACAGGGGAGGAGGGGCTTGTCAGGAGGAGCCCACACCCCATGCAAGGGGAAGTTATTGTCACTATTGTCTCATAAGTGCTCAGAGTAGCAATAGCATCAAAGAAAGGGTGGGAAAATTGAGGAAAGGAAGATCAGTGACCACATCTAGAAGGCAGCAGGTCCCAGAAGAAAATCTTCATAAAGAGAGTCAGCAAATAATAAAAATTAAAAGATCAACACCAAATATCATATAAGTACAGTTATAACTATAATGGGGTTGTCAATTTTTAGCAAATTTGTTTTCTTTTACTTTTTTTTTTATTTTAGAGAGAGAGAGAGAGAGAGAGATCATGAGCGGGGGTGTGGAGCAGAGGAAGAGAGAGAGAGAGAGAATCTTGAGCTGGCTTCATGCTCATCGAGGAGCCTAATGCAGAGCTCAATCCCAGGACCCTCGGATCATGACCGGAGCCAAAATCAAGAGTTGGACACTCTATCGACTGAGCCACCCAGGCGCTCCTGCAAATTTGTTTTCTTTTAAAGGTATGTGTTTGGTAAAGTTCCTGGGTGCAGTGCAGTTCTGACAGTGACTACCCAGAGTTTATGTGAGGACAAAGTGCTGCTTCGGACTCCACTCACTTCAGACACCAGCTGCAAGTTCAATGGTTCCCAGGCCACCTGCACTGCTGACCAACTGACCACAAATTAGGGGATTCCCACGATTCTCTCAGGTTAGGAATTTGCAGGAATGCCTCACAGAATTTAAGAAAGTGTTAAGCTTACGACTGCAGTTTTATTATAAAGCATACAAATCAAAATCAATCAAAAGAAAAGATCCATGGAGTAGATCTGGGAGGGTCCTAAACACAAACCATCCATGCCTTCAGGACACATCACCCTCTCAGCACAATGATGTATGATTACCAATCGAGGAAACTCAACCAAGCTTCTACGTCAAGTTTTTAATTTGGGTTTCTGGGCACCTGGGTGGCTCAGTCGGTTAAGTGTCCATCTCTTGATTTCAGTTCAGGTCATGATCTCACAGTTTGTGAGATCAAGCCCCACATCTCTGCTGACATGCAGAACCTGCTTGGGATCCTCTCTCTCCCTCTCTCTCTGCCTCTCCTCTGCTCACTCTCTCCCTCAAAATAAATAAATAAACTTAAAAAAAAATTAAGTGGGGTTTTATTACTTAGGCTGATTGATTCAATCCTTCATCATGTGACTGAACTCAATCTTCAGCTCCCCTTTCCCTTCCCAGAGGTTGGAAGGTAGGGCTGGTATGTGGCTCAAAGTCCCGTCTCTCTAATCATATGCTTGGTCTTCCCAGCAGAGCCAGCCGACGTTCTGAAACTATCTGGAGGCCCATCATGAGTTACCTCTTCCTTAACATAAACTGAAGTGTGGTCTCAGGCCCACCATGAACAACAGAGACACTCTCATCACTCGGGAAATTCCAAGGGTTTAGAAGCTCCCAGGAACCTGGGATAAAGACCAGACAAATTCTTTATTCTGTAATACTTGGGGACAGAAAGTCACAGCCATCATAGTTCCCTTGAGAAAGTATTTTCAGGGCCTTATAATCTATTTGATCCAACCACAAATAATATTTCATGTCTACCTCATTGGCTGGAAAAAACATGGCCATTCTTTATAGACTGTAGGCCACAGGCATGGCTGAGCTTTTGTCCCCTGACAGTAGGGTATGGAGACAACCCTGTGTAATTCTGTGGTTTGCCTCAGAAGGTACAGCTGCTGTGTCCGGTCTTCAAATCTATAGCAAGCATCCAGCAATCAGCACACATCAATATGCCACGCAAGAGGAGAATGGTGGGTCGCAAAGCGCTGTAGATCCTCATTCTCTACAGAGTCACAGTCACAGCAGGTGACAACAGGGAGCCACAATTGCCCCTCTTAGAATCAAAATTGCCCATTAATCGCCCAGTAAGCAGGACCCACTGCAACCATCTGTATGTGCCTCTACTTTTCTCTTTGACAGAGGAAGACAAAAGGTAAATAAACCAAGAAATAAGTCAAGCAGACTTTTTCATCTATATATAAATGTGTAGCCCTACCTAAATATTAACCTGAAAAAGTCAAGCATTCACATAAATTATTAATTAACTCATTCTTTTAACAGTAATTTATGAAGCCCTGACTTTGTATGACAAGCACTGTTCCAGGTGCTAAAGATATACCTCATGGAGTTTACACAGTATGAGAGAAGATAAAAACCAATCATAAATCCATGTTGTCAGATAGCAACGAGGGCTACTAAGGCAAGGAAGGTACAGAGTGAGAGAGTAAGGATGAAATATGGAGGAGAGTCTGCCATTTTGGATTGGGGAACCAGGGAAAGTGCAAAGGATGAAGTGACATTTGAACAGGGACTGAAAGTGGTGAGAGAGCAAGAGGGCACAGGTCTGGGGAAAGCAATTCAGAAAATGCAAAGGCAGCAGCAGCAGGTTTGGCCTGTAAAGGGCATAAGAACTCTAGAATGAGTTGCAGATTGATAGACTAGATGGTAGAGGTCAGGGGTCAGATCAACAGGGGCTCATAGAACAGAAACCATTTCTTATCATTTGGAAAAGTAACAGAGCCATTACTCTCACATGGCCAAGCATTCCTTACCCTGCCCCATCCTTTTAAGTGGGATAACTATGTATTCAAAGTTAAGAAAAACATCGTACGACTAGGTGGTTCAGTTGGTTAAGCATCCCACTCATGATTTTGCATCAGGTCATGATCCCAGGGTCCTGGGATTGAGCCCCATGTCAGGACCCTGCTTGGGATTCATTCTCTCTCTCTCTCTCTCTCTCTCTCTCAAATAAAAAAAAAAAAACACAAGAAATTAAAGAAAATTTTAAGGAAAACATGAATGTAGCTCCAAAGGAAGATAGAAAAGACATTTGTTGATTAAAAAAAAAAAAAAGTGTTTCCAAGCTCCCATTGAGAGATTCACCTACAAAAACCCTCATAATTCAAAAATATATTCCTCTCATTTTCCATCCTTCTTACACTGCCAGACTGTAGTCTAAAGCTTATCTTACATCTAAAGTATATGCTAGCAGGCAACAATCTTAACCCCCTCCTCTTGGGGTTTCTAAGATAAACCTTAGTTGGCATGAAATTTTCAGAGGCCATTTTTTCATTTTTCTCTATAAAATCTCTATCACATCCAATCATATTTTTCCTTGGCTATATCCATCACTGAACATCCTAGACAATCTAGTCAAACAATCTCCATTTGTCCATTTATCATAGACTCAGAACACAAACTTATGAGTTTTGCTGCAATAGACAGACTATCTCAAAATGAATTCCAAAGAGGGCAAATCAAAAGAAACAGAACCAAAATGAACACTCCACCATTTCTTTCAGTTTTGGGGCACAGAGGCTAGAGCTGATTTTCATGGTTGGCGTATCATCTGTGACTAAAAGATGCAAACTGCTGCAAAAAAAAAAAAAAAAAACCCTCTCCAGATCCAAGCATTAAAATGTTGCAAATCCTTACAGCTGCACATATTAAGATATTCTATTTTTTAACTCTGACATTTTAAACCACCCACTTTCACTCTTACGGTTTATATCATCATCAGAAGTCTTCAATAAAATAAAACTTTATAGCAAACTGGTAGAACACTATGATCTAATAGCCTAAACATGGAGAGAGAATCAAGAGTTAAGGTCCTTTAATTTGCCTTCATTTCCCCATCTTTAACCTGAAAACCATTGGATCTTCCTTGTTGAAGGAAGCTTCTCCTTCCTTCCTGATGCAGAATGGCACTGCTAGCAATCCAGCAGGAGCTTCTTCTCAAGAGGAAAGAGGTAGAAAGGAAATAAAATTAAAAAGCTAAGCACCTTTTAAATCAATCAGGGCCATATTTCAAGGTGGAGGTTATGGGCATCATGGGTTTTGGTTCTGTGTCAATTAAGTGTCTACCAAGTGACTGAACGTGGTTAATGTCCTGATTCCAGAGTTAAAAACAGGTCATGGCCAGTGGAGGATAAAGAAGCAAAATAAAAAAGGTTACTGCTGCAGATTAAGTTTTCACAGATGTTTTGATTCTGC
Source organism: Lynx rufus (assembly GCF_022079265.1). Taxonomy (NCBI): domain Eukaryota; kingdom Metazoa; phylum Chordata; class Mammalia; order Carnivora; family Felidae; genus Lynx; species Lynx rufus. The sequence goes on from NW_025814889.1 coordinate 62,800,162, forward strand.
TCTACAAGGGTCCAAAAATATTCCTGTGTGCCCTTGGAAATGATCTTACGAAAAGACCGATGTAAGGTTTGACTAGAAACAGAAACTCATTAGAATTCTAAATTCACTTCAGGGAACACAGATGACCGTTTGTATCAGTTAAAGTTTGACTGCAGAAGCGGAACCACAGGGAAGGATACAGCAGAAGGGATTTACTGTAGAGATTTGACCTTTCACAATTGTGGAAGCTGGCTAAATAGCCTACGCAAGGCTGCCACTTCTGTCCGTAACAGACGTCAAAAGCCAGCAGGGCAGGCAGGGCAGGCATTCGGGAGGGAGGAAGGAGGGACTTGAAGTAGGGGAAAGGGAGACAGAGCTGGAAGCCACGAAGATGAACTACAAGGTACCTCTGCTTCTCACCGCCTCGAAGGTTCCAACTTTAATGATGTGAGTGGCTTGCAAACAGGCTGGCACTCTTCCCTACAGAGCTGCACTCGCACTTGCACCATGATACGAAGTAGCTAGAGCACCATGATCTGGAAAGTTCTGGAAGCACCAGGGACCTAGCCACTGTTACACAGCAGCAGTGGGTTAGCCGCCCTGTCTGTGATAACCCACAAGACTCTCTTGACACGAGCCTTCTGACTGGGATAGGCAGTCTCACTTTCACTTTCCATATCTGGAAGAAATTTGTGTACAACTATAACCTAGCGCAATACAGAGAAGGAATTTCCAAGAAACAAAGTTCCAGTTTCATTAAATTGACATAGTACAAAGCCACCCTATCTTGGTAAACTGCCTTCATTTTCCTTTATACCCTGTCCTGCAAACTGGTAAAAGTAGACCCTCTAAAAATCCATTTCCTCACTCAAAATTCAGCTCATTTCTTATTTGAGAAAAACTGTGATTAATATCTTTCTATACATGCAAGTACCTTTATAGAAACAAGCATTACACATCTTTACTTATTAATTAACATATTTATTTATTGTTTATTCTTAAGGTAATTTCCAGCTCTCAGTATGTACAAGGTTCATTCAATGAATCAAAGGTAATAATTTAATAGAAACTAGGTTTGAGTTTTGGACTGAGAAAGACCCTCTGAAGAGGATGAAAAGAGGCTACAGAATGGGAGGAAATATGTGCCAACCACATGGCTGACAAAGGACTTGTACCTACGATATATGAAGAGATCTCAAAATTCAACAACAACAAAAAAATCCACTTAGGAAATGGGTGAAAGACATGAAGAGACATTTTTCAAAAGAGGATATACAGAGGGCAAATAAGCACGTGAAAGTATATTTAACACCGAGAGCCATTAGGGAAATGCAAATTAAAATCACAATGAGATTATCACTGTACATCTATCAGAATGGCTACAATAAAAAAACAATGATAATGTCAAAAGCTGATGAGGAGGCAAAGTAAACTGGATTACTCATACACAGTATGACAAGGTCTGGAAAACAGTCTACCAGTTTCTTAAAAAACTAAATATGCAACCACCATATGACCCAGCAATTGCAATCCTGGTCATTTATCCCAAAGAAATAAAACTTATGTTCACATACAAATGTGTAAATGAATGTTTATAGCAGTTTTATTTGTGAAACAGCCAAAAACTGGAAACAATCCAGATGTCCTTCGACAGGTGAATAAGTAAACGGTGCTACATCTATACAATGGAATAGTACTCAGCAACAGAAGAAATTAACTACTGATATGCAACAATCTGAATAAACTCCAGAGAATTATGCTAAGTGCAAAAAAAAAGGCCAACCTCAACAAGTTACATACTAAATGATTCCACAAATAGCATTCTCAAAATGACAAAATTATAGAGATGGAGAACAAATTAGTAGTGATTATAAAGTAGGGTGGGGTGTTATGAATTAGGGGGTTATTATGAATTAGGTGTTTATAACTATGATAAAGAAGCAGGAAGGATCCTTGTGATGAAACTGTTCTGTATCTTGACTAGTGGTAATGTTAGAAATCTGCATGTGACAAAACTGCATAGAATTAAATACACACTCAACAAAAATAAAAATAAAAAAGAGTATACGTAACTTGGTAAAAAGTAAATAAAAGCTGTGGATTGTATCAATATCAGTTTGCTGGTTGTGATATTATACTATAATTATGCAATACCTTAACCCTAGAGGAAAATGGATAAATGGTATAAGAGATCTCTGTATTATTAGTTACAGCTGGGGAATGTACAATTATCTCAACATGAAAAGGTTTTTTTTTTAATTAATTTATTTATTTTTGAGAGACAGAGACAGAGCACGAGCAGGGGAGGGGCAGAGAGAGAGGGAGACACAGAATCCAAAGCAGGCTCCAGGCTCTGAGCTGTCAGCACAGAGCCTGATGCGGGGCTCAAACTCACAAGCCATGAGATCATGACCTGAGCCAAAGTTGGACACTTAAATGACTGAGCCACCCAGGCGCCCCTCAAAATTAAAGGTTTTGTTTTGTTTTGTTTTGTTTTGTTTGTTTTTAAGGCAAAGACACTATAAGAAAATGAAACCACAGGCCAACTTTCATGATAAAAACAGATGGGAAAGTCTTAAACAAAATACTAGCAAACTGAATTCAAAAGCACATTAAAAGGAACATGCACCATAACCAAGTGGGTTTTATCCCTAGGATGCAAGAATAGTTCAACATGCAAAATTCAACTAATGTTATTTACCACATTAACAAAACGGAGGCTAAATTACATGATCATGTCTATAAATGCAAGAAAAACATCTCACAAAATTCAACACCCTTTTATGGTAAAAATTCCCAAAAACTAGGTTTAGAAAGAATTTACCTGAATATAATAAAGGTCATATACAAAAAGTCCACAATTAACATCATACTCAACAGTGAAAAACTGAAAGGTTTTTCTCTAAGATCAAGAGCAAGACAAGGATGTCCACTCCTGCATTTCTATTTAGGACTCTACCCAGAGCAATTAGACAAGAAAAAGAAATAAAAGGCATTTACATTTGGAAAAAAAAAAAAGTAAAACTATGTTTGCAGATGACACAATCCTTTGCATTAAAGAGCCCTAAAGATTCCCCCCAAAATAAAAAACTGTTAGAATACTCAAAGTCAGTAAAGTTGCAAGACACAAATCAACGTACAAAAATCAGCTGCATTTCTATCAACTATATTTCAGTTAAAAAAGTCAGCTGCATTTCTGTATAATTATGAACTATCCAAAATTAAGAAAGCAATTCCATTTATAATAGCATCGAAAAGAATAAAATAGCACTAAAAATAGAGATGAAAAACTTGTATAATTAAAACCCTAAGTCACTAATGAAAGAAATTAAAGACACAAATAAACAGAAAGACGTCTCATGTTTACAGATCAGAAGACTTAATACTGTTAAAAAGTCCATACTACTCAAAGCCATCTATAGTCAATGTATTCCAATGTATTCCATACATTCCAATGTAGTCCATAGTCAGTGTATTCTATAGCCAATGTATTCCAATGTATTCCAATAATATCCTAGTGGCTTTTTTTACTGAAACAGAAAAAAAAATTCATTTGTAACTGCACAAGACCTCAAATACACAAGACAATTTTGAGAAAGAACAAAGCTTGGAAGCATCACACTTCCTAATTTCAAACTATATTACAAAGCTACAGTAATTAAAACAGTATAGTACTGGCATTAAAAGAAACATACTAGGGGCGCCTGGGTGGCTCAGTCGGTTAAGCGTCCGACTTCAGCTCAGGTCACGATCACGGTCCGTGAGTTTGAGCCCCGAGTCGGGCTCTGGGCTGATGGCTCAGAGCCTGGAGCCTGCTTCCGATTCTGTGTCTCCCTCTCTCTCTGCCCCTCCCCCATTCGTGCTCTGTCTCTCTCAGTCTCAAAAATAAATAAACATTAAAAAAAAATTAAAAACAAAAAAAAGAAACATACTAACCAATGGAAAAGAATAGAGAGGCCAGAAATTAATCTACACACATATGGTCAAAGGATCTTCAACATAAAGGCCAAGTACACACAATGGGGAAAGGATAGTCCCTCCAACAAATGGTCCTGGGAAAACTGGGTATCTGCATACAAAAGAATAAGCCTCGACCTTTATCTTACATCATAGACAAAATTCAACTTGAAATGTATTAAAATTTTTAATATAAGACCTGAAACTGTAAAACTCCCAGAAGAAAAACAGGGGCAAAACTTCATGATGTTAAGGCTTAGCAATGATTTTTTAAATATGACACCAACAGTAAAGGCAATGAAAAGAAATTAGGTAACTGGGACTATCAAACTAAAAAACCTCTGCACAGCAAAGGAAGCTATCAACAGAGTAGAAAGGCAACCCACAGAACAGAAAATATTTGCAAACCATGTATCTAATATATTATTAATATCCCAAATACATAAGAAACTCATACAACTCAAGGTAAAACAAAACAAAACAAATGAACAAATAATCCGATGAAAAAAAATGGGCAAAGGGCTTGAAAAGACATTTCCCCAAAAAAGACTCAGCCATAAAAAAGAATGAAATCTTGACATTTGTGAAAACATGGATGGACCTAGAAGGTATTATCCTAAGTGAAATATGTCAAGCAAAGAAAGATGAATACCATGATTTCATTTACAAGCGAAATTTAAAAAAGAAAACAATCAAACAAACAAAAGAGAACAAAATAGAAACAGACTCACAGATACAGGAAACAAATGATTGATTACCAGAGGGGGGCTGGCTTGATTGGGGGTTGGGGGGCAGGTAAAATAGGTGGAGGGGATTAAGAAGTACAAACTTCCAGTTATAAAATAAATATGTCATGGAGATCTCATGTACAGCCTAGGGAATCTAGCCAATCATATTGTAATAAATTTGTATAGTGACAGATGATAACTAGACTTATACTGAGGATCATTTTATAATGTATAAAAAACATCACATCACTACTAATAGGACATTGCATGTCAATTATACTTTAAAAACAAGATATACAAATGGCCAACAAGTCCATGAAAAGATGCTTCACACCAGTAATCATGAGGGAAATGCAAATCAAAACCACAATGAGTTATCACCTAACTCACACCAATTAACTAGGTTGGATTTTATGAAGAAAAAAAAAAGATGACAAATGTTAGCAAGGATGTAGAGTAACTGGAACCACTGTACATTACTGGTGGGAATGTAAAAGGTGTAGTTCCTATGGAGAACAGTATACAGGTTCCTCAAAAAGTTAAAAATACACTTATCTTAGAATCCAGCAATCCTACCCCTGGTTATAAATCCAAAAGAATTAAAATCATGATCTTGAGATAGATGCACTCCCAAGTTCACTGCAGCATTATTCATAAAAACTAAGGTATGGACACAATCTGGCTGGCCATCATCAGATGAATGGATTAAAAAAAAAAGTGGTATAGGGGCACCTGGGTGGCTCAGTTAGTTAAGCGTCTGACTTCGGCTTAGGGCATGATCTCTTGGGTACGAACCCCGCGTGGGCTCTGTGCTGACAGCTCAGAGCCTGGGTCCTGCTTCAGATTCTGTGCCTCCCTCTCTCTCTGACCCTCCTCCACTCACACTCTGTCTCTCACTCTCAAAAAAATAAACATTAAAAAAAAATTTTTTTTTCGTTTATTTATTTTTGAGACAGAGAGAGACAGAGCATGAACGGGGGAGGGGCAGAGAGAGAGGGAGACACAGAATCAGAAGCAGGCTCCAGGCTCCTAGCCATCAGCCCAGAGCCCGATGCAGGGCTCGAACTCCCGGACCGTGAGATCGTGACCTGAGCCGAAGTCGGACGCCCAACCAACTGAGCCACCCAGGCGTCCCTAAAAAAATTTTTTTAATTGTATATACATGCAATGAAGTATTATTCAGCCTTTAAAAAGAAAGAAATCTTGTCATATGCAACAACATGGCTGGACCTGGAGGACATTATGCTAAGTAAAATAAGCCAGTCACAGGACAAATACTGCATGATTATACTTATATAAGGTATCTAAAATAGTCAAAATCACGGAAATACAGAGAATAGAATTATGGCTACCAAGGGCAGGGGGAATGGAGCCCTGGAGTGTTGCTGTTCAGCAGGTCTATAGTTCAGTTATGCAAGAGAAATGAGTGCCAGAGATCTGTTGTAAATCATTGTGCCTATAGTTAATAATATTTTATCAAGCTCTTAAAAATTGTACATGGCAAATCTTATATTATGACTTCTTACAATAAAAATAAAAAATCGTTTTGAATTCTCAAAGATTTTTATTCAAACATTCCTACCTTAAGATATAATTAAGATAGTTTGTATGTATATTTAACAAGCCACTTTATTTTCACCAACTACCTAAAATAAAAATCCTAAAAACATAATCTGTGTAAAGTGCTTAGGCCAATATTTGGTTCACACTGAATAGTTAATAAATGCGATTCTCTGTCCTTGCTTGCAACAATCTTTAGAGTTGGGTGGGTCTAACATCATCGAAGCCAGCTCTTATACGTGCCCCTCTTTAAGCTATTGCAGAAGATGCAGTATGGAGAAAGCTTCTAGGTCCTATTTAAATCCACACCTGTGAGCACAGAAAGATGAACTTTCTCTTCGAAGAGACATCTACCCCTTTCCAATTAGTGCTGTGTTGCTTTCTAGATTTGCAACTCAACCTTCTCAAAAACAAAAACAAAATAGATGCAATATACAAAGAACAATGGCATTAGACACCAATCTGCATTTTGTGACCAAAGAGTACACAGTGAGGATTTGACCCTGGCCCTCCCAACTCTCCTTTCCCTAACCTTGTTCCCCCAAACCCTTGCTACCATTCCTCTTCATCAATGGACTTGCTTCATTGTCTACTTCCTTCCCCCACTCCTCTCTTTTCTGTCCTTGCCATTTCCTGCATGAATGAAAAAAAATTTTAGAAAGTCAAGAAGTGAAAACATCTTCCCCACTCTCCACCAAGTGGGCACAGGCTTTTGGCCCTGACCTTTTAAAATGGAAAATGCTCAAATCAAGACGGTCTCCAAGGCTGTTACAAGCCCAGCACATCTCATGCTGTGAGCTTTCACACCTTAAATTAACCACCAACCCTCATTGTAATAGATGAAAAAGCAGGTCAATCTAGAAAGTAAACATACATATTTGTGCCATCTAAGGAGATTTTAAGAAACATTTAGAAAACTGAAAGTACTGAGCAACTCACTCAGTAGCTGACGTTATCTTTCAGCGGAACACCAAAACCGCTTCCTAAGCGGACAAATGTTTATAAAATATTCTCTCCAGATTCAAATGTGCAATTTCCTCACTCTCTTTAAAACACTGAACTTTCAATGGAAAAATTAAGTCAAAAGCCCATGAATTACTGCCAACTGCTATGGTTTCCTTTTCTAAGTCATCTGAGCCACCTGTCAAGAGACCTTGGCCTCCTGGCCAGAGGCAGGCTTTTCAAGCTGTCTATCCCGTCTCGGATGACCACTACCATAAAGACGGGTTCATATTACACCCACTGGAAAAGGCTTAAAACACTGATGATACCGAACCAATATTATTTCAAGTTTTTGTCCGACACGCTGTTAAGCTTAAACACTGAGCCAAATTATAAGGGGTTGAGTCAAGCTCATGGTGTAGGAGATAGTACTCATACAAAGCCCTCCTCCCCATCCATCTGAAGCAAGCCCTCTTTTAAATTCAAGAAAATACTCCACCCTACAAAAACCTGGCGTTCTCTCGGCTCCCTTTACACTTTATTCACACCAGAAATGCTGAATCATGACTCTGAGGTTGTGAAACGAAAACTATTTCGACTGGGACACCAGGATCCCCAGAGGATCCCACGCTTCTGCATTCCTTTGCTTTGCATCTTTTAAAATCTAAATCCCGAGCCTTCCGCAGACCAGCAGATTGGAAAGGCTTGGAGAGCAACCAAAGGCTGCAGGTCGGGGGAGAGCCTCTGCTCCCTCCTCTGCGCCTCCCCAAAACCCAAGCAGCCCTGGCAGCTCACAGCTCTCGCCTCTTCTCCGAACGCGACCCCCAAGGGACTGATCCTCTGTCTCCATCAGCGAAGCTGCCCAACAGCCTCTGAGAAATTCCCAACTTGGAAGCATTCCCACCACAGCCCCCCAGTCCGGAACTCGCTGGGCCCGCACCGTCTCACTTGACCACTGTCCGGCAGGGGTGGGGTGCGGGAGCAGCTCTACCAGCCCCGCGCCAAGTCCTTGCCCGACAGACTAGCCCGCTGAGAGCACAGACTCTTGAGAAACTCGATCCCAACTCCCAGCCCGCGCCTCCCGAACCGCCCCGGGAGCCCGGAGAAGCGGGGCCTGGGACCGCGGAGCAGAGTGGCGTGGACGGGAGGACAGAAGGGAGGCGTGGAGGGGAAGGCGCCGCAAGAAAAGGAGCGCCCCCCACGCGGGTCCCGCAACTTCGCCCAGCTCGGGCTGGGGGGTGAGGAGAAACTGCGGCGGCTGTAGGCGCGAGGTGAGGGACTCACTTGAAGGTGAGGACGCAGAGCGGTCGGTAGGACTTGTGGCTGGTGTTCTCGGCCATGCCCTTGCCCCAGAAGTCGTTGGTGAAGATGCCCCAGCGGAGGGGGGCGCCGGGCCGCACGTCGGGGTTGTTCACGATCGCCCACACGTCGTCGTGCACGAACTCGCCCTGCAGGGAGCGGCCGTAGCACAGGCAGCTCGCCCCGGCCAGCAGCGCCGCGGCCCCGGCCGGCGCGAGTCCGCAGCCCCGCCGCCGGGAGGGCGCGCGGTCCCCGCCGCCGCCGCCGCCTCGGGCACAGCCTGTCACTACCATCGCGCCGCCGCCGCCACCACCGCTGCCCTGGCCGCTCCCGGGCGTCTGGCATCCTCCCCGGCCGGGGCCCCGGCGGCGCGCCGCGGCTGCCCGGAGGTGGGCTCGGGCATGGTGCGGCGGCAGCTGGACCCGCCGCTGGCGCCCCGCGCTCCGCCGCCGCCTGCGCCGCCGAGTTGGCCCAGCTGCAAATAAACAGCAGTCCCCCCGCCTCCCCCGGCCATCGCCACCTCCTCCGCCCCACTGCGCATGCCCCGCTCGCTCTCGCCTCCACCCGCCCCCCCTCCATCCCCGGACTAGAGCCGCCCCCCCACCCCCATACCCCCACCCCCGCCCGGCTCGTCTCCACACTCAGCCCCGGGCGCCCGCGTCCCCGGCCGCGAGAGTTCGCACGCAGGTGGAGCGGGGTCGCGGCGCTGGGGCGCCCGAGAGGCGGAGAAGGGGCACCGGGGTCCTGCCTGGCGCTCCGGGCCGCCCCCCAAGCATGCACCCTCACCCCCCCCACCAACGAGGTTGGGGAGGGCCTCGTCTGCGGGCACCCCCGGGCCCAGGGCCAGGGCAGGCTTAGCAGGTGCGCACCCCGAAACCCCCCCACCCCGCGCTCCGAGAGAGGGAAAAGTGGCCGCCGCTTCCCGGCAAGTTCCCGGCTTTCAGCACCCCGGACAACAGCGGCGGCGGCGCCCGGAGACACGCTCTCCTGCCCGGCGCCCGCGCTCGCGTCCCGCCGCCCCGTCCGCGCCTCCTCCCCGGGCCTTTCTGTTCCCCACCTGCCTGCGCCCCGCGCCTGCAGCCTCCGCGTGGAGGAGGCCGTGGGGGAGACGGAGCTGCCCGAAGCACCTTCCCGAAACCAAGAGAAAGGGTCTCCTGGCCGAGGGCTTCCTGCTCGCCCCGCGCAGTCTGTTCAGGGGCGCCAAGGGCTGTTTCTCTTTGCCGCCCGCCAGTTGCTCAGCTCGCACTTAGGAAAAGTCCCAGGTTCGACTTGGGGTTTGCGTCTGGGGGCTAAGTAGGTTTGTGAAACATTTCTCCTCGTTTTATTTCTTACTGAAACTCTTAAGACGATCCAGGAGATGCAGAGCATATTACTTTTTCTTCCCACCTAAGTGGATCACTTGGGTCTGATTATTTCCTGGGCTGTGGGTGTGTTTGAACTTTTCCTGATAAGTCAGTACCACTTGAAAAACAAGAAACGTGGGGGAAAAAATTAAAACGTTAAGACCTCTGGCTTTGACCCCCAATCTCCCTGTTTTTTTGAAAAGTTGTTTTCTTTTTAAAAAAAAAAAAAGATACTAATTATAATACGTAAATAAATTAGGTATCCCAAAATGATGATTCCTAGAATTTCTCCAGGTTTGAAAAATCTGTTAACTCTTTGAGGCCCATCATTAACTTCCATTTCTGTATGTTATTGAAATTACCTGGAATTTGACACATCCAAAGAGGAAAACTTAAAATACAAAATTTGCCAAATATACCCAGCCTCCAGAAATTCTTAAAAGTTTCATTGATCTTAAAAAAAAAAAAGTAAAATAGAAGGCATAAATTGTTCTTATACTAACTGAGCATTTGCATGACTCTTTACTACACCAATTTATTATTTTTTAAATTTTAAGATGCGTCTGAGCAGTTGAAAATTCAGCGAATTAAGACAAACATATTCCAAGTCAAGATTCATTTCATCCATTTCACTTTGCTTTTTGGTGACTTGAAAATTAGTGACTGCAAAATGAAATCGAAAAACCCAAGCATTGATGTTTTTATCCTTAAGTCAAAATTTTTTGACCTCTGAGAGCTTCAATAGCCAGACCTCACATTCACCTGAATCTACGGTCTCCAGCAGAGAACCCACCACAGCCATCTCCTCTTTGCCTGCCCATCAATTTAATAGAAATACTTTAAGAGGATACTTTGTGGTACAATGTGTTAAATACTAGGCTGGATAAGGAAAGTTGTTCAAAGTGTGCCTGTGTGGAATGTGTGTGTAAGATCAACACCATAAGGTCTAACTTTCTAAGTTAACAGCTGACTAGTTGCCTTTGCTGAAATGCCTTTGCTGAAATTATATAGCCAATGTATCAATCCTTACCTATAATTAATAGAAGCTTTCTTTAGACAATGTCTTAATCCCAAAGAATGACCAATAATAGATTTTTAGAGAGAGCTGACCTTTTCTCCCTCACACCACCCTTAAATTGCCCTTGTAGGAATACAGCCCTGTCCATCCCCTTCTTCTCTAAGTTGTTTTCCTTTTTAGATGAAAAGAGCTATCAGAGTTCCATGACACTGGAGAGAAATGGAGAAGGACCAGAGCTGGATTCCAAAAAGGCAATGGAGAAGAGATAAAGGAAACCTCTAAGTGGGATTCCAGCTTTCTGAGCCTAGTTTCCTTAAGTTTTCCTCTACATTCAATGGTATCTCTACTCTATTTATTTTGGATGATAAATTTGGGATTAATTCACTTTAAAATACCAAGACACCTCAAAAGTCTTCTCAAGCACGAACCAGAAAGTAAATACTTTTTAAAACCAAATAGTTCCTCTGCTGCCCCATCACGTCCTAATTCAATATTGTTTTGTGTTACAGGAAAACAGTGTGAAAGTGGTGGTGATGTCAGAGAAAGGTTTACATTAATATGCCAGTCCATCATCCTCTGCTCCTCTCTTAAGGTGTAAAGCACTCATCTTGGCTAATAAAGGGGCCCAAAGGAAATGAGATTAAATTCTTGTTACTTAGTCACTGATTATTTTACTCAGAGCAATACTACCTTCTAAGACACCTTTTGTCCACTCAGTGCAATTTAAAACATAACTTATTACAGAAGTGCCTCTCTGAGACTCATACAGATTAAGTCACTCATGTAAATTAAAGTGGACCGAAGTCCTTAAAAAAATTAGGACAAACTAAAAATAAATCAAGGACAAGTAGGTATTTTAATAAAACACATTTCAAATTACTGCCCACTGTGCTTTTTCAGCCTAATATACACCCCGTTCAGGTACACGCTATATAAAGGGACAAATGCAATGTTACAAAAGCATAAATTCAGAAAAAGTTGATAATGTAATTTATATTAAAAATAATTTTTTGTGGTCTAATTAAACTATTACCTGTTCCTGAAGAAAATCCCGAAAAAAAGAAAAAAAAAGAGCAAGAAAATTACATATACTTACCCCACCTATGGTAGGACAGGCAACATGCACTTTAAGAAGCTGGCCAGCACCAGGGAGGACACATGTGGACAGTCTGGGGTGCCATGTGGTCTGAGGGGTGGCTGTGCCCAGACTTGGCCCAGGCTGGTAGCAGCAAATGGTGGCAGCAGAAATAGCAGCCCCTGGAGAGAGGAGGGGCTCCTCAGGGAGGTAAACTGGCCTCCACTCCCATCCCCGGAATGTATCTCTGTGAATTCTGCCCAGAATTAAAATGAAAGAATATCAAAAATTATCTGTGATCTTGTATTTGCTGTCTCTCAGGCAATAAACTTTGTCAGCGAATTGCTAGAAGATAAAAGCATGCATATGTACATTGAAATAAAGCATATCAAGTACTCACTAGACTTCTTCAAAGGGTTCGGAATCTCCGGTTTTGAAAACTGCTGCACCATCACAAAGCAAATACCCAGTCTTAGAAACAGACATTACATTTTAAGATTAGTGTATTCAACAGAAAAAAAGTATTTTCATATGAATGAAATTTTAATTACATATATTTTGGTTTTACACTTTAATTATATACAAATGAAAAAGGCACTCTTAGTTTCTTGTACAACCTCCACAATGTATAGGATATGTCAGGAAAAAAAACCCACTAAAATGCTGTATCAATTTACATTTAAAATTAAATTCAGGCTTACAACAAACTGATTTGTATAAAGAGTTAAAACTTTTTTAGATAAATTATCCCATCAGATTCATCAGCTCTAGACACACTATGACTTATATTTTGAAATAATTTCTCAGAAATTTATCCTAATGTTGTCACAACCTATAAATACTCCTAACAGTTCTAGTAACAGTTGGATCAACAGAAAGATCCTTCTCAAAATTAAAAAGTATCAAAACAAAATCCTGATTCATAGCATTTACTGAATTTCATGGTGTAAAGATTCTTAGTATGGTCAATTTCATGCTACCCAAGCAACATGTGACATCACTGAATGAATGCAGACGTCATTCAGTGGCATAGAAGTCTAACATTCTACATAATTCTCACCAGACAGATACAGTAGATATGAATACAATCAGGAGCATAGTAACAGTAAAATATAATAATTAGAAAATGATGAGTTTTGAACATTTATCTTTGTTTTTAATCTAATTTATATAATTATATGTTTATAGAACACAATTTTTTATAACAGCTGTGTTTAACAACCAACTTAACAAAACTCCTAAATACCTAACAACCAGTTTTTGTGAATGGATATGAGTTGACTCTGGCACACTCTCAGATGAAATAAGAAAATTATTAGCATCGTAATTTGGAATTTGAGTGATCAGTATGGGCAGAGGCAAAGGGATCACTATACTTGTATAGTGAAGAATTAGCCTTACCTGAAGAGAGGCCTGGCCTTTGCCTGGGCTACTGGGAGATAATCTTTAGGCCCCTGGAATTTCCTGACTGACAGGAGTATCTTTGTTTTGCCTAGGGCTTTGGCCACAGTACAGTCTAACAATGTAGTTTATGGCAGGAACTTTGGGTCGCACGATATCAGCTCTGATTTCTGGGGATTTTAGCCTGACCTCTGGGAGAGGCTGACAACTAAAGTCAGTCATGCAGGCAGTATGTGATGAGCCCCAATAAAAACTCTGGACACCAAGGGCCCAGGTGAGTTTTGCTGGCTGACAATACTCTGGGCATATTATCACACATTAATGCCAGGACAGAGACATGTCCTTGACTTCATGGAGAGAAGACAATGGCCATTTTGTGTTTGGTACTTCTCCTGGACTCTGCCCTGGGCACTTCTTTCCTTGGCTGATTTTCATCTATATCCTTTTTCTGTAATAATCCTTAACTGTGAGTATAACAGTTTTCAGTGAATTCATTAAATCGTTCCAGAAGATTATCAACACAGGGTGGTTTGGCGAACCCCCTAAACTTGCAATTAGTGTCAGATGTGGGGTCATTCTTATGAAGACTGTGTCTAAATGCTCCTTAATACTATTTTTCTGCTTTTAAATTTTTCTGTAATACAAAATTTTTTTGTCTTAACTGGATAGCTATCCTCCAAGAAGAATGGAAGAAACAATAGGCATCCTCAAAGCTATTATATTAAACTTCCTTCTTTTTCCCTATTTAAAGTCTTCGGGAAAGGCTACAAAAGTAAAACAAAACTAAGCTAAAATGAAGAAAGGAAGGAAGGAAGGAAGGAAGGAAGGAAGGAAGGAAGGAAGGGAGGGAAGGAGGGAGGAGAAGGGAAGGGGAGGGGAGGGGTGGGAAGGGAAGGGAAGGGGGATGATAGATTGGGAGAGAGGGAAGAAGGAATAAAGGAAACCTTAAAAACCTAGAGCCACTGCATAAATGCACCTGAGGAGTTAACTTCCGAAACTCATGTGTGATTGTCAGTTTGTAGATGATGAAGCTCAAAACTAAGGACTATTTTTGGGGTGCCTGGATGGCTCAGTCAGTTCATTGTCCAACTCTTGGTTTCGGATCAGGTCATGATTTCACAGTTCATGAGTCCGAGCCCAGTGTCAGACTCTGTGCTGACAGTGCAGAGCCTGTTTGGGATTCTCTTTCTCTGCCCCTCCTGTGTGCTCTCTCTCTTAAAATAAATAAATAAAAACTTTTAAAAAATGACTATTTTAAAAAGAAAGAATAATGAGAAAAATGTGAATGCTTGGTTGGTCTACGTAAAATATTAGTCATCAATATTGTTTTTTGCCCTATGCCATACAACGATACTTTGTTTTAATATATTTGTGTCACATTTCTCTGTTTTATTGAAATATAAAAATGATTTTGGTAAGAAATCCCCCACCTCACAGATGGTCCTGAGGTCCATTCCCCGCCTTTCCTTATAAAGTCTGGGGACAGCCAAAATTAGTACGCTCAGGGCGTAAGGAACCTAATAAAATACCTGCCAGAAGCCAATGACATTGCCTGCATCCTGTATTATTAAAGAAATTGGAGAACCTACCATGCCAGTTTTTCTTTGTCAAAAAGTAAAGATTATATCTGGAGATAAATAATTTCCCTTGAGAAATAACACCCTCCTATCTTTTCTCACTGTGCTGCTAAGTCTTATTTCTTGGCCTATTTTTCCATATGTGAGACAATCCAGGGGGCTACAAGTGAATTATTGCAGGATCCACTGAAGCTTACAAGAGAGAAAGAAAGAAAAAGAAAGAAAGAAAGAAAGAAAGAAAGGGAGGGAGGAAGAAAGAAAGAAAAAGAAAGAGAAAGAAAGAAAGAAAGAAAGAAAGAAAGAAAGAAAGAAAGAAAGAAAGAAAAAGAAAGACAGACGGAGGGAGGAAGAAAGAAAGAAAAAGAGAAAGAAAGAAAGAAAGAAAGAAAGAAAGAAAGAAAGAAAGAAAGAAAGAGGGAGGGAGAAAGAAAGAAAAAGAGAAAGAAAGAAAGAAAGAAAGAAAGAAAGAAAGAAAGAAAGAAAAGAAAGACAGAAAGAAAGAAAGAAAGAAAGAAAGAAAGAAAGAAAGAAAGAGAGGGAGAAAGAAAGAAAAGAAAGAAAATGTCTTTCAGATTTTATTTTTGGTCATGTTTCTATGAATGAGACAGTCAGGGGATTTTTGTTGTGGTGGTGATGGTTGGTGGTAGTGGTTGTTTTTTAAATAATTTTATGTCTTTGCACATCTTGGATTAGGGCTGAATATTGTGGCCTTTCCAGTTAGACAGAAGACAAAGTAGAAACAGATCTTGCTTTATAGTCTGATTCACAGACTCTTTTTCTTTCATTTCCCATTTGTTCAGTCATTTCCTTCTTTCCCTCTAAAGTAGTCGGAGGGATTAGGAGAGCATTTTATCCATTTGACAACCTTTTTCCAAGAGAATGAGCATTATACCTACCTTCTAAGAATCAGAGTACCTTGTAATGCTGTTATTGCGTTATTGCTGACCTAAATTCGTATTTATGGAAACACCCCAATTTTATTTTATTTTTCCTTCATACTTGGCCCAAAATTCAGATCACAATTACTGAGAGGTGTTATCATGAGACACAGGGATGGCAAACCCACAAAACATGTTCTAAACCCTCTTCCTTTCTATGCTTATAAAGATCTTGACTAATCAACTGTCATTGTCTTGCATATCCACTCCACACGCAATCTTAGAATCTTTCTCAACACAGCTCTCCAGACTGCCACTTTCTATGGATAGATTGGCCCTTGAGTCAAAACCCCTTACCAGTGGAAAATAGCTACTGAGTGGCATGGTACTAAAACAGTAATGCTTTCCATAAAAATAGAAGTTTATCATTACAAAGTTTTCATATATATGAATATGAACATATATGTATATGTATATATAAATCTCATGTAAAATAAATATATTTAAATTTTTAACTTTAGATGTGATCACTTCTATTTGAATAAATTTTTAAGCAGGTCTAATCAGAGTATACCTTTTGTATCTGGGGGTACTTTTTAGGAGGTTTCCGTAAGAATGTTCATTGTTCTCAAATATATTACCAGATGAGTGAAAATTACCACACAAGAATTGAATTGCCATATTAGAGTTTTTCTACAAATAAGATGCCTACAACATTTGAAAAATCTAGAAAAACTACGATTAAGAGTCATTTATAAAGAAAGTCAATAGTTTGGGCACAAATATAGTCTTAGCTATAATTTATCATCACTAAAATTAATGCTGAGTTTTGTTGTCTGCCCCCAAATTAAAGATAACTTGTTCATGAATAAAGGAGGATTTTATTTACTCTATGTTCATTAGATGGAGCCAAATTTTGGTAGTCCAATGACCTATTCTTGTTTCTGAACTAATTGCTCTATTTTGCTTCCAGTGGTTTATAGCCAAGGAATGCACAGAGCACGGGCCCCTCTCTGCCCGATCACCACTAGACGGAGTCCCGGTTTCCTAACCTGTGAAAGTACCTCGGAGGGCAAGTGTGAAGATTGTGTGAGCTGAGTCAAGAGCGTCGAAGACTGCCTGACGCATAGTAGGTATGCTCAATAGAAGTATAGCTTTGATAAAAGATGGTGATGGTGGTGATGATTTTTCTCCACCTCTTTTTTCTCAGTAATTTTCTTGTTACTTCTATTTCTTTCCATTATGGAAAACCTGCTTTTAAGTAATACTTGGATATCTGCTTCCCAATTCCTGACCATTCATTCAGTCAGTCACTCACTCATTTATTCATTCATTCTGGGAATGTGGCTATCAGCCTAACCTAGATTTAGGACGACCATACTCTGTTTTGCTCACCGTCATCTCACTGCAGTTGTGGGACTGAGACTAGAAACCTTCTCAGTTCCTGATGCCAGCGAATGCCTCAGTTGCCAGTGAGTCCCCCAGCTGTTCTGCTGTTTCTAATTTGACTGCCAGGATCAAATTGCTTCTCAAAGAAACTTTAATAATATTTCTTCCCAGAACTTTAACCTTTAACATCACATGACGTAAATTTTTAACAATTACTTCATGGGACATTTTTCATATTTCCCCATGGTTACAAAAGAATTACTAGCAAAGTTATTGGGCTATTTTATCATGAATATTTATCCCTTTCCTCGATCTGCTTTTAAAACATTTTTTTAAAGATTTCCTTATGAAGGTGAGTTTATGCTGAAAATAAACTAGCAAAAAAAAAAAAAAAAAAGGAAGGTGTGAAAATACCTGCTTTTCCAAGGATATTCCTTTCCTAGGATTTTCAAGGAAATCTTGGGTTCCTTTCCTTCAAAACTGTAGGTCTGGAGCTTAAGCTCCTTTGCTCTAATGTTGTAACTCTAGGGTAGGAGAGAGTGAACAGATATCCTGGAGAAAACAAGAATGTCATCTGTATTTAAAAAAAAAAAAGTGAGAGGCAAACCTGGATGGCTCAGTTGTTTAAAAGTCTGACTTCGGCTCAGGTGGTGATCTCACCGTTTGTGAGTTCAAGCCCCCTGTTGGGCTCTGTGCTGACAGCTCAGAGCCTGGAGCCTGCTTCAGATTCTGTGAATCCCTCCCTCTCTCTGTCCCTTCCCTCCCCCCCCCCCACCACGTGCTTTCTCTCTCTCTCAAAAATAAACAAACTTAAAAAACATTTTTTTTTTAAGTGAGAGACTTTGCCTCCCTATAATAGGGAACAAGATGATTTCAACCAATCCTCCTTCAGAGGATATGTAGACAATCAGATTAAACAACATTTGCCTCATAACATCAGATTTTTAACAGTAGAGAAGAACCAGGCCAGGAGAAGATAAAGGGTGAGCCCAGCATTTGGGACCCTTTTTGCCTCAGGGATGAGTGAGAGGCTGAGCACATCATTGACACCCTGGAGGCACCAGGAAGAATAAAACACTTAGAATCCAAGTTCCACCCTAAGAGTAGGTGTCCTGGTAACCCAATCTTTACATAGGGGTGAGACCCTGAAGAAGGCATCCTACAAATAAAGAGGAACTGGAAGTCACCACCGCTTCTAATTCCAGCCCCACTTTCTGGGATCTGGATCATCCCAGTAAAGGTGAAAGAAAGACTTTTACTAGCAAAACCGGAAAGAGTTTATCACTGGAAAACCAGTACAAAAGAAAATTCTAACAGATAGTTTTTCTGACAGGATGAAAATGATTCCAGATGAAAGTATAGAGGGAGAAAAAAAATGCAATTTAAATGGTAAATATGGTGATATGTGATTAAATCTAGTCGAAACTGCATGCTTGCAAATCTATAGAGACAGAAAGTAGATTACTGGTTGCCAGGGGCTGGGGAGAGGGGGAATGGAGAGGACTACTAATGAGCACAGGATTCCTTCTTAGAGGCATGAAAATGTCCTAAAATGATATTGTGGTGATACTTGCACAATTCTGGGAGTACACTAAAATCTATTGAGTTGTATACTTTATAAGGGTGAACGGGATGGTATATAAATTATCTGTCAGTGAAGCTTTTTGAAAAAAGAACAGAAAAATGTATGACATCAACAGCATGTAAATTGAGAGGCTACGTGGACTTGAAGTGTTCCGAAACATTGAATTGTCTGGGAAGACGACAAATTAGGAATTAGTCCTTAGGCTTTGCAATGATGTTTTATGCACATGTTATGGGTGTGTTGAATCATTTTTCAAACAACACACACACACACACATTTTTTAAAAAGAATGACAGGCAGCAAAGTCAAAAGGATTAACACCAACATACACTCCACTTTTCCAGTCAATTCCTCCTTAAAGAACCCAAACAAAACAGTGATAAAGTTTGCAAACAGAGAATGGGAAGATAAATTTTCTCTTGTGTTTTCTTCCTAAAATGGTATATGTAAGATAAGTGTAAAATGT
The DNA here is from genome assembly GCF_022079265.1 of Lynx rufus. Classification (NCBI taxonomy): domain Eukaryota; kingdom Metazoa; phylum Chordata; class Mammalia; order Carnivora; family Felidae; genus Lynx; species Lynx rufus. Next base: position 62,819,359 of record NW_025814889.1, read on the forward strand.
AAAGAGTAAACCATATGAATAAACTTAGTAAACACAATAGGTACAATCACCTCAGACAGTGAAAATGTGAAGATTTAAATAATACAACTGGCTTAGGGAAGACTAGGACTTAGACATTTTTTCTGCTCTGTAAATGTTTTACTGTGGTAAACCTTTTTCACTGGCTTTAAATTACCAAAATCAGGACCAGCAACTGTTCTGTCTGCCTCTGAGCTTAAGCAGATTGTCTGCACACAGTAACAAGTCAGATATCTGATAATTGATGGAATACACAAATGTTTGAATGCATTCATAAACAGAAGACAGGACTTCCAGTAGCTGGATGTTTAGGATTTCCTGGTGGCAGGAGGGAAATTCACTTTGTTCTTTTTCTATTACAGTATACATTTTAAGTACCTTCAATGCCTAAAAAAACAGAAAGTAAAATTTATATAATTTTATAAATTTCTGAGTGAAATTGAATAAATTCACACTCTGGAGGTATAGGATTCACTTTCTACATTGTCTGGTCACTTCTACTGAAGGTTGTTAATCCTGATTTCTGATTTGGAACCACTTTCTACCTGCTTTCCTTTTGGAAGGAAACTTCTGAGGTCAGCGCTCTTCCTTCAGACAGCCTGTCTCAAATTACTGCAAATATTCTGAAACCTCTAAAGAAGGAAAGTCCAGTCTCTTATTCTAAAGTTTCTCTTCCCTACGTTTTTATTTTATCTAATATTATTCACTAGCTACAATTTAAGATCATCTCTTTTTACCTTTCAAGTGGGAATGAAGAACAATTCCCAACAAACATTTTTTGTTGTTTTCCTAATTATTGTTAAGTGATTCTCTTCCTTTGTAACAATGTTGCTTGAATGTCAGAATGAACTTGATCCTTTTCAAATTCAATTTACCAAGCTGTCTCGCCCAGCTTTGACTTGGTGGATGGCTTACAGTATCTAAATTACATCTCAGAAGAAACTAGCTCAGAGAAAGCCAGTTCTGCCACACCAGGCTTGGCAAAAATGAGGTCCAGGCCTGGTTTGGTCAGTGATAGGAGCTGCCACGAGGCAGATCCTGCAGCAGAGACAAGAACGGACGAATTGAGACAGAGAATGGGTCTGCGGCCAGAGTTCACAGGAGGAAATGCCAGTGGTTATTCAAATACAGGAGCTAGAAAATCAGAGTGGTGAAATGAAACGGAATCTTGGAGCAGAAGGGGAGTTGGGTGTTTGTGCAGGCAGGCGAGAGCAGACCAGTACTCACCCCCAAGACAAGGCTTACCTTCCTGGGGCTGTGCTGAGACCGACCCCTGTGAAGGGATGCTGGTCCTGCGGTGTCTCAAAGATGACCAGAAGCTTCTGAGCAGTAAGACACAGCTCAGAGATGGATGGGAAAATTGTTTGAAACAGGAAATAGGGGCACCTGGGTGGTTCAGTGGGTTAAGCATCTGACTTCGACTCAGGTCATGATCTTGTAGTTCATGAGTTCAAGCCCCATGTCGGGCTCTGCGCTGACAGCTCAGAGCCTGGAGTCTGCTTCAGATTCTGTGTCTTCCAATCTCTCTGCCCCTCCCCTGCTCGTACTCTGTCTCTCTGTCTCTCTCTCTCAAAAATAAATAAACCTTAAAAAAAGAGAAAGAAACAGGAAATAAGTGTCATAAAAGTGAGATTTCATTCCACTGAGGATTTGGAATCAGATGGTTGGTACAAAAACAAATTAAGCAGAAAGCCTAATTTTATCATCTTGAGAAGTGACTAGGAAAGCAACATTAGCATGGAAAATTAACTTTAGCTAGTGATAAGAAAAGGGGTTTAGAAAAATATAGTAAGAGTTCATTTAAAAAGTGTTGTCCTATGTTTACTTTTTTAAAGTATTTGTTTCTGTATTTTGATAAGGTTTTATTATAGTATGAAGTGTGAATGTTACATTTAAATAATACTGTATGTAAACAATATTGATGTTGTTTATTCCTAGCGCCAAGACCTAAAAGAGTCACATCTAGAGATGATTTTTAAAATTCCATATTTAGTGACTTGTGAGGCATGGGCACTGGCCAACACTGGCCAACCAGAACAGAGTCCGTCTTGAGATGGCTTCTGGAACCCCTTCTCTGCACTTCTCTGCACTGGGCATTAATTCTCTTGTTAGGGGTTAGGAGAGGAGGTCCCAAGGGTAGGGCCAACAGGAAGCAGCAGAAGGAAAGTTTATATCAAAACTTATAAAAACATTTCAATATTTTAACAACCTGTGTTACAGTGCACACTCGTATCAGCTTTGACTACAGTTCATGTGCTAACTCTGACCAGGGGTCTGAAAATACAGTGGCAAAACGCATGCTCTGTGGTCAGACTGCTGGGGATTGAATCCTAGACCCACCATTTACTAGCTGTGTGACCTTGGGCAGGGTTACATAATCTGTAAAAAGCACTGAGGTGAAGATAACAGAATTAATTTTTGTAGTGCTTAGAAGAGTTTACGGCACATATTAAATGCTCAATTTAACCAATATTACCTATTGATAGTGGTTATCTGGAACACTGTATACAGCAGAAAACAAACTGCTGTGATTGACTAGCAATGCATTCCACCAGCCCGGGAAAGGGTTGTGGCAATACTGAGTGCCATCGGCTTGCCAGCTCTACTCTAGTCCCGCCCTAACACCCAGCCAGATCACATCACACATCAACAGCATCAGTATATTCGTGATGAACAAAGGGGGACTCTCACCAGCCCTTCTGTTCAAGTTCCAACATAAAATCAGTGATGTGAACGCCATACTGGCCATGAAGAGTGACTGTTTTAAGGTCTTGTCAGGCAGTGCCCCTCAAAAAATAAACTTTGCTGTTGGGTCACCATCTGGAAACCTTACAAGTTCTGTCTTTCCCTCTGTCCCAGCTTTGTGCTCCCGAGAGTTTGGGAGGTAGAATTTCCCAAAAACCCCATCTATGGAGGCTGACAATTCTCAGATCTGAAGTCAGGGATTCTGACTGAGGGCCTGAGAGAAGAGGTGTAAAAGCAATCCCTGTGCTTTTATCTTCTAGGGTCATTTCATACCATATTAATACCACCCAGGTCAAATGTCTTCCTCTGATATGTACTGTCATTTTAACTCAAATTCTTGTGCATATCTCACAAAACAGTGGGAGTGCACTACAGATAATTTGGAATGTAAGTGGCCACTTTGGTGAACTTTTAATATGATTAAAATTGTTTATCTTAGAGATAATATAGGGCAAAAGGGCAAGACAATTCCTAACATTCAAAGCTTGGCCTTTTTTTCATGGTAAGTGTTATACCCAGAATTCGTGATCCCCAAAGACCGCCAGGGAGCCGAATCCAATGTAAAAGCAAAAGAGCCTTTATTCGAGCTAGCTCGAGCTCAATCCCCTACCTGCACCGACCCAGTGGTGAGATACCGGGGAGAGAGAGCGAGTTTCAAAAGGACAAAGGTTTTATTGGGGCCTAGGGGCAGTTGGTGAGGTAATGGCTACGGCCTCAGCCGATTGGCTGGGGAAGGGTCCTGGGGAAGGGTCGAGTCCTGTTAGGCAGGTGAGGGGGGGGTTACTCAAGGGGAGGAGGTGTGGTCAAGGTGAAGGACACAGAACAAGATGGAGTCCGCCGGCGTAGGCCCGCCCTTTCAGTAAGAAGCTTCTAACCAAAATTCTGACTTCAAAGTAGCTTCATGAAGGGATTTTCTTGGTCCAAATCTAATGAAAAATGTGGAAAAACTTAAAACATTTTGGTTACAATAAAATCGTGTCATTTCCCGCAGCCCACCCTAATTCTGCTTCCTTTGAATCCTGTTCTAATGGCCAGTTCCTCCTCTTTCCCACTCTCTCCAGGATCCTCTCTTCTCTTCCCCCCAAAGCCCTCCATCCTGGCACATCCTTCCCCTCTGCTCCCATCCCCAAAGTACAAGTTCTTCCAAAAATAGTCCACCAAAATAGGATGAGAACCAGGTAGATTATAAGCAAAAGGATTTTCCCATGTCCTGAGAGAGAAGACAAAAATTTCCCACAACTTTTAATACTCCTAGGAACTAAGGATCCCAGCCTCCCTGAACTAAATCAACTAGAACAGCAGGCTCTTCTTATGCTAAAGCCTGGCTCCAAAATGTTGAGTGGAAGGCTTAGAAAAGGCTCTGGCTCTTCCTGATGCCCTAGAACAAAACAGAAAACATAAGATAAGAGACAAAGCTTATTCACTGGGGCCATCTCCTTGCATTTTCAGTAAAGATGGAATTGAATTGATCTAGTTTCTAAACAAAGAAAGGGGAAATCTATAGGAGAGAAAAGCATCTTTTCAATTCCTTCTGACAAAATTCTGGATAGGTCCACAGGCAATTGCTTTAGCTGCATTCCCCTCATTTTTATGCATGGCCTTCCTTAAGCTGGAACTAGAACTTAGCTAATGAATTTTGTTAATAAGCAAGGACTGGACTTGGAAATTGCTTCCCCAAAATACCTGCCAGATTTTGCCAAAGATTTTGAGATGTTCTTTGAACAAAATGAAACAAGGCTTTGCAAATTAAGTAAGGTGGCACCTGACATTTATTTTTTCTCTTATACTTTTTAGAATTATCATTAACAATTAAGGGCAAACTCATAGTTTTGACTATAAGTGTTAACACTGTTGATGATAAGTCCTACTACTATGTTTACTCATCTCCCTCAAAATCAATCAAATACCTCATTGATAAGCACCTCTAACTACCTTCAAACACCCCTGACTCCCATATTATTAACCCTACCTTCCAATCATATAAACGCTGGACCCTGACTTCAAACAGCAAAATACTGAAAAAATAATTACAGTACTGTCCCTGGGGACAGAGACAACACAGAAGTAATTAATATTGGAATAAATATTTGGATTGTCTTTTCTTCACTTGCTAACCTCAGATAGTTTTTCAACTTCACCAAGAACTCTTCCTTTATCAACAGACTACAACTGGCAAATTTTTGTCATTGTAAATAAACCTATATCCTCAACAGTCCCTAGATCCTTCTAGAATATTATTTCTTCTGTGGACAACAGCTTTTACTTGTTTACCACACACAAATCTGATTTATGATTGTGGGGTAATTTTTGGAGACTTTGATATATTCCAGATCCTTTTACCTTCTATGAACCATAGTTCATTGAAGAGTGTATCCAGTAACTTACAAAATGAAGAGTAAATTATACTCAAGATTTGCCCATTTTTTATGCACACCATCCTATAGTGAGGGTGATACAACTGGGAAAATATGATAAATATATTATTATTCAATTTGGCCAAAGTTATAAGAGATGCTTCTACAACTAAAAGATAGTAATTGATAGTATAATTGCTTTTGACTTCCTATTAGGTAATCCAGGCAGTGTTTGCGCCATTGCTAACAATTTCTGATGCATTGGTCAACTAGAACAATCCATTTCTAAACTAAAGGAGATGTGTCCAGATCTCCAAGGTAAGACCAAATGGACGCTGAGAGAAGTGTTCTTGGGTTCACTGCTCTGAGATTGTATCTTCAAAGCATTCTATAAAGGCGAATCACCCTCCTGCTCTTATTTTTCATGTGTATTACACTTGTGTAGTGTGGATTTCCAGAGTTTTAAGTGCTGCCATGCAGCCACGGTCATTTGACAAAAGGAAAAACAAGGCCAGATTCTGTTCTATCCCTGAACTCTTATTTTGAGATGATAAAATCACCTCTAGATCATGATAGCGGTATAGATCTGCACCACACTTGCTTTTATGGCCAACCTCTGGACTAGTCACAGGGTAGCTAAAAGGGAGGTTGTAAGAACGACGACCATCTTTACTAGTTATGCAACTGCAAACTCAGGATGTCTTGTGACTCAAATAACATTTCCTTCACTCAAAATCTCATCTTGCTTGCATTAACCGTTACCTTAAGAAATCTCCTAAAATGAAGACTGAGCTTTTTCTTCTATCCTGCCCTAAGAACTTCTCAGCCAGGGGTACCTGGGTGGCTCAGTCGTTAAACGTCTGAGTTTGGTTCAGGTCATGATTTCGCAGTTCATGGTTTCCAGCCCCACATCAGGCTCTGTGCTGACAGCTTGGAGCCTGGAGCGTGCTTTAGATTCTGTGTCCTTCTCTCTCTGCCCCTCTCCCACTGTGCTCTGTCTCTGTCTCTCTCACTCAAAAATAAATAAAAACATTGAAAAAAAAATGTAAAAGAACTTCTCAGCCAAGCCCAAAAGCAGATTAAGCCCTAAGTTAGTAGATAGAAAGAAATAATAAAAACAATAACAGAAATCAATAAAATAGATTAAAATAAATTGAATTAATGGAATTGAAATTACAATTAAAAACATTTCCATAACGAATACTCTAGGCCCACAGAACTTTACTAGTAAACTCTATCAAACATTTATGGAAGACATAACAGCAACACTGTCAAAAAATCTTTCGGAAAATAGAAGAGGAAGGGACAGTTCTCGACTCTTCTCTAAATCCAGAAGTATGCTATTACCAAAATCAGACAAAGACAGTACATGGGAAAAAAAACTAGTGACCAATATCCCACATGTACACAGATACAGAAATACCAAATAAAATATTTTAAGTCAACTTGATCTATATATTAAAAAGTAAAATATCATAACCAGAATGTAAGGAGGGTTTAACATTAGATCTCAATCATTGGATTAATATGATTCACTAGATTAACATAGAAGGAAAAAATGATCCTTCAAAGATAAGAAACTCTCAGTGAACTAGGAATAGAAGGGAACCACCTCAGCTGATAAAGGTACCTACAGAAAAACTCTGATAAGTATATTCAGTGATTAATGATTGACTATTTCCTTCCTAAGATTAGGCACAATTTATGGATGTTATTTCTCTCATGGCTTCTATTTAACATTGTCCTTTCTAGTGTAATAAGGTAACAAAAAGAAATGACATAAATACACATTGGAAAGGAAGAACTAAAAGTGTCTTTATTAGCAGATTATGTGGTTTGGTATATAGGAAATTCTTAGGAATTTAGGAAAAGCTACTAGAAATAACTGAATTTTAGAAGATCACATTATACAGAGCCAAATTAAAAAACAATTATTTCTAAGCACTAGCAATAAAAAATTGAGAAAGCTGGGGTGCCTTGGTGGTTCAGTTGATTGGACATCTGACTCTTGATTTTGGCTCAGGTCAGGATCTCAGAGTTGACACAGGCTCTGTGCTGGGTGTGGAGTCTGCTTAATAGTATCTCTCCCTCTCCTTCTGCCCCCTCCCCCCACCATTTATATGCACACACACACACTTTCTAAAAAAAATTTTTTTGAGAAAGTAAATTAAAAAGAAAAATAACAGTTTCAATGACATCAAAACCCATGAAATACATGGAATAAATTCCACACAATATATTCCAGATCTGTGAAAGAAACAAAAAACAAGAAATAAACCAAAAAAAAAAAAAAAGAAAGAAAGAAAGAAAGAAAGAAAGGAAAGAAAACATTGCTGAGAAAAATTAAAGACTTAAATAAATGGAGATATATATCATGTTCATGGATTGGTAGATCCAATATGACTAAGATATTAATTCTTCATAAATTAATAAATAGATTCAGCATAATTGCAATCAACCTGCCAGAAGACTTTTTCAGGGGGTGGGGGTGGGGCTGGTGGAAGGCATGGTTTGACAAACTGATTCTGAAGTTTACATGGAAATATAAAGGACTTAGAAAAATCAAACAATTTTTAAAAAAATTTTTAAATTTATTTTTGATAGAGAGAGACAGAGCACAAGTGGGGGAGGGGCAGAGAGAGAGGGAGACACAGAATCCGAAGTAGGCTCCAGGCTCCCAGCTGTCAGCACTGAGCCCGATGCAGGGCTCAAACTCACAAACTGCGAGATCATGACGTGAGCCGAAGTTGGACACTCAACCAACTGAGGCACCCAGGTGCCCCTGAAAAATCAAACAATTTTGAAAAAGATGGATCAAGTTGTAGGAATACTACTACTTGAATTCAAGACATCATAAATCAACAGTTTATAAAGATGAAGTGGTGTATTGGCCTATAAATATATAGCTCAGTGCAACAAAATAGAGTACAGAAATAGATCCACATATATAAGGTTGATGGATCTTTGACAAAGTGCTAAGGTGATTTAATGGGAAAAGATAGTTTTTTTTCAACAGATGATGCTGGAAGATCCATAGGGAAAGAAAATGAACCTCAACTGTTAATTTACACCATATGCAAAAATTACTTCCAAATGGATCATAGGCCTAAACATAAAGTTTAAACATAAAAGTCTAGAAGAAAACATAAAAGAAAATCTCTGTGACCTTGGGTTCTGCAGATTTCTTAGAACACAAAAAACATGAATCATAAAAGAAAAAAAATTGATAAATTAGACTTCATCAAAATTAAGAACTTTTGATCTTTGGAAGATGCCATTAAAAAGAATTACAAGTCCAGGGGCAGCTGAATAGCTCAGTTGGTTAAGTGACGGACTTTGGCTTCGGTAATGATCTCAGAGTTTCTGAGTTCAAGCCCCGTGTTAGGCTCTGTGCTGACAGTGCGGAGCCTGGAGCCTACTTTGGATTCGGTGTCTCCCTCTGCCACTCCCCTGCTCGTGCTCTGTCTGTCTCTCTCAAAAATAAACATTAAAAAATAAAAATTAAAAATTGAAAGTCCCATTACAAGCTGGAAGGAAATATTTTATTTTATTTTATTTTGTTTTATTTTATTTTATTTTTTAAAGTTTAATTATTTTTGAGAGAAGGGGGGAAGAGTAGGCACATGCGTGCACCTCTCAAGAGAGAGAGGAGACAGAATCCCAAGCAGGCTCCCTGCATGCTGCCAATGCAGAACCCAATATGGGCTGGAACTCATGAGTTCCCGAGATCATGACCTGAGATGATGACCCCAGCCAAAGTCAAGAGGACTCTTAATCAACTGAGCCACCAGGTGCCCCTGGAAGAAAACATTTTAAGTCCATATGATCAAGTACTCCTTGGTAAAATATACAAGGAAATTATAATAATATGACAGTCAATCCAATTAAAAAATGTAACTCACACTTCACAAAAGGTTTAAGAATGGACAGTAACCCCATGGAAAAGTATTTAAAATCACTGAGCCATCAGAAAATGCAAACTAAAATGTCAATAAGATACTATAATATACTCACTAGATGGGCTGAAATTAAAGCATTTTTTTCAGGTGTGGCAAAGATATAGAGAACGTGAAACATATGTGTTGCTGATAGGAATGTAAAATGGCACACATTTTGGAAAATAGTTTGACAGTTTCTTATGAAAAATATGTCTGAGCAATTCTACTCCTAGATATTTACCTAACTGAAATGAAAATATATATTCACACAAAGATCTGTACACAAATATTTATAGCAGCTCTGTATAGACCCAAACTGGAAGCAATCTGAATGTCTATCAATAGGTTAGTGAGTAAACAAAATTGTGGTATGTTCCTATAATTCATTACCATTCAGCAATAAAAAAGGAATGAAATACTGATAACTGGAGCAGTGTTGGTGAACATTAAACATATTGTTGTGGGGAAAAGAAACTAGACACAAAATATACATATTTTATTATTCAATTTATGTAAAATGTTAGAAATAAAAAACCTAGTCTACAGGTGACTAAATAGTACATCAGTGGTTGCCGAGGTGAGGAAGTGGGAAGCAGGGATTAACTGGAAAGGGGCAGAAAGAAAATTTTAAGGTAATGAAATTGTTTTATAACTTGATTGTAGTGATAGTTACATAGATGTATACATTTGTCTTTGAAGTGTCCTCCTGTTTTTAAATGAAGTATAATTGACATACAAAATTATATTAGTTTCCGGTATACAATATAATGACTTGAAATTTGCATATATTGTGAAATATTACCACAGTAAGTCTTGTTAACACCGATAACCATACGTAGTTATGGAACTTTTTTCTTGTAATGAGAACTTTTAAAATTTACTCTGTTAGCAACTTACAAATATGCAATATAGTATTAACCATAGTCACTGTACTGTACATTACATCCCCATGACTCATTTATAACTGGAAGTCTGTACTTTTTGACTTCCCTCATGCATTTTGCCCACTCTGCTCTCCCTCTACCCTGCTGCCTATGGCTATTACCAATCTGTTCTCTGTACCTCTGAGCTTGTTTGTTTATTTTTTAGATTCCCCATATAAGTGATATCATAAGGTATTTGTCTTTCTCTGACTTATTTCACTGAGCATAATACCTTTCATTTCCATTCATGTTGCTGCAAATGGCAAGATCTCATTATTTTTTACAGCAGAATAATATTCCACTGTATGTATATAGAATATATATATATCATAAAATAAATAATATATATATTAAAAACTTGGTTTGTGAGCATAATTCATTCCAGAAACATGCTTTTAATCCAAAGCACTTGTATATCAAAGTGAATTTCCCCATAAGAAATAATGGAAACTGATGCTTAGTTCCACAACCCCAAAATATTCATATAAAAATGATTACAATACTGTAATATAATACAAAATAATAAAGAAAATACAAAATATAAATAAAAAATAAACAAATTAACCTGCACTTACCTTTGAAAACTTTTGTGACTGGTGTGAGGGAGACCAGAGAAAGGAGGGTTATTGTGTAGGACGGCTTTCACTATCACTAATGGAATCACTGCTATCTATTGGCTCAATGGAATCTTTCTCTTTTCATGAAACTTTAACAAGGAATCTATCCAATGACACTTGCTTTTACCTTCTTTTGAGGATTTCACAGAAATGTGACATTGCATTGTCGTTAAACAGATTCATCGCTCACACTGCTACAGCCTTATTTGGGTGGTGCTTTTCTACAAAATTTTGCAATGTTTCCCACATTTGACACATCTCCCTAATTTCATTTGAAGTAAGGGATTCCTCTGCCTTTTTCTCCTCCTCCTCTGCAGGTGAGATGCAGATGCAGACCTTTAAAATCTTGCAATTTTGGCTACTCACATACCTCATTCATACTTCTCAATGATTTCCTTCTTACCTTTCGCTGTAATCATCTCCTTCTTCTTACAGCCTTTCTTTTCAACCATTTTCTATATGAAGGCCATTGTATACACTTGCATGGATGTTGACTGCAGTATAGTATTAATGAACTCTTGTCATATTCTGTATTTAATGTAACTGGCAATAAGGCATCAGAGGAAAGGGTCTATATTTGCAGGCAGCTTGACCTAGAATGAAGCAAAGCATTCCTAAGCTTACTCTTGTATGGAAAAGCAGAAAACTGTCCATAGGTGCTTTGAAGTGACAAAAAATATACTAGTGCCAGTTGTGGGCACCTTCCAACATTCTGAAAAATCACTGATTTCCACCAAACACCGCGGCCTGAGACCGACCATTGCCATGGGAGATGATCACCCACAATCACGCAGGGCAGGGGGAGTAGAGAAGAACCATTGACTCAGTTGTGATCATATGACATTCAGCGTCATGAACTACTCATATTGCAAGACATTGCTTGTTTATCAAATTAAAATTTATTAGAAATGTTTGCTTGTCTTGCAGAACACCCGCAGAACAAGTTACTGGCAATCATTGTATATATGTACACCATATTTTAAGAATCCACACCATATTTTAAGAATCCATTCACCCATCAATGGACACTCGATTTGTTCTATTTTTAGTTATTGTAAATACCGCTGCAACAAACATAGGGGCGCACATATGTTTTTGAATTAGTGTTTTTGTTTACTTCAGATAAATATCCAGAAGTGGAATTGCTGGATCATAAAGCAGTTCTATTTTTAATTTTTGGAGGAAATTCCACACTGTTTTCCATAGGGTCTGCACCAAATTACATTCCTACCATCAGTTTATGAGGGTTTCCTCTTCTCCACATCATCCCCAACGTGTGTGTGTGTGTGTGTGTGTGTGTGTGTGTGTACAACAGCCATTCTAACAGGTGTGAGGTGATATCTCATTGTGGTTTTGATTTGCATTTTCCTGATGATTAGTGGTGTTGAGTATTTTTTCATGTACCTGTTGGCCATATGTATGTCTTCCTTGGAAAAATATATATTCAGATGCTCTGCTCATTTTTCAATCAGATTGTTTCAATTTTTGCTACTGAGTTATATGAATTCTTTATGTATTTTGAATATTAACCCCTTATCAGATATATTATTTACAAATATTTTCACCTATTTGATAGGTTTACCTTTTAGTTTAATTAATGGCTTCCTTTGCTGTGCAGAAGTTCTTTAGTTTGATGTGGTTCCACTTGTTTATTTTTGCTTTGGTTGTCTTTGCTTTTGGTGTCAAATCCAAAATATCATTGCCAAGACATGCCAAAGAGCCTACCCTTTATGTTTTCTTCTAGCAGTTTTATGGTTCCAAGTCTTATATTCAAGTCTTACATTCAAGTCTTTAATACATTTTGAGTTAATTTTTATGTATGGTATAAGATTAGTGGTCCAATTTCATTCTTTTGTGTGGTTGTCCAGTTTTCCCAACACCATTTATTGAGGAGACTGTACTCACTCTTAAAATGGATGCATTTTATAGTAAAATATCTCAATAAAGTTAGTTTTTAAAATTTTACTTGCACCATATGAAAAACTGCAGATATTCAGCCAATTATGATATATAAAAAATGTCATTATTATAGATAGCTCAATATAATTTATGAATTAATGAAGATATATTATTTAGAATGAACTCAAATTGAATTTTTGAAGAAGTTTTTACCACAAGTAATATTTGTGTGATAACAGGGAAACTTTTAAAAATGACAAATATCGGGTTGCCTGCGTGGCTCAGTCAATTAAGCTTCTGATTCTTGGTTTCCGCTCAGGTCATGATATCACGGTTTATGAGTTCAAGCCCTGCATTGGGCTCTGCGCTGACAGTGAGGAGCCTGCATGGGATTCTTTCTATCTCCCCCCCTGCCCCCGCTCTCCGCCCCATCCCCTGCTTGTGCTCTTTCTCTCTCTCTCAAAATAAATAAACTTAAAAAAAATTTTTTAATGACAAATATATGCATCCTTCCTTTAAGAATCACTATTAGAGGGCCAATATTTTTGTTGAGTAATTGGAACTAGTAAGAAAAAAATCTTTGAATGCTGCTTAAAAAAATTTTTTTTAAGTTTATTTATTTATTTTGAGAGAGAGAGAGAGAAAGCATGAGCAGAAGAGGGTCAGAGAGGGAGGAGAGGGTGAGAATCCCAAGCAAGCTTTGCACTGCCAGCACGGAGCCCGATGCAGGTCTCAAACTCACAAACTGTGAGATCATGACCTGACCTGAAGTCAGATGCTTAACCAACTGAGCCACCCAGGTGCCCATTAATGCTATTTTTGGGGTAAGTTTTAGGATCCCTTATACCTGGTTTTGATCAACTTTAATCAAGAGTGATATAGCCCCAACTACCACAATGTTAACTGAACAAACATGATACTCTCAACATGTTGGAAGATGGTCTTAAAAATAGTAATTTTATAAGTAAAAAAATTATTTTCTTCTCAGAAAACTAGAAATACTAATTTCTTTAAAAAAATTTTTTACATTTATTTATTTTTTGAGAGGCATAGAGACACAGAGCACAAGTGGTGGAGGGGCAGAGAGAGAAGGTGACACAGAATCTGAAGCAGGCTCCAGGCTTCGAGTTGTCAGCACAGAGCCCGATGATGTGGGGCTTGAACTCATGAACCAAGAGATCATGACCTGAACTGAAGTCGGACACTTAACTGACAAGAGCCACCCAGGTGTCCCAGAAAACTTCTTAAAAGAGTTATAAAAGTATTCTGAAATTGTTGAATCACTATATTGTATGTCTGAAACTAACATAACACTGTGTTAACTTTATTGGAATTAAAATAAAATAAATTAAAATAAGAGTTATAAAAGCACTTAAAAATAAAATTTAAAAAAATCAAATTCAAGGCATCCTCCTTGACATTAAATGAAACAGTGTCATTTGCCTAATTTAGAAATCTTAGTTTAAAAAAACCCCAAATATTCAGACACAATTACAACAATGTAGTCGATTTCAAAAAGCATGACATTCTTGTTTCTCATATTATTTTGTCCTACATGTGTTCATGTTTCTATTTTAGGATGATTGAGAAATGTACTGTGGTCAAGAAGTCCTTCTGGGGAAAAAAGAACCTATTGAGGTGCATTATTATAAAAATAGAATGAAGAATAAAGAACAGCAAATAGACTATGACAACCTGGAAAAGCAATGACAACAGAGTCGGCTTTCACTGTGTTTTTCAGCTCCTTCTTAAATATTTTCCTTGCTGACATCCAAGTGGTTAGATCAATTGTCAAGGAGTGGTTAGTTTCTAAAGGGCAAGCCAAGATATTTGATGCAAACTGATGTAAAACATACACTAGAAGCATTTCAGGTGAAACTGGTCTCTTGGTAGGATTACCAGATAAAATACAGTGTGGCCAGTTAAATTCTTATTTCAGATGTTTTTTTTTTTACTATAGGTATGCCCCATGCAGTATTTACTATACTAAAAATTATTTACTTCTCTGAAAATTACAACTAAATGGGTGTCCTGTATTTTTATTTGCTTAATCTGTCAACCGTTTCTCTTGTAGTGATTAACATAATTTGGTAAAATAATAGTTCATAATCCATTAGAGAATTTATAAAATATACTTAACATATTCTTAAAATTAAAACAGGACTGAACAAGCTGGCAGGGTTCCCTCCTTCCTTATCTTTCAGGTACATTATCAATATTGTTTTCTGGAAAACAAATGTTACTCAGTTGTATGGATAAAAAGCAAGTAATTAAGTAATAAAACTCATTTGTACAGGGGGAAATATCCAACACCCCATTGCTTCAGTAAAGATTATAATGATTCTGGATTGCATATAGTCCAACCTCCAGAAAGAAAAAAAAAACTTTCTGAGAAAGGTTGACAGGAACTACATCTTAATTTCCTTTGGGAGTTTCCCCATGCATTTGGCTGTGACACTATGCTGTATGTACAAACACACACAGACACACACACACACACACACACACACACACACACACACACACTTTCTGTTTGTTTCTGTTGCAGTAGAGTTTATTGTATCTGAAAGAAGTTTGGAAGGTGTTTACTTGGACCATGTCATTAACATTTCCAACTTGTTGAGTGGTTTCCATGTTTCTCAGAGGTCTTCACCCTGTAAAGGCTGATGGATGGGCTGACAGAGCCTTCTAGGCTTTGGTTGGTGTAATGTGAGCTCAGTGCCTGGAAACAATAAAACAGCAATTTTCTGAGAGATTTGCCTGCAAAAGAGCCAGGAACATAAAAGCCTTTTCCGTTTCCCACCCTAAGCCTCTTCTTTTCTCTCAGTCCCAGGAGGGGTTTGGGAGACTGTATCCTGTCAGGTTAATTGAGGGTGACATTAAATGTAGTCTCAGCAGCAGCCGCTGTAATGGCTGGAAGGGAAAGACCCCTGGAGTAGGAATCAGAAGAGCTGGGCTCCGGTCTGGCCAGAGTGGAGGCTTCAAGTCATGAACAACAGAAGCAAAGGCTGCAGGGGTGAGACAATGTCAGATCTTTTCTCTTGAAAGCTGGATGCGGGCAACCGGTCATGTTTTGACAAGCAATGGTTCTGGCTCCAGTAATGGCTTCGAACTAGGAGAAGGTCCTTCCCCAGTTAAGTCCATTAAAGCTGGACCAGACTGTCTAACTTCATGCTGAGTACCATCCACAACGCTGCATTCTCAGAGGGCCGTGCCTTGAAACTGGGCTTTTTTATGTTACAAGACAAGAAGGGAAGTGCATCCTCAACCATGTGTGCTAAAGACAGATTCAGGGTAGGAAGATCAGGACTAGAGGGAGGTGAGGGGCTACCAGGGGGATTTTGGTTCCCCAGGGCAGTTTTGTAACAATAAGCAATAACTCTGGAGAAGTCTACATTCAGGATCCCTTGTCCAGTACCACAGCCCAGTGGATACTTTCTGATTTAAAAATGCATTGAATTGGGACAATTCTGCCTACCACTGCTACTTCTTCTTTGGTAATCTAACGATCTTGTAATAGTTTACTTCCAGGTTCACCCAGTAATCTGAAACTATTCCAAATAATAAATAACTATAAACTTAAAATAAGTACTCTGGAAGGCCTAAAAAATAATGTTGGAAAAGTCTCTTTTAAAAAAATGTTTGTTTTTGAGAGAAAGAGAGCAAGTGGAGGAGGTCCAGACAGGATCTGAAGGGAGCTCTGTGCTGACAGCAGAGTCTGATGTGGTGCTCAAACTCATGAACCATGAGAGCATGACCTGAGTCCAAGTCAGATGCTCAACTGACTGAGCCACCCAGACACCCCTGGAAGAGTCTCTTTTAATGAACTTTTTGGCTCTCATGAGGAAACAACTTCTATTTTCAAGGTTTAAAATCCTAATTGAGGTTAATTTATATGATGTTGTGATATGATAGAGAAACTGACTGTGTCTTATTGCCCTACAAGGAACAGGACTGTCGGTAAAGATGGAAAAAAAGGTTATTAGTCCAGGGTGCCTGAGTTCCCTTTACCTCAGGGGAAGGCCAGAAGGCCAGAAGGCCAGAAGCCTTGAGCTCATGCTCAAGACAGCAAAGGAGAGAGGGGCTGGGAGCAATGCAGCCAGACCCTGAGAAGAGAGGTGGATTCTTCTGAGATGGAGGAAACAGATCGTTAAAATGAGGAAATCGTAGGTTTTCACAGGCAGGCACTTATATTCTTCAGTCCCACACAGTGCCTCAGGTGACAGGACAATGAAGGGGAATACATGCATGCCCAGAAAATGAACTCAAATTGCTACGGCCTTGAAAGCCTCAGCAGGTCCAGTGGCCAAGTCATGAGGTGACAGAAGCAGCAGATGACATGGGCAGCAGGACTGTAAATAGAACACCCACCCACCTCAGAAGGGAGGTATGAACCAGAGATAAAAACATCATTTTCTTTTCTTTTCTTAAAAATTTTTAACGTTTATTTATTATTGAGAGACAGAGAGAGACAGAACATGAGCATGGGATGGGCAGAGAGAAGGGGAGACACAGACCCAAAGCAGGCTCTAGGCTCTGAGCTGTCAGCACAGAGCCCGACACGATGCTCAAACCCACAAACCACAAGATCATGACCTGAGCCGAAGTCTGAGGCTAAACCGACTTAGCCACCCAGGCGCCCCGACAACATTTTCTGAAACTGGAACACGACCCAGTCTTTCATACTGATGCTGGACCCACATCTCCTGCCTTGGCCAAGATACTGGCCCCAAAACAGTTAAGTGTTGGTCATTGTCAACTTCTTCTTGCACAGAGCAGTAATGGGAAGCCCATCTGGAACCATCTTTTCCAGCCACAGCTAGAAGTCAGGGGACAGACTGGCCACCAGACAGAAGCAGAATGGACTTCAGAGACCCTGGCTTGGTGTCAAGAGCCATGGGAAGCATGTGAACACTGGCCAGCCATCGTGAAATCTTTCCAGAAAGACACTTGGTGCTGGTTCAGCTTCCCATCTCCTGTCTAATCTTCCCCCCCCCCTCCCCTCCAGGCCTCTGCCGGCAGCTGCACTTTCAGGACTGATTGTGATGGTGATTTTCTGTGTAAAGGATGAGTGAGCATTTCTATAAGATGCATCTCCTATTACCAACATCACTAATTGCTTTCTTGCATCCAATCCGTCATTTCACTTCATCTGTGGATTTCATGAATGAGCCATTGACTCCCTCCTCCAGGTCATTAGCGAAGATGTCAGATTCTGACCGACCTAATACCACTCCCCATGGCTCAATGCTAGCTAGCTTCACTGAGCGCTCCCGTGGGAGGCACTCATCACTCCCATATGTGGGCCTTCGGTGTCTCAAACCAATGTTAAACTATTTTGCAAGAAGTCTTAGGATGTTGTAAAAACTAATGTTTTCCCAAGGAACTCCCAATTTTCATAGGATCAGAACAGACGGCCGCATGACACAGTACAATATAAAAGCTATCAAATCCTGGCTCCCAGTGGCCAGAGAGTGCAGGCTCGTTTATCCATTCATTTTTGTCACTGGAAGAACAAAAGGATTACATCCTTCTGTGATAATCCTCTATGCTTTTTATGCCTTTCCAGCATCACACTTTTATGTTAATTTGCCTTTTCTATTTCACAGAAGCTTTTGAGTTTAGTCCATCCTCCTGGTTACTGTTAGGGTGCTTTATGGAAATCAGCAGGTTACTGGATTGGCTGTGAACCATACATAGATGGCTGAAATTTCAGTTTAGAGAAGATGATGTTCTCCACGGCCGGGAGAGCAGGTATTGTTCCTGGGGTTTCTTGACTGCTCTTTTCCCACTCCCAGTGTAAATCAAGTTCTAATTATGAGAACTGAATCAAAGAAAATGATCTAGTAGGTCAGATGAATTCTTTTTTTTAATCCCTAGATACTGGTTACACAGAGTATTCAAGTTTCAACACCTACTTTTTCTTCTTTGCTTTGGAATTTCCTTCTGAAAATCAGGAAAAGAGGAGCACTTTTCTTCCCTCTGTTAAAATACTTTTTTTTGGGGGGGGGGGGCGTCTGGGTGGCTCAGCCGGTTAAGCGTCCAACTTCAGCTCAGGTCACAATCTTGCAGTCTGTGAGTTCAAGCCCTGCGTCGGGCTCTGGGCTGACGGCTCAGAGCCTGGAGCCTGCTTCCGATTCTGTGTCTCCCTCTCTCTCTGCCCCTCCCCCGTTCATGCTCTGTCTCTCTCTGTCTCAAAAATAAATAAACGTTAAAAAATAAAAAATAAAATAAAATACTTTTTTTGATTAAAGAAACATAACTAATTATAAACATAACATAATTATAACTCAACTATCACTATAACTTGTGAAAAATGCTTATAAAAGCACACTGAAAAGAAAGCTATAAAATGAAATGTTTGTTTTTTTGGAGTGGCAAAATTGAAGACAAATTTTATTTTATTATAATATTTAGTATCGTTAGTATAATATAATCTGTCATATACTCTCATATAGTCTGATAATAAGTGTTTTTTCAAAGCTGAACAATTAAAACCTTTGGGGAGATAGTTTCTTTCTGCTTGGAGTCCAAACTGAAAATGGATCCCCCATTAGCCAAGTGTTGTGGTATTTCCTGAGCAACACTATTAAACATTTTCCAGGCAACAGGATCTCTGATATTACCATTTAATCACTTCACACCAAAAAGCATGTGAATTGCATCATGTAACTCAAAAACTATTCTGGAGGGTAAGGTACCACAGGATCTTTGGATGCACTTCCAGGTTCTAGTGAGGATTATCTGATCTTGTATTGTAATATATAGAATAGTATAGCATATTAGAACAAATTGTAGAACAAACATATAGCATAATAGTTAGAATACTGACTTTGGCAATAGCATAGGTTCAAATGCCTGCCCTGCCACATATTACCTGTATGATCTTGGGAATATTATTTAATCTCTTTGATCCTTAGTTTCACTGTATGAAAATGTGATAATAAATCTACCAATTATAAGGATTAAGTGAGTATATTAGGATTCTCCAAAGAAACAGATCTATATCTATATCATCTATATCTATATCTGTATCTGTATCTATGTCTATATCTTCAAATATAGACATAAATATATTTATTTATATGTATATATAAATCTCTGTCTTATTAAGGCCTCCAACTGATCAGATGAGACCCGCCCACATTATGGCGGGTAATCTGTGTTACTCAAAGTCTACAGATTTAAATGTTAGTTTCATCCCAAAAAACACATTCACAAAAGCATCCAGAAGACTGCCTGAACAAATATCTGGGCACCGGTGGCCCAGCCTACTTGACATGTTAAAATGAATCATCACAGTGAGGTAAGGTTTATAAACAGAAAGAAAGAGATAGGGCAGGCAACATTTAATAGAAACTTCTCATTATTTTACATATGCCAGTGGCTTGGGGGATAAGGATAAAGTTGCTGGTTTTAAGAGAAGTGCTTTGCTGAAAGTGTCTGATAAAGAGTAGCTGGTATACGGCTAAGGAGAGGTGGAGTGATCGCCGATTTACTGTTAAAGACTACAGGTGTTGTGATCCTGCAAGCTAGCTACTCTCTATCACAAAGAAAGGAGGAGTCTGGAAGGATGTGGAACTACAAATTCTCACACCACTAATATAAAACAACACAAGATTTTTAGGATGATTCATCAGTGATAAACACGTGCACTCTCTTAACTCCAGAGCAATGCAAGGTCAATACTGTAGTAAAAAACAAGTGTATACTCTTCCGTTTTATATTTTTCTGTTCCAAACCATACACAAAGTGAAGAACCAGATGTTCTTTTTTTCAACGTTTATTTATTTTTGGGACAGAGAGAGACAGAGCATGAACGGGGGAGGGGCAGAGAGAGGGAGACACAGAATAGGAAACAGGCTCCAGGCTCCGAGCCATCAGCCCAGAGCCTGACGCGGGGCTCGAACTCACGGACCGTGAGATCGTGACCTGGCTGAAGTCGGACGCTTAACCGACTGCGCCACCCAGGCGCCCCAAGAACCAGATGTTCTAAAAGAGATGCCCTCCTGGGCTGCATGGGTGGCTCAGTCAGTTGAGCATCTGACTTTGGTTCAGGTCATGATCTTGCAGCTCGTGAGTTCAAGCCCCGCATCGGGCTTTGTGCTGACAGCACGGAGCCTGGAGCCCGCTTCAAGTGTTGTGTCTCCCTCTCTCTCTCTGCCCCTCCCCTGTCATGCTCTATCTCTCTCTCTTCAAAAACAAATAAACATTAAAACAACTAAAAATAAAATAAAAAATAAAAGGTATGCCCTCCAAATAGTGGAATAAAAATGCAAATGCACCAATTAATATTGTGGGGAACAAACTCTTAGCACATAAGGTTTTCTACAATAAATCCAACACAAATTTCATTCAGACTTGATACTGATAATGATCTTGCCTGACTGGATCTGATATGTTTCAGACTTAGAAGAACTCAGCAAAGATATTTACATCCTGCACATACACCCACCCCCCAACCCCTGGAAAATAACAACATCTATTAAGATAGAGAACGGTCAATAGTACACAGGCAGTAGACGTCAAGAAGACCACAGGTGTTACGAATGCAAGATTAATCTTTAGAATTGTTTAAATGAGCTTTAAT
The DNA here is from genome assembly GCF_022079265.1 of Lynx rufus. NCBI lineage: Eukaryota > Metazoa > Chordata > Mammalia > Carnivora > Felidae > Lynx > Lynx rufus. The sequence continues at coordinate 62,840,443 of NW_025814889.1, forward strand.
GAAAAGTGCATTGGAATGGAGACAGAATTCATAACCGGCTGATGTTTCCTTTTAGAAATGTTTTCCCCTTTCTGTTGGGAAATGCTTTTTTAAAAAAAATGTTTTTTAACGTTTATTTATTTTTGAGACAGAGAGAGAGACAGAGTATGAACGGGGGAGGGTCAGAGAGAGAGGGAGACACAGAATCTGAAACAGGCTCCAGGCTCTGAGCTGTCAGCACAGAGCCCGACACGGGGCTCAAACTCACTGGCCGCGAGATCATGACCTGAGCCGAAGTCGGACGCTCAACCGAGCCACTCAGGCGCCCAGCTGGGAAATGTTCTAAGCCAAGTTTCCTCTCTTGGAACATTAAGAAAATAATATGACCTGTCCTACTTTCCAGAGGAGTTGTGCTTGTCACATACTGCAAGATATGTGAAAGCACTTTGAAAATGAAATGATGTAAGTAGAGTTACTATTTTTAGTATTAAAAAAGAAGAGAAGAGAGACAGAGTGGAAAATGGGAAAGGTAACAGCTTTTGAATCAGCCAGTCTGGAGGCTGAATACCAACTGTGCCTCTCTCTACTTGTGTGACTGTGAGAAATTCTCTACTTCTTGGAGCAAAAAATATCGGGCTTTATAAACCGAAGTTTCCAGGTGTGTGGACACTTCGAATATGTAGGTGAATGTATATGAATGATACGTAAGAAGAAAGGACAGGTGAAATTACTGCATTAATAGCACAGTGAACGGAAACATACTAATTAACACAGGAAATGCTAAAAAGGAAGTTTTCACTTTGCAGAGCTAAGAATACAATACTTTCGTAAAAGGAAGTTACAGTGGCCCAGGGAAAGTGGGGAAGAAATAAAGGAGCAAAGCTGGATGTGAAGTGAAACTGAAAAGACGTTTCAGGCAGCCAGCTCGAACCTGTGAGGCTGAGCTTCCGGCATCTCAGTAGGAGACAGATCTCAGGGCAGAGTGAAACCACATCAGTTTGAGGCATGGTAGTCTTTCTCAAACAAATCTCAAATTAGGAAAGCAAAACAAAACTGAGGTGACGTTCTAATGACTCTTGGGACTTAGTCTTGGATGGAAGAGAAGACATGCTTGAGTCTAAACTCCAGATGTATTTCTTGGGTGCCTGTTGGTAAGCTATTGTCTCATGGCTCCACACTCACCTTTCTATAGTCAGCATTGTGATTTTGGGTCTGGGACTCTGTAAACCACATCTCTGTTTGGCCAAATGATTCCAGGTTAGGTTCCTTTTGCCAATAGGGGCCACGAGAGAAAGGCTGGAAGTCTGAGGAGGAAGAAAGCCTTGCTTGTTTCTGTTTGCTTACTGTGACCTTCCTGCCTATTTTCCTGTTCCTGTGAGTATCATCCCAGGAATGCTTCTTGGCTACATAGTGGCAGTTTCTTCTTGTAATTCTGTAACACTTGCAGATCCAGATTCATTACACCCCCTTGCAGACACCTGCACCAGCCAGTCAGCAACCCCCCTCCTCACATATCTGGGTCCCAGCCCCTTTCTCTGAGCTCAGAGACACCAGAGTCAGCTGAGCAGAGTAGAGTGCATTCCCCAAAGGATACTCACTCTCACCATGTCCCCTGAACATCGAGCTGGAGGTCTTGGTCACTGCATACTGACAAAAAAAGAAAGAAGAAATACAAAAGAATAATGATCAGGAAAGAAGTAAACTCTTTGCAGATTATATACTTCTTTCTATAGAAATTCCTAACAATATATAAAACAACTACTAGAACTCATGAACTTGTCTGAGGCACAGGATCAATGTTACTATACTCAAACAGTTGTGTTTTTATATACTACAGCAAACGGCATGAATATTCAATTTTAAAATTTTCATATACAATAGCATCAAAACCCTGAGCAGTTACGGTTCTGTCATATAAGATTTAGTGTAAACTTTTGGTCAGGTAACAATAAATGGTGCTGTCTCTCCCATAGCCAGCACACATGGATTGTCTAGGCCTCAGCAGATGGAAGTAGGAATGGGCCTCTCATTACTATACCAAATAGCCCACCTGCAGAGTTTCTGCATCCATCTCTACATCTTTAAGCTCTGCCCTCTGGAGGTCTTGGTTTCTAAGAGAGAAATCCTTACAACAATGGTTTCATGGAACTGGAGTTTGAGACCACCATCAGATCATTTTGAGTTCCTCATACCATGAAACCAATAGGCAAAGAAGGAAGCTGCTCTGCTGGGTAGCTGATCCGGATTATCAAGAGGGAACTGGATTCCTGCCTAAAAATGTGAACAGGGAGGATTATTTCTGGAACCCAGGGAATTCTCTCTGATTGCTCTTTTTTTTTTTTTTTTTTTTTTAAATTTTTTTTTTCAACGTTTATTTATTTTTGGGACAGAGAGAGGCAGAGCATGAACGGGGGAGGGGCAGAGAGAGAGGGAGACACAGAATCAGAAACAGGATCCAGGCTCTGAGCCATCAGCCCAGAGCCTGACGCGGGGCTCGAACTCCCGGACCGCGAGATCGTGACCTGGCTGAAGTCGGACGCTTAACCGACTGCGCCACCCAGGCGCCCCTCTGATTGCTCTTAATACCATCATTTCCAATAGTAAAAGTGAACTGAAAACTACATCAAGCAATAAAGGAAAGAGTCACCGAAGACTTTTAGGTAATAAGCCCTGACCAGCTGAGGTCCTGGCTGATGGAAACAGAAGCATAGAATGTGTAATGGAAGGAGGAAATTATTAATACCAACCAGCCACAGCTTTGCGATGAGTTACAAGAATGAAAACGTTGGTGGCTTCACATAGATTCTTGCTTGCTGTTATGTGTGTTTCTATGTATATATTAACTATTTTCTTCTTCTCTTTCTTTTCCATATTTCTTAACATTTTTACTGAAGGTCAAATCTATGATGGGATTGGGATTGGGATTGAAAACAAGGTATAATTAACATACTCCAGAGATGGCTAGAAATCACAGTATGGGTTTTCCCACCCTGTTGTGTATAGGAAGAAACCATTAAATATCTATTTATATTTATTTTAACCTGTCTTTTAAAATTTGTTTTATAAGCATATAATATATTATTAGAAAAACACATATATAATTAATAAACAGATAAACATCCATACATTAGGGGTGTATGCTAAAAAAAGGCATGCTAGGGTATGTGATCAAAAAAAGCTTGGAGATCACCAGGTTAGGGCACAGTAGTTTGGAGATCAGGAATATGGCTTTGCTATCTATGTGTGGGCTACTTAGCTCTGCAAATAGGCTACTCTATCCCAAAATTACAGGCTACCCTCACTCATCCGTTCTGTACCATCTTACCCACCCATGGTACCAGGTCAGAAATTGAGGTGCCTGAGTAGAATACATCTTTCCTGCTTAGACAATGAGTCCACATCACTGGTGTCAGATCTGAAGGCCAGTGCTTACACATCCTAAACAAATGGGTCTACTGTGGTCACCTGACTTGGTTGGTAATCTCTCAGAGGGCAGTGATCTGGTTTGTTAATAGTTAACTCTTACTCTCACATTCTATCTAGCAGAAATATCTGCAAATGACACCTTGAAACTCCACCAGTACAATGATGTGTGTTGTTCACAAAGGTCCTGAAGAATTATACAATCCTACTCTCCCTCCACAATCAAACCACAAGAGTATAAATTATGCTCAGTTTGGGGTATTCTTAGAGCAGTGTAGCATTCTGTTACCAAAAATATTTCATTAACTAAAATGCTTCCTCTAGCCAAGCCTGAAAATCAGTTTGTACTGTGTTTCTTTTGTTCTATCATCCATCCAATTCCTCCATCCATGTTCTCACTCGCTGCACCTGTATTTACCTACTGAGTGAGCAGGCAAAACTTACAGATGAAGAGAATGTCAAAGTCTTCATTTTCCTTATGCATTAAAATTGGGAATCGAACTCAAGTGACCTTAAAACTCTAACAGAATTAGAGACCTGCAACAAGTGTTGATCCTCAGCATTCTAAGTTCCTTTCCAGTTGATCAAGTCAGCTAAACTCCCTCCCAAAAAGAATCTCAAGATCCCTTTCTCTCAACCTGTTCCCTTTCTGCCCAAGTCTCCCTTTTAAAATGTTACTGGATCCAGGGGCGCCCGGGTGGCTCAGTTGGCTGAGGAGATCTCATGGTTGTGAAATTGAGCCCTGCATCAGGGTCTGCGTTGGGTGTGGAGCCTGCTTAGGATTTTCTCTCTCTCTCCTTCTGCCCCTCCCCCACCTCAAAAAAGAAATGTCACTGGATCCAGAAATATCCTAACAATCATTACCTGTTGGCTACTGGGTCACCACGACAATGAGAAGCTGCTTTGTCTCCGGAGCTGCCCAACAGCATGTCTGACGATGGAGGACCCCTTTTATTTCTACAGACAAAATGTCTCTCTCTTGAAAACAATTGATATTCTTGACAGACTGTGAATTGTAGAAGTCTTGCTCAGAAGGAAAGCTGTCAAGGGAAGAAACACTTCCTTTCTTGATCGTTTGGATAATAGAGAGCAGAGATTTTTTTTTAAGGGAAACCAAAAGATGTTTCAGGTGACCCCAAATCAGAGAGGAATTTTCCTTGTTGATAAAACGAGGCACATTCATCTAAATGGCTGCCAGCACACAAACACATCCACACAGGGTTACATGCCTTAACATTTATCTTACTAATTAGACAGCAATCTCACATCCAAGAAGCCACTCAGAAGTGGGACTCTTCCCAAGTCTTTTAAATAAATCTCACTTGCAAAAACTCCTTCTGTTCCACATTTCTGAAATAAAGTTATTTGAATGCTACTATGTCTTTGTCATATGTCCATTATTTTAATTGTCTTCAGTCTCCTAGTCCACCAGTGTCGATATTTTTCCTCATCTCCAGGCCAGGCATAAAACTTCTTAAATCCAATCACTGATACTGCTGACTAACCAATGAACTGTACCCGTGGATCAACCAGTATTTCCTTTAGCCTTTACTCACTAAAACACTGTGATTGCCAATGTGAAGTTCCTTTCTACAGATAGGATTTGGAGTTTCTTCACCTGGACCAAGAACTAGGGAAGAAAGACTGAGGAGAAAAGACCATAGATTACAGCGCAAAGTCACTTGAACTGCTGCATTTAGGCCAGAGTAGCTTTCACAGTGATTTTTTTTTTAAGAGGAGGGTTGTTTCCTTTTATGTTTGAAAAGAAAAGCTGTATGGGTGGGATAGGATTTTAATGGATATTTATCCTTTATAGTTAAAACGGATTACGTCATACTGAGACCCCTCACCACCCTCTAAACCTGCAGCATGAGAGCGTTCTTTTAAACAGGATGGAAAGTAAACAGTTATGTGAGCACTGCCATCTGGATAGGCTCTGGTGCTAACTTTCAAACTCCGCTTAGCATCCTCTAAAAGATACTTGAAATGCATTCACATGATTCTGAGTAAGTGCTGTGGGAGTCTGAAGGATTTCAGCAGTTCTTCCTCTCTCAGTCAGCAAGAATTTTCTGCTAAAGATCTCCAATTACTTTAGTACTTTGCAAACACTGTGAATGAAAGCACATCAGCGCTACCCACAAGCAAGCTGCTTTCAGAAAGCTTCCTCAGCGAGCACTGGGCTATCTGCTTACTGTGCACACAGTCTCCAAGGGTCCTGATGCCCGATGGCCTTGATGTCCTCCTGGAAGAGGACAGGAGAACCAGACCTTAGTGGCTCTGGTTTCAGTCCACTGTCCCAAGGAGTTCAAAGATTGGTTATGGAGATGTCACCTGAATGGGAAAGCAACCAGTTGGCTTATAGAGAGGTTTTTGATTAGAAATCTTTAAAAACAACAATAAACCCACTTCAGTTCACAAAACAAACCACTGAAATCCAGTAGGGGATGTCTTGATTTAAATACCTAGGAGGTTCTGAAAAATTAGGTCCTTTCATACACAGTGGTAAGACAGTTTATTGGAACAACTATTCTGATAAAAATGTTTCAAAAATTTAATTGTGTATATCACTTGACTAAATAATATCTTTTCTGGGAATTTATCCTAAGAGTACAATCACACAAGTATGCAGAGACATATGTATAAAAGTGTTTATTGTGGTATTGTTATTGGAAACAATTTGAATGCTCATATTGGGTACTTCATAAATAAAGGATAACACATATTTACAAGGGATTATCTAACCATTAAAATAGTTATGGTACTCATATGGAATAAGATGCTCATGATACATTTTTAGGTGGTAAAGGTAGATGATATGTAGAGTATGAGTCAAAATATGTGTACTTTTTAGTGTGTAGATAAAAAATTGAATGAGCTCTTCTTGGGTTCCCCATTTTTGGTACCAAATTCTGCATGAGTCACAATTCAACAAGAGAAATAGAATCAGAAGGATATGTCTATCTATATCTATATCTATATCTATATCTATATCTATATCTATAATCTATATCTACCTACCTACCTATAATTAAAGATATTTGTTACAGGACTTGGTTTATACAATTTCAGGGGCCAGTGAAGCAGTATCTGTAAGGCTGTGTGTCTGTGTCTGGTGCTGGATCTTGAAGTTCACATGACAGAGTCAGGAAGGGAATTTCACACATAGGCTGGAACCTCATGAGGGTTAACTGAAACCTGTGTCTATTGTAGTTGCCTCTCTTCTTGGTGATGAGTGTAGCCCTCAAAACAAACCAACCAACCAACCAACCAACAAACAAACAAAACAAGACAGGATTCAGGGGAAGGCAGAGGCAAGCTTAGCTGCTGCCTCATGGCAATCAGGTGAGTCAGCAGATCAGCAGCAACGTGTGTCAATTACAAAACGGCTGCTGCGTCCCTTCTGCCTACCAAAAATTTTGCAAGGATCTCCCGTGTGATCTACGCTATCAAGAAATATACAAGAAGAATTCTTGGAGATGTAGTTCAGACTAGCCAAGTTGACACATTGCAAAGCCATCACAGAGGCCAAGTCGGGATGTAGCTCGGACTGAGAACCCAAGGGCTGCCTGCTCTCTGACCCCCACCCCCACCCCCAGATTCAGGCTCATTTGTTCACCCAGGCCTGGGTAGGTAAGAATTGCTTACATAGTTTACATGGTTTTCTTCCTTCCCACGGCAGGATTTAGCATCCAGAAGTTAAAAAGATAAGATGTCACTGTTTTGGAGAATGACTCAATACAAATCATGACAAGAGTGTGTGCTTGTCCCAAGTGTATTACATATATTTATTCATTTAGTTCTGACATCAAATTGATACTAAAGATGAAATTGAAATACAAAGGGTTAAGCACCTGGCTGGCAAGCATACAGGTGAAAAGGGGCAGAGTCAAGATTTCAACCTTAGCGCTCCGGTTCTAATCCTATGTGCTTAATCATTATGCTGTACTTGTTCCTCTTAGATAGCTACATTACCTACCAATTGGTGTCTGCTGCGAAAACCCTGAAACACTGCAGAATTCTTAAGAATCTAATGAAGTATACTGTATTCTGTTTACTAAACAGGGAAAAATAGTTCATAGATTTCTCCAGAACTGTTGTGTTAAATAAAGTACAAGATGTGAAATAGCCAAATCATAAGTTCTCATACAAATACAAAATGAACACCTGTTAAATATTTTATTTAATTCATGGATTAATGAGGAAACCAGTACGATATTAAAATTGATTCAAAGGAGTGGGTGATTTACAGATATTTTTATTCTCTGGTGGACAAAATTCATTTGCATCGCTATAAACAGGAATCTTTTGCTTTTCTGGGGACAAGAAATGTTTGCATTGTTATTAGTTTTCCACATGAGTAGAATTCTATCGCTACAGATTTGCAAATAGCCTTGTCAAAGACAGTCAAATATGCACATCCCATAGAGTCAGAGAATCCCTGGAGGGTCTGCTAGACAATCCCACATTCACCTAACAAACACTTTAGTAATCTCTCCTGCCCATTTCCAAGGCTTTAACAACTTTCCTGACAACTGAAATATAAAAATTCTTTACTGAATTAATTGAGCCATCATAAAACATTCTAGCTACTTCAGGGGCAACAGGGTGGCTCAGTTGGTTAAGCGTCCAACTCTTGATTTTGGATCAGGTCATGATCTCATGGTTCGTGGGATTGAGCCCTATGTAGGGCTCCGAGGTGACAGCATGGAGCCTGCTTGGGATTCTCCCGCTCTCCCCCTCTCTCTCTGCCCCTCCCCCTCCTCTCAAAATAAGTAAATAAACTTAAAAAAACATTCTAGTTACTTCAAATTGTATTTTAGCTGACACATTTCCTAAGGATCCTTTCTTTTCTAGAATTTTATGATTCTAAGAAAGTGGATATTTCCTGATTAGATATTATAAGAATAAGATTACAGTAATTTTATTTTCCTATTTTTGTGGGTATTATAATTTTGGGAGTAAGGGGAATTTTTTAACAAAAAAGTTTTACCAAGGGTAATTGTCAAAAACAGGTGAGGAAAGAAATGCAAGAAGAATTAAGTTTAAAAACTGCAAAAGTGAGAATAAGAAAGATAGAACAGGCATAGGAACAAATACATGGATAATTTCTTTAAGTCACGTAGTGGACTGTGGTCTATAGGTACTCCACGCAGACACTCTGTATTTATTTACTCACCAAGAATCTTAAAACCATTGATTCGATGTCGTGGAATCCTAAGTAACTAACCCAGAGAAGTTTTCCTGGTCTGGGATCGGTGGGAAAGTAAATGTTCTAAGATTCCAATTGGGACACTTAAAAGGAATGCTTACTTTTGTCTGATTATAAAAAGGCAGAGAAGAACACAACATGCAAGATTAAAAACAAAAAACAAAGTTCCAGAAGGAAGAATGCTTCCATTGGGTTCCTTCTGAAAGGACAGCCCTGAGACAGTAGGAGAAGCAGAATAAACACGGTAGAAGGCAGCCTTTCTGTGTGTGCTGTGGGACATAGGCGTCTGTGTTTTGTGAGGAAACCAGTTACACAGGGGGCTGTGTGAATTGAGACCATGAACCCAAATCTCCCTTGGAGCCCCCGGAAAGGGGAAGGGCCTATTTGGAAGAGCTCACTCACCTGAGTATACTCACTGGCACCCTACCGGTATCACTTCAGCCCTCGGATTGCCCTCAGAATAGTTCAATGCTGAGAGTGTTGGGCCATTATTCTCAAAAGACTCAACTCCTGGTAAGATGGCCATTAGATAAAGTATTCTTCCTTGAGGGTGCTTTAATCTCTCTCATTACATGGTGAGCAGGATTTGGAATTGCTTAGCCCATAAATTCATTTAATCTAATTTGTTACATAAAGCATCAGAATTAACTTCCAGATTAACATTGTGGCTGTAGGCATGTTCATGCAAGGCTTCCTGCTGAGCACCGGGCCAGTCACCAGAAGAGGGGCCACACCCTCAAGTTGCCGAAATTTTAGTTAAGCAATACAACAAGCATATATAGAAAAAGGCCTATATCTCAGGACTCAGGGACTCAGGGACTTGCGTTCTAGTTTTGGATCTAGCTCTGAGGAAACGTTTGAGTTTAGCATGTTACCATATTAGTTGATCTGTAAGTAAAAAGAGGGGACAATACAATTCCTGAGATCTCTTCTACCTCCCTTGAACAACACAGGCTTGAACTACATAGGTCCACTTATATATGGAATTTTTTCCAATAAACACAGTACAGTACTACAGGTGTATTTTCTCTTATGATTTTCTCAATAACATTGTCTTTACTCCAGCTTAATTTATTGTAAGAATACAATATATAATACACACAACATACAAAATATGTGTTAATCAACTTTATGTTATTGGTAAGGCTTCTAGTCAACAGTAGGCTATGAGCAGTTAAGTTTTGAGTCAAAGCTACACCTGTATTTTCAACTGTGTGGGGGCTCGGCACCCCAACCCCTATGTTGTTCAAGGGTCAGCTGTGCTTAATTCTTTTTCATGAATATGGATTCATATATATAGAATAAATAGAGCTGAAAGCATAAAAAACAAAGTGTTCAGAATCATGGATTTGTCAGGACAAAGTCAGAAGTAGAATTAGGAGCAGCAGTAGTGTAGTGACTAACATTGATTGTGCACTTACAATGGGCCAAGCACTGAGTTTACCACTTTAAAGCATATCTCATGTAAGCGTTGAAACAATTCTATGAAGCAGGTCATGTTAGTAGGCTCACTTTACCGATAAAGAAATTGAGGCATCAAGCGTTAAAGTCCATAGATTACATAGTTTGGGTATTGGGTCACATATCTAGTAGAAATTTTTAAAGTGGAGATAAAATCTTTGGGAGGGGTGCCTGGGTGGCTCAGTTGGTTGAGCTTCTGACTCCTGATTTCGGCTCAGGTCATGACCCCAGGGTTGTGAGTTTGAGCCCTGTGTGGGGCTCTGCACTGAAGTGTGGAGACTGCTTGGGATTCTCTCTCTTCTTCTCTTAAAATAAATAAGTTTTGGGAGGGGTGCCTGGGTGGCTCAGTCAGCTGAATGTCTGACTCTTGATTTTGGCTTAGGTCATAATCTCACAGTTTGTGGGACCGTGAGATCATGACCTAAGTGCCGGATCGGGCTCCATACTGACTCAGTGCAGAGTCTGCTTGAAATTCTCTCTCTTTCTCTCTCTCTGTCCATTCCCTGTTCGTGCTGTCTAAATAAATAAATAAATAAATAAATAAATAAATAAATAAATAAATAAAATTTTAAAAGTTTGGGGAGATAATTACTGAACATCTAGGAAGTCACATTCAGTAGGAATAGGGGATACACACCCCCTAAATAGGTTGCAAAACCAATTATTTCACCCCATGTCCACTGCTAAGACCCTGCTTCAAGACATCATCATCCCCTGCTGGGGCTCCTGCAGTAAACTCCGAACAGCCAACCCCATGGTTTCTCTTGGCACCCCCACCACAAGGCAACTTCCACACTGTAGCCAGAGTGGGCTTTCCATATGATGAGTCTCATGTTGTCCTTCCCTCAACAGATATTTGCTCATGAATACAAGAAAAGTACAGTGAAGTCCATCCATGCCAGAGAACTGATGGTTGGAAAAAGAAGAAGCAAGGTGGAGGAGAGAGAGACAGAGAGAAAGAGAGAGATAGAGGGAGAGAGAGAAGCACGGAAGCTGACCCAGGAAATGGCATGACTGAGAAAAAGTATCTCCAGAAGCTGTGTATGGAACACCCTGGCAAAGACAGACAGCAGGGAGATGGTGCCCGCCTTCCAGGGTGGGGCTGATGACAGCGGCCAGGGTGGGAGCGTGCAACTTGACAGAGGGGCCCATGCCAGGAAACATTCTTGGGAAACCATCCAGGGGGTTGGGGTAGGGCTAAGTGAAAGGAAAAGGGAAACAGAAAGCTTAACCATGATTCATGAGCCTTAGGGACATCATTGGTGGGAAACAAAGCAGAATGATCGTGGTGTATTATTTCTTTAGCATGTTAACTATAAGGAATTTCAAAGGAATCTACTTGTGATAAACCCCGATTTTGTCAAGCTCTTCTACATCTATGTTTCTAACAGAACCAAAACACTTGTCTAGAAATCCTTTATAACAAACAAAAGAAACTTTAATGATAAAATTTCTAGAGCTCATAAATGATGAAAATCTTTGCAGAATGTATCATATGTTTAATTATTTCAGTAACTTCAGATTATATCCATCATTTTATATTATACATTTATATTATACATATCCTCATGGTATAAATCTTTGCCCCTATTTAATCGTCATAATATAATATTTAACTGTGCCAATATGAATGATAGCTTCACTCAACTTTAACTGATGAATTATATAAGAATTTTTGGGAAAGCACTTCTAACACATAAAGCATATTTTTTTAATTCCCAATTTACTGGGCCCAGAAAAGGAAATGTATAATGTTTCGTTCACTACTGCTATCTATTTTAGGTCAGGAGACAGCTCAGAAAAACAAATATCACTTGAATCTTACATCTGACTAGGCAAATCTACACTTTCCAATATGGATTATTTTTGGTCCAGTGAGTTTTGTTTCAATTCTTTTTCTGCTATGTCTAGTTTCACAATGTGATTAATGACTGAACTTTTCTTGTCTTCCCCACAGTTGCCTTGAGAATTTGCAGCATTAGATTTACTCATTTACTATAAGAGCAAAACAGAGATGTGATATCCAATGTAAATGCTGCTGTCAGAAGTGCACATATATTCATCATTAACTATGTTTTAATCATTTTTCACGATAATCCACAAAACAGTTTTATATGGCACACACACTTTTTACCCATACTTTTTAAGTAAAAATAGTGCTAATGAAAAGTGTCAGATTAACATTACAAATTAAACCCTCTCTCTAGATTAAAGGCACCAGAATGGCTGACCATGGTCCTCTTTCTACAATATAGTCTCAGTTCTCAGAAGAGCTACTCTAAAAAATAAGAGTAATTTTCACAGACAGAAAAAAAAAACAATTAACTTGAAATTTCAATCTTAAAACTGAATATCGACAGCAAATTTTTTCAAATGATCAACCTGAGAAACCACCAGACATTTCTCCTCTGAATTCCCTTCCAACCCACTGGAATTTTCTCTGAATCTTAAAGCACGGTTGCTTGTGGAAAGTCCTGACTTACAGAGTTAGCATATTCAAAAACTCATTCTTGCTGTTTGAAACTACAGACCTGTGCAATGGGACTATGCTGTCATCCTGAAATGAAAAATCCATTTCTTCCTGGCTTTTGGGACACCCAAAAATGGCAGCCTAATCTGGATTCTTTGCACATTTCAAGAGGCTGTGGGGAGAATGTCCAGAGCAGGTATTGGAGTCCAACAGGCCTAAATTCTAATCCTGATGCAGTAATTTGTTAGTCAAGTTCCCCTCACTCTCTGCCTCCAATTCTATGATCCAAATACTCAGAACATTTTACATTTATTTTAATCACCTAGGTCCTCTCTCATTTCCAAGCTTGCAGCATGTTTTTCAGTATATTTTCCTGGACTAAACTTTCTGTCCCCTTTTAGCTAAACTAGTAACACTTGTCCTTCAAGTCTCAGTTTAAAGGTCACTTATTTCCTCAGCAAGGCCTTCTCTGCCCACCAGATTAGATTCCCTCTGATATATATTTCCATAACTTCCTGTCTATAACAAAAGCAAGCATCGTATCATACTGTAAAGTACTTCTTTAATAATGCAATATCTGCCTTCTTGAGATTATAAATTCCATAAGGGTAGGGACTGTCTGACCTTAGGGCTTAGTACAGCACCTGGATGGGAACAGGGGTTTAATAAATATCTGTCGAGTGAATGGATGAATGAAAGGTGTCTGTGTAATAGAACCTAGTTACTCATCACTTTGAGATTCTGTGTGGGCACTTCCAAGAATTAAAAGAGCTGATGTACATAGAGTATATAGCTCCAAAAATCAGGAGCTTATTAAATGGAAGCTGTCTTTATCAGAGTAGTTTAAGCACTTAGGGCCATGGTGTGAAAGATAATAGCAAGTTGAAGAGGCTGCTGGAGCCCAACAGAGGCCACTTCAGAATGCCCCAGCTCAGAGTCTTGAGAGCACATTTCTCCATGAAATGCCAAGATTGACTGCCATGGCAACCGAAGAAAGCAAATGTTGTCGCCCCATTGGTTTAGGACTATTTCTTAATGTTGCTTTTGGTGTAGAATCCCACTTTTCAGTTAAAACACAGTGAGAAACACAAACCTAAGCCTAAGGTCATAGGATTATTGATATCGTAGTGAAGCGTTTGCTTGTCATGTCCCCTCACAGAAGGGAAGTGGCTAAAAGGCAGGGATTGTATCTTTCTTGTTTGGACAGAACACCTAGTCCAGACCTTTCCATAGAGTGAAGACTCACATCCTTGTGAAGTAAAATTATTAAAGTAATTTTGGCTTCCTAAAAGACACCTTCAGATTTTACCTGAAATTCAGGGTGATATTTGTAGAAGTCTACTGACTGCCTCCATTCAAGTGCTCTGCTAGTTTCTAGAATTCAAAATTAATTTCCTAGGATTTCAAAATTAAGCCTGTTATTTCTATCAACCCAAACTCCTTTCTCTATCATCTAATATATTCCAGGGGTATCATCATCATCATCATCATCATCAGCTTTAAAGTTATTTTTGAGTTTCCCTTTGCTGAAATAGAGCTTCTATCTCCAATCTGTCACCGAATCAGTGATTTCTCTTTATTGATTCGGGGTGTCATTTCAGGGTTTCATTGCTAACTTCCCAGATAAATATCTTCATGACCAGTTTCCTCAGCATTGCAACTGTTAATCTTCCTAAATTAATATTCATGAATATTCATAAATATTAAGAACTTATATGCCTTCCTACTCACTAACACATTAGGAATAGACCGTTTCTTGGGGTTCAAATAGCCTGCCTCCAATAGTTGATTTATCATCTTTACCCATTATTTCCTCACTGCTCCAGTAAGGCCCATTTGAACCCTGATTGCTTTCCCTCACTCCTCACATAAACACGTAAGCCAGGTTCATTTATGAAATGCCTTCTCCCTTCTTCCTTACTTAATCAAATCTTACTTAAATCATTCTTGGAGGCCTAATTAAAGTTTTTATCTCTTTCATGACCTCTCTAAATCCCACACTGTAGTTGCACTGTTGGTATAGTCATTGCCACAAAAATAGCAATTAAATATTCCCTGTTTTTTTCTATATTCTTCCTTTCCACAAACATCTCAAATATACATGCACATGTGTCAATGGGTTGGGCAGATGAGTAAGACCAACAAGACAAAGACCCTGCTCTTAAGATATACTGACATGGATATATGCTGTATTATCCGCCTGGAATAGCATCGTCTTCGTACACAGCCCTTCTGGGAAATGTTCCTTTATCCACTGAACCAATCAGAGGCAGGGACCATTGTCTTATGGAACCTACTCTCTTATAACCAATGCTGATTGTCCCTGGATACATATGAGATTGCACTTGGGACAGACACAGTAAGGAAGCTTTACCTTTCTTCCTTTCTTCCTTTCTTCCTTTCTTCCTTCCTTCCTTCCTTCCTTCCTTCCTTCCTTCCTTCCTTTCCTTCCTTTCCTTCCTTTCCTTCCTTCCTTCCTTCCTTTTTTAGAGAGAAAGGGAGAGAGACAGAGTGTGTTTATGTGTGTGAGTGGGGAAGAGGGGCACAGGAGAAGGGAGGGAGGGAGACAGAGAGAGAGAGAGAAAGAGAGAGAGGGAGAATCTTAAGTAGGTTTCATACTTGGTGTGGAGCCCAATTCAGGGGTCAATCCCATGACCCCATGCTCATGACCTGAGCCAAAATCAAAAGTTGCACGCTCAACCGACTGAGCCACCCAGGCACCCCAAGAAGTTTACGTTTCTAGCCACAGTTAATTGGAACTGGGTGGAAACCTTACACAAGGTTTGATCAGTTGGAGTCCTTGTTGGACATAATGAATCTCACCATAGAGAACAAATTTCAGCCCATTGTGATGGTGATGTTGTGTGATGTGAAAGCCATGTGCCAAGAGCCATCAGCAGCTGCATTCCTGATGATGGAGAATCCAGGCTGACTGAAGGCTGAATTTTCACGGGTGTGTGCTCAGGACCAATTGCAGTTCCTGGTACACAGTACTCGATACATGTTGGACAGATGGTGTCCGATATCAACTTAATGTCCATTTTATGCACAACACTACATTAGGCATTGTGAGGAAGAAACAGAAAAAATGGAATGAAGATTAACATACACTAATAGGTTTGATAATCATGTCATGACTCTTTTTAAATTTTTATTTTTTTTTAAAGTTTATTTATTTTGAGGGGGTGCGGGTAGACAGCACAAGTGGGAGAATGGCAGAGAGAGGGAGAGAGACAGAATCTCAGGCAGGCTCAGTGCTATCAGTGCAGAGCCCGATGCAGGGCTCAAACTCATGAACTGTGAAATCATGACCTGAGCTGAGACCGAGAGTCAAGAAACCTACCGACTGTACCACCCAGGCACCCCATCATGCGGTGATTCTTTTCTCCATGTTCTGATAAGGAAATAGAGGCTCAGATGGTTAGATGACTTGCCTGAACTTAATACAGGTGGCAAATGGCGGACTCACATGGAGCTGGGGCTCACCGTTCTGTCTGGTCCTCAGTCTATGCTTTCTCCATGACACAGTGGTTCCTGTCTTCTCAAAGCTTACAGATTTGTTGGGAAGATGAAACATATAAACATTAATTAACTTGATAATTGCGTATGTTTACTGATCAAACAGATGCCATTTAAGTTTAGGATGAAGCTTGGTTGGAAACTCAGCATGTCTCAGGACCTACCACAACTGCAGACAGTAACTTGATCAGATCTGGGGTTAGATGATTGGTTTTGGCAGTACTAATTAATAAGGCTTGCCAAAAATATAATTGTAAACAGAAACAACTTCTGACTGTAATACAAAAAGAAGGTAATATAATATATCCTGGTATTCATTCAGATTTTGGCTGTTTCCAGGATGGCCAGAAAAGTGATAATAAAGAGGTGTTCATTATAGCTGGGGTTTCTGGCAAAACTGTCATCACATTTCTCTCTGGAACACATTATATTGTTGTTGTTGTTGTTGTTGTTGTTTGTTTGTTTGCCTCATGTGGTCTATCCTTATTTCATTACCAACCTTTGTAGATAGCATGTGTGTATGTCTAATTTTGTCTCATTTACAAATTCAGTTCAATTTATATTCACATGATTTTCAGGCTCTCCCTTTCTGCTATGACTTAAGCCATAATCTGTGGGAAATGAAGGTGAGCACTGGAGTGAAGAGAATCAGTGTCAGAGGAGAAACAGTTGCTTTGATATTAACATCAGAGGAAATGGGGAGAATGCTTGCGGTTTCTCTTCTCCAGGCTTCCTTAAGGAAAAGACAGGCTGGGGTTGGGGGATAAAAAAGGGACTAGTCCAGCTATGGGCATGGTATTTGTATCAGTCAGGGTTCTTTGGTTGTGAGCAATAGACTTGACTATCATGCAAGGAGGAAATATATTGGTAGGACAATGGGTAGCTTTTGGGATGATTAGAGAGGGTAGAGAGCAAGCCTTATGAAGAGATGGGAGCCAGGACAACACCAGCAATGACTGAGCATCTGCATTTTCATTTCTATCTTTGCAACATGGCATTCAAGATTCAAAGTCCCGGGAAGACCCAAACTGTGCTATATGAGTCACTGCCCTACCCTTGGCTAGGTGAGGCCAGGGCACTTTTATTTAAAAGACTAGTAGTGTCATCAAAAGAAAAGAATAGATGCTGCATTGCAGGAAAGTGATAAATACCCACCGCTTCCCCTTGTTCAGCCCGGCTCTCCTTATGGCCCAGCTCAGAGCTGTTCTCAGAGGCATCACCCAAAGACCAAAGTTTGCACTGAACCTGCGAGATGGTAATGCCTGCTTTGCCTTTCCCTCTGTACGTAGACTGGAGATGTCCTGAACACCCTGTAGACCTGTCACAATCCCATGACTGTCCTGATTCTGTGGAATAAGGGTTAGCAGCTCTGAATTTTTGTTTCCTGCAAGTAATGGAAACTACTCATTCTGTCAGTTGTACATTGTCAATACAAAAAGAATTTCTGGTTTTCTATTCCATTCTCCTGCTCTAAGAGACCTGCACGTGATGGTCAATATAGCTGTGTACCAAAGATAGAGTCATTTCAATGCATTTAAAATGACAGTTTTAAATTGGTATTCAAGATATTCAGTGTTTGTGCCCTAATGTACTGAAGACAGGGACTAAACCTGTTGATATCAGAGACACTTATCAAACAATAGTTGTGTTGTCCTCAGCTCAAATTATTTGACATTTGGCTGGCAATTTTGTCTTCAAAATTATTTTCTCTCTTGGTCTTCATCTATCCTTCTACCTTTCTGATTGGGTCTCCTCTGTCTTGCCCACTAATTCATACACTGAGCATGTTCTAAAGAGAATAATAATTTCTAATTATTTTGAATATGGTTCTCAGTAGAAATAGTGAGTATCCCAATAGGAATGTAGACTATTGTTGTGGGGCTTTGGGGTGGCTAATGTTCAAAAGTTTTGGCAAGCAAGTGCTGGCATCTCAGGGTTCACCATTTGATTCTCGGTCTTCTTTCACCAGAAAGAGGATCAGCAGAAAGGTTACAATGCCCCGGGAAGATCATAGCAAGAAGAGAGAGGAGAAGACTGAGGCTCTAAGCAAATCCCTGGAATGAGACACAGAACCGGGGCTGGAAAGCAAGTATGTTCTGGTGCCTGGAGGACGCTGGTTTTTGGACATGAAGTGTGTGCCCAGAATGAGTAAGCCTGACTTGCCATATGGCCCCAGAATGTGAAGCTGGGACAGCCGACTGCTTTTTGTCTCAGAACCCTCCAGTGAAAGAAGGGCGGTCAGACGAGAGGGGGAGGGAGGGATTTGGATGAAAAGAACAGAATTTTGTACAATATGAAGCTGACACAAAGCTGCAAAGGACAGAGACTGGTATGAGGCTCAAGCATCTGAGTGCAGGCAATTTTTGGTCCAAAGTGCCAATTGTCCAATTATGGGATTTAGTGCAGCTTAATAACAGCTTGTGTGACAAAGACTTTGGGGCTTTTATTCATGGTAAGTTCAATGTAAATCATTATTATGTTTTGACTTTCCCCAAATGTTAATTTGACCATAGACTGACTGTATTAATGAAAGTAGAATACCTTAAAGATCAGAGGTGATAAATTTGCTCTACCCTGTACTGGTTGAATCCCCAGAGTGTTACATTCAGTTCTGACTTGGAGGAACACACACACACACACAAAACAAACAAACAAACAAACAAACAAACAAACAAACCCTGACGACATTCAAATAGGGTCAACAAGGAAAGTAAGATTTCTTTTTTTTTCTTAGTTTCTTTTTTTTTTCTTTTGAGAGAGAGAGATAGAGAGTGAGAGTGGGTGGGCAGAGAGAGACAGAGAGAGAGGGAGACAGAGAATCCCAAGCAGGTTCCATGCTGTCGGTGCAGAGCCCAGAGCCGGGCTCGAACTCACAAACTGTGAGATCATGACCTGAGCCAAAATCAAGAGCAGACACTTAACCAACCGAGCCACCTAGGTGCCCTGGAGAATAATATTTCTTAAAACAATATTGTATGAGAAACAGTGGAAGAAATTGGGGGCTTTTAATCAAGAAAAGAGAAGATACAAAGGTAATAATAGCTACCTTCTAATATTTGAGGGGTTGTCATATGATAGAAAAATTAAATCTCTTCTGAGCTGCCTAATCTGTAAGTAAGAGATGTATGAAATTTTCAGAGAGGTAGATTTCAGTTCAATATCAGAAAGAATTTTCACAAAAGCATAAATATCCAAACATGAAATGAGTTGTTCAGGAGGACAGCAATTTATGTCATTGCTGCTGTTCAACATAAATACTTGAGCATTGCATTGCGTGGATATATTAGAACTCTTGGTTGTGACAGAAAACCAATTCAGGCTAGCTCAAGCAAAAAAGAAAACATAAAAACATATTAATTGTTTTAGCAATCATTTCTTGAGCTCCTACCATGTACCAGACATTGTTCTAAAACCTGGGGATACAATAGTTAACAAAATATTTTAAAAAACCAAGTATCTTTGTTCTCATGGAGTATACATTCTAAGGGGGGAAACAGACAATAAAAGATACAGGCTGATACACACACACACACACACACACACACACACACACACACACACACACTGTACAGTCTGTGCAAAGCTCAATAGTGCCCAGTGGAGAGGGCAAGCGGGGCTGAAAGCAGATTGGAACTCTATCACCAAGCCTTAAATCTCAGTGGGCTGCAATGTTAGCCTGGAGGAAAGGTCAGTGTTTTGTAATTTGTAGCAAGGCACCAAATGTGCTGACAGACAAATGTGTAATTTGTAGCAAGGCACCAAATGTGTCTTTTAGCACAAAGGAATAAAATGTAGATCATAAGAGCGCTGTGAAGAAAGCTAAAGCCGGAGGCAACATGGATGGCATCTGAGTAAAGACCTGAAGGTTGGGAAGTCACAAAGATAAGAGGCAGGGGAGAGCCACTGATAGAGGCTCCTGTGGACCACTGCAAGGACTCCGACTTTGACTCGGAGTGAAGAGGGGAGACGATGGAGGAGTGACGTGATCTGAGTGACATTTCAAGAATGTTGTCCTGGCTGCCCGGCTAAGAACAGAGTGAAGAGAGGCAGTGGCAGAGGCAGGAGGCCCAGGTAATAGGCTGCCAAAGGGACCCAGGGAGATGACTGGCTGTGCTGTGAGCAGCAGCACAGTGCTGACAAGAGCTTGGGTTCTGGATGTATTTTGAACACAAAGCTAGCAGGATGTGTTGATGGGCTAAATGTGGAACCCATTTAATGAGAAAGGCCAAGATTGAGACGAACATCAGGCAGAGCTCGGTCTAGGAGCTAAAACGAGAAAGTCAGGGCTCCACGTCTCCATTTTCAGATGGCTCGTTATATACAGCAGTATGGTGCTCACATAAAGCCCAGCGCTCATATGCCGCCAGCTTGAAGAGTGTCTTCTTCCACGACTGCCAGAGAATCTTAAGTTTGTGCTCTGTGTTTATCCCTGGGTCAACAACTATGGCCAAGTTTGGATTATATGCCCAGTCCCTGCAGGTGTAAGAAGGATGGGTAGGGACAGGCAGGGTCAGTCCAACCAAACTTTAAGTGACATCAAAGTTTTATGGCTAGTAGACAGCCAAGCCAATAAAGAACAGATTATGGGAAAGTCTGTGTGAATATGTAGGAAAGTAGCACATAATTTATGCCCAGAATGGAGTAAAAATGAATGAATCTATAATTCCCTCTGAAGCTGTTTTTTTTTTGTTTGTTTTTGTTTTTGTTTTAATCACTATGAGATGTTTTCAGAGACAATGTTTTGAGGGCCTATGAGTTTCCTGTTGCTTCTGACAAAAATTAATGGCTTAAAATAACACAAATTTACCGTCTATAGTTTTGGAAATGAGAAGTCTGACACAGTCTCACTGGGTTAAAATCAAGGTGTCGGCAAGATTCTGTTCCTTCTAGAGGTTCTAGAGGGAGAGTTCATTCCCTCTCTTTTTCAGCTTCTATAAGTGGCCTGCATACCTTGGCTCATGGCCTCCTCCTCCATCCTCAAAGCCAGAAGGGTAGCATTTTTAAATCTCTGTGTGCCTTTCTTATTGGGTTCACCCAGATAATTCAGTATAATCTTCCCATCTCAAGATCCTTAAGCTAGTCAAATTTGCAAGCTCCCCTTTGCCATGTAGGATAACATATCCATAAATTCTGGGGATTGGAATGTGGACTTCTTTGGAGGATATTATTCTGCATACCACATCCTGCCATATATACTTAGCCTCGTTTTGAAGACAGTTGCTTTTTCTTGGGATTGTAAAAACATTCACAGGTGGTTTTTACCATGATAAATGTAACCACACCCACTCACCCAGGAATGGGCCGTCTGATGCAATGGCTGACCATCCAAAGGACTGTTTCTAGAGTTCTTCCCAGTGGAGACGTCGTATCCAAGAGGGAGAGAGGTCCAACCAATCAGATCTTGTCCTTTGGGGTGCTTGCCATGCACACAGGGGTATGGCCTGTTGGTACAGTAGTGAAGATTAGAGATACAAAGAGTGAAGGTGGTGAAGAGCAACCATGCCCTTGGGAGAAGAGTGGAGAACCAGGTTGGGGGGGGGGGGTGGTCCAGAAGAAAGGCAAAGAAGGGAAGGGAGGATCAGAGACCCAAGAACTCAGGCAGAGATTCTGTACCTTGGGTTGGCTCCTTTCCACTCCCTGTGCCAAAGTGGCTATTGGACCATTAGATCTACCACTGTAAATAAGCAAATAAACAGTTACAAATGAGGCTCTGTTCTCTTTGTATGAGGCAGTTTAGATTTTTTTTTGTACTTTTACATTCCATCTATTCTCACAAGAAAATCACATACCTGATAACCTGAGCACGTCTCTCTTCCCAACCGTCTGGAGAACCTGACATAAGAGTAAGGTATGAAATCTGCCCCCAGTTAAGACATTAAATGAGAGATATCTGGATTTGACCACAGACAGTACAGATCAGCCCCTTAAAAGTTTACCACTATTTTCCCAAGAAACTCCCTCTCTGGATTCCTGACTCTCTGACTTAAAAAAAAGAACTCATGTATGACCACATAGTAGCACCCAGCTTGCTTATGACACTTTGTCTTCAGGGGTGAAAACAAAATTGAGTTGGACTTTACATGTGCATGTGTGTCCTTATTTAGGTTTTTTGAAAAGTAGACTCTAAAACCTAGTGTCATCCACAGAGGCCATGGAAACAAGACAGTGAATCTGGAATGAGTCCAGCAGAATTTGTGACCCCACCCTCTCAAGCCAAAACAATACTGACAGGCATAAAATTGCTGCTTATGAGGTTATAAGTCCTAAAAGGATATATTGTATATACAGAGAAAAATGCCACCCACAGAGCTAATTCTTCTCCATGCTGGAATTTAGACTAAGAGGCTCTGGGGTAAGAAAGCCAATCTTTTTGATTTTTCAAGCTGTATTTAATATCTGGCCAGAGTTCAATAACCACCCTTTTTTATACAGTTGTTCTCAATCTTCTTTGAGTCATGGACGCTTTTGGATACTTTATGAAAACTACTGACCCTATCTTCTGAAAAATGAACATGAACATACAATTTCGCATAAAATTTCAAGGAGCTTATCACGTCCTTGAACTGCCATAGACCCAAATTCACAAAACAAAACCAAAGCTCTACGATATGAAAGGTTAAGGAGGATGCCATGGGTTATTCAACAGGTCACCCGATGCCACAGGTACTACTCTCTCTGATCCTTTACTTCTTTTTCATCCTCTAAAGCTGCTCATAAGCATTTATGGATCTTTGCACAATGTGTGCATTTAAAAAAAATTTTAATGTTTATTTATTTTGGAGAAAGAAAGAGACAGAGACAGAGCATGAGCTGGGGAGGGGCAGAGAGAGAGGGAGACACAGAATCCGAAGCAGGCTCCAGGCTCTGAGCTGTCGGCACAGAGCCCAACGCGGGGCTCAAACCCACTAACTGTGAGATCATGACCTGAGCTGAAGTCAGATGCTTAATTGACTGAGCCATCCAGGTGCCCCATTAAAAAAATTTTTTTTAATGTGTATTTATTTTTTGAGAGAAAGAGAGAGAGAGAGAGAGCATGAGCAGAGGAGGGCACAGAGAGAGGGAGATACAGATAATGTGTGCATTTTTGAGAGAATTTCCAAAAGAATAGCAGTGGTAGTGCCTGGCTATAAATGATTCGCAGACTGTTTCTTGGGGGGACGGGCAGAGAAATGCTGCATATGAGTATTGAGTTAAGGGTACTGTCCACATTTTTCTCTTTGCCGTCCTAGCATGGAGGCTGCTTCCACCTAACTTGTGCTCTTGGTTTCATTTTATTTTATTTTTTCTGTTGCAATACTGTTTTTTTTGAATATATGAGATTTATTATCAAATTGGTTTCCATACAACACCCAGTGCTCATCCCAAAAGGTGCCCTCCTCAATACCCATCACCCACCCGCCCCTCCCTCCCACCCCCCATCAACCCTCAGTTTGTTCTCAGTTTTTAACAGTCTCTTATGCTTTAGCTCTCTCCCACTCTAACCTCTTTTTTTTTTTTCCTTCCCCTCCCCCATGGGTTTCTGTTGTTTCTCAGGATCCACATAAGAGTGAAACCATATGGTATCTGTCTTTCTCTGTATGGCTTATTTCACTTAGCATCACACTCTCCAGTTCCATCCACGTTGCTACAAAGGGCCATATTTCATTCTTTCTCATTGCCACGTAGTATTCCATTGTGTATATAAACCACAATTTCTTTATCCATTCATCAGTTGATGGACATTTGGGCTCTTTGGATAATTTGGCTATTGTTGAAAGTGCTGCTATAAACATTGGGGTACAAGTGCCCCTATGCATCAGTACTCAGTATGTATCCCTTGCGTAAATTCCTAACAGTGCTACTGCTGGGTCATAGGGTAGGTCTATTTTTAATTTTTTGAGGAACCTCCACACTGCTTTCTAGAGCAGCTGCCCCTGTTTGCATTCCCACCAACAGTGCAAGAGGGTTCCCGTTTCTCCACATCCTCTCCAGCATCTATAGTCTCCTGATTTGTTCATTTTAGCCACTCTGACTGGCGTGAGGTGATATCTGAGTGTGGTTTTGATTTGTATTTCCCTGATGAGGAGTGACGTTAAGCATCTTTTCATGTGCCTGTTGGCCATCCGGATGTCTTCTTTTCCCATTCCATTGGTTGCCTTTTAGTTTTGTTGGTTGTTTCCTTTGCTGTGCAGAAGCTTTTTCTCTTCATGAGGTCCCAATAGTTCATTTTTGCTTTTAATTCCCTTGCCTTTGGGGATGTGTCGAGTAAGAGATTGCTACAGCTGAGGTCAGAGAGGTCTTTTCCTGCTTTCTCCTCTAGGGTTTTGATGATTTCCTATCTCACATTCAGGTCCTTTATCCATTTTGAGTTTATTTTTGTGAATGGTGTGAGAAAGTGGTCTAGTTTCAACCTTCTGCATGTTGCTGTCCAGTTCTCCCAGCACCATTTGTTAAAGAGACTGTCTTTTTTCCATTGGATGTTCTTTCCTGCTTTGTCAAAGATTAATTGGCCATACTTTCGTGGGTCTAGTTCTGGGGTCTATTCTATGCCATTGGTCTATGTGTCTGTTTTTGTGCCAATACCATGCTGTCTTGACGATGACAGCTTTGTAGTAGAGGCTAAAGTCTGGGATCTTGGTTTCATTTTAATAAGAATATTGAAGTTTAGCTATGTAAGATCATCTTTTTCAAACCTTCTCAAGCTTTTGTGTATCAGAATCACAGGGAAGGCTTGCTTAATGGCAGATTTTGAGGTTCTATCTTGCAATTTCTGATTCAGTAAGTATGGGGTGCCACCCAAGAATCTGTATTTCTAACAAGCTCCCAGGTGGTCCTGATGCTGCTAGTTCTAGGACCACATTAGCAAGGCACTGATTCCATCTCTTATAAAAATGAGAAACTGAGACCTGCTCCCATTTCCGTTGCCATTCTCCCTGTCTCCCCGAGGATGCACAGGTCCACGTAAACTTTTATGCCCGTCTCACAAAACCAGCAGCAGTGAAGGAGATGAGGATGGCAAACACATCAAGCTCACTCCTGCCTCAGGAACTTACACTTGCTGTTCCTACATCATATGACTTTCTGCCTCACCTCATTCAGATTTCTGCTCAAAGTCCTTCTACTCTACCTTTCTTGACCAGCACGTATAAAATAGATCCCATGACTCTTTTTCCCCCCAAACAAAAGGTCTCACATATTTATTACTACACAAACCTACTAGTGCAGAAGCATAGAAATAGAGAAAAAAAATTTTTTTCCCAGTAAAACACACCTAATTGTTCAAGTAGCAGTGATATTTAGAGAGTGATATGGTATGACCAAGTGACCTTGATGAACATGAATACATGTGCCATCTCATGGGCGATTTCTTTTGGATCCAGCTTTGGTTTTTCTCCAGTGTCTCTTCCTGGAGTTGTAACTGATTTTATTACCAGGTTTCATCCAAATCCCACTGGGGAACAGGATGATTCTGCTTTTTGTTTCTTGACCAGGAATCACTTGATCCTGAAAGTCTTGTGAAAAGACATGGCAGGGAACAGTCAACCACACACACCACAATGGCAGAGAAAAGGAGGGGCCACTCTGTATCTTCTCATATCACATTAATTTTATCTCCAGCCTTGACCTTAACTTGAAACATGTGCTTTGTTCATTGTCTGTGGACATAGCTTCATGAGGACAGGACCTGTCATGTTCACTACTGTGACTGCAACTTCTAGAACTGGCCTGGAACATGATACACTCTCAGTAGATATCTTCTGGATTAATGAATAAAAGTAGTTTGTGTAGTACAAATTCCATTCTGCTTTATATGTTTATAGCCTTCCTTGAAATGATCACTTTTTCTATAATTTTGGTATTTTCCACACTTCTATTTCAGCAGCTATGGTTGTAACAACAAAGTTGGGTAACAATGTTTAGATGCAAGAGAAGCAAAAAAGTATTTTAATTTATTTAAAATAAATTGATTTGAATTAATTAATTTTCAGTAACTTATCTCAATGCAATGCAAATGTTGTTCATTAGTCAATGTGATTGGGAGACTACATTAGTCAAACAGAGAAGGCCATAAATGAAGGATGTATCTCTTTACAGAACCAGGGGAAATTGGTATCCTACCTGATTGCTTTCATTCATTTTTGCAATAAATATCTACTTATGGATGCTAGGTTAGGAATATAGAAGATAATAAAATGGGGGAAAATCACTGCTCTCAGAGAACTTTCATAGCAATGGAAGGAGAGTAGAGAAAAAAAATGTACAATATAAATATATTACATAGTATATTAGCAGGTAATAAAGGCTCATGAGGGCAAAGTATGGAATGAGGGATAAAGGATATGTGTGTCTGTGTGCAATTTTAAATAGGATAGTGAGGGAAGGCCCCAATGAGAAGATAATATAGAGAGAAGTCTTGACTGAGGGAAGGGAAAGAGCTATACAGATCTCTTAAAGTATTATGGACAAAGAGTGGATGTGCAAAGGCCCTGAGGCAGAATCATGCTTAGCATGTTGAGGAAACATCGAAGAGGACAGAATGGCTGAGGAAGAGTGGGAAAGAGGGGAAAAAGTAGATAAGGTTGGAGAGGGTGGAGTGCATATCACATAGGCATTGTAAGGATGCATCTCCATTGGTGGGTTCTGGGGCTAAAAGTCAGGATCTGCCTAGGATTGTGATTATAACAGTATCACACTGCTGTTGAGAACAGTACCTAACACACACCCAGGCTCTAGACTCCCCAAAAAGAAAATCTGAGTCCAGAAATGTTTTTAAATACTTAATTGTTCAAATTTCTCTCTAACAAGTTCCGCCACAGTACATTATCTAAAAATATTTATTGATCATCTACTAAAAGCCAGGCATTGTGGATAACTGTTTCTTAATGTAGGAGAGAGAAGTGAAAACCTCTATTTATCAAGAGCTTTTTTGTGTGCGTGCCAGGCAGGGTGTCAGGCACTTTACCTCGGTTATCACAGACTCTGTGCTCTCCTAGAGCTTTGGGTTGGCAGGAAATATATACAATGAGCATCAGTAACAGCAAAGACTCTATGCAAGGAGCCCATGCAAACAGATAAAGTACCGCTAGCTATGTGAGGCAGAGCAGGTCACCCCTGACAGGAGCTCTGTGGGATCTTCACCAATTGGCCAAGACCAGAGTGGGAGTGTGTTGGATCCTGGTCAGCAGCAGGGAGTAAAAGCTGGTGGGGAACCGAGCAGATGCAAATGTGGGGCATGTGGACTTAGGAGGAGGAGGGGACAGTAGGAGCTCAATAGAGTTGGCTGCATCCAGATTCTGACAGGGTCTTAGGACCTTAGGGGTGGTTACAAGGAACCAGTGAGGTCATTCAAGAAGGGGACAGCACAGCAAAGCCACAGACGTCTGAAAGGGATGTGGGAGAAGGGAGGTCAGGGGGAAGGGGGGCACTCCTGGTGGGGGAAAGGAGAAGAGGAAGGAAGAATGGAAATGCTGTGGGGGGGGGGGTGTGGGGGGGATCTCCAGCCTGAAATGAACGTGTGTTGGGACAAAGCATTTCTGGTTAATTTTTAAGCATTAGCAAACTTTTAAGTCTCAGCTGCAGGCTCCAACTTCTGTCTAGAAAGGGATAGCCAAGAAGAAATTCTTCCATTGGCATGAGGGCTATGATTAGGGGAAAATTCCTCAGGGCAGACAATTCCGTCAGCATATTCTTCTAATTTATATTTTAAATAGTACAAGTGTTCCCAGAGGCCTGGTGACAGACACAGCTTCTATAAATATATTAAAGTCAAACAATCTGCACATAACTGCCAGTCTGCTGAAGACTCCCACCCCTTTCCAGATTTAACCAATTTTTAAAGGCAATTACATTTGGAAATTTTAAACTTGCAGCTAATCAATCTAAGGAAAAACAGAGTTTACTCCAATACCATTGCAAAGGAGCATTTCCCTCACTCTTTCAGTGTCTTCAGCCTTTGAGTGTGGGAGACCTGTTCACATTACCAAGGATATGAAAGAAAACATATAGCAGGGTAAGGAGTAGGCAGATAGGGCGGTGCAAGGTACTGGGGTGAGCAGACTGTAGTCTGTTGTCAGAGAGACTCAGGCACAAATGCCACTGCCAATCCTGGCCCTTCCTAGAGGTGTACACACACACACACACACACACACACACACACACACACACACTAACTCCTACCTACATATATTTAGTTCCATATCTATCTATATGTGTGTATATTAAAACTCATGAGCTCATTCTTATATCTGTAATTCTAATCCTACACAACGGGGTCTTACATTTTTTTATTTGTTACTTTTTTCTCTGATCATGAGCAACCTGGCTCTTATTATCCACAATATGTTCACTTATTTTTTCAATCCTCATGTACACATAGGTAGTTTTTGAATTGCTAACCTACCACACTCCTTTGAGAAACCAATTTACCAACTCAAGTACAATATATGTCTATAGTTCTAGTGCTTTTTGCTTTGGTTTTATAATAAAAAGCAAAAATACTGTTTTCCAAAATTGTTGAGATTAGTATTTTCTACAACTCCTTCAGTGTAGTTATGTTATTCATGTATAATAGTTAAATTTGATTTTTTTAATGTTTGTATTCTGTTTTGAGTTCCCTTATATCCCTGTTCATTAAATTTTTTTTTCTTTCAAGTTTACTTATTTATTTATTTTGAGAGAGAGACAGAGTGAGCGGGGAAGGGGCAGAGAGAGAGAGAGAGAGGGAGAGAAAGAATCCCAACCAGGCTTCACACTGTCAGCACGGAGCCCAGTGTGGGGCTCGAACTCACAAACCATGAGATCATGACCTGAACTGAAGTCAAGAGTCAGACACTCAACCAACTGAGCCACCCAGGTGCCCTGATTTTTTTTGAGACAGAATGAGAGAGAAAGAGAGAGAGAGCATGCAAATGCGTGAGCAGAGGAGAGGAAGAGAGAGAAAGAATCTTAAGCAGGCTCTACACTCAGCATGGAGACCAACATGGGGCCGGATCTCACAACTGTGAGATCAGGACCTGAGCGGAAATCAAGAGTCAGATGCTTACCCAACTGAGCCACCCAGGCACCCCTTTCCCTGTTGATTTTTAATTAATTATGTATTCTTTGAGTATGTGAAATGTTGCCATGGTTCTGAGTCAGAGCTGTGTAGAAAGTTATCATCAGAAAGGTGTCTCTCCCCACCAAGTCCCACTAGCTGGTCCCCATTCCCCCACTCTCATACTCCATTCTTTCCTGCTCCCTGTAGGTAAATCTCACTAGGCTTCAGTTTATCCTTTCTGTATGTTTGGTGTGTAAGTGAGCAATTACATGTATAATTTTTTATACCCCCTTTTCCTTATATAAAGTATAGCATAGTAGACATATTATTTGTACTTTAATCAATTGATTTTTGACAAGTTGCCAAGGAAATTCAACAGAAAAGAAATAGTCTTTTCAACAAATGACGCTAGAACAACTAGATACCCATGAGGAAAAGAAAAACGAACATTGCTGTTTACCATACCATACCATTACCTGGTTCTATACACAAAGCTCAACTTAAAATGGATCA
The DNA here is from genome assembly GCF_022079265.1 of Lynx rufus. Classification (NCBI taxonomy): domain Eukaryota; kingdom Metazoa; phylum Chordata; class Mammalia; order Carnivora; family Felidae; genus Lynx; species Lynx rufus. Next base: position 62,870,032 of record NW_025814889.1, read on the forward strand.
TGGATCTCATACAAAACCAAAAAACTAAAAAGCTTCTCAAAGAAAGCATATGTGAAAATATTTACGATTTCAGAGTAGACAAAAAATTCTTAGGCAGGCCTCAAAGTTTTTGTTACTTTAAGATGTTATGGTTGAGGTAATTTGTTCTGGCAGCAACAGAAAACTAATACAGAAAGCATAGAAAAGTCACCAAAAAAATTCTGAAGAGGCTACTGGTCTTGTCCATGTTTTATTTGTGTTGGGATTTGAGGGAAACCAATAAATAACAATCCTTTCCTCACTGGAATTTGGAACTGACTGCAAGTTACACATAAGAATCAGGCAGATGGGAGCTAAAAATATAAGGAGATGAAAACATTACTCTCACATATTACTTATAAAGTAGACATTGGAGAACATAGCTTGGATCTGCTAGTCAAAAGAACTTGCTAATACTCTTTGCTCTCTTTTTGAAACCTTGGAACAGCCTTCACAACGAAAATCTTCTGCCTTTAAGAACAGAGAACAGTCTGGTGCTGGAAGAAGAGGAAGCCAAAAGATATGAGGCAGAAAAGGAACTCAGAGAGAGTGGAAGTATGACAGAGATTCAACATGCTGGCTCCAAGATGTAGGACCACAGGCAAGGACCAGAGGGAAGTCTCCAGAAGCTGAGGGTGGCCCCAGCTTTGCAGCCCTAAGGACAAATGAGCAACTGGCCAGTGGAAAATAATAAAACCTTCAACGAGAGATCACTGCTTAGATGTTTATTTATGTGGCTAAAACCCAGAGCAATAAAATCAAACACAACTTGGAAAGAATTTTATTTTTAAGACTTATTTGAGGAAAGTAAAGCTTATTCGCAACTATAGAGAATATAGTGAAAAACATACAATACTATATAAAAATAGAAGTGGCTTCAGGGTGAAAAATACCAAATGATCTTTCCAACTCTGCTACTTACTTTGGCTGTGAGAATATGAGGAAGTCCTCTGAGTCCACATCTTAAAATAGGAATCACACACTACACCTAAGAACAGAATTTCTGCAATGATCTAATGTAATAATATCTGTGAAAATGCTTGGAAAATTGGAGAATGCTATTTAAAGATATCATTTTCATTAACATTATTAAAGATAATATCTTACCATTACTAAGCCCCTGGGGCATAGCGTAGGCGCTTTAAGACACATCTCAGCTCTTCACTGATACTTGGGTATCATTTATCATATCTCGAGAGCAATTTTCTAAATGAGACATACTTTCTCTTTTCCTTGGTCACTGGCCATGGCATGTCTACAGAGAGCTCTATTTCAAATGAACAGCTGATATAATAATGCCTAAGAAAATGAATGCATCTTAAAGAGGAAAATACTGTCCCTTGGATGTGACAAAATGAAATGCAGCAAAAAAATCAGAATAGCCATCTTAACTTCTACCTGTGAACTATTGCGAGCCCATTAATAAGACTGTATGTTCATTTGCACATCTTGTTGTTCAAGCTCCTGAGAACATTGTAGTTGTATGTGGGGGTTAGCAATTACTCTCTGCCAACTTTGAGGGGCAAAGTTGAGACCTAGAGAGGTTGAGCTCAGTACAGCTACACCTTTTTTCACCAAGGTCCAGAAGAGAGGTATGGGAGGACCTCACTAAAATTTAGAACTAGAATTTCAAATTACGTATCTCAGAGAAAACATAGAGATAAAATTAGCTTCCTTCTCAACAAGTTGACCTTGAATAAGTTGGAGGGAGAAGATACGAAAGAGTACACAAATTAAGATGGATAAATGCTTGGGCCCAAAGGCAAGAAGCTAAGAGACCACTATCAGGTTCAAGAACAAAGAAATCAGAATAGCCTACAGTCTTCCATTGTTCCTGGTCATGACTGAACCCTAGAACATTCTGTGTGACTCTTTATTTCACAAGTAGGGAGAGAGTTTGGAGACATGATTACAGTGTTGAGAACCGAAATTATGACAGAAGGATAAAAGGAGTACTGGAGCTCTGTCTAAAATAGAGAGTAATGGGAGATAATAGAATATTAACACTTCTTTTACCTGATGAAAGCACCTGGGCTGGGGGGTCATGGGAAAATCTTGAAAGGGAATGGTTTAAAGTTTTTTAAAAAAATCCACTTCAACTAGGTATGTAATGAGGAAAGATGTAAATCTGACATGGTAAATGACAAACATTTATCAAGTGCCTTCAATGTGACAGAGCCTCTGAGCCTTCCCTTGAAAAGGTGCTCTCCACCTGTCCTGGGAGGTGGCAAGTACAGTGTGGTTAGTGTGGCAGATGGACTAAACATTCAGCTGCAGAAAGAAAAGGGAAACACACCTAACCCAGGAAAGGTGCCATCTTAGCCACATTTTGAAGGATGTGTGATCCAGGGAAGAGCATTCCAGGCAGACGGAACAGCATGAAGGTTTGAGATGACATGGTGTGATTGTAGGACTAAAAACTAGTTCAAGGGCGCCTGGGTGGTGCAGTCGGTTAAGCATCCGACTTCAGCCAGGTCATGATCTCGCGGTCCGTGAGTTCGAGCCCCGCGTCAGGCTCTGGGCTGATGGCTCAGAGCCTGGAGCCTGTTTCCGATTCTGTGTCTCCCTCTCTCTCTGCCCCTCCCCCGTTCATGCTCTGTCTCTCTCTGTCCCAAAAATAAATAAACGTTGAAAAAAAATTAAAAAAAAAAAAAGCTAGTTCAAAAGTACAGTTTTGTAGAATACAAGGCTGGATAAAGTTTAAGTGGCATAATTTATTGAGTGTCGATTTGTACAACTTATACTTTTTGTTTTTGTACATCATCATGGTTAATCCTATAACAGCTCTTGGGGGGGGTAGTTTTGTTAATCGAGGTTAATATTCAAACCCCAAACTCTTAGTGACTTAGTATAATTAAAGTCTATCTTTCATCTCTAAAGGTCCAACGTGGGCCAGGCAGCCTACTTATGTCTAGTAGCCATGACATCTGGATCATGTGGCCTCTAAGGCCATCAGCACAGAGGAAAAGGGATAGAAGAGATACTCTGATTCATAACTGCTTGCAGTCACTTCTGCTCAGTGTGTTGGCTAGAACTAGTCATATATTCCCAACTTCACTGCAAATGAAATTTGAAGATGCAGAGAAGCACATGGATATTCGATGAGCACCAGCCATCCCTGCTCTGGGAAGGCACCTGTAAGAGTTATTTATCATGGCATAACAATGACCATAAATCTAGTGGCTTAAAACAACACGTTTATTATCTTACTTGCTGTAGGTCAGGAGTCCAGGCACAGCTCAGCTGCATGCTCTGTCAGAGTCTCAGAAGGCTGCAATCAAGGTGCTGGCTGGGGCTAGGATCTCGGCTGAGGCTTGAATAGGGGGGAATCTATTTCCAAGCTTTCGGGGCTATTGGCAACATTCAGTTCTTTATGGGCTATTGGACTAAGGTCCTCAGTTTCTTGCTGGCTATCAACTAGAGGCCTCCTTCTTTCCTTATCTCATGGGGCTTTCCCAACATGGAAGCTTCCCTCTTCAAAGTGAGCAAGATCTATAGCATGTCCTGGACAGGCTGGTGTTGCAGTCTTATGTAATGTAATTCCTGGAAGTGACATCCTGTCCACTTTACCATATTCTTTTGGTTAGAAGCATTACAGGTCTCACGCACATTCAAAGGGACTGGATTACACAAGGGTGAGTGTCCTGAGGTAGGTTCAATTGGGAGCAATCTTAGAGTCCATTCACCACCACACCATTATTAAATCCTTACTTGTTAGAAAAATAAATTGGGCCACAGGGAGGTTAAATGGTTTGTCTAAGGCCTACAAGTAAGGAATACAGATGGAATTCTGCTCTCTTCACTGTACTACCAGATTATGAAGAGCTTTCTGTTTGAGAAGAAAGTTGGATTTTTACCCTGTAGATAGTAGTAACAGGATCAAATTTTCATTTTATTTCTTTTTAAATTTTTATTATTATTATTTTTAATTTAAGTAAACTCCATGCACGATCAATGTGGGGCCTAAACTCACAACCCTGAGATCAACCGTCACATGCTCTACCGACTGAGCCAGCCAGGTGCCCCCAGATTTTTACTTCAGACGAGATCAGGAGCATTCAGGGTGGTATGGCCCTAGACCAGATTTTCATTTTAGACAGATCAGCTGACTGTTGGGATTGGATCTGAGAAGGTTTTACTAATGGCAAGGGTCAATTTAGGAGATTCTGGACCTGACTGATTGGGAAAAGAAGACAGCAGTGACTGGGTAGGATGCAGTTGCTCCAAATGGGCAGGGGATTTTCCACGATGGTAATCATTCCAAATGCTTTTAAGATCGATCCTACAAAGTAGACTCTGTTGTTATCCCTATTCATAAGTGAGGAAAGTGAAGGGTGAAGGGGTAAAGTAAACCAACTCAGAATAAAGAACTGATCTCAATTCAGACCTCATGACTCTTACTTAACTCCTCAGTCCCAGGTTTATTTCAAAGAATCAAAAAGATTGTATGGCTTAGAGAGTCACAAGGCTAATCCACTCCCATAGTCCATTCATTCATTCATTCATGCATTCATCCCCAAATATTTATTAAGTTCCTGCTCTGTATCAGATGCATACTTCCCATTTACATTCATTATTCTTTTGAATCCTCTTAATCACCTTTTTAGGGAGTTGTTGAGAAGTATTACTTTCCCCAATTTATAAAGAAAACACTATTTTGGTATCTCCTACAGTGCTGAGGATAAAGTGAATCCTTCAACAAGTCTAGCTGAGTCTACTTGATTTCAACATGTTTACAACAAAATTGGTTAAATTTAAGGATGGTACCAGCACAGGTACCTCTCTGTTCCCTTAGTACTTTCTTCTTCAATTCTAAATACTTCTATTTGGGCACTACTTATAAAGAAGCTGCAAAATTGATTCAAATAGAACAACAACAACAACAACAACAACAACATGGTTCAGGAGCTTCTGGCCAAAACTTTACATTTCTCCACCCATTACATTATAGAGGGAGAGATGCCAAACTTTTAGAGATATTTAGTTCAGCCAAATTAGTTTCTCTCCTCTCTGCTTGCCAAACATAAGGCAGACTGTCTTTATCCCAATGAAAACTTCATTGTTACAGGCAACAGCCAACTCCCTACAGATTCCCTGAAATCATTGTGATCTCAGCAACTCTTGTTCCCTGCACACACTTTCCAGATTGATCCCATGAAAGTACCTCATTATCTTCACTCTCTTGAGTATTTGTAGCACCTTCTAGGACATGTGCAAGGCTCTGCATAAATCACTGAGGCACAAAGCTTTCAAGGACAGAGACAAGGTAGCTCAATTCTATCACATCATTACTAGAACCTGATTCCCAGTAGGAATTCAATGCGTACTCATAACTTGCCAATTCTTCATCCAATCATCTATAGGGGAGAGGATAAAAATGACAACATAGGTGAATGTTCCCACTCTTTCACTCTGCCAAATAAACTAGGCTTTGTTTTTGCCACTGTTCCTTTTTACCCCCTCCACTTGCCTCTACGCTTGTTGTGAGCTCCAATCACAAAAATGGGCTGAGGGATAAATGCTCTATAAAACAGTAGTGAAAGAGAACGTGGAACTTTCTTTCCCAGAGGACAATGAGTGTGGGGAGCTGACACTCCGGAAGTCTGGAGGAATGTGCTGGTGATGAAGGGCTTGGGAAGAGGTTGAGAAAGGCAAGAGAAAGGTCATGGTCATGGCCAAGAAGAGTCATGGGGGATGAGGGAAAGAAAACTAGTGACAGACCCTGGGAGATATGTGGTGCTAAATCATATGAGAGGAAGAGAATTTTAGCAAGAGTTACCTTTGAGTTTTACCTTCTTTAAGAAATATGTGTGAAGGTTTGGGTTCCTATTGGACTTTCCTCCTTTACATGGTGCCCCTCTTGAATAACCTATGTAGAGCATGGTTATGATGCAGTGACATATGCAACAAGCATTTATTAAACTTGCCTGGTGATCTCAAACATTATTATACAGGACAGGAGATAAAAAGAAAGAAGTGCCGCTTTAGAGACTCTCACAGTTTAGCTAAGGATTCAAATAATAATATCTGTACGTTAGTTGACAGCTTACAAAATTGTTCTTTATCTTAAATGATTTAAGGGGACCATGCAGGTCATATGTAGATTATTCCCATTTTCGGGATAAGGAATCTGAAGCTCAGAGAAGACTTGACAGTGGCTGTCATCTGGCAAGTAGCAGAGTTAGAAACAAAGCTCATATCTGGGGAGCAACAAGGTTGCCCCCTTTCTGCTTTCTCATACTCTCTCTGGTCAGCAAGGAAAATGAAACAGCAGAGAGTAGAGACCTTGATTCAGAAGGGTAAAGTGGATTTTTTAAGATTACAAGAAAGGAGGGATTCAGGTTACCTTTGTTGTGATAAAGGTTGGGATTCAGGGGCATGTCAGATGGCTCAGTTATCACCTCCTTCTTGGTGGTATGGTCACTCTTGGTCCCACACACATCAGCAGTTGACTAGAGAGTAGGTCTCACAGAGAAAGGATGATATCTTTACAAGCTCTGGGATCCACCTGCAGACTTATGCACTCTGGGAATTCCTTTTTTCTAAGAAAGAGGATCTGATTGAGTCTGTTTGTTACTACTCCATACAAAGCACCTGATGGGAAAGAGCTCGGCCAAAGTCCAGCAGTGGTTTTTGGCCTTTTGGGGTGGGGTCCAGCCCACCCCACCAGTGACTCTGGCTTAGGTGACCAGGATAGCATGGCTCATTTCACTCCTTGAATTTGGCTCAAGCTGTAGTAACTTAGTGCACAAAGGAGTATAGGAGCTGTTTTCTTCAGAAGATGGCTTGGAGTGCACCTTGCAGATGGCCTCATGGACCTTTCCCTATGGGCCATACCAGTGAGGTGCAGGGAAGGAAAGATTGTGACTCAGAGGCTCACAGGCACCCAGGAGCCCTGCCCTGCTGCTGTACTTCATGAAATAATAGGTGTGTTACCCTTAGTGCTTACCTGAGCACAATAGATACCCATGACCTCATGTCTCTTATATTTTTGTCTTCTAAGCAGCATGTATTTTTAGTCTTTATTTCCATTTCTTGGTCTGTTTTGCGATTCACAATGTGTTGATACAAATTTTGTCTAATAAGGGAAGAGAGATATTTACATTATTTAATTTCAAATGATTATAGATGCAATTGAAATGCAGTGCATATAAATGTATCACTTACCATTAAATAGTGACAAATGTCTCTGACGAAAAATTGTTTAGAAACTGTCTATTTGCCTCATTAGTGCATTATTTTATCTCTATTTTTTAGGTTTATATGAGAAAACATGAAGTAGTCTGGTCTGTACCTCAAACTTTGATTGCTTTCAAAATAAAAAAAAATTAATAGTACAAACAAATGAACAGTCATGAGTACTTTCAGGGTAATTTAATATAATTCAATTCAATTAAATATCATTGCAGCAGAGAGGGATTAAAGGCTCGACAGCTGCACTCTAAGTATAGCAATTAATGCAGTTGGAATTCAGGAACCTAAAAACTACCCTATTACATCTCACTAAATCAAAGGATCTAAAGAGCAGTTGTTGAATCATTATTGGATTAACAGAGGACTGTTGATGTTACATCACTGAAATCAGAGGTCTTAATCCCTATAATAAAGTCAAGTATTACAGTATTTGCCAAGCAGGACGAGGTCCTCGGACTGGGGAGATCCATTTCAGCCACACTTCCCTGCTGTCACATTGACACCCACTCACAACATTCGGTGGAATGTGTTAACAATGCATCCGGCCAGGGATGTCAGAGTCACTGGAGGCCAGACGTAGAGGCAGGCTGGGAGTGGACAACCTCCTATGATTTGAGGGATTGTGAAAAGAGTCTCTTAACCAAAATAATATCCTCTGCCCTCTGTCAGGATGTCTGAAACCCAGCCACTCGGATTATGATTCTTTGGAACTGGAGGGTTTTCCAGACTTCCTGACATTTCTGTTGCTAAAGAGACCAGTTGTTTCTTTAAAGGCAAAGACTTGCTAGTTGTCACTAGATAGTTGGTGGTTCAGCTAAACATGGTAATGCAATGATTTTTTGGTGGATAACCCGAGGTTTGATGGGGTTAACAATCCAGGTAGTTAAGACTTTGCCACAATCCTATAAAGAGAATAAACAGACCAGCTAAATGCAAGAGCTACTTCATTTAACAAGATTTAAATGAATAACATAACTTTTTATATTAAAATTTCTTATAAATTGGCTTTCAAAATCCAGGTAAATTTTTTCTTAAGATTGCACAGCTCTGACATGATATTTCTGAACCAATTTTTATGTAATTGTTTTTTGTCTGAAGAGGATTTTTTTTTCTGGTTGCACTGAGGCTCAGAACCCAGTCTCCTTTTGCCTCTTCTATTCCTTTTCATAAGCTTAATAACAAAGTTTCAGTGTGTTCCCTCCCTCTCTGCTCTTTCGACTTCTCTCACCATGATTTATACAAGAAAATAATGAAGAAATCATGATAACTGCGTACCAAATTTGGTCCTGTGAAAATGTCTGCCCATTCATTCTCAATATTCGATTTAGCCTTGCCCGCTCAATTCCTGCTACACCAAATGTGCTCCCAAACCTTCAAGAAAACAGTTGACTGAGATGAGCCCAGTCACAATATCCGCCTCAAACCTCAGGCCAACTTCATTTTTTACATCTTTCTTTGAAAGATTGAAAACAGATTTTGAAGAGAATACAATGGCAGTTTTTCTCTTTTCTTTTTAGATCACAGTTGTAGAACTTCTGGTAGGGACATAGTGCCAGCTTAATTCTGGATCTTGCTTCAACTCCTCTTGGAAACCACACAGAGAATTTTTCCAGAAGTCACACAATTTGTTTATAGTGAAGCCAAGAGACAGAGAAAACCTGGAAACTCCATTTACATTTAAGAACTGCCAAGAACAGCTAAATCCAGCAAAAGTCTACAGGAAGCCAGGTGGGAAGCATCAGGGAAGAATGGGAAGGACAGAGGGGTTAGTGGTGGTGCGGCTCAGAAATCTCCAGAGAATTCCTCCCTCAGGAGGAGAATGTTCCACCTATGAGAGAACTGCTGCAGGTAGGGGTTAGATCAGAGAGGTTAGAAGTACCAGGAACGGATGAGAAGAAAGATGTGGAAGGTGCCTGGGGGTCCAGAGTTGGGTATTTTAGAAAGCATCAACAAAAATACACCCTCAAAAAGTGTGGGGATCGCGTTGAAGACAGTCTCCTGGTTGCAGTACTGGTCAAGGAACTGGGGAAGCATAGGCCTGGCTGAACAAGTCAGACAGAACCAGGATGAGCTCAGGGAGGCACAGAAGATGTGGCCACACAACAGGGTCATATTTCAAGGAAACATTTCTCACTATACGAAGGGAGGAGTTACAGCTCTTCAGTTACTAAGTCAAGAGAACTACCCTGGCCCTTATTCCTCCTAACCTATCCCTCCACCTCTAACCTGTTTCAAAAAGTGGTTCAGGACAACATGACAATACATTTAAAAAAAGAGAAAAATTAAAGGAAATGTATGCTAGTCACCCAAAAATACTCTAAGAAAATATGTGAGAAAGAACAGGAAGACATTTATATAAGACAAAGAAAAGTTTTCAGGGAAAGTGATAGAGCAGACAAAAATTATAATCAAATAATTTATCATTATTTTGGAAAAAAAAAAAAGTTAAATGAATCCTGACCATGAAAACCAAGATGGATACATCAGGGAAGAGAGGAGCACACAATAGAAGGTAATGGCAGAATTCAGGAAAGAAAGCAAGACAAAAAGTAACAGAAATAAAACATAAAGTAGGACGGGCATAAGGGAAATCTGACAACAGTGAGGCCACAGTAAAGGACACAGAGGATAGAAATGGGAAAAAACAAACAGAAGAAAAGAGAAATACAGGGATAGGGTTAGTGACAGATCACAGCTACACAAGTAAAGAAGTGAAGCAAAGCATAGCCCTTGTATGCTTAATTGGAATTCCAAAGAAGAAACCCAAAAGAAAGCAACAGAATGAGTGTTTTAACATGTAATTAAAGAAAATTCACGGCACACTGAGCAACAGAGAGTTGACCCAGAACCATCAACAGCAAGTCATACTTTGGTGAAGTTGTTGCCTTTAAAGATACAGAACAAATCCCTTTTGGAATCCTTTAAAGATCTAGAAAGAATCCTTGCCTTTTGGGAAGCCAGGCAACAGATGAAAGGACTCACTTTTAAGGGAAATACAAGCAGGGTGGCATCCGATTTCAGCATAGAAACACTCAGTACCAAAACACAGTGAAGACATGTCCTCAGTACATTCAAGCAATGAACGTGAGTCAAGAATTTCATAGTCAGCCAAATCTTACTTTAAGTAAAAAGGGAAATGATTTTATTATGATGTCATTTATAGAGAATCAGACTAATCAAAGTTCTTTTTATAGTCTCATCAAAGCTCAACCGTTGTTCTATGTATGTGTGTATGTATTATGAATGTATTATGCATGCAGATTTCTATGTAAGTAGGTATTATTTATGTAATAACATAATAAACTCAGTGAACCCAAACATAAAAACTTTATCAGAGATAAGAACTATATAAATCACGTGTGTGTGTGTTCCTAAAAAATAGTTTTCTTTGTTTTTAGCTTTTTGCAAGATTTTGCTGTATATGATCTCCTGACACTTCAAATCTAATACCCTATGAATTATAAGGAGTACAATTATGTTTCTTAAAGTTTATTTATTTTGAAAGAGAGAATAAGAGAGCACACAGGAGGGGCAGAGAGAGGGGGAGACAGAGAGAGAATCGCAAGCAGTCTCTGAGAAGACAACGCAGGGCTCAAATTCATGAACCATGAGATCATGACCTGAGCTGAAACCAAGAGTCAGATGCTTAACTGACTGAGCCACCCAGGCGCCCCAAGATGGTACAATTATTTTATGTACTATTGTATTAGTCAGAAAGAAATCACACCAGTTATTTGACCAGAGGAATTTGATACAAAACACCAGTACCAGGTATAAAGTTGTTTTCCACTGAAAGGGTAAAAAGAGGACTCTAAGATAGCATGAAGGTAGAAACTGCAGGAAGAAACTATCATGCCCTACGGCTGAGAAAACAGAGGAAACTAAGGGAAGAACTTAGAAAAGGGTCTATATGGGGCTGAAACTGAGACAGATATCTGAAGAGGAAGCACTGTTCAGTTGATGCATCTCTGAGCCCAGAGGAGGGGGCTCCCTGGGACACAGGCCTAGGCCTCTGGGGAGGGGGTGGTTGCCCTCCGGTGAGGCAGTGTTACCAAGCTGGTTTTCTGCATGTGACGGGAAAGTTACAACAGAGTTTAGCTGCCACTAAAGGAATGATTTGCCATCGCTGTTGTGAAGAAAGGTTGCTTGGGGGGGAGATCACGGGGAGAGGAAGCAGGAAGCCAACAGGAGGAGTAAGTCCCTTCTTCCTTCTCTGGCACGGAACCCTCTTCTGGTGCCCCCTGTTGACAAACCTTTAACAGAGCCAGCTGGGAAAGCACAGGAGTGCGTTGTGGTCTCTCAGTGCTGTACCACAAAGCAGAGTATAGATGAGATGATTTGGAGCTAAAGAACAATATTTTCATGGTTGGCACAATCACTAATAAAATACCTCTGCCAAGTAAGCTAAGATTTTTGAGACATCATAAGAAAAATTGTACACATTAGAGTAGATGAAATACAGTACATTTCTGACTGGTTATTTTGAAATGCTTTTGGGCTGTTTCCACGTTTTGCTGGGCAACTACTTTGGATATTTTTGTGCATGTCCTCTAATACATTTGTCCAGATTTTTCTCTTGGATATAAATGTTGGTGTGAAATCACTGGCTGTTAGAGTTTGTAAATATTCAATCTTAAAATTGAATACATTACCAAACCATATTCCACAGTAGTTGGAAATAAGTTCCCAAACTATTTTCCATGGCAGTTGTACCAATTTACATTGTAACCTGTGATTGACAGATTCTGTTGTTAGACATTCTCTTCAGGACCTGGTATTATCAAACAGTTTTTGCACACGTAAGAACTTAGGCACCATTGTTCATATGAACCTGGGATCCCAGGGAAAAATTGCTCTTTTCAAGGGAAACTACAGGAAGACACACTCTGGCCAATGAATAGATGATGGGAAATTTTGGCAAAGAACCGGTGGTAAGAACTCTAGTTTCACATATCTGATTGTCTATATGACATCTTCTCTTGGATGTCTAATAGGCATATCAAATTTCACATGTTTAAAAATGAATTCATGCCAGCCCCAACACATCTGTTCTTCTGGTCATTCTCCTCATCTCAGTTAATGTCAACCTCATGTCTGTAGTTGCTAAGATGAGAAACCTTGGAGTCCTCTTAAATCTTTTCTTTTTCTCATATTCCTTATCCAAATTATCAGCAAAACCTTTGGATCTACCTTAAAACTGAGTTGTGAATTCCATCACTTCTTCTGATCCTTATAGTGCTACTACACTGGTCCAAACCACCATCATTTCCCAGCCAGTTTATGATGATAGCCTCCCAACCATTCTCTCCAGTTCTGTCTTTGTCTCCCTTCAGTTTCTTTTTCTCCATCTAGCAGCTTCATTGATTCTTTATGTAAGCTGGGTCATGTTATTCCCTTAATGGATCCCAATTTAGAGTAAATGTGAAAATCTTTTTAATCTCAAAGTACATCTTTCACAATCTCCTACAGGTTTCTGTGTGAGCTGGCCTCCTTTAATTTTTAACCTCATCTCCTACTACTTTACCCTTTCTCACTGTCCTCTAGCCATATGACCTCCTCTCTATTTCTCAAATAAGCTTGGTATGCTCCTGCTTAGAGCCTTCACACTGGTTGTTCACTCTGCCTGAGATACTCTTTTCAGCTGTCTGCCCAGCTCAGTCTCTCATCAAGTCTTAAAAAAAAAAAAAGTATTTTAAATGTCACTTTCTCAAGGGCTTTCCTGACTACCCTGGCTAAACTTGCAAACCACCCCATTCCACTCCCTACTCACTTTTCTATGTTTTAGTGTTCTCTAAAGCATTTATCATCATCTAATATAGACACATTATATTTCTTCACATCTGAGAAACAATAAATTACAAGAAACAGTATAATTTTATGTGGTACTAAGAATTAAATTAAAAATTGCTTTTAAATTATTTTACACTCACTGCAACAGCTATTTTAGATTTATCTATACCTATCTTTAAGTCTAGATAACTAGGTAAGTCTAGTTTTTATTATATGTCACTATTGTGCAAACCAAGGGGGAAATACTAGCAACACAAACTGACGTGTTCCTAAGACTGCATCGTATCCAGAGTTCAACTGCTCTTGACTATGTAACCCAGACTCATCGACAGTGTTTCTCCACCGACCCCTGTTTTGTGCTATCAGCAGCTTTGGAGATACAGCATTTCCCGAGTGCTCTGCCAGTGTCGCCAGGATTTTGTCCCAAATTGCTGACTTTACAAGTTTTGATGAATTATGAACAGGCAATAACAGCAAGGGCTTGATGGACACTAGGCCAACAGCAACTATAAGACACAAACAAGTCTCTGAGGTACAAAAATGTTTATCTTAATGTAAATTAACTATGGTATTTAGTCTCCCCCTGTATGAGAAGGTAAGCTTGAAAAAAAAAATAGACTTTTGGTCTATTCTGTTTCCTGCTGTAGCCTCAGGGCCTAGTACAATCTCAAAATCTCAGGTACATATTTGTTACTTTATACTATTGTACGAAGAACCATCAAATTGCAATAATGAATCATGCTTTCTAGGCTCCACCTAACCTTTGTGAAATGATGTTGAATGAATAGATCCTCCCTGCTCTGAGTTACTCTTTCTTTTTAAAATTGGCAACATTTAGGACTCTTTCTTTAGACCTCTACAGGGTTCTGACTCTAAATTAGACATTTTCAATTTAACGCATTTTAGAATTTGTAACAAGAGTAAGAAAAGTTGTAGTAAAGCTAATGGATGGATAATGGTACTATACCCTGAAATTGTACACCTTTGATAACATTCTGAGAATGTATCATTGCTTAAACAAGGGGATCAAAAACATTTATAAGTAGAAACTGTCATTCATCAGAACTATGAAAAAGGAGGAATATTGCTCAGATGAATCACTGGAAACATTCTTATGTTGGAATGAGCCAAACCAAACTGACCTGGTGTGAAGTCCCCTGATATTATTTTATTGTCAAATGGGCACCTATTCAAACTGCTCCTATTCACAAAGAAGATAGGGAGACAATATCTCATCTGATTCCTTTACTTACTGCCTTTAACATCTTATATTCATTCAATCAGCATTTATTGAGAACCGACTGGTGCCTGATGCATAAGAAATTATGGAATAAAGAAAACAGAGCACAGATAAAACCAGCATGCCTAGAGGAAAGATCATTCCAAATTCATTATTTAAGTCCCCATATACTGAGACTAGCTCCTTCTGAAATGGTACATGGGACCTAACCTTGTACATAAGAAAGCTTACTTCTGAATGTACAATGCAAAAACTTTCATTTTCTAGTGTAATTATGCAAAAATTATGGTAACTTCATCTTTATTTTTTAAGTAAATTAAATTTTTAAAAGTTTAAATCTGTGGCAGTTATATCACTGCTTTTAATTTGATTTGCAGAGTTCACCTGAAATTTGCAACTGTATATATTCTGTTGATTTCTGTTTTATCAGTGAGCAAAACTGAGATAAGAGGAGAGTAAACTTCTAAAGGAATAAAAGTAGTTTGACTTTATTACTCTTTAAGATGTCAACACTTCTTGTCATCTGTGTCAAATTAATAATAATAAAAAAGAAACCCTGTAGCAGTGCTAGCATGCACATCATGTACAAAATCCATACTTGTAACCTCCAGTCTTTTCATCTTCAAAAATAGTGAGGTACATAAGGAATGGATGATGAAGTCAGTTACATTTTCATGCCCTTCAGGTAAATAGAAATGATCACTTTCTTGGCTATGTTCTATAGCTATTGAGAAAAGTAAACAGAATCAGTGACTCAAAAATCAGCAAGGACTGACTACTTAGCGTGTGTGCTCCGCAAAAAGAAGGAGCACTAATTAGTAACAAGAAAACATATGAAAGAATAAATCTCCCTGGAAAGGTAAATATATAATAAAGGTAGTGGATTAGTAACTTATAAAGTTAATATAAGTTTAAAAGACAAAAGTAACTATATGACTGATTACTATAATTAACTAAGGAACACACAAGATTAAAAAAATGTAAAATGTGACATCAAAAATATTACACAGAGGTGCCTGGGTGGCTCAGTCATTTCAGCATCCAACTCTTGATCTTAGCTCAGGTCTTGTTCTCAGGGTCCTGAGTTCAAGCCCAGCATGGAGCCTACTTAAAAAACAAAAAACAAAACAGCACCATACAACATAGGAGATGGGGAATAAAAAAGTCGAGCTTTAGAATGGAATCAATCTTAAGTTGTTATCAACTTTAAATAGACTGCTATAGATATAAGTTATTATACATAAGCCCCATGATAACCACAAAGCAGAAACCCATGGTAAATATGCAAAAGATAAAGAAATATAAGCATATTATGAAAGAAAGTCATAAAACCAAAAATGAGGAGAGCAAGAGACAAAAAAAGGAAACAGAGGAACTACAAAAACAGCTAGAAAACAATTAACAAAATAGCATAATTATGTACCTAATAATAATTATTTTTTTTAATTATTTTTTTAACGTTTATTTATTTTTGAGACAGAGAGAGACAGAGCATGAACAGGGGAGGGTCAGAGAGAGGGAGACACAGAATCTGAAACAGGCTCTAGGCTCTGAGCTGTCAGCACAGAGCCCGACGCGGGGCTGGAACTCACGGACCGTGAGATCATGACCTGAGCCAAAGTCGGCCACTTAACCGACTGAGCCACCCAGGCGCCCCCTAATAATAATTATTTTAAATATAAATGTACTAAATTCTATAATCAAAAGACAAAGAGTGGTTGAATGGATTAAAAAAAAAAAAAGACTTGTCGATACTACCCAAAGCAAACTACATATTCAATGCAATCCCTATCAAAATAACACCAGCATTCTTCACAGAGCTAGAACAAACAATTCTAAAATTTGTGTGGAATCAGAAAAGACCCCAAATAGCCAAAGTAATCCTGAGAAAGAAAACCAAAGCTGGAGGCATCACAATCCCAGACTTCAAGCTGCCTTACAAAGCTGTCATTATCAAGACAGTATGGTACTGGCACAAGAACAGACACTCAGATCAATGGAAGAGAATAGAGGACTCAGAAATGGACACACAAATATATGGCCAACTAATCTTTAACAGAGCAGGAAAGAATATCCAACGGACAAAAGACAGTCTCTTCAGCAAATGGTGTCAGGAAGACTGGACAGAGACAGGCAGAAGAATGAACCTAGGTACTTTCTTATACCATACACAAAAAGAAACTCAAAATGGATGAAAGACCTAAATGTAAGACAGGAAGCCATCAAAATCCTAAAGGAGAAAACAGGCAACAACCTCTTTGACCTCGGCCACAGCAAGTTCTCACTAGATATGTTTCCAAAGACAAAGGAATTAAAAACAAGAAATGAACTACTGGGATCTCATCAAGATAAAAAACTTCTGCACACTGAAGGAAACAATCAACAAAACTGAAGGCAACTGATGCAAGGGGAGAAGATATTTGCACATGACATATCAGATAAAGGGTTAGTATCCAAAATCTACAAGAACTTATTAAACTCAACACCCTAAAAAACAAATGATCCCGTGAAGAAATGGGCAAAAGACATGAACAGACACTTTTCCAAAGAAGACATCCAGATGGCTAACAGACACATGAAAAAATGCCCAACATCACTCATCATCAGGGAAATACAAATCAAAACCACAATGAGATGCCACTTACACCTGTCAGAATGGCTAACATTAACAACTCAGGAAATAACAGATGTTGGAGAGGATGTGGAGAAAGGGGAACACTTTTGCACTGCTATGGGAATGCAAACTGTTGCAGCCACTCTGGAAAACAGTATGGAATTTCCTCAAGAAATTAAAAATAAAACTACCCTATGACCAAGAAATGGCACTAGTAGGCATTTATCTAAAGGATACAGGTGTGCTATTTTGAAGGGGAACATGAACCCCAATGTTTACAGCAGCATTGTCAACAATAGCCAAATTATGGAAAGAGGCCAAATGTGCATCAACTGATAAATGGATAAAGAATATGTAGTATATATACACCATAGGATATTACTTGGCAATCAAAAAGAATGAAATCTTGCCATTTGCAACAACGTGGATGGAACTAGAATGTATTATGCTAAGCGAAATAAGTCAGTCAGAGAAAGATAAATATTGTATGATTTCACTCATCTGTGGAATTTAAGAAACAAACAGATGAACATAGGGGAAGGGAAGGAAAAATAAGATAAAGAGAAAGACTCTTAAATACAGAGAACAAACTGAGGGTTGCTGGAGGGGTGTTCAGTGGAGGGATGGGCTAAATCGGTGATGGACATTAAGGAGAGCACTTATTGGGATGAGCACTGGGTGTTACATGTAAGTGACGAATTACTAAATTCTACTACTGAAATCATTATTACACTATATTTTAACTAACTTGGATTTAAACAAAATTTAAAAATTAAAAAGAATAGGACTCATCATATGCTGCCTATAAGAAATTCACTTTAGAGGTAAGGACACACACAGACTGAAAGTGAGGGGATGGAAAAAGATATTACATGCAAATGGAAACCAAAAGAAATCCAGAGTAGCTATACTTATATCAGAAAAAATAGACTTTACAACAAAGACTATAATAAAAGACAAAGATGGACATTGCATTATGATAAAGAGATCAATCCAATAAGATGATACAACATTGGTAAATATTTATGCACCTAATGTAGGAACACAAAAATATATAAAGCAAATATTAACAGATCTGAAGTAAGAAATAGATACCATACAATAATAGTAAGGGGTTTTAATACTCCACTTACACCAGTGGACAGATCATCCAGACAGAAAATGAATAGAGAAACATAGGCCTTAAATGAAACATCACACCAGATGGACTTAACAGATATATACAGAACATTCCATCTGAAGGCAACAGAATATACATCTTCTCATGTGGAAAAATTTCCAGGATATATCATATGTTAGTCCACAAAACAAATCTTAATAAATTTAAGAGAATTGAAATCATATAAAGCATCTTTCTCCACAACAGTGCTATGAAACTAGAAATTAATTACATGAAAAACACTGGAAAATTCACAGCTTTGTGGAGATTAAACAACATGCTACTGAACAACAAATGGGCCAAAGAAGAAATCAAAAGAGAAATAAAAAACTACCTTGAGACAAACGAAAATGGAAATATACGAAAATTCGTGAGATGCAGCAAAATCAGTTCTAAGAGGGAAGGTCACAGTGATAAATACCTATCTCAGGAAACAAGAAAAGTCTCAAATAAATAACCTAACTTTACACCACAAAGAACTAGAAAAAGAAGAACAAAGTGCAAAGTTTGTAGAAGGAAGGAAATACCAAAGATTAAAGCAAAAATAAATGAAATGGGTACTAAAAAGATAATAGAGAAGATCAATAACACTAAGAGCTGCTTCTTTGAAAAGATAAACAAAATTAGACACGCCTTTAGCTTGATTCACCAAGAAAAAGGAGAGGATTCATATATATAAAATCAGAAATGAAAGAGATGTTACAACTGATACCACGGAAATACAAAGGATAATGAGATGACTATGAAAAATTATATGTCAACAAATTGGACAACCTACAAGAAATGGATAAGTTCCTAGAAACATACAACTTTACCAAGACTGAATTATAGTGAAATAGAAAATCTGAACATACTAATTACTAGTAAGAAGATTGAGTTCATTATTAAAAACCTCCCAACAAACCAAAGTCCAGGACCAAACGGTTTTGTTAGTGAATTCTACCATTCCAAGAAGATTTAATACCAATCCTCTCAAACTCTTCCAAAAAACAGAAGAGGATGAGATTCTTCCAAACTCATTTTATGATTCCAGCATTATCTGATACCAAAACCAGACAAAGACATTCCAGGGAAGGAAAATTATTGGCCAATATCCCTGATGAACATAGATATAAAAATCTTCAACAAAATACTTGCAAACAAAATTCAATAATACATTAAAAGGGTCATACACCATGATCAAGTGGGATTTATTCTAGGGATGCAATGATAGTTTAACATCCGTAAGTCAGTTAATGTACTACATCAGATTAAGAAAATGAAAAATAAAAATCAGACGATGATCTCAATAGATCTAGAAAAAGCAATTTGACAAAATTCAACATCCATTTATGATTTAAAAGACTCAACAAAGTAGGTATAGAGGGAACAAACCTGATAAAAGTAATATTTGACAACGTTACAGTTAACATCATACTCAACTGTAAAAAGCTGAAAGCTTTTCCTGTAAGGTCAGGAACAAGAGAGAAATGCCATTCTTACTACCCTTATTCAACATTGTATTGGAAGTCCATAGTCAGAGCAGTAAGGAGAGAAAGAAAGAAAGAAAGAAAGAAAGAAAGAAAGAAAGAAAGAAAGAAAGAGAAAGAGAGAGAGAGAAAGAAAGAAAGAAAGAAAGGGAAATAAAGGGAAAGAAAGAAAAAAGAAGGGAGGGAAGGAAGAAATGAAGAAAGGTCATCCAAATTGAAAAGGAAGAAGTAAAACTGCCACTATTTGCAGATTACACAATATTATTTACATATAAATATATAAATAATATATAAATATAAATATATATATATATATAACCATAAATATTTCATCAAAAAACTGTTAGAATAAATGAATTCAGTAAAGTTGTACTAGAAAATCAATACACAAAAATATGTTGCATTTCTATACACTAATAATGAACTATCAGAAAGGGATATTAAGAGAACAATCCCATTTACAACTGCACCAAAAAAGTAAAATGCCTATAAATTTATAAATTTAACCTAGAAGGTGAAAGACCTATATATTGAAAACTATGAGACATTAATGAAAGAAATTAAAGAAGACACAAATAATTGCAAAGATATTCTGTGCACATGAAGTAGAAGAATTAGTATTGTTAACATGTCTAGAAGCACCTGGGTGGCTCAGTCAGTTGAACATCCAACTTTTGATTTAGGCTCAGGTCATGATCCCAGGATCATGGGATCCAATCCCGTGTCAGCTCCATGCTGGGGTGTGGAGTCTGCTTAGGATTTTCTCCTTCTCTCCTTCTCTCTCTCTCTCTCTCTCTCTCTCTCTCTCCCCCCTCCCTCTCTCCCTCTGCCCCTCCCCCACTCATGCTCACACATTCTCTCTCAGAAAAAAAAAAAAAAAAAGAAAAAAGCCCATACTATCTAAAGCAATAAACAGATTCACTGTAACCCCTATCAAAATTCCAATGGCACTTTTCACAGAAATAGAATGAACAATCTTAATATTTGTATGGGACTATAAAAGATTCTGAATAGCTAAAGCAACCTTGAGAAAGAAGAACAAAGCTGAAGGCATCATGGGCCCTGATTTCAAACTATATTACTAAGCTATAGTAATTTAAACAGCATGGTATTAGTTTAAAAACAGACACATAGATTAATGGAAAAGAATTGAAAACCCAGAAAAAAACCCATGCATAGATAGTTAATTTATGCAAAAGGAACCAAGAATATACAATGGGGAAAGGACAGTCACATCAATAAATGGTGTTGAGAAAACAGGGCAGCCATATGCCAAAGAGAGAAACTGGGCCACTATTTTACGCCAGAAACAAAAACTAACTCAAAGTGGGTTAAAGACTTGTATGTAACACCTGAAACCATAAAACTCCCAGAAGAAAACATAGGTGGCAAGCCCCTTGGCATTCATCTTGGCAATGATTTTTTAAATCTGACATCACAAACAAAAAGCAAGGAGAGTGAAAATAAACTATTGGGTCTACGTCAAACTAAAACACTTCTGCAGAGCCAAGGAAATCATCCACAAAACAAAAAGGCAACCTACCGATGTTATCGTGAAAATTATGAATACATCATTAGGAGACCAGGAACAATACCAAAATCTTTAAAATAATAAAATAATTTAAATACCTTTTAAAGTTCTACATGTGTTTGCCTCTAAAATCAGGCATACTATCCTATATAATCACTTATCACATTGGATATGCAGGGACTGCAAAATGGTATTGATGCTGGGAATTAAAATGGTAAAGCACCTTGAAGGTATATACATATTTGGGATTAAAATTTTTTTTTTAATGTTTATTTATTTTTGAGACAGAGAGAGACAGAGCATGAATGGGGGAGGGTCAGAGAGAGGGAGACACAGAATCTGAAACGGGCTCCAGGCTCTGAGCTGTCAGCACAGAGCCCGACGCGGGACTCAAACTCACGGACCGCGAGATCATGACCTGAGCCAAAGTCGGTCGCTTAACCGACTGAGCCACCCAGGCGCCCCTACATATTTGGGATTTATATATATGCTGGGCACACATTCTAAGTATTTAGTCAGTCCTTTCTGATTTTTTTCCCATTTTTCTCTTTAATGTTATTTCATATAAACAATAATGTTACTTTATATCCATCAAGATAGGCCACAGAGCTGTGGTTTCAAATAGGTTTTTAGTATTGAATTTTTCTTTTTTCTTTCTTTTTTAGACTTGCACGTTTTTCCTTAATAAATAAATGTGTCTGGTGATGTTTGTTCATTTTTACACATTTGAAAAGAGAGTGAGTTAAGCAAGAGGATGAGTTCATTCATTCCAGCATCTTCCCTTATTACTTGATTTGCGTTTTGTTTAGTAAGCAAATATATTAAAATCCAACACTTAAATTTTTCTGCGAGAGTGTCATGGTGTTAAAACTTTCCCTTGGGATCACATTTACAATATTATGATGCCATGTAGGGGGAAAATAGGGCCATTATAAAGAACTGCACTTTACGCATTTTCTCATCTATTCAGTTATTAAGGTATACAAGATTACATGGAGTCTAATTGAAAGTACAATCCATTATTCTAATTTAGTAGTTCTCTGCATGGCAGAATAAAATTAATGGTGTCACCAAATAACTGTCACAAAATGACAGCTCAATAAAAGATCTGGGGAGTCAAAAGCCTGGTTAGTGTTTTATACAAACAATCCTGTTCCTCTATTTAAACCCATAGCCTATTTTAAACCCAGACATTCATGAAAATTGGATTTCAGGTTGAATATATAAATGAGATGTTGAAAACAGAGCCCAAGGGCAGAAAGTCATGTCCAGACTTAAAAACACTCTTGAATGATTCTGAGGAACAGTTTTGCAGAAATGCAAATCCTTTGTGCACATTTAACTGATGTGTTGAGAAACTGTCTTTGCTCTGCATTTATGAATGTTTGCAGTTATCAAATTCAATCACCTATGGTAGAGTTGACCCACTGAGTAAAGAATAAACACATCTATTACTACAAATGAGCACATTAACAAGTATTAACCTGAGATAATGCCTGAATATGTTTAATAAAGAATTACCCATTGTTCCAAAAAGGGCTTTATGGACATATAAATGTAACCTATAAATTTGATGATGCTTTCTCACTTGTAGAAAGTTTTATGTTAAAAATGTAGATGACTTAATAAAAACAAAGTGGAAGGGATGGGGAGGATAGTCCCTGAAATCAAATGCCTAGTGGATGCAAACCTGAATCTAAGCCACTGAGTTCATATCATAGCTATTTTTAAGCATAATAGTTTGAAAATATACAAGCTACATCATTCTGAAAAAAATTCAGTTCTTATTTACTCTCCGTATTCAAACTCTCACAGAATCTTAGAAAGAGAAGGAATCTTGGAGGTGATCTATTTCTTTCTCACATCTGATGCTGACTTTTCCTCTCTTGTGCTTCTGTGTGCACAACACCTATCCTTCAGTTAACAGCACAAGGTCTGTGTGTCTTTATGTTTCAAAGTATAAGACAGGTATGTGCCCTAATTAAGAAGGACATACTTTCTTTTTTTAAAAAAAATTTTTGATGTTTATTTTTGAGAGAGAGAGAGAGAAACAGAGCACGACCATGGGAAGGACAGAGACAGGGAGACCCAGAATCCGAAGCAGGCTCCAGGCTCTGAGCTGTCAGTGCAGAGCCCGATGCGGGGCTCAAACTCACAAACTGAGATCATGACCCGAGCCCAAGTCGGATGCTCAACCAGCTGACCTACCCAGGTGCCCCAAGAAGGTCATACTTTCAAGTAAGACAAGCATTCTATCTGTAGTTTTCAAATAAGTAGAATGAAAGTTAACACTCCTATGTCACTTATCAAAATGAAAGTTACTCTAGTCTTGTGTAGAATATGTAATTTATTATTTTATTTTATTTTATTTTATTTTATTTTATTTTATTTTATTTTATTTTATTTTATTTTATTTTATTTATTTTATGTAATCTCTACACCCAGTGTGGGACTTGAACTTACAACCCTGAGATCAAGAGTCACATGCTCTACTGACTCAGCCAGCCAGGCACCCTTCAATTTCTATTTCTAATGATCTTTGTCACACTTCCCTCTGTCTTTTTTTTAATATAATTTTTAATGTTTATTTATTTGTGAGACAGAGACAGAGACAGAGTATGAGCAAGGGGCCGGGTGGCGGGGAGAGAGAGAGAGAGGGAGAGGGAGAGAGAGAGAGAGAGAGAGAGAGAGAGAGAGAGAGAGAGAGAGAACGAACTTGGAGCAGGCTCCAGGCTTGGCACTGTCACCACAGAGCCTGATGGCAGGGCTGGAACTCACAAATGGTGAGATTATGACCTGAGCCAAAGTTGGACCCTTAAACTGACTGAGCCACCCAGGTGCCCCCACAGTTTCCTCTTTCAAAAGAAAATAATCTGACCCATTATGTTTCTAATATTGACGCCTCCATATTTCTCACAGATTTCTACATTTCCACAAGGTACTGAAGAAAATGTTGAAACTTTCAGAATTTTATATTTTAAACAATGTCACAGCTCATTAACACTGACTAGGAGGCCTTCAAGTGAGTCAACTCTAAAGGAAAATAAACAGCGATGACAGAGACAGAAAAATGCCAGAATGCATTTGAATTTTTGTTTACGACAGATTTATGTCTCAGGAAATGAGGGGAAATATAAGATTGTGGTTTTCCTAATACTAGGTTCTAGAAAGCAGAGTCTCACAGGATGACTGAAGTACCAGACCTGGCATGGTTCCTGCACCTTGGGGATTGAGATATTGGCACAATGTGAGAACAGTGTCCTTAGTCCCCATACTCACTCCCCCTTCCCCAAGATCACATTAACTTTGGGGCACTAGCCCTGATACACCAGACCGGATAAATTCTGAATGATGCAAACCTGATTTCCTATACATACACTGAGAGGCAGTAGAGAGAGAATAAACTTTGGAGTCATTCCTCACCACACACTAACTGTAGGACTTTATGGGAGTGCCTTAATTTCTCACGCTTCTGTAAAACAGGAATAATAATGCTTAATGTACACAATGGATGTAAGGAATTATCAGGTAGGAGACAACATCTAACAAAGTGCTTATTTTATGGTAGGTTTCCAACAAATTTCAGGTGCCCTTCTTCAATTGTCAGATAGTCTAGTCTCTGCAATAAGTAGTCTGCCCCAACCAAAAGAGAATGGTTCGACCCTGTTTAAGTTTGGCATACATGTGTTTCTCCTAAGAAGCATGTAAAGAAGAAAATGTTTCTGCCTTGTCTCATGTCAAATTTGGTTTATGAACAGAGAATAATAGTTCATCTGGGGCCACCCACCTAGGAGCAAAGTATCAGTTTGTTTCCCATATCAGTGAGCATTCTTGATTTCAAGCAACAGAAACCAACTCTGGCTAATGTAAGTAGAAAAGGAATTTGTTAGAGAGACTTGAGACTGCCCACAGAACTGAAAGGAAAGTGGGAAGTCAGGCATGGGCAATGTCAAGAAGTAAGAGAGCTGGGCAGCAGGAACCAGCATAAAATTGTGCCCCATGACATATACGCCCTCCCCTAGTTGCACCTCCTCCCCTGCTGTCATGGAACAGCACTGCCACAAGGCACTTGGTGCCACCCAGAATTCAAAACTGCCTTCTCTAGATTCTGCTGTTTCATCTCTGATGCTGCTGCCATGAATAATTTCTAATGAGTCTCGAATTTTTGATCCATTCCCTTGAGACTCAGGTTTCCTGGTTGTCAAAATGGCACATATCAGCTACATTCCCTGAGTGCTGTTCACAGCAACAAATTTTGAAATACCAGTCTGAAGGAGATCTTCTTGGATAAGGAGAAAACTGCAGTCATTGCTGAATCCTCTAAAGTGGAAAGTCACCTATTCAAATAATCTGCTCTATCAGATTTCTCCAACTAGAACAACCGCTTCTATTCCCAGGCATGATTCCAAGTCCAGACAAGCTGAGCTTGTGAAATAGCCCCCCTTTCACCTGATTACAGCGGTTCTCAAGTTTGGTTGGGTGGCAGAGAACCTGAATGACAGTCCTGAACAGATAATATGCTTTGGGGTAGACACAACGTCTATTCAGTTCAAAAGGCTTCCTCCAATGTCCAGATAGTGCTTAGAAAGAGCTGAGACTAAATAAATATTTGTTGAATAATATATTATCTTGAAGTGCAATATGACATTTTGCATTGGATACTACCGTATACTGTTGTAAAAGTTAACAAGAACAACTCACGGTAGCTCTTCAAAATGCAATTTTAATTTTACCTATCATTGTCCCTTTAACATTTACTTACTGGAAGAATTTCTTTCCTTTCCATGGATTTCCTTTCCTTTTCCTTGGATAGAATCTTTGCCGGGCTCATTGCCTGCCCTGGTCACTTTTAAGTTGTAGTAAATCACTTTAAATGTGAAGTTGTACAACACGAACTTGGTTCAGAAATGGGAACATCTGATCCAAGGTATTAACCAGCACTTCAGACTTTATTTAAAAGCAAGACATCCCATCTCACCAAGGCCTATAATAATGCAGCCAAGCAAAGAATACTCACTGGAGAGGAGAAATGAGTGGGTGGAATCTTCAAAGTGCAGTTAGGGAAAGAGCACCACCTACAGTTGTGGCTGACTCAGGATATCCCATATTCTGACTAGAAAAAGGAGGTGTACCTTTTCAGGTGTGGTCCTGGATGAAAGTGTGTGAGCACTCCGTTCATTTTATCATCTCTGCCTTCAGAAGTGATGTACTACTCCCTCTTAATGATGAAGCGTTTTAAGAGTCAGCCACAGCCCAATTAAAAGGCTGGCCAACTGGGGAGTGGCCTAGGACACCAGCCAATAAGGAGTCTTAAACCTATTTTTTTTCTTTACTTTGGAAATATGCTGCTAGTTAAGTTAGGTCTTCAATTCCAATTCCTTATTTAACTAGTGGAATACAAGTTGTCCCTGCTCCTACCAAAGCAGATGATGCCCTCAAGTAGAAATGAACATGCCTTGCTGGCATACATGTGTTGAATATGGTACAAATGGACTATAAAATGAGCAAGAGGAAAACAATTTTCTAAGTTTTTCCACCAGCTTTCTGTTCTCTATTGCAGAAAGATCTTGTACTTCTCATATGATTCCAGGACGGCTGGTACAGAAACTTCAGAAATACCTACATCTATGGGAATAACAGAGGAAACTTGGTATTGAATTATGTACTTATTCCATCACGTTTCCTGAAAATATATCTTTGTAGATATGAAAGGTTTTCCATAGATCTATTTACTGTGATCACTGATAATCCTCATAAAAAAGAATGTCTCCAGTTCAAAGAGTAACAGCTAATGATAAGAATCACTACCATATAAATCCAACAAAGAGAAATGGAGAGTATTTTCTCATCCGCTTCCAGGAGTCCAAGTTCCTTGCAAGAACTTATTATGAAGTGCCTTAGGCTATGTGTGGCTGAGATGCTTTGGTTGGTGATCCAGTTGATTAACTCTCTTTTAGCAAGAGTCATTGTGACTCTTATTCCTCACCTTTGCTTCTAACATGGAATAATGGTAGGAATAAGAATATTGTCTATAAACACATTAAAGATGTACAGATGGTGCAAAGTTAATATAAGTAATTAAAATGATGAACAATCAAAATAATGCCAATTCTTTATTTTCTGGAGGGCTGATACCTGTCAAGTTAAAAACAGCATTTAGACACAAACCAGTCTATAAGCTCATCTGCACTACATGTACTGCAATCTAGAAAGTAATCTGGCTGACCCAGCACTGTGCTTCAGTGTGAGCCACCGTGCGGACCTCCTTCAGCGCCCTCCCCTGTTCCTCGGCAGCTGATGGCAAGGAGAATTCCAATTCTGCCCAACTGTCTTTTTGGGGTTGTCATAGGGAAAGGAGGAAAATATAAAGAGAGTCCAATGACAATTCTTAAATCAGACAATAAGTGATGATGTGATCAGGTTACAGTAAAAACATTTTAGGCAGGAAGATACAAAAATGCAGCACTGCTACAAACACAGAGCAATGATGCTCATTCAGACAGCGACACATTTCTGTGTACTCCATTAACACCCACCTCTGCAGGATAGTAAAGAAAATTTAAGACATTATAAGCCTCTGGTTTGTGTAGTTCTTTGGCCATGGTGCTCTTCTCTGCCTCCTTTCCTTTCTGCTGTTTCATTAAGCATATATCACATACAGCGCCCCCCAAATTGAGATCTTGGGCAGCACAAGTGCCCTGCTCTTGTTCGTCTCCTCCTCTGTAAGTCTCGCTACCTGTGGCTTCAGCATCATTTTATACCAAAGACCCAACATCGATACCTTTAGGTCCAACCTTCCTCTATGCCTACTAGCCTTTTTCTATTTGAATAATTTACCTCAAACTCAACACATCTAACCCTGGGTTTAACATTTTACCTAAAAGATCCTCTCGTCCCCTCATCTTCATCACTAGTTCTACCATTCTCCCAGTCAACCAGGCTAAACTTTTGGCTTCTTCAACAACGTCCTCTCCAATCACTTCCAGCCTTTTGGCTAAGATCAGGTGCAACAATGTCCTCTCCACAATTATTCTTGATTTAAAAAAAATGCTTTTCTCCTATGTGCTATTTCCATCAACTGCGATTCTAACACCAGAACAAGGCCTTCTGAGCTGATTCCCAGTCAATAAAGTAACCTCCCAGTGCTTCTGGCTCCACCCCTTTTAGCTCCTCTTGCCTGTGATGTTAATTCCTGGTAACACTCAAGTGTATGAGGTCACGGCCCTTAAGGAAAAACATTCAACAGCTCTCTTGGATATGGCATAATATCGTCTTAGCCCAGAATTTAAGCCTACTACAGTCTGTCCCCAGCTTACTTTTCCATCTTATTCTTTTAAACGAACCCACACTTGGCTGACTACCTAAGAAGCACCTGGGGCATATTTTTTAAATACACATTTCCAGGCCTCACCCAAGACCTAAAAGCTTCCTAGGTGATATCAACATTTGGAATCCATCACCATACAACACGCACTCCTTAATCTCATATCCATATTTAGGCTTGTATTTTCCCCATGTTCTGCAATAGCCTCCCTTTTGCTCTCTGCCTTTAATGGGTGTCTGTCCTTCAAAGACCAGACTGAGCCTGGCTTGTTCCATCTTCCCCCAATCACCCAAGCCATAAAAAACACCTCTCTTGGCTTTTGACTCCCGTAGTACATATTCTATCACATCTTTGGCATTACAACACTACACTAAGTTTTCTTTTTTTGTTTTAAAGCTCTTCTTCATCTTCTCTCTCCCCCTCTCCCTCTTCTTTTTTCCCCCTCTTCCTTCTACTTTCAAATAAACAAAACATATGTTACAATGAGATTTCCTGTATAACCACTTCGTTTATGTTTTACATGTATCTTTTCCTGGGTCTTCAACTACAGCTTTAGAGTCGGGACTATGTTCTCTCTTTTATATCCCCCATGATATATTGCACAAAGTAGGCACTCAATAAATATTTGTTGGAAATATTTCACAATGAGATAGTTTTGTGAGATACAATTGAGACAGTAGAAAGGAAAGTCTGTAACATGAAAGACACAGACCGAAACAAAGATCATGGAAGAAACAGACAGCTCTGGGAGAAAAATTAGCTTTAAAACATCATTCACATCCTCAGAGAGACAGGAAAAGATAGTGCATCCAAAAAACAAGAGGAGACAATACAAAGGGATTATCAAAGAAACAAGAAAACTTTTGATATTAAATACACACTAGCAAAAATAAAAAACTTAGTATAATAACTGGCAGATAAATTTAAGGCAAATCTCCCAGAACTGACCACAACAACATGAAAATAAAGACATGGCATATACATATGAAAGTATAAAATGTACTGGTAAAGGTAAGTATATATAGTAATACATCACCATACTTTAATATGATGGTATATTAATTATTTAATTATTTAACTCTAGTATATAAATTAAGACAGAAGACAGAAGTATTGAAGATAACTACAGCTACTACAATTAATGGAAACAAAATAGAAAAATACATAAATTGAGCAACCAGGGAAGAAAAAGAAATGGCATTCAAATTGTAAAAGAAGTAAAACCATCTCTGTTTGCAGACATGATGTTATGTATAGAAAACTGCAAAGACTCCAACCAAAAAATTGTTAGAACAAATAAATGAATTCAGTAAAGTTGCAGGATACAAAGTCAACATAAAAAATCAGTTGCATTTATGCACTAACAGTGAACTATCTGAAAAAGAAATAAAGAAAACAATCCCATGAACAATAGCATCAAAAACAATAAAATAATTAGAGATAACCCGGATGACGGAGATGAAAGATCTACATGCTGAAAACTATAAGACATTAATGAAAGAAATCAAAGAAAACAAGAATAAAAAGGAAAGCTTTCTCATGTTCATGGATCAGAAGAGCTAGTGTTGTTAAAATATCCATATTACCCAAACAATTTATAAATTCAATGTAATCCCTGTCAAAATTTCAATGACATGGCACAAAAACAGACACATAGACCAATGGAATAGAATAGAAACCCCAGAACTAGACCCACAAACGTATGGCCAACTCATCTTTGACAAAGCAGGAAAGAACATCCAACGGAAAAAGGACAGTCTCTTTAACAAATGGTGCTGGGAGAACTGGACAGCAACATGCAGAAGGTTGAAACTAGACCACTTTCTCACACCATTCACAAAAATAAACTCAAAATGGATAAAGGACCTGAATGTGAGACAGGAAACCATCAAAACCCTACAGGAGAAAGCAGGAAAAGACCTCTCTGACCTCAGCCGTAGCAATCTCTTACTTGACACATCCCCAAAGGCAAGGGAATTAAAAGCAAAAAATGAATTACTGGGACCTTATGAAGATAAAAAGCTTCTGCACAGCAAAGGAAACAAACAACAAAACTAAAAGGCAACCAACGGGATGGGAAAAGATATTTGCAAATGACATATCGGACAAAGGGCTAGTATCCAAAATCTATAAAGAGCTCACCAAACTCCACACCCGAAAAACAAATAACCCAGTGAAGAAATGGGCAGAACACATGAATAGACACTTCTCTAAAGAAGACATCCGGATGGCCAACAGGCACATGAAAAGATGCTCAACATCGCTCCTTATCAGGGAAATACAAATCAAAACCAGACTCAGATATCACCTCACGCCAGTCAGAGTGGCCAAAATGAACAAATCAGGAGACTATAGACGCTGGAGAGGATGTGGAGAAACGGGAACCCTCTTGCACTGTTGGTGGGAATGCAAATTGGTGCAGCCGCTCTGGGAAACAGTGTGGAGGTTCCTCAGAAAATTAAAAATTGAACTACCCTATGACCCAGCAATAGCACTGCTAGGAATTTACCCAAGGGATACAGGAGTACTGATGCATAGGGGCACTTGTACCCCAATGTTTATAGCAACACTCTCAACAATAGCCAAATTATGGAAAGAGCCTAAATGTCCATCAACTGATGAATGGATAAAGAAATTGTGCTTTATATACACAATGGAGTACAACAGGGCATTGAGAAAGAATGAAATATGGCCCTTTGTAGCAACGTGGATGGAACTGGAGAGTGTGATGCTAAGTGAAATAAGCCATACAGAGAAAGACAGATACCATATGTTTTCACTCTTATGTGGATCCTGAGAAACTTAACAGAAACCCATGGGGGAGGGGAAGGAAAAAAAAAAAAAAAAGAGGTCAGAGTGGGAGAGAGCCAAAGCATAAGAGACTCTTAAAAAGTGAGAACAAACTGAGGGTTGATGGGGGGGGGGAGGGAGGGGAGGGTGGGTGATGGGTATTGAGGAGGGCATCTTTTGGGATGAGCACTGGGTGTTGTATGGAAACCAATTTGACAATAAATTTCATTTATTGAAAAAAAAATTCCAATGACATTTTTCACAGAAATAGAATAAACTATCCCAAAATTCATACAGAACCACAAATGACCCCGAGTGTAAAGCAAACTTTAGAAACAAAAACAAAGCTGGAGGCATCACACTTCCTGACTCCAAACTATACCACAAAGCTACAGTAATCGAAACAGTATAGTACTAGCATAAAAGCAGACACCTAGACCAATGGGACAGAAGCAAAAACCCAAAAATAAACCCAGACACATATGATCAACCTAATACTTGACAAGGGAGCCAAAAAATACTCAAAGGAGAAATGATAATCTCTTTGATAAACAGTCTTGGAAAAACTGAATATTCACATGCAAAAGAATGACTAGACCTCTACCTTCTACCACTCACAGAAACTAACTGAAATATAAAATTCCTAGAAGCAAACATAGGGAAAAAAGTCCTTGACCCTGAGGTTGGCTATGGTTTTTTAGATATGACATGAAAAGCACAAGCAACAAAGGTCAAAATAAAGAAGTGGAACTTATTTTTTAAAGCTTCTGCACAGCTAAAGAAAAAATTCAACAAAATGAAAAGGTAACCTAGAGAATGGGAGAAAATATTTGCAAACAATGTATTTGATAAGGGGTTAACACTGAAAATATATAAGAAATTCATACAACTCATTAGGGAAAAAAAAAAACGCAAATAATTGGATTAAAAAATTGGCAAAGGACCTAAATAGATGTTTTTCCAAAGAAGATGTACAAATAGCCAACAGGTACATGAAAAGGTACCTAGCATCACTGATCATCAGGAAATGCAAATCAAAACTAGAATGAGCTATCACCTGACACTAACACGGCTATCATCAAAAAGACAAGAGATAATACGTGTGGGCAAGGATGTTGAGAAAAGGAAAACTTTGTGCACTGCTGGTAGAAATGTAAATTGGTATAGACACTCTAGAAAACAGTATGGAAGTTTCTCAAAAAATTAAAAATAGAACTGCCATATGATGCAGCAATTCCATTTCTGGGTATATATCTAAAGGATATCAAATCACTATCTCAAATAGATATCTGCACCCTCATGTTCATAGCAACATATTTACAGCAGCCAAGATAAGGAAACAAACTAACTGTCCATTGACAGATGAATGGATAACAAAATTGTCACTGTCACACACACACACACACACACACACACACACACACACACACAGGAATATTATTCAGCCATGGAAAAGAAAATCCTGCCATTTTACTTTATTTTATTTTATTTATTTTATTTTATTTTTTAAGTTTATTTATTTTTGACAGAGAGAGAGGCAGAGAACGAGGAGGAGAGAGGCAGAGAGAGACGGAGACACAGACTTGGAAGCAGGCTCCAGGCTCTGAGCTGCCAGCACAGAGCCTGACGTGGGGCTTGAACTCACAAACTGCGAGATCATGACCTGAGCTGAAGTCAGATGCTCAACCAACTGAGCCACCCAGGCACCCCAAATCCTGCCATTTTAAACCTGAGAGCATACTAAGTGAAATAAGTCAGAGAAAGACAAATATAGTATGATCTCACTTATACGTGGAATCTAAAAAAAAACAAATGATAGAAACAGAATGGTGGTTGCCAGAGGTAGGTGGAAGGAAATGAGATGTTGGTCAAAGGGTACAAACTTTCAATTTTA
Source organism: Lynx rufus (assembly GCF_022079265.1). NCBI lineage: Eukaryota > Metazoa > Chordata > Mammalia > Carnivora > Felidae > Lynx > Lynx rufus. Next base: position 62,903,055 of record NW_025814889.1, read on the forward strand.
AGATGAGTAAGTTCTGGGGATCTAATCTAAAGCATGGTAACTTATAGTTTATTGTACACTTGAAAGTTGCCAATAGATCTTAAATGCTGTCACCACAAGAACAACAAAAAAAGGCAATTATGTGAGGTAAATGATGTAACTGCCTTCATTATGATAATCATTTCGCTATATATACACATATCAAATAATCACATTACACTTTAAATTTACACAACGTTAATTTCAATTATATCTTGATAAAGCTGGAGAAAAAGACATGGAATATATAGAACATATAATAATATAATAATATATATTATTTTTAAAATTTTTAAGTGGACATTCCTGGATATTATATATAGAACATATAATAATATTATATATATAGAACATATAATAATATTATATATTATATTATTATATGTTCTATATATAATATCCAGGAATGTCCACTTAAAATTTTTTTTAATGTTTATTTATTTTTGAGAGAGCGAGAGAGCGTGAATGGGAAAGGGGCAGAGAGGGAGACACAGAATCCGAAGGAGGCTCCACGCTCTGAGCTGTGAGCACAGAGATGGATGTGGGGCTCGAACTCACAAACTGTGAGATCATGACCTGAGCCGAAGTCGGACGCTCAACCGACTTAGCCACCCAGGTGCTCCCAGGAATGTTCATTTTATATTTTCTCACTCAGAAAACCACACAGACGACTTCATGTCATGTCCTTTTCAGGATACCACATCTGAGGATAGGCACATGATGACTGGTGATGTAATTTGATCATCCATCAAAGTTTTGCTGGATGTCTCTACTATATAATCACTTTTTCTCTCTTGTAGCTAATATGAAGTCTGTGGAAAGACATTTTAAGACAATGGAAATACTGTACTCATTATAGAAAATTTCCCCTAGGTTTAAAATCCACTGATGATCCTTGCTTTACTGTGATGGCTGAAAAATAATGATCTTCTAAGTCTAGCACCCTCTACACACTTACCACTGACACATGGCATTCTACTGTGAGCAAGAGTCTCTTTTCCTTCCCCTCCTCTTCTTTCTCACTCTCTTCCTCTTTTCTTTCTCTTTCTTTCATCATTCATCAATTCTTATTTTTAAAAGCCTTTGTAATTCATTTCTGTACCTAAATATTTTGGCATTCAAATTGTTCCAAAATTAGCCAGTGAGAACCCCTTCAAGCCGAACCCTCTATATTTATTACATTTCCCATCAATTTTTTGAGTATTTCTTTACTTTCTAGTAGTAACAAAATGTTCCAGGCCTATCTTACACCTATTCTTCCCCAGTCTGGAATCAGCCACTTTTACAAGAAGACCTAGAGGGAATGATGTTGGAAATGAAGGTCTTGGAAAAACACTGTTGAATATGGTGATTATGCAAACTTTCAGGATAACAGTTCTAATAGAGAGTTAGAATGAGAGTCAAATTTCACAAGAGCCAATAACGAGCAAGTGACTTTTCCCAAGTGACTGGTAGAAGCAATAAGAGCTATTAGTTCCAAAGAGAAAAGTTCACTGGAAGGGGTTCTCCAAGGAGGCTTATGGAGAAGGAATTTAAACTAAGCACACAGAATCAGAAGGAGTTAGATCAGTGCCTCTTAAGGCAGTGTAGACAGACTGCTATTGGGTGTCACTGTGGCCAGCTCCACAGGATTCATTCCAGGCTTCCCTACTGTCATATTTGCAACTCCCTTCCCCAACAATGAAGCAGGTATATTCTCTATTATCAAGGTGTAGTGTTGGATATAAATCCAAAATGTCTGTCCTCTTAATTAAGTTTTTAAGATCTCTTATAGCTATACTTCTTTTTTGTCCACCTGACAAACAAGGTTTTCAAGTCTATTATAAGTGCATATCTTCTGCATCTTTTCTTGCATCTCCCACCAGTATCTGCAATAGTTACTGCAGCCAGCCCACTAGTGAGTGGTATTCCATGCAGCATAACTATCTTTACTTAAAGCATTTGTCTCCCATATTTTTAGCTAAAGGAATCATAACTTCACTTGCTTTGCAAGTATACCTTGCCAGACCAAAGGAAGAAGGTCAAAATAAACAAGGTCTGTTTACCTTCTCTGGCTATTCTAATCCCAAATGAATGAATGATAATAATTCACTTCCCTGTGAAATGAGAATTCCCTTCTAATGAAATAGACTATATAAACTAACTGCCCAAATAACTAGCATTTCCTCTTGAAGGTAAAAATTCTCTACATATTTTTGAAAATTATTAACCTAAAGTTAATAACAAAAAGGATAAAATCAAATTAACCTTCCATCCAAACAATAAGAGAATCACTTAATTTTCTTGATTCTTTCAACTCCTTGTCCATAGGTACATATTTTCTTGCCATGAAGGCAAACACAATTGAATATTCTCTACTTTTCAATTAAAAACATTTCCCCACTTTGCCACACGGGCTTTATAATCATTTTCAACTATATAATGTTGTAAGAGGTGAATGCCAATATTCTAGACAATTTCCTTATTCTAAAGTCTTTTCGCTGCTACAAACAACTTGCAATTGATATCTTCACATATAAAATTTGGAAAAATATTATCACCTCATACCAAATTTCATAGAATAGAGACTAATATATTAGAGCAGAGCTTGATTGTATTAGAAATTAAGAAAGGCTACAAAGTTAATGAGCTACAAGTCCAACTCAAGAAGTTAGAAAAACAATAGAATTAGCTCAAAGAAATGGGAAATGAAGATGAGAACAGAAATTAATAAAATACCATAAATTATATCAAACCAAAAGCTAGTTGTTTTGAATCAAGGTATATTATCCCAAAATAATTTTTAAAATGCAAAGAAAACTCTAAGAAACAACATCAGGATTGAAATCAGAAACATAGCTATAGCTATAGCTTACAGTATAATATTTTTGTTGTAGAATTATACTATTTTCTCCTCCAAAATAGCGATATATTGCAGGAGGTCATTTGTGATTGATTGATTTTACATTTGTGATTTTACTATTAAATTTTTTTTAATGTTTTTATTTATTTTTGGGAGAGAGAGACAGAGTGTGAGCTGGGGAGAGGCAGACAGAGAGAGGGAGACACAGAATCTGAAGCAGGCTCCAGGCTCTGAGCTGTCAATACAGAGCCTGGTGGAGGGCTCAAACCCACAAACCATGAGATCATGACCTGAGCCAAAGTCAGATGCTTAACCAACTGAGCCATTGAGGTGCCCCTCACATTTGTGATTCTAATAGCATCTTTTTAACGTTAAAGGAGAACAAATATTCTACTATTTATGTTTTAATATTCTACTAATTCTTGTACTAAACCTAAAATAGGTAAACATTTCCATAAAGAATTAACAGTACCAAGCTCGTTGATATTCCCTAGGAACAAAGACATCCATATATGACTATGGAATTTCCTTTTAATATATTAGGATAATGGAAAAAACTTGTATTAGAGTGAAATTTAGCTTACTTCTTAACAGGGATCTAATAATATACTTCTGGATCAATTAATCTCATCCCTTTTCCCCACATTATCCCAAAGGCTCTATAAAGGCTATAGATACTCTACTGCTGGCTCTAGAGAGTTACACACTGCTCCTCTTGCTAGCATTTTTCAAATAACTTACCCCTGGAGGATTTACCATTTTTGAAATATCTTCCTCCATAAAGAGTAGACTCTGTCTCCATAGCCCTCTAAGTTTTTGCATTTTTGACATAAATAACTCAGAAATGGAATTACATCCCCCATTTACAAGTGCAGAGCAACAAACGACGGTAGACCAGGAGCTAAATCACTCATAAATCAAACCAAAAGATTTTTGTTTTTTTCCCTCTCCCTGTTTTATCTTTTCTTGCATTTTATATATTCTGCCATTGAAATGTCAGTCTCTCAGTACAGAGTTACGAGCACCTGTGCCAAACACACCACTCAGAACCCAGAACTCAGAATGAGAAGATATCTTCATTGGTGTTGCCCTTAACAATGTCAGAATTAGAACTTTCATCCCTCTGTTCTCTCCTAGAGGCATCGGTTTTGTCTCATGAGACTAGGTACAGTGCTGCTATGTCTGATCCTTTTCTTGAATATTCTCCAATTTTTTCCTTAGGCATCCCAGTTTAGCAAGACTTTCCCTTAGTAATTTGCTATCTGAAACCAGTGGTAAGATTCCCTCATAATCATCCCTTTGCAGACACCCAGGAAGAGAATGATTTTATCCTGATCCACCAGACTTCTTTCATAATAGAATTGACGAAACTGAGAAAACATTGCCTGGATGAGCTATACCAACCTTGCTGGTCCATGTCTCAAAGAAACTCATTGTTAGTGTTAAGTATATGACCATCTGGAGAATTCAAAGGAAAAGAGTTGTAGCACAAGGTTAAACAACAGAAGAGCAGACTTTTTCAATTCTGCTTATGACAAGTATGAGGATATCAGTTAAACCTTCTGGAAGTAACAGCTGGGGCTAACATTTCATAGTGTTCTCATCAGAGTGTTGGCTAGAGATTCATATTATTGGGAAGAAGGGAAGAGGGAAGGAGAGAGGGAGAGAAAGAAGGAGGGAGGAGGAGGGTGGGCAGGAGGGAGTAAGGGAGGAAGGAGAGAGAGTTTTCTGAATCTGTAAGAGTGATGATGAAGGAACCCATAAGTGTATCATACCTACTGAATTGAGTTATTCTAATCTTCAACTTAAAAATATGTACATGTGAGTAATTCTTACATAGTATAGTTGAAGTGAAAGTGTTCTTTTTTTTTTTTTTAATGAAAAGAACAAATGAAAATAACAGTACCTAATTTGCCCAGTGCCCAAAATGTATGGCAGTACATCCCTCTGGACACTTAAGCAAGAGGGAAGGTACAGTTCCCTAGCCCATCTCTTGACCTGTCAAGCACACTGTCCCAACCCTCTATCAGCCCCCTCTGTTTTGTTCAATGCCCTGTAACCTAAATAGCATCCTTAGGTCTGCCTGGTCCTAGGTCCTTGTGCATAAATCCGTTTTCTCCATTATCTGGTTCACCCTCTCTTTGGATCCATTTCCTGTAGAGTTTCAGAGCTAATGCCTTTTAGTTTTCTCTATTTCAATTAAAATTTTTTTTAATGTTTATTTATTTTTCAGAGGCGGGGAAGAGGGGCGGAGAGAGAGGGAGATGCAGAATCTGAAGCAACTTCCAGGCTCTGAGCTGTCAGCACAGCTCAAAACCACAAACTGTGAGATCATGACCTGAGCCAAAGTCAGACACTTAACTGACTGAGCCACCCAGGGGCCCCTTTCCCTATATCAAAAAATATGACTTATTTCCACTTGATTCTCTTTTAAAGCTCCCATATGGATGAGAAATGTTTACTCCCTAGATTTCAATCTTAGATTGAAACAGTATCTCTTGGAGTGAAAGTACTTTGTGCAACCAAAGCCTAACATTTTCTGATGGTTGTTGTGTTCCAAATGTTGAGGGACCACATGCAAAAGGCCAGAACAGAGCCAGATAACAGTGAACACTCAATGTTCTGCTGTTATTATTGGTGCTTATTACTACTCAGGCATTGTCTAAAAGTGTCTGTCCCTGATGTATCACTTGTGAGGTAGGTGAAAGAGAGTGGGAAGAAACGAAAACCAGCAGGTTTCGTTGACAGGGATCCGCAGGCTCTGTATGTACCCAAGCACATTTAAAAAGCATTCTTATTGGGGCGCCTGGGTGGCGCAGTCGGTTAAGCGTCCGACTTCAGCCAGGTCACGATCTCGCGGTCCGTGAGTTCGAGCCCCGCGTCAGGCTCTGGGCGGATGGCTCAGAGCCTGGAGCCTGTTTCCGATTCTGTGTCTGCCTCTCCCCCGTTCATGCTCTGTCTCTCTCTGTCCCAAAAATAAATAAACGTTGAAAAAAAAATTAAAAAAAAAAATAAATAAAAAGCATTCTTATTATTAACTCTGATGAGGATGAATAACAAAATCCAGAATAGTGAGAACCTGGACTGCTGCATTTCATTACTCTTCTCTTCCTGAACATTTGTCTTACAAGTATCTTCTGATATTTATTAAAGTTCATACACATGTGTAGTCAACTGAGAATTTTCAAAACATATTTCTACTGCGGCTTGTTATCAACTTATTTCTTTGAAGAGGTTTCCCTGAATTGAAGGCTCTGGTGTGAGGCCTTGGAATATCCTTCCCTTGTCACCTCAGGATTCTCTCTTCTGACCCTTCACTCAAAACCCAGGCTGAGTGTGGCAACACTTAGTTTCCCAAGTTTTCCTTTCATTTTTTCTCCCCCCAAATGAGAAACCATTAAAAATATGTGCTGTACCCTTGATTTAATATCTTCATTTTCTGTATCTGAAAGAATTTAAATCTTGCAATTTTCTAGGCAATATTATATTCTAGAATGTTTTTGCAAAGAAAATACAATTTATGACGTGCCACATTGATGTTTCCATTTGTTCATAGAGAATGTTGGCATTGCTTTTTTTTTTTTTTTTTTCAACGTTTATTTATGTTTGGGACAGAGAGAGACAGAGCATGAACGGGGGGAGGGGCAGAGAGAGAGGGAGACACAGAATCGGAAACAGGCTCCAGGCTCTGAGCCATCCGCCCAGAGCCTGACGCGGGGCTCGAACTCACGGACCGCGAGATCGTGACCTGGCTGAAGTCGGACGCTTAACCGACTGCGCCACCCAGGCGCCCCGGCATTGCTTTTTTAATCCAGTATTCAACTGCATCCCAAACTCTAAAAATGCTTCTTTTTGTTACCAAATTTTCTGAGCCGGAGACATCCATGCTCCCCACCTCCCTCACCTCACCCCTTGGCTTCCCTTTCTCTCAGAGTGGCATCTCATCTTGCACCCTTCCCCCTGTCACACCCTCAGCTAATGCTAAGCAGCATCCAGTCTCAGGGAAAGAGTGAGGCACATCAGATGCAGTGCATCTGGGCTACAAATTTACCATCAGTAAGACCAGGGTTGGAGCCAGATGAAGGTCTGCTCACATGCGCCCATTTTGTTCTCTATTCAATCAAGTCCTGCCAGTCACGAGGCCACAATCACATCATCACTGCTTCCCATGCCCAGCACCATGGATGATCTTTCTGGTCTGGGTATTTTGTTGTGCTGTGTTCTTTAGAGTGGTCCAGTTTCTGCAGAACAATAAGCCTTGTTGGCCAGGAGGCACTGTGTTCATCACAGCTGCAGGACGAGGCTGACATTCTGATCTCTGTCCTGCCATTTAACCTGTTTACATTTTTTGGATATGGGCCCGAGAACACAGAGGCCAGGAGGGACGAAGCCTGAGAATAGCTCACTTGAACCACAGTGGTCCTGCTCAAAGCCCTCCAAAAGTCTCCAACTCATCTGACATGAAAGCCAATAGTTACCTTCAGGGCCCTACATACTCTAGCCCCTGCCATTATGATCTGACCCCCGCAATCTCTGACTCAATTTCACTTGCTCCATCTCAGCCATATGGCACTTTGCTGCTACTCAGGGCCTTTGCACTTGCTGTTTGCTTTGTCTGGAATGTTCTTCTTTTAGACTGTCACATGGCTTTTTCCCTTATGACCTTTGGGTCTTTACCCAAATGTACTTCTCACCACGGCCTTCTTTGATGACCGTAATTTTTAATTGCATTCACTACCTTCAGCATGTCCTATCCCCCTTTCCTACTTTATGTTTCTTTGCAGCATTCACCTACATATCTCTATATGCCTTTCTGTTCGTATATGCATATGTAGTGGTCAATGGATCCTTTTCTATTGAATAAAAGCCCCATAAAGTCAGGATTTCATCACACTATTCTCAGTACCTTCAAAAGTACCTGAAGCGTAGGATATCTTTCATAAATATTAACTGGATAAATGGATGAGCAAATGAATTATGGTGAACTTTGGCTTTTATTAGATACCAGCATTACAATATGGTCCCCCTACTTTCAGTTCTCCTAGACAGGGAGATTCGTCAAGGGTAGCTTTTACTATAGCACCAGAACAAGCTTGTTTATCAATAAGAGGAAGTATTTTTACATGAGAAATAGGAAAATAACATTTGAAGTAACACTTTAGCCTTGACACTTAAGTCAGAGGCTGTGAAGAAAAGGAGCCACACAAAGCGCTAGCACATGGTTTCTCAACCTTGACCATACTGATATTAGGGGCTAGGTAGGTCTTTATTGTGGGGACTGCCCTGGGGAACTTAGGATGTTCAGCAGCATCTCTGATCTCTGGTACACCTAGACTCCAGTAGCACTTTCAGGTTGTAACAACCAACAAAGTCTCCAAACATTGCAAATGTTCTCTGAAGGACAAAATCCTCTTAATTGGGAATCGCTGCTTTAACAGGACTTTAGTTCAATAAAACAGATCATAACGGATGTTAAATGATACTTCCCGTAAGTACATATGATCCTCTCTATGATCAGTAAAATCACAATACCCAATTTACACAGACATATCAAAAACAAAACAAAACAAGGGAGTCATCATATTCTGTATCTGGTTAACACATGGCAAAACATAAACTACTAAATTCACTTTTTAGAAATCTCTCCTGTTTTAAAATAACCCAAAGAAATAATAACCTAGTGTTTTCAATTATTTGAGAGAATAAAGATATAAGGAAAAAACCCAGGAAGACTCATTCCATTTAAAAATGATTTCTTTCTTATATCCTGATGTGCTGGAGTCCACACATGTACATCCAGGACTGTGCTTGATCTTGATTTATTTCCAAGACGGTTTTAGAGCTCTAAATAAGAAATTTAAAAATAAATACCTTCATGTCACCAAACCAGATCCCTATAGGTTTGTGGAAAGCACTCCCTTCACACACAAGAATTTAAATAATGAAATGCAATAATCATTGTCATGGAACCAGCCACTCCCAGCTCACAAAATGACCCATTTTCTTCCCATTATTTTCTAACGTCGCATGCACAGTGTAAGTTGCTGATTCCAAAGTGCAAGAAACGGAAATGTGTAATTTCCCTGCAGAGCTAACCTCGTGGATGAAAAGAGGATGAAGATGCCTGCAGGAAATCCCTGCGATTTCTATTACAGGACATCAATTCCCACTGGCTTTGACCTGTATGAGAACTGTGGTTTTCGGCTGTTTTCATTACAAATGAAGTTTGTAATAAAAATTTCTTATTATCCTTGGATCTTCGAGCAGTTGCCAAAGTCCACTCACTCAGCGCTCAATGATGTCTTGCCTTTCACAGTGTTACCTAGTCCAAGCGCAAATAAAGATGAAAACGTCCGGGTGCTGCTTCCTCCTTAGGGAGTCTGTTTCACTGACAGAAGTTTTAATTACTAGAACGTCTTTATTTTCAGCTGAAATTTGCTGCTTAGTATAGAGCAACACACAGTGAGCTTCTCCTGCCATATGAAAGGTCTTCACATGTATGAAGTGCTTCCTCTTACATTTTTCTTTTTATCTAAAGAACAAATATTGTATTGAATGCAATGTCTATGAGGATTCGCTTTAAGTATTTTTGCTTGATTTGCAGTAAAGAAATTCTGCCCAATGATTTTCAGTGTTAATAGCATGATCCTCATAAACTTGTTGACTCAGATTAGGCAAAGGTTAATAGTTGTTGTCAACTGAAATACAAATTATACATTCAAAGATTATGATTTTATATTAAAATATTCTTTATGATTTAATTAAAAATACAACTGAACAGATATACCAGGTTAATGATGTGAACATAGAAAGAAGCAGTCTCTTTCCTCAAAGAATTTTCAATCCTGTTTGGGAGCTTATATATATTACATGAGGAGATTTTATATATTAGGAGATTATATATATTACATTAGAAGATTATATATTAAATTAGGAGATATTATATATTAAGAGATTCTATATATTATATTTTACTTACGTGATGTAAAATTTGATGTATATCATGTATACAATGTATACTTCCCAAGACAGGACTGGAAGCTTCTTAAAACTAAAGGAAGTTCCTATATTTATATCACTGTGTCTTACATCTTCTAGCTTGGTATTCAACAGATACAGCAATGAAATAAAATTCATACACAGCTTGCACATTGCTATGACATTTGCAAATAAATATAAATAGTATGGAAACACGATTCTTTTTTTTCTGGTAAAGCAATTAGTTGATGTTTATGTGGAGTATATATACGTATATGAAATTAAGTATGTGTTACATATTATAAGTACAGAAAGAGTATTAGTTTTGGATATTTCCACATTTGCATCTAAAGACTGATGACATATTATATAAATATAGATATATAGATATATACTATAGAGACCTAATAGTACAAGGCAACATATGAAGGCCTTCGAGTAATCAGTACGGACAGTAAACGACCTGAAAGTATAAGACGACAAGCAAGGTCACTGGGAGCAGGGATGGTCAGGAAGGCCTTTCTAAGGAATGGAGGACACAGTCTTGGTATCTGAATGGGACTCAGGGATGACAGCAACTCTTCCAAAGACACAAGTGCATGTGGATGTGCAAATGTCCAAAACTACTCAGGTGATAGTTAAGCTGGAGTAGAGGGTTCTGGGATCTTGAAAAATAAAAACGGACACCTATTTAAAAAAATTTTTTTTAATGTTTTATTTATTTTTGAGAGACACAGAGACAGAGTGTGAGCGGGGGAGGGGCAGAGAGAGAGGGAGACACAGAATCTGAAGCAGGCTCCAGGCTCTGAGCTGTCAGCACAGTGCCCGATGTGGGGCTTGAACTCACGAATCGTGAGATCATGACCTGAACTGAAGTCGGATGCCCAACCGACGGAGCCACCCAGGCGCCCCCAAAACAGGCACTTATTTACAAAATTAAATGAGGTCAATTAATCAGATGATAAATTCTACAATTGCCGACGATATTAGATTTTACTGTTTAAGTGTGTAAAGACTGAGGAAGCACTAATTTTATCCATGAACATAATTTAATGTCTTGATTTTATTAATTGTTTATATCTTTGGACTTTTGTCACAATGGTTCTGCTCTCTTAGTTGATTTCCTTTTGTGAAAAAATTTACATATGACTTTAGGGTTGGGTTTTAGCTGAAGTACATTTTCTATATAGTCACATTGAATTAACTCATGCACATAAGAGACTGGAAATTAAGACTATGAGTGCCAACTAGATAAAGAAATTCATGCTTAAATAATAAAAATTATGCTCTTGTTCGTATGTATTACTTGGTACAATATGTTAAGTAAATGCAGTGGGGTTAGAAACAAAACAGTCATATAATTCCTGACTTTCTTATTGAGAAATAATGTGTACCTGACAAATTCACACATTTCCTATCTATAAATTAGTGACAATGAAATGTCCCAGATCACTGTACAGGGAGGTCATGTGATACAGCTGAAAGGAAACAACATCTGGGGCTGGACATCTTGCACTGACCACATGACCATCTGGGCCCCGCCCCTAACCCCCTCTTGGGTTCCAGGATCGAATCTGCCCCCAGCACTCACTGCCCTGCCCCTTGCAGCACACATCTGAACACATTTCTCTTCTCCTTTGCATTCTCCATCATTCCTTGAATAACAAATAAACTACTTGAGCTGGCTGTACATTTGGATCTCACCTCTTGCTCCTGCTCCCTTATTCTGCTCCTCAAGTTGGCCATATTTTCTCCTTCATAGGGCCCTCAAAAGTACTCTTTCTCCATCTGGAAACTTGTATTCCTGCCTCCCCTCTTTTGAGACCACATCATTCTTCATGTCATGATTGAGTACCATGATAATTTTATGTAGGTCAGGGTGCGGTTATTTGATTCCTATCTCCCCAAATATCTAGCACATAGCAGGCATTCAATAAACATTGGTCGAATTAATTCATGAATTTAATGGTTGGGTAATCTTTAAAATGGAGATACTGATAACAGCAACAACATAGTGTGGGTCACTTGTTTCACAGGGTTTTTATAAGTCTTTTACAGGGAAAACAGAGACAATGTATTAGGAGAAATGTGGCAAACAATAGAGCACACAAATAAGAGAATTCCTCATAACAGGAATAGCTAAAAACAAACTGAAATAATAACCAATAAACTTTCATACCAAATGTGAATCTAAGGAATTCAGTGGGTATCTGTGAAAAGTGGGCATCCATAAGATACACTATGCCAACAGATGATAGTCAAGACTGCTCTGCCTCGTAAACATGCAGACTGGAGAGTCAGGTGCACACCATCTTCCACCTGTGGATCTGAACAACTTGCGTGTCCTCTCTTGTCTCTCTTGTCATGGTGCTCCTCTTGCAGTAGATTGCTGACAACAGGTAGCATTCGAGGCATCCGGTCTCCTCTGACACGATGTGGGTGGTCATCTTTTCAGCTTCTCTTGTCTGACCCATTACGGCCAAAACCTGAGCCTGCAAAACTGCACTGACCTTGGCCTAGGAGACACTTCGTTATCACCTCATCAAATACAGCATCCCTGAATAGAGGTGTGCCAAAAACACTCCTGACAAAAATGGTCAGCATCTGTTTGTGACTCATAGGGGGCTGAATTTCCCGTTTATGGTTCTGTGTATGTGTGTGTGTGTGTGCGTGTGCATTTGCGTGTGCGTGTGCGTGTGTGTGTGTGTGTGTGTGTGAGACTGGCAAGGATGTCCAAGGAAACTCAGAGAAATAATTTGTGCTTTTTAATAATAAATTAACTAAATATGTCAAATCATGACCCAGAGCCAGAGTACTGAATGATTTCACAAGCTTTAAGGAGAAGAGCACACTTGTAGAAAAAAAACTTCATTGACTGCATATTTAATGAGAAAGAAGTGCATGGAACAGAAAATTGAAATAAAAAAAGAACTTGGGTGTCTATGATTTTGGTGAATGAATCTAATTAAGTGTCACATCAGTATTTATAAAATCGATATACTACAGATATTTTGGTTCCAGCTTTGAGGCTCATCAAAGCCTCCCCACACTGCTCACATGCTCATCCTCACCTTTGTTTTCTGCACTCTTCTTACCAATGCCAGAGATCCTATGTACTGTAACTTTCTAGCAAATCTGCAAAGCTTCTTCACACTGCCAGCATGGTAACATAGCTCTCCCAAAGAAAGTCTCTCCCTTTTATGTACCTCCTACAGTGTGCTCAATTTTAAGAACCAATACTTTCTTTTCAAAAAAGTCCATTTCTAAATGTTGTGAAAGACTGGGGAGGACTATCCTTAGATTGAAATTGCGTTTAACATAATGCTTGAGTTTATATCAAGAGCAAAAATATAAAATAATTATGTCACTATCCTCTGCATTTAAGGATGCTTCCCTCTGCTGAGGCACTAAGATGGAACCAAGGGTCATTCCATCAAAAGTGGTAGACTTGTCTGCTAATGCATAGTTGTTCTTCTATTACCATTTTAAAAATTAAAAATTATTAGTTTTTCTTAGGGATGTAGAGGATAATGGGCTTATATGAAATATAGAAAAATGGATTCCAAATTGAGCTTCGTTAACACCACTGTGTAATCAGCAAGCTGTTCAGTCATTATTAATTAGGACAGTATTTACAGCATTTTATTCCTATTTTTGAGAAAGAGAGTCAATGCTACCTAAATGTTTGACACTTTCTAACACTTAAAGAACTGGTTTCTTACAACCAGCTAAAAAAATTAATGGGCAATGTGTAGGTTTCTACACAATTTGCAAAGTGAAGAAAAGGATTGTCACCATTTTTGGCCAGGCTGTTCTCTTCCACTGGCCTGTAATCTCTCCTGGTTCATCATGGCCACATGATGCTTTGAGCTGAGCTTAGTGACCCAATGATAATGGGCCACTGCCTTCTGTGCAAACTCTGACAGTGAAGGTTTGGTAATACCAGAGCTTTATTTCTTTCTTTTTTTTAAAGTTTGTTTGTTTGTTTGTTTAAGACAGATAGAGGGGAGGAGCAGAGAGAGAGGGAGGGAGAGAGCAGACTCTGTGCTGTCAGTGTAGAGCCCAATAAGGGGCTCAATCCCACGAACCATGAGATCCTGACCTGAGCCAAAACCAAGAGTTGGACGCTCAACTGACTGAGCCACCCAGGTGCCCCAACACCAGAGCTTTCTTAATTATAAAACATAACTCTTCGATCTCTCTTCTTATATGACGCTTTCTTGTTATTAGAGGGTCACACCATTAGTGTCCTCTTGACAGTGCCTAACTTTGGATACTCAGTATGTACTCCAATCATCAAAGAACATAGTAACAAAACAAAACAAAAGCCAAATGCCATATCTCTTTTTATTTGTGGAAGTTTACAAAAACGTGTGCCACCAACATCCTAGCAAATGTGATATTTTGAAATTACTAGCAGCGGTTATTTATCCAGATCATTCTTATTTTACATTAAGATACATGATAGAAAAAAAAATCATTCTCTAGCAAACGCTAAGTCTGCCTCAATACTAAGCTGGAACATCATAACTGATACATTGTTCTACATAACTGTATATTAGTTGCAGTTTGAAAATGTCTTTTCCAATCAGGCATTTTTGTTTTGCTGGTGTATACTTCAGTAGGATTTTTAACCATATAACACATCACCTTGCTCTTGTCTGGTGATGTAATGGATCAAAAAACTTTCATTTGCACGTATGACCTTAATTTTAAAAATATCACTTCACTGCCTAAAATCCCTCTTGGGATGGAAGCGATATAAAGAAGTAGACAAAATCACCATTTCACAAACCCAGAAGCCAAAGCACAAAGAGGTTAAATGCTCGGACAAAGATGTCAGGGCAAGTGAGGTTCTCATAGAGAAGTAGAATTAAGTCTCTCTGGTTTAGGTAATTTTCTCCAAAGTAGCATTTGAGTGAGATTATATGTAGATAACTGAATTTGAGGTGCATTTTCCCTAGCGGAATGTCTCCTCTCTACATCATAATATTTTTAGGCATGCCACGTTAGAATGCAAGTTTGGCAGGTGACAAGAGACAAATCTATATTCAGATATACAGCAGGTGGTGGGGAGAGGATTTGGGGAACTTCATAAGCACATAAGCAGAAAGACAAAGGGTGATGTTCATAAGATAAATAGAGCAGTGTGTGGACTGTTCTGGGGGTTTGTCATGGAAGTAGGAGAGTCATTCTCTTGAATTCTCTTCTGTTTTTTGTCAATGCATTAATTTTGTCAATTTTGTTGATTTCCTAATGTGTGTAACTCCTAATTTGTATTATGTTGCTAACAGGTCAGCAAATAGGAATATAAGACAATTTTAAGTGAAAATTAAACAAGCTTCATAGGCAGGTCATATTAAATAAATCCAAAATATAAATTTATATTCTTGAAAACAGGCGAGCTTCAAATTTACCAAGAAATGAATACCGTTGTGTACGTTTCAGGTTAGAAAAATAATTAAAATAAAATTTTACTGCAGGGCAGACAGTCTACTGGGCAATGAGAACAGGGCGGTCTTTGCATTAAGCTTGAATTTTTTAAATTATTTATAAGTATTCATTACATGCCAAGAGTGTATGTGGTTCTGCCCGAATCATAAAGAAAATAGAATCCCTTCCCATACAGTGTTGCTTTAAATAAACTGCAGTAAAAGCATTTTATAAGAACACCTGCCATACAAGAACATCCTATCAATTATAAGGTATAGTAAATGGGGTTATATGATGTGTTTAAATAAGGAAAAAAACAACAGCACTGGAGGCTTGTGTCATGCATAGAAAGCTAGTGTCTGCCCTGAACCTATGTCTAGATTTAAATGAAGTTTCTGCCTCACTGTGGAGGAACATTTCCTCATTGTGGATTTATAAAATCTTGTATAAATGATGTAAAAAGAAGTCTGCTGCTCAATAAATCATTAATACTACTTCTTGCAGCCTGGGGAGTTTTCTTTAGAGATATAAGAACTGGGCAGATTTTGCTGAGCTGATCTTGGAGAGCTGGAGAAATCACCGTCCCAAGGTACTAGGTCCTGTCAACATTTTGAGCTTACTGCCAAGCTCAGTGAAATTTTATTTCTTGGGCATTATTTGGGTTACTGCCATTTGTTTGATAGATAGACCTGATTAGCATTATCTAATCTCACCAGAACAGGTTCTCCTTAATCTCCTTTGCCAGCATTAAGTAAGAAACCCCAAGACTGTGTAAATCTGAGCTCTCTAGACACTTCTTGGGTCCAGCCTAATTCATTTCTTCATCTTCTTTAAATTACTTCTTAAAAAAAGAACAAAGAAAATGCATGATAGATTTTTAATAATTTTTTTTAGATTTTTAATAATTAATACTATAATCTCCACTGAGGGCAGGTGGGGGGGGGGTAAAATGGGAAAAGAACTAACATTTACTGAACATCTACTGTATGGCAGACATGATGATTCACCCTTTAAATATTTAGATACACTGACGTCAGTATTAACCATGCAAAAATAGCTACAATTCATAGCCATGCTTATTTACTTCAGATTTAGTTAGTCACCCCTAAGTGACTTCTGGTTTCAGCTGGAAGATATTAAGAGCTGGAAAGAATATCACTTCTACTTTTACAATAGGAAAAAGCTGGATATACTGCAATGACTTCTCTTCAACCTATCACATAAATGAGGTCGCAGGGCAAACAACTAACCCAAGAGGCAAATCCTTGCAGGGAGAAATAGGACCTGGGCATTTGCTTACCAAACACCATATAAACCCATAGGAAGATTAGCGAGAAATGTTAACAAACTGCTGCAGGCAGAGTGCAGGCTACTTGGAAAGTGCGAGGCCTCTGGGGATCACAGACATGGGGGTCCATGTGATCTAGGTCCCTACTGGATTTCCCTCTGAGAACCCCATTAGGCTCTATGGTGACCAAATGGCCCATCTGGGACTGAAGGGGACACCAGGATGTGGGATTTTCAGTTTTATAAGCAGGACAAGGTGGTGACCCTACTAGGATTTTACAGGAGAGGCGGCGGAGAAACACAAGAGGAAGCTTCTGTATACTGCTGCCGGGGCAGGGGAAGGACAGTCACTGCCCACATCTACTCAGACCAGCAAGGATAAGGCACTGGAGGTGCTGCCACACTGCTCTCTTCCAAGACCCTTTCCCCCTTTCTCCCAAGCACTGATCTCAGCATCACGTGTAATATAAACATGTACTTTAAAAAAATCCAGGGACACTTTAGATCCCAAAGACACCCTTATAAACAAACGCAGGGGAAGTATTTTTCCTGAAAGGATTAAAATCAATTTCCTCACGAGGTAAGTTCTTGAAACAGAATATAGCAGTAAACAGGAGTGCAATTGCTATCTTATCTGAATTAATTTACTTCTCTGATATTTTTGCTGCTGTAAAATAGTCAAAGAGAGCAGTTTTTCATCTAAAATTTCTTCTTCCTCTACTGGGTTACTCAGCTAGGCTTCAACTAGAAATGCAAATTTTGAAGTCAGAGATTTTAACAAGGGAATTCAAATTAGCACATATATCCAGATCATATAATTACATCTCTTACTTCCTTAGCCCCAGGGAGTGGTCTTAAGATTCTGGTTCAGAGGAAAATGTCCTCAGTATTTGTCTTTCTTTTTCTTTCACTCCCGACTGTGAATTTCAAAGAGGAATTAAGACTCTACTTTAAAAAACATGAAGAGAGATCACTGCAGAAGGAAAACACATGACATACAATATATTCAAACCCAATTTATTGTTTTGTTCTCTGTAGAGGCAGTACATTTATCCCCAATAAAAGTATCATCTATATATTTCATGCAGTTCCTCTTCTGTTAATTTACCAAGTTAGAAGTTCCTGAGCTAAGCCTGTCCATTCTCTGTCTCTACAAACATTATGAATTCCGGAGGAAAAATAAAATAAAATATTTATAAGTCACCTTTAGTTTAAAATGCATGTGACAGTAATACTGCCTGTCTACTGATAGTGGTGTGCTGGATCCAGCTGGGCATATATATCTCTTTCAATTCTGTGGTCAGGGACATCACACAGGCAGCTTAAAATTAGCCACAGTGGGAGAACCAACAACATGGAAATTAGCAAATGTTACACCCAGATGTGTTAACATACACACTGCCTAATGGATGATCTCTAATAACATATGCTTCCTGCCTAGAACGGTAAGGGGCAGGCATTTCAGAGTCATGGAGGAGCTATAGAAAGGGAGAGAGACATGGGGTACCTCCACTGGAAAGTTGTCCTAGTGCTGAACCACTTACTTTCTGGAAGTATTTTTCACCGTAGTTAATGATGAGTCACAAATTATCTTCCATAAACCATTTTTCCCCTACAATAGTGTACCTCTGGTAAATTGAAGACTAGAGTGAGTTAATTATGCCCTCCCCCCCAAAAGATATGTCCACACCCAAATCCCTAGAATCTCTGAATATGTCCTTATCTGGAAGAAGGGTCTTTGCAGATGTAATTGGCTAAGGAATTTGGGATAAGATCATCTTGGATTACCTGGGTAAATCAATGACCAGTATCCTTATAAGGTAGAGAAGAAAAAAAGACACAGAGAAGTTCATACTTAGAGATGGAGGAAGAGAGTGGAGCCATGTGGCCACAAGCCAAGGAAGCCAAGAAATATGTGGAGCTATCAGCAGCTAGAAGAGTCAAGCAAGGATTCCCCCCTAGGGTCTCCAGTGGGGTATGGCCCTGTTAACACTTTATTTCAGACTCTGGCCTCCAGAACTGTGTGAGAATATTTCAGTTGTTCTAAACCACCTGTTTGTAGTAATTTGCTTTGGCAGCCACAGGAGACTAGGACAAAGACCAACGGGAACTAAGATTTATTGTAATTATTTCTCTAAGACACATACTACCCAGACCCACTAATTCAAAGATACAATAGACAGGCATACTCTTTCATCCTCTGCCTTTCCACTGCTACTTTCTATCCTCTGCATTTCCTCTTCAAAACAGCTCTCCCACTCATCTGCCATCAATATGGTCATTTCGTGAGTGACTCACTTTCCATGTCTGCTTCCTAGTTCATCTTTCACAGAAGGCTGAAATGAATCATTCACTCTGGCATTCTCCTCACCCTCATAACTCAGCAAATATTGGTTCTTTTCTAAGCTGGGTTTTCTCAGCAGCAGGCAGGGTGTGATCAATATCAAACTGTGACAATTTAGGCAAGAGAGAAATATCATTTTAAAGAGGAAATGCCAAACATTATCAAATAAAAACTAAAGAAAAAGTGTGACCTGAGCCAGGACTACAGCACTGTCAGGAGACCATGACAAGGGAAAACACAGAAACAACTATCTTTATGTTGTGTACAATTGCAGCTTCCACTTCTCCAGACTCATCTCATGGCATTTTCACAGGTGTTCTATTTCCAGGCACAGTAAACTCTATATATACACCTGGTGCCTTCTGCTGAGAATTACTGTAGATTGACCTGGCCATTCATATAACAGAATGAGTGGTTATGAAATACCTCTCACCTTTGGACTCAGGAATTCTGCTAGGTCTGAAGATGATTACCCCAAATCCATATTTTAGAAGTCATATGCATGAAGATATTCATTGCCACAAAAAATAGAAGGGAATCTAAATGTTCAACAGGGAATTACTAAATAATTTCTAATATATGAATTTGATAACTACTAAGCAGCCAGAAAGATAGTATTTATGAGGGCTCTGTAGTAACATAAAAGACATGTGCAACATTTTATATAATACAATGACAAGTGAACAGAATAGGACATAAATGTGTAAACAACTTCATGTGTGTGTAGGCATATATAGAGAGAATAGTTTTACACATGTAGAAAGAGAATATTAGTTTATACTGCACTGTGACTAGTTTTATATTGCACAAATTCAGCAGTTAAAAACATTCATTTATTATCTCATAGTTCTGTAGGTCACAAGTCTGAGGCTCAACTGGGTTTTCTGCTCAGTGTCTCCTGAGGTTAAAGTCAGTATATTGACTGTGTGGGTTCTTGTTTAGAGGATCTGGAGAAGAACTGGCCTACAAGCTTATTAACGTTGCTGTCAGAATTCAGTTTCTTGCATTTACAGGACTAATGTGCCCATCTCCTTGTTCTCTGTAGACCATCCACATTCCTTCTCACGTGACTCCATCTTTAAACCAGTAATGAAATATGGCCTTTTGTAGCAACGTGGATGGAACTGGAGAGTGTGATGCTAAGTGAAATAAGCCATACAGAGAAAGACAGATACCATATGGTTTCACTCTTATGTGGATCCTGAGAAACTCAACAGGAACCCATGGGGGAGGGGAAGGGAGAAAAAAAAAAAAAAAAAAAAAAAGACGTTAGAGTGGGAGAGAGCCAAAGCATAAGAGACTGTTAAAAACTGAGAACAAACTGAGGGTTGATGGGGGGTGGGAGGGAGGGGCGGGTGGGTGATGGGTAGTGAGGAGGGCACCTTTTGGGATGAGCACTGGGTGTTGTATGGAAACCAATTTGTCAATAAACTTCATAAAAAAAAAAAAAATAAAAAAAATAAACCAGTAATGGTGCATGGAGTCTTTTTCATGAGTTTCAACTCTCTCTGACTTCCCTTTTGGTTTCCTCTTCTGCCTTTTGAAGGTCTCAACTAATTGGATCAGGCTTACCCAGATACTCTCTGTATTTTAAGGGGCACTGATTTAGGAATTTAATTAAATCTGCAAAATTCCTTCACAGCAGTCAGACCTAGATTAGTGTTTGACTGAATAACCAAGGGATGAGACTCTTAGCAGGGCCATCCTTAGAATTATATTTGTCTGTTTATCTATCTACCTATCTATCTATCTATCATCTTTGATAGTTAATTTTATGTATCAGTTTGACTGTTAAGGCATGTCTAGATAGCTGGTTAAACATTATTTCTGGGTGTCTGTGAGGATGTTTCTAGAAGAGATTAGCATTTGAAATGGTGGACTGAGTAAAGCAGATGGGTCTCCCAGTGTGGGCAGGTATCATCCAATCCACTGAGGGCCTGAACAGAACAAAAAGGTGGGGGAAAGTTGGATTTGCTCTCTTCATCCTGGCTTGATTGCTTGAGTCAGGATATCCATCTCAATCTACCTTCAGCTGCATATCTTCAGCTGAAGTTCCCCGTACTTAGGACTTCAAACCTAGACTGAAATTTACACCATTGGCTTTCTGATCTCAGACCTTCCAGCTATACCATGAACTTCCTTGGGTTTCCAGCTTCCAGAAGGCAGACTGTGGGACTTCTCAACCTCCATAATAGTGTGAGCCAATGTCTTATAATCTATCTATATATCCTAATGGTTTTGTCTCTCTGGAGAACCTTGAGTAATACTCTCTTTATCTATTTATCTATCTCTCCACAAATGAAGGAGGACTCCCCATGCAAAATTTGATTCTGATAGTAGGACTAAAGATGCCACATATGCATATATCCTATAGGAAAGACACTTAAATAAATACCTAAATAAATAAATAAATAAATAAATAAATGTATATTATAATTTATTTATTTATTTTTGCTTTTCCTCTTTCCAAATATTCCATTACATTTTTCTGTTACATGTGTACATGAAAAACGAATCTGATTTTGTTTCATCCCTTCCTAAAATTTTGCCTCACCCTAGTGTCTTCATCAGTGGCCTCAGTGGCTGTTCTTCTTGGTCCTCTAGGTGTTTTGTCCTAGATTCCTTAATTTTCTATTTCTCTACTGCTTCTCTCTTCATATTTAAGCTCTCCCCAAGTACAAACAAATCTGCTTCCATGATGGATTCTATCCATTCCAACACTCTCTGCCTACCTCCAGGCTTTCAGCCAATCTCAACAGAATGTCTTCAACAGATCCCAAATACTCTACATACTTCCACAAAAATATTTCCCACATATTGTATCAAAATCCCCCCCTCAAAATATACCTTTGCCTACCAATTTAAATTTAGACTTCAATGTGTGTCTTACTACTCCCTTTATATAATCTTTCTTCAACTCCTACCTTAATTTTAATATTTCCTTATTTTGAATTCTCTCCTTTGGCCAAGTAAGCTTTGCTAGATTCATCAACATGACCTGTACCCAACTGTCTGTCTTTTTCCTCTCTCATTCAAACCTATCAATTTAATGACACCTTATTCCAGGTCTTCTTGGTACTTATTTCCATGGAATTTCTAAATATGTGAAAAGATATTTGAAGATATGCAGCTGTTATGTAAGATATTGTTATAGCATAGCGTAGTCATTTTAAAAATTATGGTTGGTAGAAAAGGTCCCAGAACCCTTAAAATGAATATTTTTTAAGTTTTTTTTAAATTGGAAAGGTGTGTCGTAAAAGTAAGAGATTAGTGAACATAGTATTAGTCACAGGCAAAATAGTAGAAGGGATTAGGCAAAATAGTAGAAGGGATTATGTGGGGATTTTTGTCACTTAAGACAGGAAATATGATCAGTAGACACAATAAGAGTGTTATCTAATCACACATTTTTTTCAGCTTTATTGAGATATGATTGACAGAACTAACCATAGTTTTGATAGATTTCATTAGCTTCCATCAAAGGAATGCTTTCAGCAAGGCACCTGACAAAGAGTCTCATGATATCATTGTAGATGAGACTGAGAACTGAGCTGGGTGATAACCAAGTAGGTAAATTCAAAGCTAGAGGAATAACTACATCCAAGAATTTGAATAAGATAGAGGTCAACTTGAAGAGAGATCCCATAGACATGCCACAAAGTTTAACATCAGCCCACTCTCACTTAACACAAGTATCAATGATTTAAATATTTAGAAGGTGTTCTTAACAAATCTGTCAATTAAGTTAGCTAGAGAAAATTTATTAAGTCATTGAGTAGCAGAAAAAAAATCAAGAAGTTCCAGGAAATTTGAAATTTCAGGCTGATATCAAGAGAAACTAAATACAAATAAATATGTATCCTTTTCCTTGGGCCTATTTCATCATGGGTGAGACATAACAAATGTTTACATTAACAAAAAACAAGAACAAAGGTTTATGTTGACTGCCTCTCCAATCTGAGCCATAAAGTCTTGTGAACGTAAAAAATATATATTATTTCATGTTGGATTATATCAATCCAGTGGCTGGCAAGTAAATAATCTCTCTCTACCCTGAACTTATTGAACTTCAGGTAAAAAAGCCATTTCAGATTCCGGGTGCTATATTTTAATGGGGAAAACAGATAATCTGAAGACTAGCCAAGCAATGTCATCAGAAAGATAACTGTATGAGAAACCTGGCAAATAAGGGGAAAATTGGAAAAAGCGAGGTGTTTGGCTTATAAAAGACATGGTTAGAGAAGGAGCATGGTGGACATTGACATACACCTCACAGGCTCTCAGATGGAAACACAGGGCCCACATGGTGAAAATTATAGCGAGGTTGATTCTAGCTCAAAGTAGGAAAATCTTTCTAACAAGTCAACTGTCCCCCAAATAAAATGTGTCTTCTTGTGTAAGAGTGAGATGCCTCTTCCTGGAAGTTTTCAGGCAGATGTTGAATAATTCCCCTTGGGGTGTGTATTATATGTAGGGATTCCTGCATTTTGTAGGATATTGAATTGAGAAAAGGCAGAGAATAACTAGTGTATGCTGCTGCTCGTATAGTCCTCTCCGCCCCACCCCTCCATAACTGTATATGCACATCTACAATAAGCATGAGCTGTGTGTGCAGACAGATGGTGTCACTGAAAAATGACAGGTGGTTTGACAGGGTTTCACAAGTTGTGATGGATTGAGAAAGGTTTGTAGACAATGATTTCATCTGGTGTGGGTGCCTGAATTGTTGGGATGATAAACAAAGTGGTATCATCACAAAAGGAATTTGTTTTCTGCTAAAGAATGTTGAGTCAAGTGGGTTTTTTTGTTAACAGATTCTCTGTGCTTAGCATGGATTAGGAGCATGCTCTTATTATTATAAAATTCAAAACATGATGAGATCATGAAAGTCAGAGAGAGGTGAATAATTCTGAGTAATGTCCACCAGCTACTCTGCCTCTTTGATGCTAAAATCAATTACCCAAAAAGCTAAAGAAAGAAACTTTCAAACTTTCGATTTATTTCTTAGATCTCATAACATTTCAGCATTGTATTTAATGTGAGAAAGCCTACCAAAGGATGTGACCTTTGTATATAAGACAAGATCATGATCTTACTAATGTTTTGTTTTTCTTTAAAATGGCTCACAACCTCAAATATGTGAAATGAAACAACTTTGCATCAGTGTACCCCTGAGGTTCACTCAGATTAAGCCTGTCACATTACTGATTTTAAAATAGAGCATCTGTCATTTCTTAAACATAAGTGAAGACAAATATATATATGTTATATTTTTTTAATTTTGTTAATATTTATTTTTGAGAGAGAGAGAGAGAGACAGAGCATGATTGGGGTAGGGGCAGAGGGAGAGGGAGACAAAGAATCCGAAGCAGGCTCCAGGCTCTGAGCTGTCAGCACAGAGCCCAACATGGGGCTCAAAGATCAGAACTGCGAGATCATAACCTGAGCTGAGGTTGGACCTGACTGAGCCACCCAGGTGTCCCATATATGTTATCTTGTTAAAACCTCCATCTTTTATAAAAACTGTCAATAGTAAAGATGAACGCAAAGATCAGCAGAAAGACATTAAAGTCAATTTTGAGGTCACTAAACAACTCAAACATTTAAAAAAGTAAAGTAATTTTCATGAATTTGTAGTTGACCAATCTAGAGCCTACATGTAAATATTACAAGCCATGTGTTCAATGAGAACGTCAAGTGTTATTAAAATATAAGCTATTTTAGCATATTAACATATTTGCATTTGGGATAATAATACTGATTGCAATAGAGACAAGTTATTCATCATAATAGTGGCTACTAGTTTATTGATATCAAGGGCAATAGTACTAGACACTTTTGAAATTTTGGAACTAGAAGAGAAAACATCACTGAGAATATTTTTTAGCCTTAGATTTAGCAACTAAGACCCAGAGAGATCCAGCCCCTACCAAAGCCCATGTAGCTGGTTACTTTGGTGTGAGGTCCAGAACCCAAGATTCCCTGTTCATAGTGAAATGCTCTTTTATAACACATGGCAGGGTAAATGAAGCCCAAAGTAAATTAACTCAAGAGAGACTGAAATGGACTTCCTGGTTTATACACCCTTGTAGGAAAAGTAGGTTTACCAAAAAGCTTAGCACTTTAAAGAAATAGTTTTATTTCAGGGGACAAGACTAAAGACCTGAAAATCAACACAAGGCTTAAAGCACAGCTCAAGATACTAATATAGGAAATAAAAACACATGACTGGTTTGCTTATTGATGCGTGTTCAATATGTTTTGCAAAAACACTAAAGAAAGATGGGGAGGTGTGAACATACTCTTGGGAGGAAGTAGAAGTGGAACTGGATCTTGGAGAATAGATGGGGCCTAAAGAGAGAAAACAGGGAAGATGCTATTGAAGGGAGATAAGTAAATATAAATCACATTCACGTGTGTAAAGTACTGTCCCTTCAAATAATGAATATGTTAACATTTGTATTACATGAGAGATACTGTCCCTAAGAATGATTATCATTCAGGCAGAGCAATGACATGTATATTTCCTATCCTGGTTGAGTTCAGAGGGAACAAACAAACAAAGAATTTTAATTCAATGCTTTACTTATTTATTTTTTGCCCTTACTTTCCACAAAGTAATGGAGATAGCATGTGAAAATATATACAAAAATCATACAAAATGAATCACTGAGGGAAAATAATAAACCCAAGAGGAAGAGGAAGACTGGCCAACAGAGAAGTACAGTATATAAGACCTACAGCTGTTCCTCAGGGGCACAAATCTGACTAGCAAAGAAACTTACCTGTCATTTAAAAACAAATCTGTAATTCAGGAAAGGAATTTTGCCTCTGTTTGTATAAGAAGTCACCTGTTGATGTCCAGGTGATGGCCATAACTCCATCCCTAAACCTATAGTTATGAAGAATAATTTCACATGGCTGTTTTTTGCAATGTCACTTAGTATAGGACAAGAACAGAATGCTGAGGTATAACTTGCTAAAGGCAATTCTATGAGGGGCCTCAAAGCAGTGTGCCCTGCACGCCCCAGATTTCGGATGATCTGAACATCTTGATACAAGAGTAAAATTTCTAATACATACAGGAATGGATGGACTACATATTCTTTAGTTTATACTCATTCGAGCATTGTACAATTTTATTGAGCACCTGTTATGTGCAGTGGCATTCAGAGAGGCAGATGTCAGTGAATAATATGGTATTGAGGGAATGCACATACTAGATGAACAGATAAGATAAATGCTTTGTCATGAATGCTATGGAAATATCTAAACCAGGGGGAGGTGACAGAGAACATGATGGGGGGGGTGTGGTGGGCACTGCTACACTAGGAAGAGTTCGCATGAAAGACCTTTCTAATGTGAACATATCTGAATAGAGACATGACTGAAATAAGGAAGGAATCTATAGAGAAAGTTAGGAGAAAAGGGCATAGGAAACAGCAAAAACCCTAAAATAACTGTCAGTTTAGACAATAGCAGGAACACCAATAGGTTCGCTTCTTCATAAACATTATTTCTCAGAACTAAGCGTTGGTGAGAATTTGATGGCAGAGAGTTCTGAGGCTGCAGTCTCTGGTGAGAACTTGCAGCAGAAATGTTCCAGTTTGAAGAGCATTTCCCATTCTTCATAACCAGCTAGGTGGAGGGCAAAGTGAGAGTCCTCTTTTGAACATGAAAGAGTGAGGATTAGGTGGACCAAGAGAACACTGATGGACAGAGCCAGTGTCTTCTCAAGGGAGAAGTTCTGTGTCTACTTCAATACGTACGCAAATGGGCCAGGGATGCCTGATATATACATAGAGCATGGCTAACATTATTTAAGATGTTAGAACCAAAAAAATCCC
Organism: Lynx rufus; assembly: GCF_022079265.1. Lineage (NCBI taxonomy): Eukaryota > Metazoa > Chordata > Mammalia > Carnivora > Felidae > Lynx > Lynx rufus. The sequence goes on from NW_025814889.1 coordinate 62,929,804, forward strand.
TCATGCTTTAAACCACATGCACAGCCATAAACAAATCCTCTAAAATATGTAAAGAATATTCGAGTTTTGCTTCCTGGTGGATCTTCCAGGATTAAATGACCACAAATTACAGCCCTTGGTAACTGATCTGTAGCATAGAACCATTTACTGACTGTAAGTCAATTGAATGTTGAGAGCTTCTATTAAAAATGTTGGATTTGATTTAAAAAATTTTTAACGCTTATTTATTTTTGAGAGAGAGAGACAGAGAGAGAGACAGAGAGAGAGAGAGAGTGAGTGGGGTAAGGAGGCAGAGAGAGGGAGACACAGAATATGAAGCAGGTTCCAGGCTCTGAGCTGTCAGCACAGAGCCATATGTGGGGCTCGAACTCATGAGCTGTGAGATCATAGTCTAAGCCGAAGTCAGATGCTTAACTGACTGAGCCACCCAGGTGCCCCTGGATTTGATTTTAAAGATGTTCTCTCTGCCAAAAAAAAAAAATCATAATATAGGACCTGTTGTCTATTTTGGATGTTTCTAGGTATTAGCAGAACTATGTCATCATATTACAGGAGACAATTTATATTTTTACTTTTAATAGCAGGTGGCATGTATCCAGGACATTGGAAAACAATATAAAATCATTTAAAATGTAAAAATGAAAAAGGAGAGTAAAAATGAAAGCAAAGTAAAAATGAAAGAGGAGAGGTCAACTACATGTGTTTTATGCCATTAAAAATATTTTCTCTAAAAAGGCCATCATCACAACTGTCCTTGATCTTCTAAGAGGTATTAAGATGCAGATTCTGTAAGATTATAAGTAATTGGATCCATCTGACTAGTAACATAACCAATTCCTATGCAAAGCCTGAAAAAAGATTAATAAAAGTTGCAGACAGCAACATACAAAACAATAAAACTGGATCACTCTTACACTATAAACAAAAATAAATTCAAAATGGATTGAAGACTTAAATTTGAGACCCATAACCATAAAGTTCCTAGAAAAGAACATAGGCGGTATGTTTTCTGATATCCGCTATAGCAATTTCTTTCTAGATAGGTCCCTTAAGGCAAGGGAAACAAAAAAAATAAATTACTGAGACTACATCAAGATAAAAAGCTTCTGCACAGTGGAAGAAACAACAAAACTAAAAGACAACCTACTCAATGCAAGAAGATATTTATAAATGACATAGCTGATAAAGGGTTAGTATCCAAAATACATAAAGAAGTGATACAACTAACCACCCCCCAAAAAAATAATCGAATGAAAAAAGGGCAGAAGACATGAATAGACATTTCTCCAAAGAACACATCCAGATGGCCAACAGACATATGAAAAGATGCTCATTGCCACTTAACATCAGAGAAATGCAAATCAAAGCTACAATACAATATCATCTCACCTGTCAGATGGCTAACATCACCAATACAAGAAACAACTGGTGTTGGCAAGGATGTGGAGAAAAAGTAAACCTCTACACTGTTGGTGGGAATGCAAACTGGTGCACCCACTGTGGAAAACTTTTTCAGTTCCTGAAAAAGTTAAAAATAAAACTACTCAGTGAGTAATCAAACTACTGGAATATTATTCAGCTATAAAAAAGGATGAAGTCTTGCCATTTGCAATGAGATGGATGGAACTAGAGGGTATAATGCTAAGCAAAATAAGTCTGGTATGTGTATAGCAGCATTATTTATAATAGTGAAGATATGGAGGCAGCCCAAGTGTCCATCAATAGATGTATGGATAAAGAAGAGGTGATACAATAGAATATTATTCAGCCATAAGAAATGATTAAGTCTTGCCATTTGCAAAGAGATGGATGGAACTAGAGGTTATAACACTAAGTGAAATAAGTCAGTTAGAAAAAAACAAATACCATATATGTATTCCACTCACATGTGGAATTTGAAAAACAAGAAAGGAAAGGGAGAGAAAGAGAGAGAGAGAGAGAGAGAGAAACCAAGAAAGAGACTCTTCACTATAGAGAACATATTGGTGGTTACCAGAGGAGAGGGGGACAGGAGACATGGGTGAAATAGGTGATGCAGAGTAAGAAGTGCACTTATCTTGATAAGCACCAGGTGATGTATGGAATCGTTGACTTACTATATCATACACTTGAAGCTAATATAACACTGTATGTTAACTGGAATTAAAATAAAAACTTCTTTAAAAGCTGCAAGCAATCTTTTATTGTTCATGAAATATTTTTCCCAAGGTTAATAAAGAATATATTAATATAATGGATTATTCTGGCCTAGAACCTACCTAACCTGGAGCAGCAAATATGTGTATGTAATATGTGTGTAAGACATTCTAATAAAAAGAAAATAGTCAGGAGCACCTGGGTGGCTCAGTTGGTTAAGTGTCCAACTTCAGCTCAGGTCATGATCTCACAGTTCATGAGTTCAAGCCCCACATCAGGCTCTATGCTGACACCTCAGAACCTGGAGCCTGCTTCAGATTCTGTGTCGCCCTCTCTCTGTCCGTCCCCTGCTCACACACACACACTCTCTCTCTCTCTCAAAAATAAATAAACATGAAACAATTTTTTTTAAAAGAAAGAAAATAGTCAAAGAGGTGCACGGGTGGCTCAGTCGGCTAAGTATACAACTCTTGATTTGGGCTCAGGTCATGATCTCATGGTTCACAAGTTCAAGCCCACTAACGGTGTGGAGCTGATTGGGGATTCTCTCTCTCTCTCCACCCCACCCCCCGGCCTTCCTCTGCTCATACTCTCTCTCAAAATAAACAAATATTAAAAAAAGAAAATAGTCATAGAGATTATATGTCAATTATGACCTTAAAAATTAAAGCCATTTTATGAAAATTTGCTCAATCTTAATTTATATATTTGACAAGGAATTTTTCAAAATATGGTGTGAAATTAAATGGAAGCAATTACTTGTCAGCCAGTTAAAGGCGCAAAACTTGGATACTCATCCAACTCTGAACCATATTTATTGGAATCAATCCTTCACTAAGATGATACCAGCTTCTTTTTTCTCCTGGGATCAACAGATTATGAAAGGGAGAGAAAGAACACCTTTTAAAAACACTTTGTCTAAATACTTTGATCAGATTTCAATAGTATCTAATTTCTTTTAACAAAGATCAAGTGACTTATCCTAGATTTTCGCTGAAAGTGGATGAAACCAGGCTTTCTCAAGGTGCTAACAGATTCAGTGTCTCTGACTCCTCATCAGAAAGAGGTGTTATGATTTAAGTGAACCTGAGGGTAATTCTCAGTGTCCTCTACCTATGTTCCTGCTGTGCTGCTTGGGAGTTCTGTTCCGTCCTCAACAAGTTGTTCACAAGACCTTCACCTGACCTTCAGCAGAGCATCGTCCGGGGCAATACTGGTGGCCGGGAGCCAGAGTCAGAGAATCCGGAGATTGACTTGAGTCTAAGGCACTAATCACAACTGTGGGCTGTGCCCAAGAGCAGCTGAGCCTTCCTCCAGACAGGCCTGGCCTTGTATCACAGGTAGGCGATTTAGACACAATTTATGTTGAAGGATATGAAAGATCAGCTACCCTAACACCGTACCTTTATTGGGAAGAGCTGGTTCTGTCTCCCACCGCTGGCTCAGAGGAGCCTGGAAGTTACCCAAGGCCTCAAAGTTACTGCTTTCTCGGTGAAGATTCTCTCCTGTTGGTGCCACAGGGAGCCATCGTCCAGGTGTCTGTGTCTTTACAGCATCCATTGCTGTGCTAACTGAACTGAGCAAACACTGCCTGAGCACCTGCTCAGCACCTGTGCTTGGCACTAGGGGGGATGAGGTGCTGAGTCCTCTGACCTACGGACAGCATGTGACCTGTGCTTACCATTCAGTCAGTAAGCATTTGCAGAACAAAGGCTGTGTATGGAGCATGTGCCTACATTTTTACATTAAGTTATTCATTAATTCTATAAGGATCTCATAATGTGTCATTATCATCCAATCATCATCATTATTATACCCATTTTCCCCATGAGACAATTTGGATTCTGAAAAGTTAAGTGACTCATATGTGGTCACATAACCTGTCCTCTCCAGGTTCAGTGCCTTCCATCACCCCATATCTGCTTAGTCTGCCTGGTTATTCAGGATTCTTGCTCTTTTTCTACGACCTTGCTGCCCCAAGTGTGTTCCATGGACGCCATGTTGGCGTCACCTGGGAGCTTGTTAGACATGCAGAATCTCGGACCCCACCCAGACCTTCTGAATCAGACCTTGTGTTTAACAAGTCCCCCACCCCCACCCCAGACAGTCTGTCTGCAGGCTGAGATCTCAGCAGAACTGCTCCGTGAACCATCAAAGAAGCTCCTGCTACAGAACCCCTCTGGCTCAAGTCTCTGCAGGATGCAGTAGGGGGAAAACTCACTTGACTCCATAAATTGGGGTTTGTGAGTGCCACGGGAGCTTATCACATGGCGATTTCATCTAGGAGGCAGTTTCCTATCACAGGCATTGAAAAATTCTGTTTCCCACACAGACCCTACATTTAATGATTCAGTTTGCAAACATTTATCACTGTGTGTTATTTGCCAGGCCCTGTGTGTAGTGCAGGTCTCAGAGGTTTCCTGTGGGAAGTGGTGGTCCACGTTACTCCCTGCTTATGGTGATTTGGCCAATTCTTGGTTTTAAAGTTGCATGCTTATAATAAAATGCATCTGCAGCTCTCTACTTGTTGCTACATTATTGATCCATTCATTTAGTCAACAAATATTTGAAGAGTGTGTACAAAGCACTTCAGAAGTCCATTATGTTTACATATACTCAGCTTTTACACTAAACTATCTGATGAAGTAATCCTTCAATGGGCACATATTTTTTAATGAAATTTTGTTTTTTTTAAAGCACTTAAATTTGTCATGGATTTTATGGCTAATATAGTTCTTCAGTTTAAGGATTTAAAAGTTTTTTACCAATGTTTTCCTTGGAGAGCTATCTCAAGGAGGAGTCAGTTTAAGAAACAAAGGCTGAAAACACCCAGGATTTATTGTCTCCATAATAATATAACTTCTATGCTTTTCAAAATCAGCAGAAAAGAAAAAAGAAACAACACAATTTGATAGTATAGATTTGACAGTGCTTAATTTATTTGATTTTACACCAGGATTGGCCTTTTATATAATGACTCTAGTAGGGTATCTGGCACTAAACACACATGATGAATTTATTTCAGTTCCCCCTTTCACATTCATGTGCCAAATTAACAAGTGTTATTAAGTGTCACCTTCACTAGAAAGTGCTTCTTTACAGGAAGATATACCTCTAAAAATCCCATGAGGGACTGACCGCTATAAAGAAAAGCATCTCATTACATAATTTAGTACATGTGTTAGTGTTTTCCAGAGGGGGGAAAAATAATAAAACATATAAATATAAACAGAGAGATTTATTATAAGGATCTGGTTCATGTTATTATGAGGCTGGCAAGTCTAAAATCTAAAGAATGGGCCAGCAGGCTAAAGACCCAGGACAGCTGATGTTTTGGTTCAAGTCCCAGGCTGAAGGCTGTGTGCTGGAGAATCAATCTCTTGCTTGGGAGAGGTTGATCTTTCTGTTCTATTCAGGCCTTCAAATGATTGGATTAGACCCATCGATATAATGGAATACAATCTGCTTTACTCAGTGTTCACCTATTTAAGTGTTAGTCTTAGCCTAAAACACCCTGCAAATTGACACATAAAATTACAGTATAGGAGTATTAAAAATGCAAAGCCTTCTGAGGCACATAGAATATTTCCTCTTAGCTCTGCACTGCAGGATGACTCTACCTTTTCTTGGGGACTTTCGGAGAGTCATTAGACACTGAAGATTCAGGCTAACAAGTCTAGTTCATGCCACTTGGAAAGTTGTTTAAAAACTTTTTAAAAAATAAAGTCACCAAGCCCAAAAAGTTACAAGAGATAATTAGTGATTTTTAAAATCAAAATTATTTACGTAATTTACATATAATTCAGTGCAACTACGTGTACAGTTCATGGAGTTTTGATAAATGTAAATACCCACGTAATCATCATCTCAATCATTTCCATCATTCCAGAAAGTCTCTACTTACGGACCATTTTCTTTCTGCCAGGTATCATGCTTTGTAATGTATAACATACTTTAATTCATATTAAACGTTTTGAAGTAGGCAATATTATTCCCATGCTAAAATTAAATAGGAAATTTGTAAATTTGCATTTGCATTTGCATTAGCATTGGCCCAGTCAACCAGCTACTTACTCAGTGATAATGTTGTAATTTGAACCTGGGCGTGCCAATTCGTCCAATTCCTTAACCACTGCAGGGCACTAATCTCCCAAATACTTCACCACAATTCTCATTTGCAACATCAGACCTAGCCAGTTCCATGGGCAAGCCACACTCAGCATTCCCTTTCCTCCATTTACTCTTAGGTAGTTGTGCACTCCTCTGTAATCCTTATCATATTACAGTTACCCTTGAACAATGTTGGAGTTAGGGGTGACAGCCCCCTGTGCAGTTGAAAATCATGTATAACTTTTGATTCCCCAAAAACTTAACTACTAATAGCCTATTGTTGATTAGAAGCCTTACCAATAACATAAACGGTTGATTAACATATTTTGTGTGTTATATGTATTATACATTGTATTCTTACAATAAAGTAAGCTAGGGAAGGGGAAATGGTATTAAGAAAATCATAAGGAAGAGAAAATACATCTACAGTACTATACTGTATTTATTGAAAAAAAAATCCGGGTAGGGGCCCCTGGGTGGCTCAGTCAGTTAGGCATCTTGATTTCGGCTCAGGTCATGATCCCACAATTTGTGAGTTCAAGCCCCACATGACCTGAACTTAAATAAAGAGTCTGAACCTCAACTGACTGAGCCACCGAGATGCCTCAAGTAAATGTCCCTTTTTTAAATATGATAAAGCTGTTGCTGGCCCCAGTATCCCTCTTTCACAGATGTGACCTTTTGGAGGTTTCTGAGAGAAATGTACAGAGTGGAATGTGGGGTTTGCTTACAAAACACTGGGAACCTTTGTTCCTATTTTGATGGACATTTGGATCTGCAGGAGCTGGGGCTTCAGTGTTTCTCACCTAACTCAAAGTGGGCAATCTCTTATCATTGCAGCATTTCTCAGTACCATCCAACCTCCAGCTTCCTCATCTCACCAAGCAGCCACAATATTATCATCATGAAAATGAGCCACCGGGGGATCCTGGGAAGATGGCAGTGTAGGAGGACGCTGGGCTCACCCTGCGTCCTGCTGATCGCTTAGATTCCACCTACACCGGCTTAAATAACCCAGAAAACCACCAGAAGACTAGCAGAACGGAGTCTCTGGAGCCAAGAGCAGACAAGAGGCCTACGGAAGAGGGTAGGAAGGGCAGCGAGGCGGTGCACGCTCCATGGACTGGCGGGAGGGAGCCGGGGCAGAGGGGCGGCCCGCCGGCCAAGCAGAGCCCCCGAGTCTGGCTGGCAAAAGCGGAGAGGCCTGACGGAGTGTGTTCTGACAGCAAGCGGGACTTGACATCTGGAAGGTTATAAGCTAACAGCTCTGCTCGCAGAATGGGAGGGCTGGAGGACAACGGGAGGGAGAGTTGTTGAGCCCCGGACGACAGAGCTCAGCTTGGCGGGGAACAAAGGCGCTCACCAGCGCCATCTCCCTCGCCCATCCCCCAGCCGAAATCCCAAAGGGAACCAGTTCCTGCCAGGGAACTTGCTTGCACCGTGCAAAACCCAATGCGGTGCTTCTGCGGATCCATCCCTCTGGCGGGTCTGACTCCCTCCTGGTGCCGCAAGGCCCCTCCCGAAGCGGATCTCCAAAGGAAAAGCGAGCTGAGCCTGCCCCTCCCGCCCCTGTGCACCTTGCGGATCCACCCCAGCTAATACGCCAGATCCCCAGCACCACAAGCCTGGCAGTGTGCAAGTAGCCCAGACGGGCCACGCCACCCCACAGTGAATCCCGCCCCTAGGAGAGGGGAAGAGAAGGTTCACACCAGTCTGACTGTGGCCCCATTGGTGGGCTGGGGGCAGACATCAGGTCTGACTGCGGCCCCGCCCACCAACGCAAGTTATTCAAGACAGCACAAGGGAAGTGCCCCCGCAGTCCCGCACCAATCCAGGGACTATCCAAAATGACGAAATGGAAGAATTCCCCTCAGAAAAACGTCCAGGAAATAACAACAGCTAACGAACTGATCAAAAAGGATTTAAACAATATAACAGAAAGTGAATTTAGAATAATAGTCATAAAATTAATCACTGGGCTTGAAAACAGTATAAAGGACAGCAGAGAATCTATTGCTACAGAGATCAAGGGACTAAGGAACAGCCAGGAGGAGCTAAAAAATGCTATCAATGAGCTGCAAAATAAACTGGAGACAACCACGGCTTGGATTGAAGAGGCAGAGGAGAGAATAGGTGAACTAGAAGATAAAATTATGGAAAAAGAAGCTGAGAAAAAGAGAGATAAAAAAATCCAGGAGTAAGAGGGGAAAATTAGAGAATTAAGTGATGCACTAAAGAGAAATAATATACGCATAATTGGTATTCCAGAGGAGGAAGAGAGAGAGAAAGGTGCTGAAGGTGTACTTGAAGAAATAATAGCTGAGAACTTCCCGGATATGGGGAAGGAAAAAGTCACTGAAATCCAAGAGGCACAGAGAACTCCCTTCAGACGTAACTTGAATTGATCTTCTGCACGACATATCATAGTGAAACTGGCAACATACAAGGATAAAGAGAAAATTCTGAAAGCAGCTAGAGATAAATGTGCTCTAACATATAAAGGGAGACCTATAAGACGCGTGACCGATCTCTCTACTGAAACTTGGCAGGCCAGAAAGGAATGGCAGGAGATCTTTAATGTGATGAACAGAAAAAATATGCAGCTGAGAATCCTTTATTGAGCAAGTCTGTCATTTAGAATAGAAGGAGAGATAAAGGTCTTCTCAAACAAACAAAAACTGAAGAATTCGTCACCACTAAACCAGCCCTACAAGAGCCCTAAGGGGGATCCTATGAGACAAAGTACCAGAGACATCGCTACAAGCATGAAACCTACGGACATCACAATGACTCTAAACCCATATCTTTCTATAATAACACTGATTTTAAATGGACTAAATGCGCCAACCAAAAGACATAGGGTATCAGAATGGATAAAAAACAAGACCCATCTATTTGCTGTCTACAAGAGACTCATTTTAGACCTGAGGACACCTTCAGATTGAGAGTGAGGGGATGGAGAATTATTTATCATGCCACTGGAAGTCAAAAGAAAGCTGGAGTAGCCAGACTTATATCAGACAAAGTAGACTTTCAATTAAAGGCTGTAACAAGAGATGAAGAAGGGCATTATATAATAATCACAGGGTCTATCCATCAGGAAGAGCTAACAATTATATATGTCTATGCGCTGAATACAGGAGCCCCCAAATATATAAAACAATTACTCACAAACATAAGCAACCTTATTGATAAGAATGTGGTAATTGCAGGGGACTTTAACACCCCACTTACAGAAATGAATAGATCATCTAGACACACGGTCAATAAAGAAACAAGGGCCCTGAATGAGACATTGGATCAGATGGACTTGACAGATGTATTTAGAACTCTGCATCCCAAAGCAACAGAATATACTTTCTTCTCGAGTGCACATGGAACATTCTCCAAGATAGATCACATGCTGGGTCACAAAACAGCCCTTCATAAGTATACAAGAATTGAAATCATATCATGCATACTTTCAGACCACAATGCTATGAAGCTTGAAATCAACCACAGGAAAAAGTCTGGAAAACCTCCAAAAGCATGGAGGTTAAAGAACACCCTACTAAAGAATGAGTGGGTCAACCAGGCAATTAGAGAAGAAATTAAAAAATATATGGAAACAAACGAAAATGAAAATACAACAATCCAAACACTTTGGGATGCAGCGAAGGCAGTCCTGAGAGGAAAATACATTGCAATCCAGGCCTATCTCAAGAAACAAGAAAAATCCCAAATACAAAATCTAACAGCACACCTAAAGGAAATAGAAGAAGAACAGCAAAGGCAGCCTAAACCCAGCAGAAGAAGATAAATAATAAAGATCAGAGCAGAAATAAACAATATAGAATCTAAAAAAAAACTGTAGAGCAGATCAACGAAACCAAGAGTTGGTTTTTTGAAAAAATAAACAAAATTGATGAACCTCTAGCCAGGCTTCTCAAAAAGAAAAGGGAGATGACCCAAATGATAAAATCATGAATGAAAATGGAATTATTACAACCAATCCCTCAGAGATACAAGCAATTACCAGGGAATACTATGAAAAATTATATGCCAACAAACTGGACAACCTGGAAGAAATGGACAAATTCCAAACACCCACATGCTTCCAAAACTCAATCAGGAGGAAATAGAAAGCCTGAACAGACCCATAACCAGCGAAGAAATTGAATCAGTCATCAAAAATCTCCCAACAAATAAGAGTCCAGGACCAGATGGCTTCCCAAGGGAGTTCTACCAGACGTTTAAAGCAGAGATAATACCTATCCTTCTCAAGCTATTCCAAAAAATAGAAAGGGAAGGAAAACTTCCAGACTCATTCTATGAAGCCAGTATTACTTTGATTCCTAGCCCAGACAGTGACCCAGCAAAAAAAGAGAACTGTAGGCCAATATCCCTGATGAATATGGATGCAAAAATTCTCAATAAGGTACTAGCAAATCGAATTCAACAGCATATAAAAAGAATTATTCACCATGATCAAGTGGGATTCATTCCTGGGATGCAGGGCTGGTTCAACATTCGTAAATCAATCAACGTGATACATCACATTAATAAAAGAAAAGATAAGAACCATATGATCCTGTCAATCGATGCAGAAAAGGCATTTGACAAAATTCAGCAAACTTTCTTAATAAAAACCCTCGAGAAAGTCGGGATAGAAGGAACATACTCAAAGATCATAAAAGCCATTTATGAAAAGCCCACAGTTAACATCATCCTCAATGGGGAAAAACTGAGAGCTTTTTCCCTGTGATCAGGAACACGACAGGGATGTCCACTCTCACTGCTGTTGTTTAACATAGCATCAGCAATCAGACAACAAAAGGAAATCAAAGGCATCAAAATTGGCAAAGATGAAGTGAAGATTTCACTTTTTGCAGACGACATATTATACATGGAAAATCCGATAGACTCCACCAAAAGTCTGCTAGAACTGATACATGAATTTAGCAAAGTTGCAGGATACAAAATCAATGTACAGAAACCAGTTGCATTCTTATACACTAATAATGAAGCAACAGAAAGACAAATAAAGAAAGTGATCCCATTCACAATTGCACCAAGAAGCATAAAATACCTAGGAATAAATCTAACCAGAGATGTAAAAGATCTGTATGCTGAAAACTATAGAAAGCTTATGAAGGAAATTGAAGAAGATATAAAGAAATGGAAAAACATTCCATGCTCATGGATTGGAAGAATAAATATTGTCAAAATGTCAATACTACCCAAAGCTATCTACACATTCAATGCAACCCCAATCAAAATTGTACCAGCATTCTTCTCAAAGCTAGAACAAGCAATCCTAAAATTCATATGGAACCACAAAAGGCCCCGAATAGCCAAAGTAATTTTGAAGAAGACCAAAGCAGGAGGCATCACAATCCCAGACTTTAGCCTCTACTACAAAGCTGTAATCATCAAGACAGCATGGTATTGGCACAAAAACAGACACACAGACCAATGGAATACAATAGAAACCCCAGAACTAGACCCACAAACGTATGGCCAACTAATCTTTGACAAAGCAGGAAAGAACATCCAACGGAAAAAAGATAGTGTCTTTAACAAATGGTGCTGGGAGAACTGGACAGCAACATGCAGAAGAATGAAACTAGACCACTTTCTTACACCATTCACAAAAATAAACTCAAAATGGATAAAGGATCTGAATGTGAGACAGGAAACCATCAAAACCCTAGAGGAGAAAGCAGGAAAAGACCTCTCTGACCTCAGCCGTAGCAATTTCTGACTTGACACATCCCCAAAGGCAAGGGAATTAGAAGCAAAAATGAACTACTGGGACCTTATGAAGATAAAAAGCTTCTGCACAGCAAAGGAAACAACCAACAAAACTAAAAGGCAACCAACGGAATGGGAAAAGATATTTGCAAATGACATATCAGACAAAGGGCTAGTATCCAAAATCTATAAAGAGCTCACCAAACTTCACACCCGAAAAACAAATAACCCAGTGAAGAAATGGACAGAAAACATGAATAGACACTTCTCTAAAGAAGACATCTGGATGGCCAACAGGCACATGAAAAGATGCTCAACGTCGCTCCTCATCAGGGAAATACAAATCAAAACCACACTCAGATATCACCTCACGCCAGTCAGAGTGGCCAAAATGAACAAATCAGGAGACTACAGATGCTGGCGAGGATGTGGAGAAATGGGAACCCTCTTGCACTGTTGGTGGGAATGCAAACTGGTGCAGCTGCTCTGGAAAACAGTGTGGAGGTTCCTCAAAAAATTAAAAATAGACCTACCCTATGACCCAGCAATAGCACTGCTAGGAATTTACCCAAGGGATACAGAAGTACTGATGCATAGGGGCACTTGTACCCCAATGTTTATAGCAGCACTTTCAACAATAGCCAAACTATGGAAAGAGCCTAAATGTCCATCAAGTGATGAATGGATAAAGAAATTGTGGTTTAGGGAACCGCCATCTTCCAGTAATTCGCCAAAATGACCAACACAAAGGGAAAGAGGAGAGGTACTCGCTATATGTTCTCTAGGCCTTTTAGAAAACATGGAGTTGTTCCTTTGGCAACATACATGCGAATCTACAAGAAAGGTGATATTGTGGACATCAAGGGAATGGGCACTGTTCAAAAAGGAATGCCCCACAAATGTTACCACGGCAAAACTGGAAGAGTCTACAATGTTACCCAGCATGCTGTTGGCATTGTTGTAAACAAACAAGTTAAGGGCAAGATTCTTGCTAAGAGAATTAATGTACGTATCGAGCACATAAAGCACTCAAAGAGCCGAGACAGCTTCCTGAAGCGGGTGAAGGAAAATGATCAGAAAAAGAAGGAAGCCAAGGAGAAAGGTACTTGGGTTCAACTGAAGCGCCAGCCTGCCCCACCCAGAGAAGCACACTTTGTGAGAACCAATGGAAAGGAGCCTGAGCTGTTGGAACCCATTCCCTATGAATTCATGGCGTGATAAATGTAAAAAAAATAAAAGATGTCAAGACAAAAAAAAAAAAAAGAAATTGTGGTTTATATACACAATGGAGTACTACGTGGCAATGAGAAATAATGAAACATGGCCCTTTGTAGCAACGTGGATGGAACTGGAGAGTGTTATGCTAAGTGAAATAAGCCATACAGAGAAGGACAGATACCATATGTTTTCACTCTTAGGTGGATCCTGAGGAACTTAAGAGAAACCCATGGGGGAGGGGAAGAAAAAAAAAAAAAAGGAGGTTAGAGTGGGAGAGAGCCAAAGCATAAGAGACTCTTAAAAACTGAGAACAAACTGAGGGTTGATAGGGGGTGGGAGGGAGGGGAGGGTGGGTGATGGGTATCGAGGAGGGCACCTTTTGGGATGAATACACAGGTGTTGTATGGAAACCAATTTGACAATAAACTTCATATATTGAAAAAAAAAAAAAAGAAAAGAAAATGAGCCACCTATTGTGACCTTAGCTCAAATAGTCTGAGGGAAGTCTTCTCTTTTTATTTGTTAGCTGTTACCATTGATACATTTAATCTGATAGCAAGCATCAAGGGATAAGGAAAATTCACATGCTAGTATTCCTCAAAATGTAGCCTACACACCACTTCTATCAGCATCACTATGGTGTTTATTTTGAAAGCTGATCCCTGGGTCCCTGCCGGAGACCCACTATGTCACTGAAGGGCCTAGGGCTATGCATTGTAACAAATACACTAATACTTATGGCACTGAAATTTGATCACTGCTGATCTAGAGGAAAAGCCGAGGATTGTTGATCCTTACTTATTTACACCATTTGATAAGGAAGTGCAGGTTTCTAGAGGGAAATAATACTGCTTTATCCTAGAGCAATTTTTACTTTGCTCATCTCATTTAACTAGTGTCTTCTTCTGTCCAGGCTGCTATCACAAATGCCATAGTCTGGGTGACTTAGAAACAGAAATGTATTTCTCACAGTTCTGAAGTTGGAAGTCTGAAGTCAGGGAGCCAGCATGGTTTGGTGAAGGACTTTGTCGGGGCAGCAGACGTCTCACATGGTGGAAGGGGTAGGGGAGCTCTCTTGGGTCTCTTTTATAAGAGCATTAATCTGATTCATGAGGTGTCTGCCTAATTAAATGACCTAATCACTTCCCAAAGACCCCCATATACTACACACCATCGTGTTGGACATTAGAATTTCAACATATGAATGGTGTGGGAGGGACACAAACATTCAGACCACAGCAACCAAAATTTATTGGTTCTATCCAGTACCAACTGCACAACGCTTAACAGAGGTTCTGAGAGCCACTATATCACATGATTTTCAAAAAAGAATGAAAGCATTCTTTTCTCTGGCTTCAGACTAAAGTGGATCCTTGGCTAATTGTATAGAATATGTACTGAAGTGTTATCTACTTGTACAGCTGTTTCAACCATTTTTATTTATTTGTTCAACACTTATGACTTAGGGATTTTAGGCTCCATTGATATAATATAGAAAAACAACTTCATTACATATGACGCTTGCCTAGTGAACTCAGAAGAAATTTTATTTTACTAATTCTTTTACTTTCTGAATATACCTGTCAATCTGGTTCAGATAATTAACATGATATTCCTTTATAGATAAGGCCTAAGTTAATACGTGCCTTCTGGCTTCCCTAAATATTTATTGCATAGTCAAAATACATGCATTAGGAAGTTTTAATATTGTCTGATGCCACCTCAGGGGTGATCTGTGTTGTTAGAGAAAATAGGTAAATAGTATTAAGAAACTGCGTAACAATTACCTGATATTTCTCATATGTCTTCTTAGTATCCCCTCTTAGTTTTATGTTTAAGTAACTCTTGAAAAAATTAACTGACTAGGAAGCTTGTTTGTCTCTCTAAAATGAAAGTTTCTAAAGACTCCTGTTTTTTTTATTTGCTTTCTTTTAAATCATGTGTGTGAGTGTGTGTGTGTGTGTGTGTGTGTGTGTGTGTGTTTGTATTGAAAACATTCAAGCTCTACTCTCTTAGAAAATTTCAAGCATATGCTACAGTTTTGTCAGCTATAGTCACCATGCTGTACGTGAGCTTCTCAAAACTTATTCATATTGTGATTGAAAGTTTGTATCTCTTGACCAGTGTCTCCACAGTCCCCCCACACCCAGCCCCTGGTAACCACCATTTTACTGTTTCTATGAGCTGACTTTTTAGATTCCACATATAAGTGAGATCATACAGTATTTGTATTTCTCTGTCTGACTTATTTCACTTAGCCTAATGCCCTCAAGATTCATTCATGTTGTCTCAAATGGCAGAATTTCCTTCTTTTTTATGGCTGAATAATATTGCATTGTACATGTTAATGAACACTTGTGTTGTTTCCATGTGTTGGCTATATAAATGGCACTGCAATGAACATGGGGGTGCAGATTTCTCTCCAAGATAGTGATTTCATTTCCTTTGGATATATACCCAGAAGTGGAATTGTTGGATCATATGGTATTTCTATTTTTAATTTTTTGAGAAACCTCCACACTGTTTTCCATGGTGGTGGTACCAGTTTTCACTTCCACCAACAGTGCACAAAGGTTTCCTTTTCTCCACATCCTTACCAGCACTTGTTATGTCTTATCTTTTTGATAATAGTCATTCTAACAGATGTGAGGTGATATCTCATTATGATTTTGATTTGCATTTCTCTGATGATTACTGATGTTGAGCACTTTTTTGTGTACCTGTTGGCAGACTATAGGTCTTTTTTGGAAATATGATTATTCAGATCCTTTGCCAATTGTTTTTGTGCTGTTGAATCATACAAGTTCTTTATATTTTTTGGATATTAACCACTTATCAGATATATACAACTTGCAAATATTTTCTCCTGCTCTGTGGGTTGTCTTTTAATTTTGTTGATTGTTTTGTTTTGTTTTTCTTGTTCGTTTGTTCATGCTGTGTTGAAGCCTTTTAGTTTGATATAGTCCTGCTTATTGATTTTTTTATTTGTTGCTTGTGATTTTGGTGTTATATCCAAACAATTATTGCTAAGACCAATGTCAAGGAGTTTTCCCCTACGTTTTCTTCTAGGACTTTTACAGTTTCAGTTCTTATGTTTAAGTCCTTAATCTATTTTGAGTTAATTTTTCTGGGTGGTGTAAGATAGGGGTCTGGTTTCACTCTTTTGTATGTGGATAACCAGTACCATTTATTGAAGAGATTATCCTTTCCCTATTGAGTAGTCTTGGCTTCCTTGCCAAATATTTCTTGGCCATATATGAATGGGTTTATTTATGGACTGTTGATTCTGCTCCATTGGTTGATGTCTCTGTTTTTACACCTGGACTACATTGTTCTGACTACTCTAGCTTTGTAACATTTTGAAATCAGGAAGCGTGATGCCTCCAACTTTGTTCTTCTTCAAGACTGCCTTGGCTATTCAGGATCTTTTGTGATTCCAAACACATTTTAGGACTGTTTTTCATTTCTGTGGAAAATGCCATTGAAATTTTGATAGCGATTGCATTGCATCTATGGATGGCTTTGGCTAATGTGGGCATTTTTAACAACACTATCTCTTTTCATACATGAACATGTGATATTTTTTCATTTACTTGTGTTTCCTTCTATTTATTTCATCAGTTTTTTAGAGTTTTTCATATACAGATCTTTTATCTCCTTACATTTATGCCTAAGTATTTTTATTGTTTGATGCTATTTTATATGATTGTTTTCTTTACTTTTTTGCAGATAGTTTGTTGTTAGTGTATAGATATGCATCTAATTTTTGCATATTGATTTTGCATACTGCAGCATTGCTGAATTTGTTTATTAGTTCTAACAGTTTTTTTGGTGGAGTCTTTAGAGTTTTCTACATATAAGGTCATATAATACATAAACAGAGACAATTTTACTTCTTTCTGATATGAATGCCTTTTATTTCTTTTTGCTAGCCTAGTTAGCTACTGTGGCTAGGACTTCCAGTACTATGTTGACTAGGAGTGGTGAGAGCAGGCATCCTTGTCTTGTTCCTGATCTTAGAGGAAAAGCTTTCAACTTCTCACCATTTCATATAATATTTGCTGTGGACTTTTCATATATGGCCTTTACTATGTTGAAGTATGTTCCTTCTATAACCAATTTGTTGATAGTTTTTATCATGAATGGGTGTTGAATTTTGTCAAATTCTTTTTTTGCATCTGTTGAGAGGATCAAATGATTTTCCTTTCATTTATTCATTTGCATGTTGAATCATGCTTTCATCCCAGGCATGGATCCTACTTGATCATGGGTAGGATCCTTTTAATGTGCTATTGAATTTTGTTTGCTAGTATTTTGTTCAGAATTTTTGCATCTATTTTCATCAGAGATATTGGCCTGTAGCTTTCTTTTCTTTTATAGTGCCATTATCTGGCTTTGGTATCAGAGTAATGGTACAGCCTCATAAAATGGGTTTGGGAGTATTCCTTCTTCTTCAAACATTGGGGGAATTTGAGAAGCATTGGCATTAATTATTCTTTAAAAGTTTGGTAGAATTCACCCAAAGAGCCATTAGTTTAGGGCTTTTATTTTGGGGAAGGTTTTTTATTATTGCTTGAATCTCTTCAATTGTTATTGGACTGTTAATATTTTTATTTCTTCATAATTTGGACTTGCTATGTATGTTGTAGGTTGTATGATTCTAGGAACTTTTTCATTTCTTCTAGGTTATCTAGTTTTTTGGCATATAATTGTTAATAGTAGCTTCTTTAGTATTTCTGTGGTATCAATTATGTCCCCTCTTTCATTGACAATTTTGTTTTAGTCCTTCCTCTTTTTTTCTTGGTTAGTTTAGCTAAGCTAAGGGTGTTAATTTTGTTTATCTTTTAAAAAACAACCTGTTAATTTCATTGATTTTTTCTATTGTGTTTCAAGTATATTTAATTTATTTCTGCTCTAATCTCTATTATTTCCTTCCTTCTAACTTTTGGCTTAGTTTTTTCTTCTTTTTCTAATTCCTTCAGGTGTCAAGTTGGGTTGTTTATTTGAAATCTTTCTTCTTAATGTAGAAATTTATCACTATAAACTTCCTTCTTACAACTGCTTTTGGCAGATTCTGTCTAGTCCCCAGGTGGACGGGACTGACTCTAATACCTTGTTCAGTAGGGTTGCGCTGGGACAAGAGTCCACTTCAGGGTCCACAGTTAGGTCCTCAGACAGTGGGCCTGATAGCACGTGTGCATAGATGTGACTCCCACCAGGTCCCTGGAAGACTCCTGCTGGGTCACTGGGTAGGTCCCTGGGTGGAAAGGACTAGCCCTGGACCATGGCTGAGAGGTGCTAGAACTGAGCCCTACTGCTATTTCAAGGTTCACAGGCAAGATTATGTCTGCAGATCTTGCCCAGGAGACATGAATGAGTGTGTCTCCCACCAAGTCCCTGGGTAGGTTGGGCTGCCCTGTTATACTATGACTGGAGCCAAGTATATGGTTGTTTCAGAATCTCCTGAGGTACACACAGGAGTGTCTCCTGACAGGTCCCTGTGCCAGCAGGATTGTTTGTGGACTGCGGGTGGGAGGGGTTGAAGCTAACTATAAGGCCCTTTCATTTAAAATTTTTTTTTCTAAAGTTTACTTATTTTTTAGAGAAAGAGAGAGACAGAGCATGAGCAGGGAAGGGGCAGAAAGCAAGGAGACATAAAACTTGGAGCAGGCTACAGGCTCTGAGCTGTCAGCATAGAGCCTGACACAGGCTCAAACCCATGAACCGTGAGATCATGACTTAAGCTGAACTCGGATGCTGATGCTCAACTGACTGAGCCACCCAAGTGCCCCTCTAAGGCCCTTTCAGAATCTCTGGATGTGTAAATGGGAGTGTTTCCTGCTGGGTCCCTGGACTCACAAAAATGCTTGCAGACTGTAGCTAGGAGGGGGCTGGAGCCGAGTGTGGGCTCTTTCAGAATTTATGGGGGAGCAGACAGACATGTCTATGTTTGTGTCCCTGTACTGGCAGGCCTGCTTACAGACTGCAGCTGAGAGGGGCCTGGAGCCATGTGTAGGCCCAGAACTTCTCCTACCTGGTTCCTGTGCCAACAGGTCAATCCATAGACTATGACTAGGTGGGGACTAGTCATAGATCTCTGGGGGTACCTGGGAATGTTTCCTGCTGAGTTCCTGTGCCAGCATGGCTACTAATGGACTGTGGATGAAAGGGTCTGAAGCCCAGTTATTGGACCCTTTTAGACTCTACCGTCAGGCCAAGTTTCGCAGACTTACCTCAAGGATCTCCCAGATCATAACCAAGAAGATCTAGAGCTGATTCATAGGACACTTCAGGGTCTACAGCCAGGACAGAGGTCTGTATGCTTACTACTTAGGTGGATGTGACTCCTTCTGGGTCCTTTGGTATATGATGCTGGTGACAGGATCAAGCCACACAGGGTTGTGGCTGAGTCCTCTGGGATAAAGAGCTATTTCTATTTCTGTGGTCCCAGCCACAGATTTGGCCACCTCCACAAAAGCTTCCACCAAGGCAATTTTGTCAGTGCATGGCTGCCAAATTATTATTGCCAAAGAGGAATACAACAGGGGACCTCTTATTCAGCCATCTTGCTGACCTTTTATTCTTTTTTTAAAAACAGGTTTATTGAGATAAAATTCACATACCATACAATTCAAAGTGTATAATTCAGTGGTTATCAGTGTATTAATAGCATTGTGCAAATACCACCCCAAACAATTTTAGAATATTTTCATCTCCCTCCCCATAACTCCACATCTCTTAGACATCACACCCTAATTCTCCATCCCTCACAGCTCTTGGCAGCCACTAATCTACTTTGTGTCTATGGATTTGCCTATTCTAGACATTTCCTATAAATAAAAATTACTAATATCTTGTCCTTTGTGACTGGCTTCTTTCACTTAGCATCAGTTTTCAGGGTTCATCCATGTTAGATCATGTATATCAAGAGTCTATTTCTTTTTATTGCTGAATCATATACCATTGTATGGATATACCACATACTGGTTATCCATACATCAGTTGATGGATATTTGGGTTGTTTCCACCTTTTGGCTATTAAGGATGCTGCTTTTATGGCCATTTGTGGACAAGTTTCTATATGAACATCTGGGGTTATAATAAGTAAGCATTCTCATTCTCATTATAGGTAATTCAAGTTTAGAAAGAAATCTGATTACGAGTAAAAAACAACTCAAATTGAAACACATTTTAGGTGAATAACAAGAGTTCTCACTTTAAAGAAACCCTTAGGTGATTCCCTTTGTAACATTTCCTCAGATTGAATTTTGGTAGATTTTTGTTTCCCAATTACTGCCAAGTGTTTAGTTTGGCTGGAGGGCTGGGTTTACAGGGTACAGGAAAATGGTGAAAAAAACAGCCATAGAAAGTAACTGTATTACTGCAAACCCTGAGTGCTAAGCCTTTTTTTAATTTTACAGAGAGAGAGAACAAGTGGATAGAGGCCCAGAATGAGAGAGAGAGAGAGAGAGAGAGAGAGAGAGAGAGAGAGATAATATCTTAACCAGGCTCCACACTCAGTGCAGAGCCTGACTCAGGGCTTGATTCCATGACCCTCGGATCATGACCTGAGCCAAAATCAAGAGTCGAATGCCCAACTGACTGAGCCACCCAGGCGCCTCAACTAAGGCTTTTTATGTATACAGACAATATATAATCATGGATTAATTATCTCTGATGCCTGTAAATTCAGAGTGGGTTAAAGAAGGGTAGCCACCAGGGGCGCCTGGGTGGCGCAGTCTGTTAAGCGTCCGACTTCAGCCAGGTCACGATCTCGCGGTCCGTGAGTTCGAGCCCCGCGTCGGGCTCTGGGCTGATGGCTCAGAGCCTGGAGCCTGTTTCCGATTCTGTGTCTCCCTCTCTCTCTGCCCCTCCCCCGTTCATGCTCTGTCTCTCTCTGTCCCAAAAATAAATAAACGTTGAAAAAAAAATTTAAAAAAAAAAAAAAAAAAGAAGGGTAGCCACCAGATACACAGGTTGAAGAAAAATACCACAGAAGCAAAGAAAGAGAACTTTCAAAAGAAGGGAATTAAACAGTGTCAAATTCTTCATTCTAGAAAAATCAAGCATGCTAAGGGCTGAGAGAAGGTCTTGGGAATTCACAGCTGATGTTCAAGAGATCAGCTTGCTTGCACTGAATGGGTGGGAAGAAGTAGAAGTAACAGCAACAGCCCCTCTTTATGTTAAGGTGGCAATCTAAGAGTGCTTAATTCTAAAGAAAGCCAGTGGTAAATAATATAAATCAAGAATAACAATATGAAAGCTATTCTTTATGAATCTCTCATATTGGCACTATGCTATACAGAATCTTGGCTGATTTCCTTCTAGGTTCATGGAAGAACCTAAGTGTTTGTTGAAGAAGTCAGAGTATTCACATGGCATTCAGAGAATTCTTTCACCCTGAAAAGATTCATAGTAAATTGTCGTGTAATTGCAAAGATCCAAATAAAATGTGTTCCAGCACTACAGCACTGTTACCACAGGAATGGAATGTTCTGATATTGCCTCATTTTTAGACCTTCCAGACTGGTCAAAACCTCAGTCCAGGATCTGCCAGAGCCAAGGTCACATGAGATCTCTGAGCCTTGGCTTCCTCATCTGTAAAATGGGGATGCAGATGATAAAAATAGATACAGCTAAAGTTACCATAAAACTTAAGTAAGGTAAAGGACATGAAATAATTCAGTAAAGTGAAAAGCATTATACAGATGTTAACTATTATAATTATTCTAAACTGCTGAACCATATTATCAACGATTCTGTTTATGAAACACACACACACACACACACACACACACACACACACACACACACCTGAGAGTGTAAACCAGGGTGACAATCCAACCAAGTACTGTCATTCATTAGTTGTATGATCTTTTTTTTCAAGCTTTTATTTAAATTCTAGTTAGTTAACATATACAGTAAAATTGGTTTTAGATGTAGAATTTAGTGATTCATCACTTACATATAAAACCCAGTGCTCATCACAAGTGCTTTCCTTAACACCCATCACCCATTTAGTTCATCCCCTACCCACCTCCTTCTATCAACCCTCAGTTAGTACTCTATAGTTAATATTCTGTTATGGTTTGCTTCCCTCTCTCTTTTCTCCCCCCATCCTCTATGTTCATCTGTTTTGTTTCTTAAATTCCACATAAGAGTGAAATCATATGGTATTTGTCTTTCTCTGACTGACTTATTTTGCTTAGTTAACATAATATACTCTAGCTCCATTCACAACATTGCAAATGGCAAGATTTCATTCTTTTTGATGACTAATATTCCTGAGTAATAAACACCTTCTTTATCCATTCATCAGTTGATGGATATTTGGGCTCTTTCCATAGTTTGGCTATTGTCAATAGTGCTGCTATAAATATCGGGGTGCTTGTACTCCTTCAAATCTGTATTTTTGTATCCTTTGGGTAATAACCTAGTAGTGCAATTGCTGGGTTGTAGGGTAGTTCTACATTTAACTTTTTTTGAGAGAGAGAAAGAGAGAGAGTATGTGTGGAAGAGGCAGAGAGACAAGGAGAGAGAAACAATCCCAAGCAGGTTCTGCACTGTCAGCACAGAACCTGATGCAGGGCTCAGTGTCATGAACCATGAGATCACGACCTGAGCCGAAATCAAGAGTCAGACATTTAACTGACTGAGTCACCGAGGTACCCCATCTACTTTTAACTTTTTAAGAAAACTTCACACTGTTTTCCAGAGTGGCTGCACTAGTTTGCATTCTCACCAACAGTGTAAAAGGGTTCCCCTTCCTCCATATCCTCGCCACCATCTGTTGTTCCCTGTGTTGTTAATTTTAGCCATTCTGACAGGTGTGAGGTGATATCTCATCGTAGTATTGATTTCTATTTCTCTGATGGTGAGTGACGCTGAGCATCTTTTCATGTATGTCTTCTTTGGAGAAATGTCTGATCATGCCTTCTGCCCATTTTAAATTGGATTGTTTGTTTTTTGGGTGTTGAGTTTAATAAGGTTTTCATAGATTTTGGATACTAACCCTTTATCACATATGTCATTTGCAAATATCTTCTGGTGTGATCTTCTACAAGTCACTTCATATCTCAGGACCTTGGTTTCTCTTCATCCTGGCCTATTTTGCACACTTAATATGAGTTCTCATGAAATAATGACAAGAACACACTTTGAAAATTGCAAAGTACTACATAAATGTAAGCCATGGTCATTATCTGGGATTGTCAGCAAGAGTTGACTTTACTGCAGTGGACTTAGAGAAAAAAACTTCTATGTTGGTGTTTCTTGAACCCTTTTACTGTAAAAAGGAACCATTTTCATCCCTCAAAATATTTTTTTTTTCTAAATTGAACTGATATATATTAATTCAAGAAAACAGTTACTGGCAATTTATGTGAATCGAAAAGGAAAGATTATAGGATCGATCTCTTCCTTAGGTCTTGGCAAAATGAAATTTAAAAGAATTTCTGCCATCCTTCTTGTGTGGAACCACATTCAGCACAATGTTATAACATAATTGCAGTGTATCTTTCATAAGAACAAAATGTAGCCAGGCCGTTAAAGCTGGCTTTCTTGAAAAGAATTAGCCAAGAAAAAAATAATACACATCTACATGATACTTGAAATGATTTTATTTCATTGTATTACACTATCCAGGGACCCAAAAAAGTATAAAAAGGAGTTTTTCCAGGTCTTCTGTTATTTGGGCTTTAGGTAGAACATATTGAGAAGCGATAACTTCAAAAAATGAGTCTTTAGAACTACACATGAAGAAATAAGTGGCCATAAAATCGAAACACAGTAGGATAAAAAAATAAGCTTCATATAGTCCTGTATTCTAAATAAATACTATAATAACTATACTCATTCTTCTTTCATCTTTGGATTTCCTTTCATTTTCATACAGAACTTCTTGGTACTAAAATGATAGTTCTGACTCACTGTGTACTCTTTCAATTATCCTCAATGTTTATCTTTCTCTGTTTCTATCAAATAGTACCTGGTTTTCAAATTAAGCTTTATTTTTTTTTTTACTGATTTATACTTTTTAAACCTTATTTAGTAGTACAATAATAGCAGTTATTTTTTGCGTTGTGTGTCCCCTTTATTTTGTATTCCATCATGAGATCTAAGGCCATTTTTGAAGATACAAATTACTTCACACCCCTGATGGATGTTATCACCATACACTATATTAAAATTATTCCATAACTGACAAACACCAATGCTTTTGTTTAATGGGACTAAAGAAAAAGATGAGTGTGTGCATGTGTGCACGTGCACGCACACACACGCACACACACACACACACACACACACACAAGCACAAGTCTCCCTATGAATATGATCCTAAGATTCAGGGGGTAAACAGGCAGATGCATTATACTTTCAGTTACCAAGGCAAATGAATCAGTTTTGTTATGGAAAGGCTGGAGGAGCACAAGCAACCCATTAACTTTAAGGGCCATCTGGAGAGAGCCCTTGACAAAGCATTAATGGAAGACAAAACTAAAGGCGTCATGTCAATCATTGTACGTGTATACTCAGCTGGCAACCATGACTTTACAAAAAGGAATGAGAAAAGATTATGTCTGCTTAGAATAACCAGAATTTATAGAATAATTACTCATTGTGATGGGACAAAAATATTTACGAACAAAAAGTAAGTCTTATTGCCTCATCAAAATTAGTTTATACTATTTCAAATTTTAAGAGAAAACACTTGAAAATATTTTTATTCCTAAAGTTTTAAGCTAAAAATATAGAGAAAGGTTTTAATTTTTTATCCTTGTAGATAAAGCAGGACATTCCAATAGCATGATGTATGAAGGCTGAATTTCTGATGAGTTGTTTTCATTCATTTAAAAGCATCATCAATTATCTAGTAAATACATGCTAAAGATGTACAAACATGAATAAGTGTATTATTTGTCCTCTAGAAGTTTATAAATACAGAAGCTATTTCATTATTTGTGTGTGACTTCTCAGCTTCTCAAAAGACATATACAAAATATTTCACTGCTTGCTTTTCTTTGAGTCTGTTTTTTAAAAAGTGTTTCTAATTTTTGTTATTATTGTTTTCATTCTGACTAGTTTGGAAGTAAAAACACGATCATTGACGCTACCATCACAACACATCACCCCCATGTCTAAGGTTTATATCAATAAAAACACAAGATTCACCCAGTTCTAATTCAGTCTTCAATGGCTTAATTACATTATCACCTCATAACATAGATGTAAGCAAAAACCAAATACTATTCATAGGAACCAAGGTCACCACTACTAATCCCAGCTCAAGGTGTTTCTTATTTGTAGCATAAACTGGGCATGATAACTGAATTATAATCCTGAATGTTTCTCCCCAAATTACGTGTTTTGGAATGTTTGTCTTAAGAAATGCTTATCTCCTAAAAACCATCCCTTGGGCAATTGTGTCCGTATTTCTTTTTTTTAAAGTTTCACAAGGTTCTTAGCATATTAAAGGCTCCTGCAATAATCATTTACCTTTGCCTAAGCCTTTGCTTCCTGAATTTATTTGACCAGGCAACTCCCCGTTCCCACCTTGCCCATTTAAGAACAGTCATGGATATCTCTCAGAACTAATATTTTCAGGAAGAGACTTTGAGAAATGTTATTGTTGACTGACACAGGAAAGAATTAATTCAGATGGAGATTACATCCTCCTAAAGCTTGAAAAGTCTAACTACTCTGCCTTAGGAAGACACCAATGCAGGGTACCTAAAACAGTGTTTAAGTTACAATGCTTCTTGATATTCTGCTTCCTTAAAGATAGTTCCAAGATTTCAAGTGGCCCAGTTATGCTGGGGATCTAACTGGAGAACCCTCAGATAGTACATTTTTTCCCCTGCTATACCCATGGTTGTTCAAGGCACTTGCATAGTGGAGACATAACGTGAAAGATTGAAAATGTTAAGCCATTTGTTTGTACAAAAAGCTCTAAATGAGGCAGAGTTTATTTGTTCTTTCGTCCCCAAATATTCCACTATCAAAATCAAACACTGGTAAATTGTCCCTCAGTAAGAAAACCATTGACAGAGAATATTAAAATAAATAACCACCCAATAATGCATGATTTGGAGCTACTCGGGAAAAGCTACAAGCATTAAATAAATTTTAGCTCACGGGGATAAGATTACTTCCAAGTTTTTGCATTAGGAGATCCTCCTTACCTCAGTCAGGTGCTGAGTTTCTGTCCCCCACCCCGTCCCAGGGCTGCTGGCCACCTGCTCCTACATGTTCTCTGTTCGCTCTCTGTTCTCTGTTCACACAAGGTGGTGGAAATTCCTTGGGTAAAGAATCTACATTATGGAGAAAGGAAACTGTACAAAATTTCTGCCAAAATAGTTCTTTCTCTTGATTTTTTTTTTTCTGTTTTATTTCATTTCCCTCTTCTTCTGCCACTAGACTCTGTCTGGCATGATATATATTTTTAGCATTGAAATCCTGGCAAATACTGTGAAAAGTATTAAGTGATACAAAAGTATATGGAAACAAAACAAAAACAAAACAGAAGCCAGGCCAACATTTCCAATATCCAGAAGCAGATGCAAAGGAGGACTGGATGTCTGCACGAATTAAGGAAACAAGAGACTTAGCTTACTAACTTCTTTGACTCAAAACTATAAAGCAGCCAAATCAGCACCCCTACATGACTCAGCTGTTTCTGCTACATTTACAGTAGACATATTTGGCATGTAATAGGTTCCCTCTATCTCTGTCACCAAAGGTACTGGAAATAAGCCTATGGGACTGGCCTTTAATGTAGTAAAGCCAAGATAATGCCCAACTAATAAAAACAGGATCAGTGCTTGTCAAGTCTCTGGACAATTAAATGCCAAGCTTGCTCCCCTGTCCTGCCCTATCAAAACGATCAATTTAATATGGGGCAGAAGTAGATTCTATTGAAAGGCTAAGGAAGACAAGTTGCATTAGTTTAAAAGGCCCACACAAGAGCTTAGGCAGCTGTGATGAGTGACATATAAGAGCTAGCTGGACAAAGAAAACCATGAGCCTCAGAATGACCCACTGCTTCTTTCTGGATATCTTTAATTGGCAAGAACAGTTCAAGGACCTTCTAATCTCCCCAGTGAAGGGATAGCAAATCCCAAGTGCCATCTCTGGAGGCAGCTAGTGGATACCATAGCTACAACTGCAGCATAAAAATACCCTTCTGCTAACCTACTCAGGCCTTGCCCTAGCAACTCTCCTGGGCAGCTGTGTCTAAAAATTGCCTTGCTGCTTCTTAGAAGTGGTTATAAGAGCACATCATAGCCAGAAGTATAATTTAAAATTTTGTTCTATCTATCTATCTATCTATCTATCTATCTATCTATCTATCATCTATCTATCTGTCTATCATCTCCCTATGTATATATCAAGCTAAGCTCTCTGGTCACTAACAGATTTAAGGAATGTCCAGGCAACCTGGTGAGGCAATTCCCAAGCTGGTTGTTTCCTTGATGACATGTAGTAATAAAAACCCTACCTGGGATCTTTTCCTCTCTTCATCACAGAAGTAATTTCTTAAAAGCCTGATCCATTCCCTAGGAGAGAGAAACAAATATAAACTCTGTGAGCAGAGAAGGCCTTTCCTATATTCTGTGCTCAGACACTGTCTGCAGCTGCAGAATCATGAAGTTTATGGGGAGACTTCAAGCTGGCCACAATCAAAGGAGGAACTTTGCTTTAACAAATAGCCCAAACCATCATAGAATGGAATCACTAGTACTTATGGCAATTTAATGATTCTGCTATCAACCATAGCCCTCCACATGGAGAATATGCAGATACTTTTTGTTCCTGGTAACACTAAATTTCTGAAAGCAAATATCCTTTCTTACCAGGTATCTGGTTAGGTGAAAATTCCTTTGGAGTTCACCTAATCATGTACAATCATTGCATTAGTTATGAAACAAAGCTAAATTTCATTAAAAGGATTCTTCAACAATCAGGTGATGAAAAGTATCATACTTTATTTTGATTTTCTAAATCAAATACTCTCTTAAAACATATACATATATTTTTTTATTTATCACAGACTCATGCAGAAACAATACACACTTTGTGTGTTTCCCCTTTAGATGTGTTTAAACTAGATTGGGGTTTGAGGTCCCCGGAAGAGTCAAGTAGGATTATTTTCCTTTGGAAAGATGAATAATTCAAGAGATGTCTATCTGAATAAATTTAAGTGCATCTTGATTTTGACTTTTACAGGTGTGTCATACAAAAATCCTGTTGGTAATTATTCCCTACCCCATCTGAAAAACAGAGTTGCACTGATATAACTCAACAAAAGCTTCACTGAACTGGAGCAGAATGGTGTTTTTCAAGCCCGTTTCGAAGTCCGGCATGAATAGCCACTGGATTTTTGTTCTCACAGTCTTGTTCAACATTTGCATTGTTTGTGGAGGACTCTCTTACTATTGTTTTTTCATCTTTTTCTGACTTGGATTTTAAAAATTTATCATAAGGTACTATGTTTGATATTTTAAGTAGTTCTGAGGTGGAAGAGCTTATTTTCTTTTAAAAGACTAACTACAGAAACATAGTTTAATGTGCTGAAGGAAAAAGAAAGAAATCAGTTACCATGGAAATAATCTTTAATCCACTGAGAATTTTAATCCTTTTAATTAAAACATTAGAAAACTTAAATGCTATTTAAGTTTTAAAACACAACTATTTGATCATTTAAGGGGATCTTAGTATCTAACAGCATTTCCTTAAACACAACTAGTCAAATTGGTGAGGATATTGTTATTTCCTTCCATCCAGCCAGTGCATCCAGTGACATTTGAATAAGACATAGTCTTTGGGAGGGAGAATTTGCCTAAGGGAGAAAGCTAAACCATAACAAAAAGAGGTCCAAATGATCTATGTTAGTAAAGCTGATACTTGATACTTGTGTTACTGTCATTAGATCATGTAATCTTCACAATTCTTTAAGGTGAAATTACTGTTGTCTCTACTTTACAACTGAGGAAACCACAGCTGGAAGAAATTAAGTAAAGAATGTATTATAAAAAAATAAAAATAATTATTACTTCAATTATATTATTAAGAACTGCTCTTAAAGGAAATGAAAGGAGTCCAAGTGTCTCCTGTCAATCTGTGAGTTTTCAAAAAAAGAATTCACGGGGCGCCTGGGTGGCGCAGTCGGTTAAGCGTCTGACTTCAGCCAGGTCACGATCTCGCGGTCCGTGAGTTCGAGCCCCGCGTCAGGCTCTGGGCTGATGGTTCAGAGCCTGGAGCCTGTTTCTGATTCTGTGTCTCCCTCTCTCTCTGCCCCTCCCCCGTTCATGCTCTGTCTCTCTCTGTCCCCAAAATAAATAAACGTTGAAAAAAAAAATTTTTTTTAAAAAAAAGAATTCAGTTAATTTTCAGGGAAAACAGCTCACTAATGAAATGTTTAAATAGCTACTATTAAATCTGTTGGGATAGTTCATTTTGTTTCATTGGCCAATCTAGTCAGCTTTTAAGGGCCACACTAGAAGTCAAACAAACTCAATTTTCAGGAAACTGGGCTATAGAGATTTCTTTTTTTTAATAAAAATTTGTTTCCTATTACACAAAATGAACATTACATTCCTGAAAGGTACAGCATTATGGAAAGCTGATTTAGAAAAGAGGATATTCAGAAAATGTATGAAACTTAGCTTCCTAAGTTTTATAGGAAAATATAAAATAAAATATAACAAAGTAAAATATAAATATAAAAATATAAAATAGTAGAGCATTCAGCTCTACTATTCTTGACTTCAGCCAAAGGTCCAAAGGCTGAAGTCTGGAAAATGGGCCTGTAGTCCAGATAATAAACAAAGATTATTTATTGATGAAATTCATAGGATTAAATCTTAATTTTACATTTGATTTCAGTCATTTCCTTTAGATTTTTTTTTAATTTTTTTTTTTAATTTTTTTTTTCAACGTTTATTTATTTTTGGGACAGAGAGAGACAGAGCATGAACGGGGGAGGGGCAGAGAGAGAGGGAGACACAGAATCGGAAACAGGCTCCAGGCTCTGAGCCATCAGCCCAGAGCCCGACGCGGGGCTCGAACTCACGGACCGCGAGATCGTGACCTGGCTGAAGTCGGACGCCCAACCGACTGCGCCACCCAGGCGCCCCTCCTTTAGATTTTTTTTAACATTCTTCAAAATTCAATGATTTGGGCCAGCTTTTTATTGTCTTAGTCATTTTCTTACTGTCACATGTGAATGCATGCATCATTACTTGTCTGATTGCCATTCTCAAACATTCATTTACTTGAAGTTAACTATGCTTAAGATATATATTTTCTATTTCACGTTTTAAAAAATCAAGAGAAAAATATGACT
Organism: Lynx rufus; assembly: GCF_022079265.1. NCBI lineage: Eukaryota > Metazoa > Chordata > Mammalia > Carnivora > Felidae > Lynx > Lynx rufus. The sequence continues at coordinate 62,960,345 of NW_025814889.1, forward strand.
TGAAATTCATAAATGTAACTTTCACAGAACTAAAAAATACCCAAAGAAACTTTATCTCACTCAAGTTAGCTTGTGTCATTCGTTAAGTGCCTAGATCTTTCCTTATTCCTGGGAAGCATTTGGTCTGTAACCTTAACCTGTACTTAATTCCTGTTATAACATTTGAATTATCATATCAATAAACTGCCACTGACAAATGTAGCTAACCCTACTGGTCTGTTTCCTTCAATATTTGGAATTGCTGTGAACAATTCAGACAGTCGCTGTGGGCGCTAATTGTACTGCTTCTGATCCATAATGGACAGACCTGAAAAAACTCTAAGGTGATTTAGGAAAATGTGGACATTTTCAAATGAGTGGTCTACTACATAACAAAAGGAGTACGGATGACTTCTAGGAATGACCTCAGAGGACACTGCCCTGTTTATTTTCCAAGTGAATTTACAGTAAGACCACCACTGTCTATTTCCTCAGGAAATGAACCTTGGTAAATAACTGAATTGGCTGATAGCCGAGGACTTAATCCTTTAAGTACCAGTAAGCAGGGATTTTATTGAATGAAACTCTTTCTAAATTGCACTATTATACTCTCTGCTGTTTGTTTATTTATTTATTTATTTATTTGTAATTGATGTAGAGTTGGCACATAATGTTACATTAGTTTCAGGTGTCCAACATAGTGTTTGGACAATTCTATAAATTATGGTGCACTCACCACAACTGTAGCTATTATCTGTCACCATACAAGGCTACTACAATACCATTGACTATATTCCCTAACTAGAAACCTGTACCTCTCACTCCTCTTCACCTATACTGCCCATCTGCCACCTCCCTTCTCTGCTCTTTTAATTTTTTTTTTTTACATTTATTTTTGAGAGACAGAGACAGAGCACGAGCAGGGGATGGGCAGAGAGAGAGAGGGAGACACAGAATCCGAAGCAGGCTCCAGGCTCTGAGATGTCAGCACAGAGCCCGACGTGGGGCTGGAACTCACAAACTGTAAGATGGTGACCTGAGTTGAAGTCAGATGCTTAACTGACTGCGCCACCCAGGCGCCCCTCTCTGCCCTTTTAAAGCCCTTCTTGGTGGCTTGGAATGAGAATACTGAGCCTCAGTTTTTGTGACAGAATGATGGGAAACCACTTTGGAAAAATGGAAAAACAAGTGAATTTGGATTCAGCAGCCCTGACTTTTCTGATTATGATACTTTATAACCACATGATTTTAGACTAATGTCTTTGTTTTAGTTTGTCTCTCTGAAAATTAAGGCCAATAACATCTCCTTGAGCTGCTGTATGAACAAATAAAAATGATTTGGGGGCACTTGGGTGGCTCAGTCAGTTGGGCCTCTGACTTCGGCTCAGGTCATGATCTCCCAGTCTGTGGGTTCGAACCCTGCGTCGGGCTCTCTGCTGTCATCACTAAGCCTGCTTTGGATCTTCTGTCCCCCACCCCTCTTAAAAACAAAAACATTAAAAAAACTTAAAAACATAAATAAAATGATTTGTGTAAAACCATCCACTAGTACACATTTACAATATGTTGTTATAGTTAAGTATTTAAATGTGGTTGTCTCCATTCCGAACTTCCCCCAGGGGGGAAGGACCCTTAGCTCTGTCACCTGGAGATGCATCAGAGCCCGTGCAACCACAGGACCTCTGTGCAGTGACGCTGGCTCCACAGCCAGGATGAGCCCAGACCACGCTGAAGACCCGGCTCTGCTTCTCTCCCATCCTTCTTTCATCTTCCCCCAAACCATTCTCGACACACCTGTCAACAGCCTTCGACTTGTTCCCATCAGTCAAAATATCATCCATTATTTCTCCACCACTAACCCAGTGACACTCGAGACAACCTTCCCTCACACTGAGCGCTTTTAGGTGTGAAAGATGAGTGATCATCTCTATTTCAAGATGGTGAGAGTGTGTCAAGAACTCACTCCAAAGTCTGTCAATCCTTCATCATCCAGAGCAGACAATCTTAGACACGTGAGCAGTTTTTCTTGAAGCTTCTCTGAAATGCCAACATCAAGTGGAATTCCAGGCATGCTCAATTTAAAAGTCTACACCTAAGGTGATAATAATGTTCAAAATTCTGTGAGGTGCCAGGGTGACAGATCCACATGTTCTTGGAATTGCTGTTGTTACAATACTTTGTAGCATGATTAGCACTCTGGTTGGTGGATCCACTCAGGGAAGAGACAGAAGTAGCAGGAAGTGTGTGCCTAGTCAGTAACTGTCCTCTGAGGAGACCTGGGAGGCGATATATCCTGTATTCCCTTTCCAGGAATGCAGACAGCACACGGATTTCATTTACTGGACACAGATCATATTAGGCTTCCTGTGAGAAACTCTGAATGGACAGGCTAGGGTATCCACTCATAATTCTCACTGAAAACTTGAGCTCTGGAAATTTCTTTCATAGAACAAAAAAAGATGACAGAATCAGCCAGAAAAAAAAGTCTTTTTTTTTTTAGTTTATTTATTTATTTTTCAGAGAGACACAGAGAGAGAGAGAGAGAGAGAGAGAGAGAGAGAGAGAGAGAGAGAGAGCAAGCAGGGGAGGGGCAATGAGAAAATCCCAAGCAGGCTCTGAGCTGTCAGCACAGAGCCCAATGTGGAGTTTGAACTCATGAACTGCGCGGTCATGACCTGAGCCGAAATTAAGAATCCTATGCTTAGCTGACTGAGCCCCCAGGCGCCCCCAGAAAAAAGTATTTGTGCATCCATACATCTCTATGAGAAACACGGACATTGTAACATCTTTGAGTATTCTGGAATTAAGACATGTTGGATCACCAAATGTTATCCTGCACGAGACCCAAGAATGTTCAAACATAGAAGAACATGCCGTTTCTCCTTATTTTTCTTATGACTTGGAGAACTTGATTCACTTGCAGACAGACATTGGCAAAAACCATACCAAAGTGGACTAGTCCATCAGAAATTAGACTCTTGTTAGAAAATACGCTTTCTGGAAAATTGACAGAATTTTTTTTCTTTTGGTAGTCACAGTCACATCCATTTTCTTCAATGCCGTGTGAATCTGAAATGCCAAAACTCCCCTCCCTAAAGTTAATATGCCTTAATTAATCATGTAAATCTTTGTCCTTTTAAGAAACAAATAGCCAGAAATCAGGAAATTTCTCAAGATCCATTCACAAAAGAACATGGTCTGGGTCAATAGTTCTCAAAGGAGGGTGCTTAAGAATCTCCTATGAAGTTTGTTGAAATGTCCAAGCTTCTCAGAGCTTGTCCCGTGGTGGGTCTGGGGTGGCACCTAGGAATCTGAATTCATAGAAAGCACTCCAGTCACAGTCTGGATTTTACTGTTCTGTGAGCTCTGATTGTGATTCAGTGTTTGCAACTGCATCAAACTTCAATGACTCAAGATGTGCAGAGCACAATGACAGATAGCTTTTCTGAAGCTGGGCATTACAAAGGTAAGGAGTGCTAAAAAATTAACTGACTCTGCAGCAGTTTAATGCCTTTATCTGTTTCTAGTGAAGATCCACATTTTTCTTAATACATCAGCCTTCTGATTTTCTTCTTTTTTTTTTTTTTTTAGACAGAGAGAGCAAGCTCAAGAGAGGGGCAGAGGGAGGGAGTAAGTGAGAGAGAGTGAGAGAGACAGAGAGAGAGAGAGAATATCTTAAGCAGGTTCCACGCTCAGCGCTGAGCCCAACTCAGGGCTTGATCCCATGACCCCGGGATCATGACCTGAACCAAAATCAAGAGTTGGATCCTCAACCAACTAAGCCACCCAGGCGTCTCCCTTCTGATTTTCAGTACAGCAGTTGGAATCTATACAATTAGATAGTTTTAATAAGAGGTCTACTTCTCTCTGATTCCCCGAGTACTCCCACTGTATAAACCACTGCACTACCCAGAGCACCAACCTTTGTCCAGAGATTCCCAGCCCAAGGCAAGCTATCTCCACAAGAAGCATCTAGAAATATGTGTGTGTTTGGGGGTGGGGGGGTGCATTTCTGATTTTAGTGACTGAGGGTACCACTGTGGTGCTAACCATCCTGCAATGCTTAGGACAGGTGCCAGGCTCTGAGCAGAGGGGTGACTTAAACAATTCTACCAAATGGAGTTGTTCCATCCAAAATGCCAACATGTCTCCCATTAAGAAACTCTGCTTAATATTACCAAGTTGTCCTCTCTCCCAAGAGCTCTGTAGCCCTTATACACTCACACTTATTCAGTCTTTCTTTCGACAATTATTAAGCACTTACAAAGTGGCAGGCCCTCTGCTAAGTGCAGAGGACAGAAAAGAAAAAAGAATGTTGTCCTTGTCCTCAAGAAGCTCTCATGGTGGAAGAAAACCAATTTATTTCAATACAGTGTAGTGAGGGCTGAGACAGAGAGGAACAAGGGATGACAGGAACAGCCAGGAGGACCAGGTACTCACTGAGGTCTTAGCAGAGAGAGTGATGTTGGACCAAGAATCGGGTCCAGGGATAGGGGTGGGGGTAAAAGGGAGAAGAGTAAAGGCTTTCCAGAGAGAGAAACCAACACCCAAATAAAAGTCAGGCCACTGAAAACATTTCACTCAGATGAAGCACAGGGAGGGTGTGGGGAGAATAAAGGACCAGGAGTGGGCTTTGGAAAGAAGACAACGAGCTTAGTTTTAGATATTCTGGGGTTGGAGGTGCAGAGGGCAAATGGTGGAAATGCTCTTTAGGCAGTGGGGTAGATGGCTCTGATATTTGGGGGAAAATATGGGGTGAAAATATAGATTTGAGAGTTAGTCAGCATGTAGGCTGTAACCGAAACTGTTGAAACTAAAGAGACCTCTTAAGAAAAAGCAAGCTAGAGTGCAAGAGGTTGGCACAGCCACAGAGAAAGAGGTTAAGAGTAGTTGAAGGGACTGTGATATATCTTAAGCCAAGAGAAGAGACAGTATAGAGGAGGAGTCAGTGGTCCACAAGGTCAAATGCAGCTGAGAGGTCAATGAGGATAATGTCTAGGAAGAGCCCACTGGGTCCAGCCACCAGGAACCTAGTGAGAGCGACCCTGGCAACTCTCTCAAGGAGTAGCTGCCATTGAAACGTGGACGTGACCTAGGAAAGGAGAGAAAGGAGGGGAGGAATAGCTGGAGGGGAAAAAAAAGGTTCAAGGAGGTCTGTTTATTTGCTTATTTAAAGATGAGAGAAATCTGAAACATTTATATACTAATAGGAATGAGCCATTAGGTTTTCAAGGAAAAGTACAACTACAAAGTGAACTTGAGAACCTAGAAGCTTGGAGTCCTGGCCACAGGAGGGAGGAGGGCAGCACAGTAGTAAAGGCAGGTGCCTTTATGGATTTGCTGTAAGGTAGTTGAGGCTCTCCCTCTACAATCACTGACTGATTTCCTTATACCTCAGTCACTACTTTTAATTTCAGACAATGAACCTTAAAAAAAACCCAACAGCATAAGTAGTGCATGTATTCAAAGTACATACCTGCAGCATTCATTCATCCAACAAGTATTTATTGTAGGCCTGACATGAACCTGATGTGCTGAGCACATTTACAAAATATCTGCTCTTCAGGTGGTGGGAGACAGACAATTAACAAAACAGTATGTGATCTATCTGGTGGTGAGGAGAACTAAGGGAGAAAACAAAGGTCAGAGGTGAGGAAGTGCTGGAGGTGGGGGGCTGGTAATTTTATGCAGCGAGGTCAGGGAAAGCCTTGTGGTGGGGACACAGGATCTGAAGGAAGCAGAACGTGAGCCATGCAAGGCTGAGGGAAAAGCACTCTGGACCGTGGGAACTGCAAATGCAAAAGCCCAGATGCAGGACTGAGCCTGTGGATCTCCAGTGACAGCGAGGAGCCTCAGGTGGCAGGGGGCAAGAAGCCAGCAGCAGGCAGTGGGGACAGAACAGGGAAGGCCAGGCAGCGTGGAGTGTATGCACCCACGTGGGGGCTTTGACTTTTCCTATGGATGAGATGGGGTCCAGTGCCAGGCTCTGAGCTGAGTAGGGACTTGAATCCACGACCCATGAATCCCTGAGGCTGCCCAGGTGAGAACTGAGGGGACGGAAACAAAGGTGGGAGCCTGAAGACCTGTGGAAGGAAAGGCAGTGACCCAGGCTGGGTTCCAGGGGACAGGCTGGAGAAGCAAAGGAGGGCAGAGACGTGGGTCTGACTGCATTTGCAGTGCCATACTGTTCTAAGTGCTTAACATGAATTAACTGCTCTATTCTCACAAGAACTCTGTGAGATAGGTCCACTACTCAATCTGAGAGATACCCTCCCCAAGCAGCCATACTTACTCATGTGATGGACTATCAATCTACTTCTGAAGTGCAAGAAAGATATGAGGTCAAAAACCAAACCAAAAAAAACAAAAACAAAAAAACTGAAAAAACAAAAAAACCCCACTTTTTTTGAATAAAAAGTACTGTGCTTTGATTTTGAAATTTGGTTTACAGGCATGACCAGTATGAACTAAAACTGTAGTACACTTTTTTAAATGAAGTAATATTTATTTTATTTAATGAACATTCATTTGTTACTTTTTGCCAGACTTAACACAGAACAGGGAGTGAGAATATTATTTTATTAATGAGAGGAGACAAATAATTTCAAGTTTCTAATTGTGATACCAGAAGGATATTTTGGGAGTTCTACAGGCAAGTCCCAAAATAGTAACACCACTTTAGCAGAGGAACCTCTCTCCACTTGTTAAGCCTGGGTTACAAATTGCCTTGGTATTTTAATTCTTCCAGAAATACATGGCAGCTGGTATCCAAGGCCACCTATAGCCATGAGAAAGCTATTTTAAATGTCCTTTTATTTTTTAACATTTATTTATTAACTTTGAGAGAGAGAGAAAGAGCACGTGTGAGCCGGGGAGAGGCAGAGACAGAAGGAGAGAGAGAATCCCAAGCAGGCTCTGTGCTGAGCACAGAGCCTGATGTGGGGCTGGATCTCAAGACGATGAATGAGAGCATGACCTGAGCAAAAATCAAGAGTCCAACCATTAACAGACTGAACCACCCAGCTGCCCCTAAATGCTCTTTTAAATAAGCAATGTAAAGAAGTGTGGGATTTTTATAATATTCAGTGAATTCTAATTTTTGCTATTTTAAATTTATTGACTATACTTTTCATTTGGAATTATAATAAGACCTTTATTAATGATATCATAAGATACTATTGAACAGTAGGTTAATTTACAACTGAGATTCGATTTTTTTTTGGATTTCATTACAATACAAACAATATGGTGTTTCTCCAATATCCATTCATTGGTTATTTGTTTACTCAATCTATATTATCAGAGTCTAATGGAATTTCCATATAGGAGAGATAACAAAGTAGCATATTAGTGGACCCAGTCTCATGACAAGTCTCTCCTTATGTGTTAAATTCATTTTAATCAAAACTATTTCAATCCTTTTCTTTCCCATGTGTTACCAAATTAAAAATTGAATGAGCATTCCTTTTGTACAGGAACATTAAAAACACATTCCTTCCCCTTAATTTACCAATAGAACATCAAGGACTTCAAATTCTTTGAACATGTATGTGTCTTTCAGTTTGTATTTTCTACTTAAAAGTTCAGTAACAGATACACTGGGAACTGATCAGACATTTCCAAAAGTCCTATGACTGCGCAAATACATTTCAGTTTCCTTCAGGACATGGCAACATATCTCGTTTGTCCAAAATAGCAGGGAGAAAATAAATCCTATTTGATTTATACATTTTTATACTGAAACTAATACTTTTGCAGAAGGAAATGGCCGTCAAGTTTGAGTGAGGATCACAGCCCTTTTATCAGGTTGGAATCCTGCACGCAGCTGATAACCAAACAACTGGGCATATCAGCAAATTTAGACCACTGAATTCAGCAAGTCCTTATGGGGTGGAGTTTCAGAATGGGCATCCAGGTGAACTAATATTCAATGGTAAATGGGTGATTTTCTGGTGATAGCACTGAGACCTTCCAAATCATCAGGCATAGAGAATTTTATTTTACATTCTAAGATGCAGGATTTTTTGATGACCAGCTCACATTAATCAACCAGTAATTGAATCATTTCAATACTATTTGAACAACAGTAAAATTCATAGTTGGTACTGATCCACCTATTATAAATTACCTATTTCCCTTATAATAAAAACTCTTTTTTTTTTTCAACGTTTATTTATTTTGGGGACAGAGAGAGACAGAGCATGAACGGGCGAGGGGCAGAGAGAGAGGGAGACACAGAATCGGAAACAGGCTCCAGGCTCTGAGCCATCAGCCCAGAGCCCGACGCGGGGCTCGAACCCACGGACCGCGAGATCGTGACCTGGCTGAAGTCGGACGCTTAACCGACTGCGCCACCCAGGCGCCCCATAAAAACTCTTTTAAATAATGTCCACTTCATCAGGTCATCAGATTAATAGATACTCCCCATTTCCTCTGTAAAACATATTGGTGGATGCCCACAGCCCAATAAACATTCTCTGGTATGCTCGTGCATTTGTGTTTCCATTATTTTGAATTGCACAAATGCTAAAAGTCAACTGAGTTTACTCCCAAATTTATCCGGGTTGTACTTTTTATCAAAATTGTGTAACGTATCTGGAAATTGATAAAAATGTAAGTGTAAAGGGACTCATTGCTCTTTTAATGAAAACCATTTAAGTGATGTAGAAAGATAATGTCTCAATCACCAAGTGGCCCAAGTAATTGCTGTGAATGAGGTGTGAGTGAGACAACTGTAAGAGCTTGGAAGAAAATATATAAGTGTCAGATTCTCTAAACAGATTGATATGCAACCATATTTGTATTCATTCCACTTCAAAGCTATTGATATTGATAATCACTGGCTATCATTACTGGTGGGTTAATACAAGAAAGATGAAGTGGTATTCTAAACAGTGGATGCTTACTCAAAGAAGAGCCTTGGGTCTGAGGCACCTGGGGCCTCAGGCAGTTAAGTGTCCAACTTTGGCTCAGATCATGATCTCACCATTCCCAAGTTCGAGCCCCGCAGCAGGCTCTGTGCTGACAGCTCACAGCCTGGAGCCTGCATCAGATTCTGTGTCTCCCTCTCTGTCTCTACCCCTCCCCCACGCTCTCTCTCTCTCTCCCTCTCTCAAAAATAAATAAACATTAAAAAATATTTAAAAAAAGAAAAGCCTTGGGACTGATATTAAAATATTGATGAATGCATACATATTTGCTCATTTTAGGTTAAAACAAAGTGTGTGAGATTATATATAATTTGTTTTATGATTCCTTATATTTAACTGACTTTTCAAATTAATCAGCCAACTATTGACCAAGTACCCATTCACGTGGAGGATTCCTCCTGCACCTATTCACCCGGGTTTACTGAATTTCTTCTTATTGGACAACTACTTTCAAGTTCCTGTATAGAAATAGTGAGCTGATTTCAGATGGTCACTGAAGGGGGAAAAATATATATAACTTGTTATTTGCCTCCACTGTAATGAAATGATAAAAAAAAAACATTCCTCAGAATAACTAGGGCTTATTGCTACAAAAGAGCTCCAAATGAGTCACTCCTCCTTGATTTCATACCCTTGGATACAACTCTCCAATATTATTAATTTCTTGGACTGACAAGACATGACAAAAGCAATGTTGTACAAGAACTGGGCCTTGACCTTAAGAAGCCTCATTCTTTTTGTTTTTGTTCTCTTGCTGCCATATCATGCCATGCAAGGAAGCCCAAGCCAGCCTCCTCGTGAACTGCACCTCATGTAAAGAGACAGACTTTGGAAGATAAAAGACCACTTTGAAGAAGGAAAGGCTAAACCACCACCCACTTGTTCCAGCCATCATAGATGATGATGGTGCCAACATATGACTAAGTCTGTCTTGGATGCTCCAGACCCAGTCACAACACCAGCTGACTGCAAACACGTGAGTCTGGCCAGCTGATACCACACGGAACACAGACCAGCTGCCCAGCTGCCCAGCCTGTTTGCAGAATTTTGCACAAATAGATGACTGTTGTTATTTTAGTCCACTAAACTTGGGAGGTAGTCTGTTACACAGTAAAAAGTGACTGTCACAAAACTTTGGAAGCCTATGACAGATGTCCCAGTGGTTCTCTGGTGTCTGGAAATAAATACTCAGAAGCTCTAAGGCACTAGCAACAGTAAAATAAGAAAGCTGCCTCATACAAAAAAAAAAAAAAAAAAAAAGGAAAGCTAGCACTCATGTTTGCTGAAGCTTTAAGAAAAGGGTTCTGACATTTTTCTTTGATTCAGGGTTTAAATTAAATCCATAACCTTAGAAGCAGCATTTTCCAAAGGCGATTTTGCTCGTAGTGCAGAAATAAAATATGCGATGCTAAAAAGAGAAAGGGCAATGGGAATTCTACAATGCTTTAAAAATAAAATGAAAAGTTGAAGCAGAACAGTCAGGCAGTCTATGAATACCAATTTAATAGTGTCCTAATAATTTGAAAAATATAAGCCAGACCAAACAGATTGATCATTACAGATAAATATAACCCTGATGACTAATGTAACTATGATCTTTGGAATCGGTGCGTTCACTGCAGCAGTAACAGACCATTGTTAGAACTGATTTCCAATTCTATCCCCTTATCCCTGCGTTTCCCAATTATTCTCCTCCCTGCTGTGTGCGAAGGCGGAGAACATCAGACACGCAGCACTTAGAGCTGGGAAGGGGCAAATGGGAGAGGAGGAATCTCTCCCTCAGGAACTGCTGCTATATCAAAGTAAAAACAATCTTCCAATCACTTGTGTAAATAACCATTAAAATGATGAATCATCCTTGCATTTTCTCCTTTCTCTCCAGTGCATATTAAAAAATGATAATTTATTTCGGAAATGACCAACGTCATTTGAATATTTACATCAGGGGCTACCCACACGTGATAATATTTTTAAAGCAGGAAGTGCTTTCAGCCTGGTACAAGAAGATAAAAAATTACTATGCGGGATATTTGTGGCTTTATTTTTTTTTCATTTCTCAAGAGACAGGTTTCTTCCAGAAGCACAGTTGATAAAACATGATTTATTTGTATAATTTCACCAGAGAAAAGCTGAAAGTACCTAACCAGCTTCAATAGTCCTGTAAAATTAACTGCTAGTGATTTTTGTTCATTGTATACCTTAGTCTGAGCTTTGCTTTAACGAATGCCTTATTTTTCTGTTTGAACCAGATAAAAAAATAAACTCTCAGAATGAAAATAAATTACTAAAACATTTTTTCATTCTATAGTTGTCTGATAAACTTAGTGCCCTTTATCTTCACTTTGGAATACCACTAAAACTACTAAGTTAATTAATTAATTGTTAAAGTCGCCATCACCTAATTTGTCTCCTCTCAGTTTAAAATGACATCCTCTAATAGCTAAAGTAATAAGACATTTATCCTTGAGCATTTGGCAAATAAGAAAATCTTAAAAAGAAAAAATAAATTGAGAATAATCACACGACCCAGAGATAATTACTGCAAATTTTGGTAAATTGTTTCCCAGTGAAGAAACGTGAATGCTTAATGCATCTCAAACAGATCTTCTATTCTTCAATAAAACATGACACTTTGGTCTGATTTTCTCTTTAAAGTTTACATTTCTTGTGATCTTTGGTAAAGATTTTGATGGATACTGTTTTAAATTATTTGTTAGCTGGATATTAAACAAGTGATGAACAATACTATGGTGCAGAATAAGGTGGAAAAGGATAATTCTTTACACACTCATGTAACCATGACACAATCAAGACAGAGAACACTTTCATCACTCCTATAAATTCCTTTGTGCCCTTTTGTGGCCAATCACCTCTGCTCATCCATGGCACCAGGCAACAATTGATCTGCTTTCTGTTACGAAGAGTTTCACATAAATGGAATCATATAGTATATAATCTTTTGTGTCTGGCTTTTTTCACTTGACGTAATTGTTTTAAGATTCATCCATATTGTTGCATGTAACAATACAATGTTATTTTTATTACTAAGTAGTAGTCCATTATATGGTTATACAATAATTTGTTTATTCACCAGTTGATTGGACATTTAGGTTGTTTCCAGTTGGGAGCCATTATGTTTAAAGCTGCTCTGAACATTTGTATAACAATATTTGTGTGGGCATGTGTTTTCATTTTCTTCTGTAAATAAATACTTAAATGTGGGATTTCCGGGTCCCAACATTCAATATACACATGTTTGATTTGATAAAAAAAACTGCCAAAGCATTTTACAGACTGGTGCACACCATTTACCTTCTCATCAGACATATATTTTTAGTATTATCTCCTCAAGTTTTAGCCATTCTCATGGGTGTATAGTGCTATATCATTAGGGATTTGATTTGCATTTCCCTAATGACTAATGATATTGAGAATCATTTGTGTGCTTATTGGCCATTGATATATTTCCTTTGGTCATTTTTTTATATATGATGTGAGGTAAAGGTTAAGATGCATTGTTTTCGTATGGATATCCAACTGTACCAATACCATCAATCAAAAAGATGAACTCTTTCACTATGCAATTACTTTGAAAATTCATCAAAGATCAATTGACCCTATACATTTGGATCTATCTCTGTACTCTGGGTTCTGTTTCACTAATAAATATGTCAATGATTAAATCAATACCACACTATCTTGCTTAATGTGCATTTATAAGAATTCTTTAAATTAGGCAGTATAATTCTTGTTTTTCCAAGTGGTTTTTGTCTATTCTGGGTTATTTGCATTTCTGTATAGATTTTACATTCACCTTATAAATTTCTTCAGAAAAACCTGCTGAATTTCTTACTTGACACATATCCAAAGGCAAGGGAACTGAAAGCAAAAATGAACTATTGGGACCTCACAAAGGTAAAAAGCTTCTGCACTGCAAAGGAAACAATCAACAAAACTAAAAGGCTACCAACGGAATGGGGAAAGATATTCACAAATGACATATGAGACAAAGGGCTAGTATCCAAAATCTATGAAGAACTCACCAAACTCCACACCTGAAAAACAAATAATGCAGTGAAGACATGGGCAGAAGACATGAATAGACACTTCTCTAAAGAACACATCCAGATGGCCAACAGGCACGTGAAAAGATGCTCAACGTCACTCCTCATCAGGGAAATACAAATCAAAACCACACGGAGATACCACCTCACGCCAGCCAGAGTGGCTAAAATGAACAAATCAGGACTCTAGAGATGCTGGTGAAGATGTGGAGAAATGGGAATCCTCTTGCACTGTTGGTGGGAATGCAAACTGGGGCAGCTGCTCTGGAAAACAGTGTGGAGGTTCCTCAAAAAATTAAAAATAGATCTACCCTATGACCCAGCGATAGCACCGCTAGGAATTTACCCAAGGGATATAGGAGTGCTGATGCATAAGGGCACTTGTACCCCAATGTTTATAGCAGCACTTTCAACAATAGCCAAATTATGGAAAGAGCCTAAATGTCCATCAACTGATGAATGGATAAAGAAATTGTGGTTTATAATCACAATGGAATACTACAGGGCAATGAGAAATAATGAAATATGGCCCTTTGTAGCAACGTGGATGGAACCGGAGAGTGTTATGCTAAGTGAAATAAGCCATACAGAGAAAGACAGATACCATATGTTTTCAGTGTTATGAGGATCCTGAGAAACTTAACAGAAACCCATGGGGGAGGGGAAGGAAAAATAAAAAGGAGGTTAGAGTGGGAGAGAGCCAAAGCATAAGAGACCCTTAAAAACTGAGAACAAACTGAGGGTTGATGGGGGGTGGGAGGGAGGGGAGGGTGGGTGATGGGTATTGAGGAGGGCACCTTTTGGGATGAGCACTGGGTGTTGTATGGAAACCAATTTGACAATAAATTTCATATATTGAAAAATAAATAAATAAATAAAAACCTAAAAAAAAAAGAAGTTGTGGTTTATATACACAATGGAATACTACTTGGCAATGAGAAAGAATGAAATATGGCCTTTGTAGCAATGTGGATGGAACTGGAGAGTGTTATGCTAAGTGAAATAAGTCATACAGAGAAAGACAGATACCATATGTTTTCACTCATATGTGGATCCTGAGAAACTTAACAGAAGACCATGGGGGAGGGGAAGGGGAAAAAAAAGAAGTTACAGAGAGGGAAGGAGGCAAACCATAAGAGACTCTTAAACACTGAGAATAAACTGAGGATTGATGGGGGTGGGGAGGGAGGGGAAAGTGGGGAGGGCACTTGTTGGGATGAGCACTGGATGTTCTATGGAAACCAATTTGACAATAAATCTCACATTAAAAAAAAGAAAAACTGAAAAAAAAAAAGAAAAACCTGCTGAGAATTTGATTGAAACTGCATTAAATTTATAAATCAATTTGGGAGTTTTTAACATCTAAATAAATTGAGTCTTCTTTAATGAACATGGTATACTGTTCTATTTCTTTAGATTTAATTTAATTTTTCTCTGCAATGTTTTGCAGTATTCAAGTGTTCGAGTCTTGCATATATTGTGTTAAAGTTGCCCTAACTTTTTTAGTACTATCGTAATGGTTATTCTTTAATTGTTATTTCCAATTACTGCTTACAAATATAGAAATGCTGATTTTTGTGCATTGATCTTGTGTTCCATTGGTTTGCTAAATTCACTTATTGGTTCTAGTAGCTTTGTTCAAAGATTTCTTAAGATTTTATATAAACAAAATCATCTTTTCTGCCTTTCTTAGACATATGCATGTCATTTCTTTCCTTGCCTAATTGCACTGGCTAGGAACTCCAGTAGAATGTTTAGAATATTGAGACTGAAAGTCCAAGAACTATACCTCCTCCAAGGTCATGCTCATTGTCAAGAGAAAAAAACAAGAACAAAAAACTCCATATACTGGAGGAGACAAGTAAAATAAATAGTGTTCTGAAAAGTGTAAACATGTGTCACACACTTACTTGAGGACAGCAGAAGACTGTTTCACTTTCCAACCTTGGGCTTTCAGAAAATTACCGCAGAAGTAGTGTACCTAGGCATTATGAGACACAGTTGACTTCTGAGCTTAAAACAACAACAAAAATCCCAAAAAATAAAAACAACAGGGGCGCCTGGGTGGCTCAGTCGGTTGGGCAGCCGACTTCGGCTCAGGTCATGATCTCGCGATCCGTGAGTTCGAGCCTCGCGTCGGGCTCTGTGCTGACAGCTCAGAGCCTGGAGCCTGTTTCTGATTCTGTGTCTCCCTCTCTCTGACCCTCCCCCATTCATGCTCTGTCTCTCTCTGTCTCAAAAATAAATAAACGTTAAAAAAAAAAAACAACAAAAACCACGAAAACAAAGAGTGATAATTAGGAATCTGTCATTTTACCTTATGTTTTTACTCATGGATTTATGAACTTCTATTTGAAATGATATATTATATCTAAGCCAGGGATTCCAAAATAAGTGAACTATATAAGTTATTAAACATGCCTGTACACAAAACTACACAGAAGGCAAGAGTGCACATCTAAACAAACATGCCACTTGCACATGAACAAAATGCCATTAGCATGTAAATATAAGGGTTTGTGTCCACCAGAGTCACATGCAGAGCCTGGGCAGAGCTTTGTCATCTTACCTAAGGGACTCCGGGGAGCCTAGCAGGGCCCAGTTATAGACCTCAGTGCACATCATACAACCAGGGAAATGCATAACTTGAAACTACCAGGCCTGTCTGGCTTTCCTAAGCCAGGGTGCAGTGAGCAGCAGATGTGAGGACATTGGGGCTATACTACAGCAAGGCTAGACCCCACAGAGAGTAATTAACTATTCATCCTATCTGGGGGAGACTGGCATTAGATAAACCCTTTCTTCTTTTCATGTCTATCCACCTAAAAAGGGCAGGCTTTTTAATCATGGAGATTTGAGAAAATAGCCTTAGTTGACTGATGTGAGTACAAAAGAACAAAAGATTAAATGATTTTTATAACAAGAAATAGACTAAAATTACATCCTCCTCTGTAAATTAAAAAATTAGCTACAACGTGCAATGTATCTTTGTTCTTTGCTTTTCTTTACCTTTATTATTTCCTCCATTCTAGTTTCTTGTAATATTAGAAATTACAAGATAATTAGATAATTATTCTTGTAATATTAGATAATATTACTAATATTAGATAATTAGATAATTATTCTTGTAATATTAGAATTCAGTTTGTATCTCTGAAGGTTCAAGGACTCTTTTCCATCTCCACGTTTTTACTTTTGTTTGCATAAATCTTAGGGGCTCCATGTTTGGAGAAGAAACACATTCTAGACCTAAAGACTGTGCAGGGGGATTTGTACAGCTCCTCAAGCACATAACCATGGTGGGTGGGAAAGTTGGCTTGGTTGATGTAATTCTCACATGCCTACCCTGGACAACATGGGAAGAGTACAGTTCTTTCTTTCTTTCTTTCTTTCTTTCTTTCTTTCTTTCTTTCTACCTCTTTTAGAGACAGAGAGTGCAAGCAGGCGAGGGGCAGAAGGAGGGAGGGAGAGAGAGAGAGAATCCCAAGCAGGCTCTGTGCACAGAGCCCAACGTGGGGCTAGAACTCACGAACCGGTGAGATCATGACCTCAGCCGGTTGGATACTTAACTGATTGAGCCACCCAGCCACCTGAGGAAGAGTACAGTGTTAAGTAATGAGGGAAGGAGAAGAGAGAATAAAAGTATGTGTGAGCCCTCGTAGAACCATCAAAAGGGGGAAATTCCTGACCTGAAATGGTTTGGCCCAATTAACATCCAGCATTCCTGCGATCTGAATAATGGGTACAGACATTACATACAAAGTGGGGCCTGCTGGGTGCCAAGCACTGTGCTGGCTGCTCAGGCAGTGAGGGTCTCTGTCCCCAGGAAGCTTACAGGCTGGCAGGAAACATGGGCAACTACAAGATGACTTGTAAGAGTGGTGACCAGGGTCTCATGTGAGCAGAAGGGAGGGCAACTGGCCTGGCTGTGGAGTCCAGGAAAGTCAGGAAGCAGCAACAGCTAAGGAGCTACTTTATGGAGATGAGTGTCTAGAGGAGGAGGAGCACCCGGGGAGGGAGGAGAGTCCTCTGAGCAGAGAATCCAGAGAGAGCAGAGTGAGAGGCTTTTGAGGAACTGGAAGAAATTCAGGCTGGGTGGATGGTCGAGGGGAATCTAGAGCAGAGCAATCCTGAAGGGACCTTGGGGGTCATATTAGAGACTTTGGGCTTTAAAAGCACAAGAGAGTCACTGGAAGGTGACTGAGGTGACTGAGACCTCTTGTACAGCATTTTATTAAGACAGCTGTAACCACGGTGTGGAAATGTGGTGGAAGGGGGCAAGGCGGGAAATCATATCAAGGTTTGTTTCAGTGACCTAGGGAATAGGATGTGCAGAACCACAAGGGTGCTGCTAGAAAGAATTACCACAACCTTTGTAACTTAAAACAACACATTTGTTATCTTACAGCTCTGGAGATCTGAAGTTCAAAATGGGTCTCACTGGGCTACCAATCCATTTCCTCATCTTTTTTTTAAGTTTATTTATTTATTTTTTTTTGAGAGAGAGAGAGAGAGAGAGAGAGGAACCATGAGTTGGGGTGAGTTGGGGGAGGGGCAGGGAGAGAGAGAAAGAGAGAGTGCAGAACCCAAGGTGGGGCTTGAACCACGAGATCATGACCTGAGCCAAAGTGAAACGCTTAACTGACTGAGACACCCAGATGCCCCTCCATTTCCTCATCTTTTCCAGCCTCTAGCAGGTGACATATTCCTCACATAATGGTCCCCTTTCTCCATCTTCAAAGCCAGCAAGGGCTGGTAAATTCTCCCTCACAATGTCAACTTTCTGGTTCTGAATCTTCCATTCCCTCTTGCCCCTTTAGGGGCTCTGCCATTACATTGGGCCTCCCTGAAAAACCCAGGCCAATCTCTTTAAGATCAGCAGATTAGCATCCTTAATTCTGTTTTTTTAGACCAATTGCCTTGTAACAGAACATATTCAGATTGGGGATTATGGTGTTGGCATCTTTGGGAGTCGTTCTCCTTGTACAGCGGCTATTGCAACAAGTGGAGGGGTTCAGGAGAAATTGGGGAAACGGAAGTAAAAACCCTTGGTGACATGTGGTTCCCTGGAGAACAGCTGCATGCTCAGTCAATTCAGTTTGTTCTTCTCTCTGTTATCCTATAGCCTTATATTATTGGGGGGGGTAATCTAGGCAGATGACAAAGCTGAATTATTACAATATGAGAAATGTAGAAAAAGAGATCAGAGGTGGCTCAAGGAAAAAATCTGAGTAAATGGCCAAAATTTACCTTTAGAAATAGTTCTGAGATCTCCAACAAACCAGCAAAGGATGCATTCCTATGCTCTACTCATAGCCATGATGATTTCACTCTGGAAAATTTTCAGGGAAGTATTATCACTCACCTTTGATAGCTCTTTAGAAAAATCTCAATAACTACCCATAAAACATCTAGTTTTAAACAATGTAACTTCCTGGTGATATTCCCAAGATAAATTACCACATTTCCTCAATTCTAAAATGCATATTTCCCCACATTATGTTTCTGAAATCAGGATGGATGTGGACATTTAGTATAGTGTTTATTCTTTTTTGTTCCTCTCAAAAGCTGTTTTCAACGGATGAAGTCTGGCAATTAAGGGTATGTGGTAATTGCATAATATCCTTCTAAATAACAAATTGTTCTTCTATACTGGGTTATCGATTATCTAAGGGTGTCTGCCAATACAGAATATAATTATTTTAGAGTAATTGATCTAAATAATGGCACACAAAGATATCAAGTTCCAGTCTTAGAACCTGTGAATATTACTTTATGTGGCAAAATCTTTGCAGATGTGATTAAAATAAAGGTCTTGAGACAGGAAGATTATCCTGGATTATCAGGGTGGACTCTAAGTGCAATCCCATGTACACAGGCTTTCCCTACTATGATAGTACAGTGAGTGTTACTATTAAATCTTTTGTAAACCAAAATGACACCACTGACCTTAATTCATATGGAAATATTTTTTAGCATTCCCAGACCCCAAAAATAACCTCTCTTAGGCTTTTCTGATATCTTAAGACACATCTTGCTAACAGAGGCACAACATAAGTCAAGATAAAGCACAGATGCTCACAGACACAGTTCAAAGCTACAGCAGCTTGAGGCTGAGATGCTGAGTGAGGTTCCCAGGCAGGAGCCTGACGGAGCCACTCTTGCTGCCCAGGGTGCCCATTGCCTCTATAAAGTCTCTGCTGTAAAACAAACACTGCATATGGTGCCTGGGTGGCCCAGTCGATTGAGTGGCCAATTTTGGCTCAGGTCATGATCTCATAGTTCATGGATTTGAGCCCCTGTTGGGCTCCATGCTGACAGCTTAGAGCCTGCTTCGGATTCTGTGTCTCCCTCTTTCTCTGCCCCTCCCCTGCTTGCACTCTGTATATCTCACTCTCTCTCTCTCAAAAATAATAAAGAAACATTAAAAAATTTATTTAAAAAACTACTGCATGCTATCTCCTCTTTTTGCCTTTTTTTCATAAAAGTTAAAATCCTCTTTGGATTGCTTTTACTTAGTGAAAACAGGTACCAATACAAGTCTTTCATAAAAGCAAAGTGGTGTAATGTGAACTTTTGAAAACTGAGGACACCTGCATCCTTGTAAGAGGACACCTGCATCATTACACAGAGAAGGTAATGTGACAAGAGGGCAGAGAGAGATTCGAAGATGATGACCTGAGCCTCCAGAGGGAATATGGTCCTGCTCACACCTTGCTTCAACCCAGTGATACTGATTCTGAAATGCTGGTCTACAATGAGGGACTGCATTTCTGTTGTTTTAAGTCAGCATGCTTCAAGTAATTTGTTACAGAACCACAGGAAACTAATACAGTGGTTTTTCTGACAGGAATTACACAGCAAGACCAGCTCTTTGTTCAGGAGAATCCTATCTCTATCTTGTGACAATAAAACAATTCCACGGGGGCCCAGGAGAATATTTTTCTGTTCAGTCTTAATTAAGCAAAACTGTACTTTTTTGCTTAAAACCTTCAGTGATTGCAGTGAACTTCTTGATTGTCTCTCTAGCAAATACCACACTAATACTTATGATGTAATAGTCATGTAATCTAGACAGGAATATGGATCACCCTCAACTCTAGCGTGGGCTCTGCTTTATCTAGCCAATTAAAAAACCCATTTCTCCAACCACTGTGATTGTCCTACTGAGACAATGCGAATGAGCAAATGACATTTCCTTTGCCACAGACGTTGTTATAGACCCAGATCAGACCAATGAGTTTTGAGATGTTTGAGAAAGATGGCTCCTCACCCTTCCAGGAGAGAAGTTAGAAGACAGGTCTTTTTTCACCGGACATGAACAAGGAAGAAGCTAACAACATGGTAGACAGAATAGATACAAAGATATGATGGATTCTGGATGATAATGTTAACATGCCAAATTCTTTATGGAGTATCTATTTTGAACTAAAAGCTGTTTTATGAACAATTAATTTCTTTAATCCCCATAACGATCCTGTGAGGCAAGTTACAATCTTGAATCCTGTTTCATAAACCAACAAATTCCTTCTGTTATTTGAGTCTGTTTGGGTTTGTCATGTATAATCACATGCATTCACACGGAGGAGGCAGCTAGATAGCTTTATCTGGGGTAGGCATGGGGAAGTACAAACCAGCACCTAAAACCACCAGACACTAAAATCACATGCTAGCATAAGCAGAAATCCCCTGCCGGATTTTCTGACCAGTCCCCAACTCAGAACCAGCCCAACTTTCTGCTTCCTCCTAGGTTGTCAAACCTTGTGGTAAGAGCTATATAACTGAACAGCATGACAGACACTCCATAACCCCATGGTTTCCCACTGCATTTTAAGCATCAGTGTTGCTTAGATATTCCTTCACTCGTTACTGATCACCTATCTTTTGAACTCTCCAATGCAATAATTCCAACGTGTCTTGCTTTCTTCTTGGACCTTAATCTACCTCATCCTCCCGCTCTTCCAGAAGATCTTGCTTATCCTGTCATTGAGATGGGGAACATCACCTGTGAACGTCCTCAACTACTCCACCCCATCCTCCTTTCTCACTCTGCCATGGGTTACACCTGGATTAAGTTGCACCAAGCCCTTCAGCTCGAGATTAGTTCCCATAGTTGTCTATTAGCTCAACCTCCAGACATCCCGCTGGGACTGCATTTAACAAGGGAATACTAAACTCGTTTGTACCCATTCCCCTCATCAAAATCTTGCTTTTCTCCCTGTACTCCATATTATTGTGGTAATTAGAACATGAAGAAAAATGGAAATGGGAGTAAGTGGGGGCATGAGGCAGCTAAATCAGAATTTTCTGTCTTGTAGTCCTCAGAAAGATATGGATATAGCACTGATTTCTCAACTACATCAGGAAGGGCTTTATGCGGACAAGGATGCTGACAGAGCCACGTCAGCTCTCTCACTGACATCTCACAATAATGAGCAACTATTATGGGTAGACCTAAAGGTCTATAATCTTGTACATTCCTAGAAACACTGGTGAGCATTACACAGGAAACCCCCTTAGCTGGGCTGAGATGAGTAAGTACTAATAGCTTGGCCATAGATTTCTATTGACAGTGTCAAGAAACAAGAGGTCAGGCATCACATATTTTTCACAGTTCCCTAGCTTGGGAATCTCCCTTAGCCCTACTAACTGGTTATCTTCCCCAGAATCACCACCCAAACACTGCTCTTCCTCTGCCTGCTACTGGACATGGTAGTCTCAACAGCCCTGTGGTGGATGGTAGTATCTCCACCTGATGAAATCCTGCTCATCTTTCAAAGCCCAATTCAACTATTCTTTCCTCTGTGAATACTACAATGGTGTCTCTCTTCCAGTTGTCCTATCAGAGATGATGGCTCATCCTGGCTCTGACCCAGTGTTCATGCTGTCAATATATCTTTGCATGAATAGCCCTGTGTTGGCAGATGACACTTATTCAACTTTGTGCTCTCTAGTGGGTTGGTCAGGGGGTGGGGGAAGTGAGGGGGAAGAACAGAGACATGATATCTTCCTGGTCTTTATGTGTGCTGCTCCCCAAGCTGCTGTTGACACTATTTGGTTGAACCAAATTTCCTGAATACAAAAATACATGCGTAGGCATACTGCTGTAAGGGCATGATTCTCAGGAAACACAGCGAGTAGAGACTCTGGGATTGTTGTGTGGCATAATTCCAAAATGCAGTGCATTGTGGGGTGGGGAATGCTGTGAATGGGGAAAGGCAGAGGTGTCTCTCCTGCTCAGAGAAACTGCACAAGTCCTGCAACAGCCCTACTGCCATCCCTTCAAGTCAGTCCTGGAATGGCCTGGGGGAAAAGCGCCGGACAGAGTTGTAAATTGGCTCATCTCTGCTGTAGACCAGGGGTGCACTGGGCTGAGACACACACATGAAAAGGACACTGAGATGATTACTTTTCTAAGGGATATAAAACACCCAAATGGTGTAATACAGGAATATTTCAGTATCGCTAAACTCTGCACTGCATTAGAGTCTGTCACCCATATGGAAATAGATGGTTTTGAACTTATCACCCTCATATTTCCGAACTAGCAAATGCAAAAATGGTTCTACATGCTTGTTTGGACAAAACTTTGCAAGCAACAGTAGGTTGCATTGTTTGTCGACTGTTGATAAGCTTTGCTTGGAAGGTTGAATATCACCTCCTTTTAGTATTACTTCCCATGTGCCAGGCATTGTGTCAAGCACTTGTATACAGGCAGGAAAGGGAGGGTTCTCTCGGAGTGGTTTAATGTCATATTCAAGGTCACCATCCAGCAAATGAGAGACCAGAACTTAAACTTCAACCTGATGTACTTCAAAGGCCATGCACTTAACTACTAGGAAGAATATAACGCTTTCTCCTCAGGTACAGGAGGTACAGCCAGCCAAATGCCACCAGAGGTTTGCTACTAGCACAAGGTGGGATATGAAGCTCTCCCCAAGTGAAGGAACCCCTCTTCTCCAGGCCTTTCTCAAGTACACAGAACCAAGCGTTCCATTTTTGTCTTGTTTTCTGTGGAGTTTTCCATCACAAAGGACACTGAGAGGTGGGAACAAAAATAGGACGCTAAAGGTTTTCCTCTCTGCTCCTCTATGCTAAGGCCATCTACTTAGGGACCCTAATCTTTCTGAAGGCAACACGAGGTCTGTTGGCCATTTAGGGCTACTTTAGCTTGAAGGATTCTGTTGGTCTTTTCCTGGGGATCAAGCCATAGAATTTGTGCTTCCCAGAATGCTCTCCTCCATATCCCTTTCATCGTCACTTCCCTTCACTCCCATAGCTACTGTTCTTACCTGAGTCACTGTCCCTACACACTGTATCTAAATCTCTGGTTTGCTGGTCTCTCTCAATAGACTTTAAAGCTCTTAGAGACATGAATTGTGTTGTCTTCACTCTTCTATCACTAGCACCAAGCAGAGTGTCTGGCACTTAGCAGGAGTTCAACAAATAACCTTAGCTCAATGAATGAATGATTTTCTGATATTGCCTGTTATCAGCTTTCATGATCTGAGGAACTGAGGATCAGAATTGATAAGGGGATAAGCTGAGGATGGTGATGAGGGAAGATTCAGGACACAAACTGCTTTTTAAAAAAAATAATTATTTATTTTAGGCAGAGCGCAAGTGGGGGAGAGGCAGAGAGAGGGGACAGAGGATCTAAAGCAGGCTCTGTGCTGACAGGATAACAGCAGTGAGCCTGTTGTGGGGCTCGAACTAACGAACCTCAAGATCATGACCTAAGCCAAAGTCGGACGCTCAAACAACTGAGCTGTATCGGTGCCCCAGGACACAAACTGCTTTTGAGGTGACAATCAAGGAGGGGCACTGGGTGAGACCAGGGTAGATAAGGCTGGTTGGTGTGGGGAATGGGGTGTCTCCACCACCATGGGATCCTGGCACCTGCTGTGATAGTGAGGAGGACTATTGAAAAAGGCAGAAAACAGAAAGGGAGAAGAAAATAACCAGCAACAAGTTTATCAGTTCTCAGTGTTGCATTAGGACAAACTTGGGGCTCTTCCTTGGGTTTCAGAAAATGATGAGAGAAGGAAGGTTTGTAAATTTTTAATCAGGGACTCTCATTTGGCTTAGTTATATTGTTTGGGAGCTTTGCACATGTAAAAAGATTTCATTTAACTCAATAGTTGAGGAAGTACCACTAAGATGTTAAAACTATTTCAAAGTAGAATTCACAGGGTGCCTGCGTGGCTCAGTAGGTTAAGTGTCCGACTTTGGCTCAGGTCATGATCTCATGGTTCGTGAGTTCAAGCTCCACATCGGGCTCTGTGCTGACAGCTCAGAGCCTGGAGCCTGCTTCAGATTCTGTGTCTCCCTCTCTCTGCCCCTCCCTCCACTGGACTCTATCTCTCTCTCAAAGTAAATATTAAAAAAAATTTTAAGTAGAATTCATGAACATACACACACATATATACAACCAGGAATTATGAAATATATTTGCTAACAGATACAAAAGTGGTTGATACCATCTAGGGCAGAAAAACATAATGTTTGAGGTCATCTTTTCCACAGCGTGGAAATCAATTTTATCTTTTTTAAGACAAAATTCCTTTCCTTTTTTTTTATGACAAAGATCACTTGCTTTATTGTGAGTTTTCTACAACTTTTACACATGCAATGTTGTAAAATAGTCTAATCAATGCAAAGGTTATCAAAGATGCCTACGGCTACAGAATCCGATAATGCCAGGAGGTTCCACTGGACAAGATACCAATGCTCCACTGAAAGGATAGCCAGCAAGTTTTCTTTTGCCCACTTGTAAGTAGGGGATAATTTTCCCGACAAAATACGTTGAAAATGAAAATGACTATGAACAGGTAGTTAATTGAACAGGACTGTAGTTTCTAAAGCTTTTATAATGGGCTAAGGACAGCAGCACCTTACACGTGCAGTGCACTATTCTAAGTACCTTTTTTGTGTTATATCTATTCTTTAATCTTTACAACCCTGTGAACTATGTACTATCATTCCCAAATTACAGACTGAAAACTGGGCACAGAGATGTTGAGTTATTTGACTGAGGTCACACCGCTGGTAAGCAGCAGTGAGCTGGAATCACAACTCCAATAGTTTGGTTCTACAGTCTGTTCCCTGGCCTGGACCAAGGTAGTGATTGATAGTGGGGAAACAAAAATAGATAATTTTGAGAGCTGTCTGGGAGGAAATGGCTCGAAACTGCTCTTGATTAGATGACAGGGGAGGGGGTTATGGTGAGGAGGACAGCCAGGAGGGAAAAATAGGTGATAAAACAGAGGAAAGAATTGAGAATGTTTTATTTCATGTTTATCTGCTATTGTGAAGATTGGAGAAAAGTTTGTCAAATTGTACTGTTATGGTGTTATTTTACTATAAACAATATAAGGTAATATAAATTATAAAAATTCATGTCTGGGGATGGCAGTCATCACTGTTTCCAGGAGATAACACTGTTCTTTTTTTTTTTTTTTTTAATTAAAGTACAGCTGACACACAGTGTCAGTTTCAGGTGTACAACATGGTGATTTCACCAATCTATAGATTATACTGTGCTCACCACAACGTAGCTACCATCTGTCAGCAAACAACCCTATTACAGTACCACTGCCTGGGTGCCCTGCGCTGTACATCTCCTCCCCATGACTTATTCATTTCATAACTGGAAGCGTGTACCTCCCACTTCCCTTCACTCATTTCGCCCAGCCCTCAAGATAATACTGTTCTTGCTAATCAAAATTAAAGTTCCGTGCAGCTATAATTATAAGCACCTCTCCTTATTTACATTGGACATACATTAGGCTGAAAAATGCCCTCCTCTCGCAAACAAAAAGAGTAGTGAGGTTTCATATCTCTTAGCTTTTTTTTTTTTTAATTAAATGTGGTTCAAATCTTGGCTCCTCATTGTGTTAGCTTTGTTAACTTAGACATATTAATTTCTCATTGATTAAATAATATGTACGAATCACTGAATACAGCCTTGGCATATAATAAGCATGCCATAAATGATCTCTGTCATTAGCATTACCCAACTTGGTGAAACCCAAGTTCTGTGTTTTTGTGGTCGTCATGCTTCTTGCCAATGAGGCACATCACTCACACAGCTAAAATGACTCTATGTGTTTCTCCCAAAAAGGCATCAGATGGTGGGATCTCTTTCATTCATAGAAGTTTATTTGAAAAGACTGGAACTTGACCAAGATTTGTATTTTCTCTAACACAAAGGCCTATGCTAAGGTATTCTGTCAGATTGCTTCTACTACAAAACCATCTTAGATGCAAAATCAGCAAGATATTTTTGGGCCACTGGCATCACCTGAGGAGGGTTTGAGCACCTTAATCCTTGAGATAAACTGCTGTCTGCCAAAGATCCTGTCCCAGAGGCATGGGTGCTGTTAGACTATGGGTACCTTTATTCAGGCAAGAGCCTACCACAGGACAGAACCATCCTAAGTCTCTTATAAAAGTACCAACATTTAAAAGATGAAAGAAAAAAATTAGGCAGAAGCTAAGAGAAAGTTGAAGTAGCAGATGTCCACACACCTGTGTTTATCAAATGACTTTGGTACCAGATAGTCTGAGGGAATGAGGCCACCGGAGTCTGAGAACTGTGCCAAATAGGAGCCGGCAGGATGACAGACCCTGGACAGAACCCACAGCAAAGGGTGAGGGTAGTCACCTTTGATGGTCTGCTCATTCCAGTCCAGATTACACTGCCTCCCCCACTGCCTTCCCCAAAACCATCTGTGAAATCTTCATAGTCATCTACTCTCTCTTGTAAGAAACAGAGCTGGAATTTAACCATGAAGGGGTGAGAGAAGGACTGGTTTCCCACCCATTTCAGAGAAGTGGCCACATGCCACATGTGGCAGAAGATAACAACGACAACAATAATGACAATGTTTGTTGAGTTCTTACTATGTGCCAGTCACTGCCTGAACACACTCTCACTCCCAACATTGGTGGAGTCTGGGGCACATGTACAAATAGAGCTAAACACATAAAATACATCCGGTCTCTTATTTGACAAATATGCCTTCATAACAACCTGGGAGGCCATGAGACTGAGAATTTAGCTTGCTCAGACTCCTTGACATTCCATGTAGGAATATGGAAGCTCAGGAAAAGGCAGCTCCTTTTCCTGAAAAGGGTCACCCCCCTTTTCCTCCCACTCACTCTGGGTGACTGTGCAAGGGGCCACATGCATGTGTGACACCCACACTGAGAACCCAAGCTCCTCCCCACAGCCCTACTAACTGCCACTCTCTGGCCATCCCTCAGGAGGGGGGATGCTCATACCAGAGGGGGCAGGGGGGAGGTCACCCTTCAGGAGAAGCAGAAAAGAAGTGTATAACGACCCTGTAAGTGGACTTCGGGACAAGTGGGCAGGGATCTGGAGTTTCTAGTGCCTAGAACTTGTTCTGGATGGTGTAGCATGCAATGAGAGACAGGGAGAAGGGAGAGCACTTTCTTGCTACCCCTGCACTCATCCCAGATTCTTCATTTTGTAGAATATTGCTATAAGAGAGCCAGAGTGGAATCCTCTGAAGTCTAAGGCACGGGATGGGAACCTCGTGCCTGGGTCTGAGGTACACTGGTTTTAAAGTTATCATCTAATTTAAAATTTTACTGCTCTTCAAATCCCAGGAAGTCACTACTATTCTTATCATCTTACGCATGAGGAAACTGAGACTTACGGGGTTCAGTAACATGCTCACTGGTGAGGAATGCAATGAGGGCAGCCTTGCCTCCAGAGCCTGCCCCTAACACGATGCGATAACCCAAGACATCTATATAAAATAAAACGGAGATGGTTTTTTTTCTAAACCACTGAAAAGAGATAGGGTTTCAAGCAGCCGTAATTCATCTAAAATAATCTCTACTCGGGTTTGAAAATATCTTGACAGGTGTCACATTGCTTAAAATCCTAATACAAACATTACAGAGATTAACACGCTTCTTCAATAGGAAAGATCTTTCAATGTCTGGTCTAATCCAGACCTCATCAGTCCAAGGTTTTGAGAGAAGTACTCTCTCTCCATCTCCAGGAACAGGGCAAGGCATCTTCTTGAAAAGGGAAATTCAAGTGAAGACCAAACCATGTGTTTTTCTGGCCTCCAAGGAGATGAAACCAGCCAGTCCTGGCTGTGAGGAAAACTCTTTGCTCTGACTAGAGATCTCAATAAGGAGCACAAAAGAGCCAGGGCAAGCCAGTGACACGCAAGAACCAGAAGGTAAACTCTGGTTGCCAAATCTATGAAGACTCTGAAAGTTGGTGAGAAGAAGCCAGGCTGGCTAGGGACTTGAGGACCCAAGGAATGACACGGTGGCTTTTCTCTTTGCCTTATGTATCCCAGATTTGGAGCTGGTTGCCAAATGTTCGGTTTTGCTGCATACTAAGAAGATGCATTTCAGATGCATTTTCAAAGCATGTTGGAGAAACACCACTGCAGTCTCAGGGAATAGAGATTATCCCTAGCATATAAAGGTGATCATTCATTTGCAGGCTAATGGCACCTCCAAATTAGAAATGGGTTTATTGGTAGTCTGTTCAGAATTCAGCATTTAAAATAAGGAAAGACACTGTGCTGCTCTCACTTGTGCTTTTATGGTGCATGTCCAGAGGGGATTTATCAGGACAGGCACATTAGCAATATTTGACTGCAAGTTAGAATAAAACAAATTTTCCAGCTAGGCTTTAAAAACTGTCATTTTAGAACTTTGCAAGCATTTAATTTAAGTGTAAATTGTACAAATGCACTTTCATTAATCACCCCCAGAAGCTTTTAGGTGATAAAAGAACAATGCTCTCCATTCTAACTTTACATAAACAACTTTCTAATTTTGGGTCAAGCATTTTATGGTTTTTATGGTTTTGCTGTGGCTTCATTTTTTGATTTAATTACATGCTGCTGCAAGATCCTCTTTACTACTACTGAGTACTGAAATTCTACTTTTTTTGCAAGTTAATAAGTTCACAATCTGCTAAGTGTACCCATAAATAACATTAATGATATGAGACAGACACAGTTTTACCATTTTATTGTTTTTTTTAAAAAAAATCACAGTTAGCAACTGTTCCCAATGAAAGGAGACTAAGGAGGCTCTATAAATGTATGTGATACTTGATGCTATGCTGAGTCCCGTCCTGGAGGGGAAATCCTATAAAAGATATTGAGTCAATTGAAAAATTTGAGTGCAGATGGTCTGTTAAATTAGTGTGTGTGTGTGTGTGTGTGTGTGTGTGTGTGTGTGTGTGTTATAGGGAGACTGTGTGCAAATGATAAAGAAAATAAAGTGTTAAGTGTTAGAAACAGGTGAATCTGGGTAAGGGGTATATGGGCTTTCCTTTTACTATTCTATTTTTGCAACTTTTACCAGGTGGGAGATTATTTCCCCAAAAAACTTCTTTAAATGGCATGTTACAAGAAAAGGAAAAAAAGTCCCCTTAGAAGTTTTTCTTTTCCTGTAAAATTCTTGTATTCATTATTCACAAGCTCAGCCATATAACTATAAATAAATATTTAATATTTACATTCCTTGCCTTATTATAATCCTATTGGTTCCAGTTGAGTCTGGGGAAGCCTGGCTGAGAATCGGTGTGGCAGCAGGCAACAGAACCAGAGACGTCAAGAAGCTGTACTCGGGGAGAAAGAGGCCAGGCCATGGCTTCCCCTTCCTCTGGAGCCTCTCCCCCCAGCACTAGGCCTTCCTGCACTGACAAGTGCTAAGTGGCCGGCTCTCCCTCAGAGCTCCTACACGAATGAGGGAGTGAACAAATAAATGAACAACAAGGACAATGATGGATCACATAAGTAATTCTGTGTAAAATGTAGGCAGTTGATTTCCACTTCTGGGAAAATGGAACATACATACTTTCCCCCATTCTGCCTGCTAAGTACGATGAAGAGCCTTGGACATTGTAAGTAAAACAAATCTATGAAGACTCTGAAAGTTGGTGAGAAGAAGGCAGACTGGCTAGGGACTTGAGGACCCAAGGAATGACATGGTGGCTCTTCTCTTTGCCTTATGTATCCCGGATTTGGAACTGGAGAAGCCAGCAACTTGGATGCCCACACGGGCAGACAAAAAGGCCCAAAGGAAGCCTGTTCTTTCTAGCCAAAGGATCAGGAAAAGGAGCAGTTAGAAAGACAGAAAACTTTTAGACAAAAACTGCTCTACTCTAGCCAGACACCACAGATAACACAGTGGCTCCTTCTCACCATTCCAGCATATGCTAAGTGGGGAGCCACACTTCCACCATCATAGGGCTGTAACAAAATGCCTCAATCTTCCCCCTCCCCTGTTGCCATAGTATCATATAAGGCCAAGTAAGGAGCTGGGACTGTTATCTCCACTTGGGTGGCAACAAACCCTGCACCTCCCTGACTCCCAGTGTCAGTGGGAACCACATGGGAGCCTGGACTTCTACTCCCACCCAGCAGTAATGAGGCATCCCTCCTTCCCACCCCTGGTGGGTGTCAGGAGAGGCCTCCTAGAGAATCAGGACTTTCACCACCACCTACTGGTAATGAGGCAGCCAGGCAGCCCCCACCCACTTGGTGTCATGGAGGTCATGGAGGAGCAGTATACAGGCATTCCTATCCTTCTGCCAGGGAAGTGTCAGCAGAGACCTAGTGGGGAGGAAGTCTCACCCCTGCCCAGAAGTAACAAGGGGACCCTCCCACTACCACCACTGTGGTGTCAAAAGAAGCCAACAGGTGAAATGA
This sequence comes from Lynx rufus, assembly GCF_022079265.1. Lineage (NCBI taxonomy): Eukaryota > Metazoa > Chordata > Mammalia > Carnivora > Felidae > Lynx > Lynx rufus. The sequence goes on from NW_025814889.1 coordinate 62,991,035, forward strand.
ATTCTAATCCCACCTGGCAGTGACAAGGTGAGACCCCACTTGCCTGGCCAGGGAGGTGTCAAAGAAAGCCTAATCTGAAGGTTTAAATAAGATCCAGAGTCTCACAACAAAATACCCAAAATATCTAGATTTCAGCTAAAACTCACACATCATACCAAGAAACAGGAAGATCCCCAAATGAGGGATAAATGATAATCAACAGAAGTCAACATTGAGATAACAGAGATATTAGAAATATCTGACAACAATTTTTAAAGCAGACATCGTTAAAATGCTTCCACATACTGGGGCACCTGGGTGGCTCAGTTGGTTAAGTGTCTGACTTTGGCTCAGGTCATGATCTCGCCGTCTGTGGGTTTGAGCCCCGTGTTGGGCTCTGTGCTGACAGCTCAGAGCCCGAAGCCTGCTTCAGATTCTGTGTCTCCTTCTCTCTCTGCCCCTCCCATGCTTGCGCTCTGTCTCTGTCTCTCAATAATAAATAAACATTAAAAAAAAATTTAAATGCTTCAACAAGCAATTATGAGCATGATCAAAGCTAATGAAAAAAATAGGAAGCCTCAGCAAAGGCCTAGAAAGTTCTAGCAAGAAAATAAAAAAATACAAGAAGAACCAAGTGGAAATTTTTAGAGTTGAAAAATACAATAATTGAAACTAAAAACTCAATGAATGGGTACAATAGCAGAATGAGAGGGTCAGAGGAGAGTCAGTGAGCAGGAAGACAGAATAATGTGTTATCAAATTTGAACAACAGAGAGAAAATAGACTGGAGGAAAAAAAAAATCCACAGATAGCTCCTCAGAGATCTGGACTATAACAAAAGATCAAACAGTCATATCGCTGGAGTCCCCAAAAGGCAGGAGAGAGAGGACATGGCTGAAAAAGTACTAGAAGAAATTATGGCTAAAAACTTTCCAAGTTTGTCTGTCTGTCTCTCTGTCTCTCTCTCTCTCTCTCTCTCTCTCTCTCAAAAATAAATAAACATTAAAAAAAGGTGGGGGGCACCTGGGTGGCTCAGTTGGTTGAGTGTCAACTTTGGCTGAGGTCATGATCTCATGGTTCATGGGTTCAAGCCCCTCATTGGGCTCTATGCTGACAGCTCAGAGCCTGGAGCCTGCTTCGGATTCTGTGTCACCTCTCTGTGCCCCTCCTCTGATCATTTGTTCTCTCTCTCTCTCTCTCTCTCTCTTGCCCTCTCTCTCTCAAAAATAGATAAACATTAAAAAGAAAACTTTCCAAGTTTGTCAAAAGACATAAACTTACAGTTTCAAAAGCTAAGCAAATGCCAAACAGGATAATTCAAAAAAACATCCATACCAAGTCACATCATAAACTTCAGGAAACTAAAGACAAAGAAAAACTCTTGAAGGCAGCACTACCGATAGGGGAAAAATAACTCAGATGCCAGTGGATTTCCCACCAGAATCCACAGAGGCCAGAGGAAATGGCGAAATATTGAAAAATGCTTAGAGAAAGAGCTGTCAACTGACAATTCTACCTCCAGTGAAAGCATCCTTCAGGAAGAAAGGGGAAATGAAGCCATTCTTGGATGAAGACAAATTAAGACAATGTGCCACCCACCAGCAGACCTACCCTAAGACAATGGCTGAAGGGAGTGCCCTAAAAAGAGAGGAAACGATAGAAGGAAACCTGCTACATGAAGAAGAAAGAGAGAACATAGTAAGCAAAAATATGGGTGAATAAATAGACTTTCCTTTTCCTCTGGGGCTTTCTGAATTATGTTTAACAGTTGAAGCAAAAATTACAACACTGTCTGATCGGGTTCTAAATATACGTGGTCTTGAGAGCTATGGCTCATCAGCATCTGCGCAGGAGAAGCAGAGGCAAGAAATGAGGAATGTGATGCACTTGAAAACAGAAATGAAACTAAAAATAAGTTCAGACATGAAGAATAAATGAAAAGGAAGGCATAGCAAATGCATTCAGGATGAGGAAATAATGACAGGATAAGTTTTATAATTTAGCCATGCACATATGCACAGGGCGTGCACTGATACAGAGTGTGATGCAGTGGACATCAGAACTATGAAAAATACATGTTGACTTATTTACTGGTGTTCTCAGTAGAAGGGCTTCTTGACAAGCCCAGCTTGCTCTTCCTGTCTCTTCAACGAATGGCTTTGTGAGATGTCAAACAGAGAATCAAGCTAAAGGCATCTGGGCTCTCTACCCCTGCTGTGGTCTGGTTCCCTTTAAATCTGGAACTCCTTGAGTTATATCAGCAGGCTCAATCTTGTCCAATCCCCACCACGGATGCCTTACACAGAAGGACTTACACTAACTCAACACTCTGAATGGCACCTGTCATCCTATGGGTAGTCTTGCTCTGACCTTAAGCCTCTGCTTAGAATTTGTTTTTTTTCATTCCAGTATATTTTTCCTTTCTCATTCATGTTTTCCTAAAGTAGTTTAGGAATTTGCTTTTTGGCACTGAAGTGAATAAATCACACTTAATCTGGCATGTGAATGAATATCTGATCACACTCTATGACTTTATTTTGAGAGCTTTCATCAACTACTTCTGCTTCATTAATCCCCAGAAATTTTAGACACCTGACCCATTCTAATGTGGGTTTTACAAAAGTGAAAAAAGAAACATAATTGTATCAGTTTCTCTTAGGATAAGAATAAGAGATCAAAAGTTTTAGAAAGAATAATTCAATCCACGAAGACTCCTGACTGTTCAAAAGGGGCACCCACAATCTTTTTTCTACCCCCTCCCCCCATAAACTGTTTTCCCAGATCCAGAAACTCTAGATGAGAAAGGCCACACAAAATGAAACAACTTGGGATTTTGATCCCAGGATCCTTGGAAGTATCAAGGGTTGATCACTTAACAGAATTGAAAGAACTGAAATATTTTACTAAGTTTCACCACTTTAACTATTAGGAAGAATTATGGTTTAGAAGTTAAGAAATTTGGCATTAAACAACAACTATCTTTCTAGCTCCACTGCTTAAGAGCTATGTGACCAGGCAAATTACTTCACTGTTTAAAGCCACACAAAAATTATCCACATTACCTACCTGACAGAACTGATGGTGACAATAATAATTATAAAGAGTTAATGTCTATTGAATGTTTACTATTCCAGACACTATATTAAGTATTTTGCATGATTATGTGAATCTCATGTAATCCTCAAAGGTCAAGGCAATGAGATGTGAGGTCATCACAACTATTGGGTAAGCGGTAATTTGAATCCAAAACCTATGACTGTAGAAGTCATGCTGAAAAAGACTCCTTAAAAGTGGGTATCGTATTAGGTAATGAATATAAAGCACACAGCATTGTATCTGACATGTTATAAGGGATACACAAAAGTTTGCTATTGTTTTTTGTTCATATCAAAAGAATGTTTTGATTAATACAAAATAGAATGAACATAATATTGTTTTAAGGGATATTATAGCTTATAATACCCAAAGAAGAAAGACTTTGGCATTAGTAACTATCCTACAACAAAGGTCCCCGCCTCCTTTTGCCTGTCTGTAATATGGACACAGCCCTAATTACTGGCAAGGCTTTATAAGACTGTTATTTTAAGACCTATTTAAGATGTGAAGAGCCTTGTCCTATTTTTGCCATTATCAAATAGTATCTATTAAGTAACCATCTGCTTCTCAAATTGTAATGAAGTCATATAAAAGAAGCTAAGGGCTGACTACTCCCTTAATCAAATCCAAACAAGACCCTGAAATGTCTCAAGAAAGCTTGAATAATTGGTTGTTGGGAAATAAAAGATTTTGAAGTGTGCCTCTAAGTAAAATATATGGTTTTGATTATTTCTAATTACTAGCCCAGCATCAGAAAAAATTAATTCTTCATATTGTTTTGTTTTGTTATGCTCTCAGTAAATGACATTCTTATACATATTCTTATTCATAAACAATTTTAGAGAATGTTTAATCAAATGCTTTCATTCTACAAGTGAGGTACCACCAAGTTTAGTGTTCTGCTTTTATGGCCATTCAACGAATAGGGCTGAACCAGGACTCTATCTCCTGATTCAGGGTTTTTTTCCAGGCATCCAAAAATGAACATGGCCTTAGGATGATGCAGGTTGAATGAGACAAAAGACAAGCTTCAGAACAGTTCAAATATCCAGAAGCTAAGTGGCATTACATAATCCCAAATATCGCAATACTGCTACAATTTTGAAACCTTGTATTATTTTTCTCAAGGCCAAATTCTTTTTTTAAAGTTTATTTATTTACTTTGAGAGAGAGAGAGTGTAAATGAGGGAGAGGCAGGGAGAGAGAGAGAGGGAGAGAGAGAGAATCCCAATCAGGCTCCCTCTATCAGCACAGAACCCGATGCAAGGCTTGAATTCATAAACCATGAGGTCATGACCTGATTTCAAATCAAGAGGCAGATGCTTAACAGACTGAGTCAAGGTCAAATTCTTAATGTGATTTTCCTTATCTTTAATTTTTAAAGAAGAAAAGCTTAATTAAAACTAAACTACTTAATTAAACACAATTAATTAATGTTATGCAAATAGACAGATTTGCTTGACAACTACTTTAATTACATTCCAGAAAACATTCCAGAAAACACAGATGTTTGGCCAAAGACTTTGTGCTCAACTCCTGCTGCAAAGATCATCTATATGTACTCAAATCAATATTTCAAATTTCCTGTAAATCTTTCAATTGTACAGAGTATTAAATACTAAAGTGGATGGGCCAGAATTTAATCTTGTACAACAGTTTGTGAGGTTGTTTTTAAAGCTGTTGTAATAAAAACCTTTGATCCACATGGATCTAACTGTTATATGCACGAAAGCTTTTCTCTCTGGACAAAGAGATGTTGGTGATGGAGGGCAGGTCTCATTAACAAAGAAACCAAATACAGTAATTACTTAGCCGTGTAAAAGACTTTCTTGGCCCCCACACAACCCACCATGAAGACTCTGGTGGCTGGTGGCTGGAATGAACGGGAAAACCAGCAATAACAAGTCCATTAAAATTTCTGTATGCTCCAGTGTAGCAGATTGTATTTTCTAAAAATGGCCAAAGCAGTATTTCTGGTCCTGCACATCCCTTCCTGAATTTGAGAGGCTTTGTGGCTGTGGGGATGAATGGAATGTGGCAGAAATTATTCTGCATAATTTCTTAGGCTAAGTCATAAAGCAGATAGGGCTTTCTCCTGGCTCCTTTTCTCAGGACACTCATCTTGGAACCCAGCCACGCCGCTGGGAGGAAGCACGGGCCACAGGAAGCAGCCACCCGTGGGTAGTCCTGGTGACAGCTTCAGCTGAGCTGACAGCCAGCATCATCTGCTTGACATGTGAGTGAGGGGAGCTGTCAGATAATTCCACATGAGCCTTCCAGCTGCCCCACCTGACACCCAGTGGAGCGGACAGGAGCTAGCCCCCCTAGAGACCTGCCCAAATTGCAGACTCATGTGCAAAATAAATGTTATTGTAAGCCACGACTGTAGAGGTCTGTTACCCAGCAATAAATAATCAGAACAGCTAGGTTTCTTTCTTTCTTTCTTTCTTTCTTTCTTTCTTTCTTTCTTTCTTTCTTTCTTTTTTTCAGAACATCTAGTTTTTGAAAGGCACAATCATGAAGGACAAATGAAATTTCATTTAATTCTTTGTGTTGGTTTTTAACCCTGATTCTTATTCTCAGATTCTCATTGAATAAATGAATAATTCGTGTACATATTTTGATCAACGTGCTGAATTGAACAGAGAAACCCCATACAGGTGAGAACGTAGCACACCTAAATATTCCCATGTTGCACCTCTGACACCTGAGTGCCATCCAAAAACTTCTGACAGGTGTATGGTGTAGTCAGTAGGCTGGACCTGAGCAAAACTCTGATCAAATGAGACTGCCCTCAGAAGTCCCTGTTCTTTGCTTCCTGCCCCTTTCAGCATCCCTGTTGCCCGGGCACCTAGTCCTCCCTGGCAGCAAAACATCTGGAAAACTCAATCAGTACCAATGCAATTTTAAGTTGTTGTCTTCACAGAAATGACATGAATTATGGGGGCAGGCATGTGGGGCAGGGGGAGCACCAATGGAAGCAAAGCTGAGCATAAAGGGAATTAATGGTGATGTTTTAGGTGCTCATGTGAGAGTTTTCTTGGTACCTCTCAAATGACACTAGTAGCTAAGAGCATTCTACGCAGAAGGTACAAAAAGTACTGAGACGGGAAGATGTAAAATGCTACAGTGTATTTATGAGACATTTGTATTTCCTGAGCGTAAAGCTGCAAGGGAAGAATGGCAATAAGTTGGACCAGGCATGTGGGCAGGAGATGGGAAGTGAGGTTTTCCCATGCCCTGTTGTGGAGTCAACCCTCACCTAGCAGTGACTAGGAAGGTGCTGAAGACTCTCACATGCACAGGAGGACAGCATCCTTGCTGATCCTTGCTGATCAGGAGTCAGCAAGCCCGGAGTCAAGTCGTGGCTTTTCCTGCCTTTAAGGATCTCCTGAGGCTTAGGGCTCAGTGGGGCTTGAGTGATTGCAGACATGTTCCAGCTCTGAAAGTCCATGTTATTTGAGTTACGTTACCCTGAGTCACAAAGCCATCATAGGGTGAATAAGGTGGAGATCCCATAGCATGAGCTCTGAACACTGGAAGCACCACATTCTATTTGTTCCACAGCACTGGTTTGAAGAGGCAAGGAGTGGATCTGTGATTTATTTTTATTTTTTTAATGTTTGTTTATTTTTGAGAGAGAGAGAGACAGAGAGAATGACAGAGACAGAAAGACAGAGGATCTGAGGTGGGCTCAAACCCATAAACCGTGAGATCGTGACCTGAGCCAAAGTCAAGACGCTTAACTGACTGAGCCACCCAGGCGCCCCTATTTTTTTTTTAATTTTTTTTTTTTAGTGTTTATTTATTTCAGAGAGAGACAGAGTGCGAGTGGGACAGGGGCAGAGAGAGAGGCAGACACAGAATCCGAAACAGGCTCCAGGCTCTGAGCTGTCAGCACAGAGCCCGACACGGGGCTCAAACTCACAGACCGTGAGATCATGACCTGAGCTGAAGTCAGATGCTTAACTGACTGAGCCACCCAGGCGCCCCGCAGGCGCCCCTATTTTTAAAATTTTCAGCTAAAGACAAAACTCCCACACTCCCTGGGGTTAATTTTGAAAACAGTAATATTCGCCAACGCTTCTTTAACTTCAAACACTACTGTTCATAACACTCCTTTCCCTCCCTCCTCCCCAATCAGCCAAGTTGGATTTAAAATATCTAAGATGGTATTTTGTTACATTGCACATGCACCTGCCAAGTACAAAGTTGGAAAATGAGGCAAAAATATGTCGCTAAGATATGTCTGGATTTCTAAGCACAAGAAAGACTGGGAGAGGATCCCAATTTTGAAAAGCGGGGATCAAAAATTGGCTAAACATTCTTGTAGTTTGTGTGACAAAATTGTTTTTAAAAATTATAGCTGATTTCAGCCAAATAAATTCAGATAAAACTCAAACACAATTCGAGGAACCAGAAAGGAGGCATTTGAGGCATTTTCCAAAGTTAACATAGTGCATTTGTTTCTGGGAAAAGAGGCCAATGGGAAGGTGCGTATTTCTGATCACACAAGGAACTAAGAGAAGTGAGAATTAAAACAGCTAATGATACAGTCCCTGATAACACACAGTATTTCTGCCTATAATTAACATGACTTTAGACCTCTCTATACTTGAAGCTGACACATATACGTTACCTCATAGCAAACCTGTGAAGACAATTAGTGGGATATTAATAGATTCCCTGCAGCAGATATAACTGAGACTGAATTTCATTTTCTGGCTTGGGAGGGTCTTCCTGAGCCGCAAAGAGGTAGATATCTTTTCTCAACATTCCCGTTAAGAGTCTCTGAGGTGACCAAGTGTAAGCCCACATTACTGTTTAGCTGCTATGGGTACAGCCACGCAGACGGCCAAGCAGCAACAGCAGTGGCCTTCCTCAGTGCTATCAGTCACCACAGAGGAAGTCCAGCTTGGGGCTTAAGTGTAACTTAGAAGCTCGGCTTCCAGAGCATGGGACACTGAGGGGAAACATAGACACACAGACCCACGCAGGTACAGGCAGTCAGACACACAGATGTATACATATGTCCACGCATGTACACAATAACATACAGACACATGCACACAATCCTTCACATATATACACAGAAAAGACAGATGTAGACAGTGAAACAAACACACACAGGTGCACACATATATCCACACATGTATACAGAGACAGAGACACAGATAAAGGCATATGCCCACACATGTACATAAAGATAGATACATACGATACACACAGACACAGAGGCAGACACTGTCACACACACACACACACACACACACACACACGCACGTGTGTACAGACTGATGGACACAGATTGTCGATGCCCGCATACTCCTACCCAAAGACAGACAGGCATACACAAATCCATATATATGCCCACACTACACATTCTCCCTGGACTCAGGCACCATGGCCAGCAGTGTGGGGGTGAGTGTGCCTGAGAGGAAGAGGCACCCCTGCCCTGCCCAAACAACACAAATTCCATCCACTGCAGGCTGTTGCCTTCCCGAGGAGGCAGACAATAAGCCTCATGATATTAATTACAATTATCATTTCTTTTTTTTTTTTTCTTTTTTTTTTTTTTTTAATTTTTTTTTTTTCAACGTTTATTTATTTTTGGGACAGAGACACAGCATGAACGGGGGAGGGGCAGAGAGAGAGGGAGACACAGAATCAGAAACAGGCTCCAGGCTCCGAGCCCTCAGCCCGGAGCCTGACGCGGGGCTCGAACTCACGGACCGCGAGATCGTGACCTGGCTGAAGTCGGACGCTTAACCGACTGCGCCACGCAGGCGCCCCTACAATTATCATTTCTAATACAACATGATGTAGCTCTAAACAAGATCCTCATGTGTTTGGGGGTGTGTGGGTGTTTCACAGAGTTCTACATACAGCAGTTGTATTTCCATCCTAAAGATCTATTTGATAGCCCTAGGCTCTAGCTGTCTGCCTCCAATTTATCAATCTTCCCGGAAGCTGATGACAGCCAAGCTCTCCCCTTCTGCCCCGGATTAAGACACTTGTGAAGCTGACAACTGGCCTGGCTGCGCCTCTGCATCTAGACTCCCTGCTGGATTCACGTCAAAGGCCACATATCTGAAAATGCATAAACTTTCCCACTGACAAGTATTAGACACAGCTGTCCAGAAAAGGGTGGTACAACAGGTAGGAGGCAAAACCCAATTCACAGCTAAGGCTGCAGTTAGGGAGTCCCAGCATCCCCCTCTGGGGTTTCCTCTCCTTTCTGCCTCTCTTCCTGGACTACAGATACTGCTACTTCCCCCTATACTCTCAATTATAATAGTCCCCACTTACCTGCAGGGGATGTATGCCAAGACCCCTGTGGATGCCTGAAACCCCAGACAGCACCAAACTCTGTATCTACTACATTTTTCCTATACATACACACCTATGGATAAAGTTTAATTTGTAAATTAGGCACAGAAGAGCTGAACAATAATAATAAAATAGAACAATTGTAATGATATAAAAAAAGCTACGTGAATGTGGTCTCTCCCACCATGTCTTACTATACTGTGTACACCCCTCTTCTTGTATTGATGAGAAGTGATAAGATGCTTATATGATGAGATGCGGGACCACAACTGACTGCAGGTAACTGAAACCATGGAAAGTGAAACCATGGATGAAGGAGGGGCTATTGAACAATCCAGAGAGTGAAATTCGGTAGACACGGATCTAAATGTGCAGTTGTTTTCTCTCACTGTGTCTGTTTATGCTGTAGGAAGATAGTTGATTTTGGGTAACTAGATCTACTCCACACACACCTCCATCCCCACCGTCCAGCTTAGACAGCCCTCTCCTGGGTACTCCCTGCACCCTCCACGGACTTCTGTTGTTGCCCTTAGCTCACTGTTTTATATCTCTTTATATGGCAATGTTTTCCATCACACTGCAAATTCCTCAGGGGTATGCTAAATGTATTCAAATTTGTCATGTCAGGACCAGGCACATTCAAAATAGATACTCAATAAAAATGTGTTAGGAAAAATTTGCAGTTAAGGCTATATATATTTATCACTGGGGTGTTCAGGCACTCGTGTGGCTTTAAGGGAATTCCCGTGAAGGTAATCGATCTCTGAGAATGCACCAGCATATAGTAGATGGGACATGAAGTTGAGTGGCAAGTTCTCTCAGCCTTGAGCTGAGCACACAAGGGTGTCTCCTAATGGTCTGATAGAATTGACACTTGAGGAGATCTTTTTCATCATGATACAGTGTTTGCCATTTGAAATTCTCCAATTGGGCTTGTTGCTCTTGGTTACCATTCATTCTTTGATATCATCATTTCTCCTAATAACTTTCTTGCTTGGGGGAATCCACATGTTTCAGAGACATTTATTATTTTCATTATTGAAGAATTTCAAAACAGAGAAGGCTAAGCATTTTTAACCAACTGAAACCTATCATACATCATCTGATCGCACAATTCTTGACATTCTTGAGAAATATGTTCAGAACTCCAGTTACGTGAGGGGGCGTGGGGAGTGGGCCATCAGACGGGTTATTCACTAGTTAAATAATTCCCCTGTATGAATCTTGTGCCCTGGCAATCTAAATTTGTGCCAGGTACCAACGAAGTCTTGTTTGATCTCCACAGCAATGTGATGGAGGTGAGTATTATCCCTATTCAAAAGTGGCATATATCTTAGACCGTTGGGTCCCTCACAAATAATTTTCATCACAAACGCTAAGCCAGCAAATGCAGACACTATACACAGGTCTGTACACCATACACTATACCCCATATATAGGTGTGACAGTGGCAAAACTGAGGAGCTGGTGTATGCTTTAAGAGTTTTCTGCAGGGTAATGCCTTTGCTGTTGACCACAGAAGATGAAACAGTATTTTTAATGGAGTGAATCAGAGTACCAGGTTTATTTAAAATATCACAGAACTTTTAATCCAAGCAAATCCTTATACTTGTTAATGCTACCAATGGTAAAGCTAATTAGGATTACAATTAGCCTTACAATTTTATAGATTTTACAATTTAAATTTTTTTACAATTTGGCCTTTCAGAGGCCAATTTCTTCCGCAAGAGGCACTGCCACATGCAATAATAATCAGCGAGCTGAAGCTGAGGAAAATTCGGTGTCCCTACACGGATATTTTCCACTTCTGGGTTTTGAGTTCTGAACTAGATTTTTTGCATCACTCTTTTGGTTTGGTTTTGCTTTTAATCAGTAGTCTTAAACTTCTTACAAACTATGTCATGAGCTTAAAATTCCTTATCTCCTCAGAAAAAATATGATCAGTGCATTTTATTGTGTTAAATTATACCTCAATTAAAAAGACATCTTATCTCATAAGAACAAAAAAAAAAACTTTTCTAGGTTAAGTGGGGTGAGATACTGAAGTTCCAGTTCGTTTGTTTTAATGTAAACATGAATACACAAATTTGTAGCTTTATTTAGAAATGCAAACTACATTCTGCTTATATGTTTCCAAATGTTCAAAGGGAAATAAGGCAAAGCCTTTTTAAAAATCACTTCTCTAGAAGGGGCAGGATGGGAAAGGACAGGGTCTAGCACTGAAATTTCATTCATGGTTTGTGTTAAGCAACTGCTAGAAAGGAGGAGGGTTTATGAGACTGAAAATCATGAATAAATCTTTTCCAATTGGAAAGAAACTATTATAGCTTTTTATGGAGACCTGGGGAGTATACAATACATGCACATTCTTCATCATCTATGGATATGACCAGAAACAGGAAAGGAAGTAGAAAATTGTGTGTGTGTGTGTGTGTGTGTGTGTGTGTGTGTGTGTGTATAAGAGTAAAGTAGAAGAAGGAGATGGAGGAAGGAAGTGGCTTAGTTAATCTGTAAGATTCCTTCCAAATTATAAATTTTATGTGTCCTATGAGAGGTAGACATGTCAAAGGGGGGAAAAACCCCCAAAAGCCAACAAATAAAAAGAAAACACCTAATAAGCTGCAAATGGTGGACAGTAGGAGAAAAATTATCATCTCTTCAAGTGTCAGCTGTGAGCCAGATGAACCTTCCTGGTAACCTTACCAGATAAGTACAATTAGTCCTATGTCACGGGTGAAGAAATTACAGCTCAAGGAGATTTAATAACTTAGCCAAGTTCATCCAGTGAGGGGCACGGCTGGGTTTTAATCTGACATTTGGCTGACTCCAAAGCCTGTTCTCTTCCCACAGCCCATCTGGCTCTGAACCCCAAAGCCATCCTCAGATATGGGAAGTAATTCCAGCCTGTCCACTGCTTAATTGTTATGTAGTTGAAATGCACTCTGCTAGCGGATGAGGTGCAGCGGGCTGGGGTTGCCAGGTAAGACTGCCACAGTGTTTTAGGAATATCTCAACCCTGTGGGTCTCTAGCAATGGGCATCCCTGCTTCAATTTGTCAGCTGAATAGAGAAACAGCTATTCTTTAACCTAGAGAGAGATAACTCCAGAATGGAGCTCCTTACAAATTAGTCTGTCCCATTACTTTGTATGAACCACCTGCTTATGCTAGCACTTAATACACACATCATGAGTACTAGCCACAATATTATACCTTGGGAATAAACAACTATATACAAATACCCTCTTCTCCCTGTTTATTTTAACATAAGCATTGAAGTGCTCTGTTGAAACTGCCCTTCTCAGTAAGAAAAGCTAGAGAAGGCTGGAGAGCATTCATATTCCAGGGACCACAGAGGGCCCATGAATAAACAGCACATCTGGAAATGGGCCAAATGGGACAAAGATCTTAAACATGACATCCATACATATTCTATTAGTTGTCATCACAACCACACTTTTTTAAATCTTTTTCATCCACAATTCTTTACTCCATAAAATTTTCTGTTAACTTCCCAATAACATAATTTTATCATGACCTCTCAACCTTGTAACGTATTTGCTACAGGAAATTACATTTTTCACTAAAGTAATATAACACTTGCTATAGGATTCTAATTTTGCTCAAACTGAGTGGTACATAAATTCCCAAGCCTTGGGTTAATTATTCTATTATTACACAGAACATTCATTCGTTTATTCATTCAGACTACAAATATTATTCAAAAATCTAGTCTGAGCAAGTCTGAGCACCAGGGATACAGCAGTGAATAAAGCAAAGTCCTTGGACTTCACATGCTAGCGGAGTGCTAGACAACAAAGAAATAAATACATGCATAATAAAATACCAAGTGGCTGTAAATGCTATAAAGAAATATCAATTAAGGTAAGGCTGTGCAGGGTGATAAAGGGGGTTATTTTAGACTGTGGTTGAGGAAGTCTTCTTTGAGAAGAGGCATTTGAGTATCGACCTAAATCAAAATATGGGAATAATCCCTGCAACTCTCAGGAGGAAGAGTATTCCAGAAGAAGAAACAGCAACTACAAAAGCTTTGAGGCTTTTTGTTAGAAGGTTTTGGGGCTGACATTCTCCCTTGACTGCGGATAGTAAAACTGCCTATTAGAGTTCTGATCCAAAGTCAATGTGAAGCCTCATTTTTCCCACAGTAAAAACATGCATATATACAGAGGCAAATTTAACATAAACATTTATAATAGTGTTACAGTTTGAGGTACTACAACATAAGACATTATAATTTTCAGGGTTCTTCAAAGAAACAGAACCAATAGGATGTGTATATATCCAGAAAGAGATTTATTACAAGGAATTGGCTCATGCAAGTATGGAGGCTGGCAAATCCAAATCTGCACTGTGGGCTGGCAGGCATGAGACCCAGGAGAGCCGATGGTGCAGCTCCAGTCTGAGGGTCAGCAGGTAGAGATCCAGAAAAGCCAATGTGCAGAGGAAATCCCAAGACAGTCTGCTGAAAATTTCCCTCGTGCTTGAGAAGACCAGTCTTTTTGTTCTATTCAAGCCATCAACTGATTAGATGAGGCCCACCCACACTATGAAGGACAAACTGCTTTACTCCGAGTTCACATTGTTAAATGTTAATTTCATCTCAAAACACCTTCCAAGATGATACATAAAAATTAACCATCACAAGCAGTATGGTTACTGAGGCAACAAGAAACTGTTGTGGGAAGGCAGGATGAGCTGACATCAGGCAGATGTGGGGACAGATATCTACTTAGTTACAAATGCTCACTTGGGAGAATATTGCTGGCTTTTCAGTCCCACTCCCACAGCATTAAATGCTGGGTATTCACTTAAGTGGGCATAGTTGGAAAATCTAAGCAGTGGTATTGCTGTGTAGGAGATGTGTTCATATGGTAGGACCAAAGCTACTTGAGTAAGCGTCAAGCAGGAGATTGGGTAAAGTACCAAGACCCCCCATCAGAATCACTTGGCTTCAGGAAAGACTATACCACAGGGTGAGCACCAGATATGACACTAGACAGGGTAACTCATGAGAACTAAAGAGAGAAAACCTAAGCAAACCCCATTCCTGTGCTCAGAGCCAACTCAGAGCAGAGAGGCAAGAAGAGGTGAACAAGTCAACAGCTCCTTAGATGCCCAGGCAGCACCTCATTCACCACATTGTGGTCCTGGTTGGAGAAGCATATGGTTCAGGTAAGGTCTGATTTATGGCACCCTAAGTCCCTAAGCCCCTAGGTTATGGAATCCTAAATGGAGTCATACCGTGAAGTTAGCTTTGATGAAGTGGAGAAAACAGAGGTAGAGAAAATGAGAAGGTAGATAACATAGATCTGTATAAATTAGAAGCTGGCATTAATAGTTTTGTTCCTGTGGATAAAGTAGCCTTCTAACATTACTCAGTACTGCTTTAATAAGACATTTGCCCACCAAAATCTGTCCACCAAGTTGTCTTCACTCAAGGAATACTTCTCATTCATCTGTCACCACAGTTTTACACACAGAAAGTAGTGCCCTTCATTCTATAATCTAAAATAAACAAAAAGTGGGGCACCTGGGTGGCTCAGTTGGTTAGGCGTCCAACTTTGGCTGAGGTCATGATCGTGCAGTTCATGAGTTCAAGCCCCACATCAGGCTCTGTGCTGACAGCTCAGACTGCTTTAGATTCTGTGTCTCACTCTCTCTGCCCCTCCCTGGCTCTCTCTCTCTCAAAAATAAATAATTAAAAATTAAAAAAAAATAAAATAAACAGAAAGAGTCAAAAATTCCAGTTTCACTCACTTGTAAAGATCTAAATAGTTTAGAGCACTATTTCCCAAAAACAGGTAAGAATTCACTGTGCTTTATCTAACAAATTTGCAGAGAAATTCTTGGCTTACTTCAAGGCCACATAATATGAAAGGAAAGATAAATCTAGTAAGCATCTATTTTAGCAGCTAAGAAAGATGTGAGAGATTTATTTGTATAACAGAGCTTTTGGGGGAGCTACTATTAATAGTGTAGCTGATTCCTGTTATCAATCAATGTATTCATCCAAAAGCAAAATATCTTCTAAATCAAAATACAGTGTATCTCTTTGGACAAGCTCCACTCTCCTACTTCCAAGTTCATGGTAATAAAGCATGATGGATTATTTAGCTTCTTAAGAGGTGGTTAAACAGCTATTTTAAGAAAAAACTCACTTGATGGAATACTCCCCTTTCTCCACTTTTAAGTATGCAAACCTCTACCTTCCATAACTTAAGTGGGGAAATGTTAATGGGGTAATAAAATGTAATAAAGGTCCTATGTTTTTGAATTGGTCAAATATCTGTGTTTTTCAGAATTCAGACTCTCATACCCCTATTTTCACTGTTTCATGGTATGGAAAATGCATTCTTAAAAGGACTGTTTTCCATCAAGTGGCATCAACCCACATCTCCTAAGTGTATATACAAGAGAGGAAGCTTTGTGTCATTTGTATAAGGCTCAAAATTACATTAAAGGTAAGAGTGAAGCCCCAACACATTAATTAATTCCTTTAAGAATTTTAAGGGGCGCCTGGGTGGCTCAGTCGGTTAAGCGGCCGACTTCGGCTCAGGTCATGATTTCGCGGTCCATGAGTTCGAGCCCCGTGTCGGGCTCTGTGTTGACAGCTCAGAGTCTGGAGCCTGTTTCAGATTCTGTGTCTCCCTCTCTCTGACCCTCCCCCGTTCATGCTCTGTATCTCTCCGTCTCAAAAATAAATAAACGTTAAAAAAAATTTTTTTAA
Source organism: Lynx rufus (assembly GCF_022079265.1). Lineage (NCBI taxonomy): Eukaryota > Metazoa > Chordata > Mammalia > Carnivora > Felidae > Lynx > Lynx rufus. The sequence goes on from NW_025814889.1 coordinate 63,007,186, forward strand.
TAAAAAAAAAGAATTTTAAGTGTCAGGAAACAAAAAGAGTGAAATGGTTTCTTCAACAACCCCTGGCATTCAATTATTCTTACATGAATATCATAATGAAGACCTACATCTGTGGGAGACAGAAGACTAGACTTTGCTGACCAAAGTCACTCAAACCAAAAAAAGGACGGTAGTCGGCTGGGATGGAGAGGGAATCACAGCGTTTCTCCCAATGGATAGTTTTTTGATATTGACTTCCAAATTCCTTTTGTTGTGAACTAAGCTGAGTGGTTTGGCTATCTGAAAACAGCCAAAACCTTTGTAAAAGCCTCTAGCGATAAGAGCCAGATGGGACGTAACAATGAAAACAAGTCTTAGACCAGGGTCTGCTGGGATGTAAACATTTATGCGCAACTAGATAAAGTCTACACCACCTGTTCTTGGAACCTCAGAGAGACCCCCTCTGTTTTCAGGCCTTTTAGGAGAATCTTGCTTAACAGATTCACTCTGAGGAGGACGTCCAGTACTGTGAGGCAGCATCAGCTTACCTTCTAGTCAGGACAGTGGATAGTCTTTTCTGTAGGGAAACACACCCGAACAGAGTTCAGTTCTAGCTCCATAAGCCTGCTGGGCTTGCCAGAGTGGGATCTTGTTCACTTAAGGCCAATAGTGCCCGTACACTCCTTCTGGCCGGCCACTTAGTTTGGCCACTACTTATTTCAATGATGTAAGATTATTTTCTAACAATTCTCATGCTAAAGAACAAAGCTCTGGTAGGAATTTTGACAATATCGGAAGTGTAGACTCTGTGATAGTTTTCAGGCTAGGCTATAGTTTCTAATCGTTTAGTTAAACATCAGTCTAGATGTTGCTGTGAAGTTATTTCTTATATGTGATTAATGTTTATAGTTAGCGGATTTTAAGTAAAGGACATTACCTCCACAGCTAGGTGGGCCTCATCCAATCAGCTTGAGCTCTAAAAACAGAGACTGAGGCTTCCTAAGGAAGAAGTAATTCTTCCTCAAGACTCCAACATAGAAATCCTGCCTGTTCAAGGTTCTGGTCTGTCCCACAAATTTCAAACTTGCCCACCCCCATGATCACCATGAGTCAATTCCTTAAAATAAATCTCTCTTTCACACACACACACACACACACACACACACACACACACACACAGTTTTTCTGGAGAACCAAGAGTAACTTAGATCCCTAATGGGGCATCTTCAAGTGCTTCTTGAAGCACTTCAAGTGCTAACTAACCACATCTAAGAGTGTACATTATAGGTCACTTAATCCCACACACATTCAATACAATATCAAAGTATATTACCATCCAGACAATATGTCACCTTGTTCTGTATGTCCCTTCCCTCACTGTTTCTTCTATATATGTTTTGCCTCATTTCAGATTAACAGTTAAGTAGATGTGGAGATAACTTCTCTCCCATACATCTGTCCAGTTACATTTATGTAGCTCCCAAAAGATTCACTCAAGACCCTGAGAACTTACTAGAGCAAGTGTAAGTAGTGAAGAGTTATGTAGGGTGATAGTTTTGCTTTCCATGGGTAAGATGTCATGTAATGTAGTAGTGAGTAAGCTAGCTATTCTAGGTGAAATTGTCCTCCCCAAATTATACTATCTTATGGATATACTCACCTCTCATTTCATTAGAAGTGTCTGGAGCTGCAATCCTCACTACAGCAAAACTCAACATGCACATTTATAGCCTCTGCCTCTACATTAGCACAAATAATGTGCTCAGAAACCAGAATGAGGAGTAAGATTCCATAAGTCTGTTTCTGTTTCTAAACACTCATTGTTTTCACTCCACTATGGCTCACTGGACATCTAAAACTGTAAAAGAAATTATTCCAAAGGAATCCATATTTAGGTGGTTTTTAAAAAGAGATATCTCTGTGGATTAATTGTTATTGCTTTCAAAAGTAGGAATGTGGCAAGTGAGAATTTTTTCAACATTATGTGAAAGTCCACTTCAAATATGTAGGTCAACATATCTCCCAGAAAGTAACACAGAACACCAATCCTTTAAAAAGCCTCTTTAAAAAATGGGTTATATATGATTAAATAAAGTTTAGAAAGCAGTTTTACTACATGTCCCTAACTCTAACCAGAAATTCACAAAGTATAAAGCAAATGCCATAAAGCCCTTCAGTAGAGCTTTTTCTTTTTTAATTTGTTAAACCTAGTGTTTCTGAAATGCATTTGATAACAGAATCTTTATTTGAGTAACTTCCCTTAACAGCCCATAAAATACTAGAACATACTATGAAAAATGTGGGTATGAACTATTCCAGACAGAATGAGGTTAAAAAGAAAAGTTTCCACATTCAGAGATTCTATAACTTCTCTCAAGAAGTCATCTCAGTGTCTGACAAACAGAAAATCTTTCTGTATCTGAGATAAATCCCTCATGCTACATTTTAAACATTCCCTGCTGTTGTGTACTCTGCGGAGAAGAACAGCTGGCCACCATTTTCCATGTGAGAAATCATTTTTCGTTTAGAGACCTGTATTAGGGCATCTATCTACCTTCTTTGTCACAACAAGAGCAAGTACAATGATTAAATCTTTCTTAGATATTCATCTTCCACAAATGTTAACTATCTTTGCAGCTCTACTTGGAATCATCTACTTTCTCCATTACATTTTTAAGTTAGAAAGACCATAAGTATAGCTACTCTATTAGAAATATGACCGGTACTTAGTACCACAGTGCTGACAGATTACTGTGGAGTAATACCTCATGTGGGAATCGGGTCTAAAAGGCAACAAATGAAGCAAAATCATGTAGAGTTAAAATACTCTTCAGACCCTATTAAAGGCTTGATGGTGAAGAAGGACATGCCATCCCCAAAGATGCATCTCCCTCCAGATCTAGGGGCTGTACCAAATAAAGTAGTTGGCTTCTTCTCAGAGGCCACGTTGTATGAACAATGCATATCTTTAAACACTAGAATCCTGTTCACCACAGCCAGATGCTCACACCAAGAGGACTCAAAGGAGCTGGATCTGGAACTGACAAAAAGAAGAACCAATCCATATCTCTTATTTCCTGCTTTCTCCTGGGACTGCAGTCAGTGAGAGCAATAGTGTGAATTGTATCCACACTATTAAGTTGTGATTTTTCTCTTTCATTTTTGCTTTTGAGATTTAAAATTAATCTACTATAATTGCATTTGTGCAAATGTACCTATGATGCAAATAACTTTATGTCAAAATGCATTTGATTATCATTTTAGTTACGTTTTTAAAAATCTATTCAGGGGCGCCTGGGTGGCTGTCGGTTAAGCGTCCGACAACAACTCAGGTCATGATCTCACGGTTTGTGAGTTCGAGCCCCACGTCAGGCTCTGTGCTGACAGCTCGGAGCCTGGAGCCTGCTTCGGATTCTGTGTCTCCTCCTTTCTTTGCCCCTCCCATGCTCATGCTCTGTCTCTCTCTGTCTCTGATTAATAAATAAACATTAAAAAAAATCTATTCGTTATATTCTAAGTACAAGGAAAGAGGAGTCTATTTATTATTCGTTTTATTCTGTTTCAATGTTCAGTAAACAATTACAATAGGCAACAGGAGGGGGGGAATATTGGGCAAAAACATGAATATGACCCAACCTCTGGTCTCAGACTTCATATTTGATGGAAACAAGCATAAACAAAACCAAAATCAAAATAAGACTGTATTAAGTATCATAATTGTATAGGAAGGGAAGAAATTCATTCTGCTTAAATCATGGAAGAATGTTGCCCCAAAAGTATCAAGTCTTGAACAACAAGGAGGATTTTATTAACTGTGGAAAGGTGCTGTGTGCATGTTGTGTATGTGGAAATGTATAGTGGGGGGCTTGGGAAATTTTTATGCAAATGGAGCAGGAGAAAAGGCAAGTAGATATGAAATGAGTATTCTGTGTCGGAAAGAGCCCATAACCTGGAACTTTGATTCTTGTGTTGCTCGGAGTTGGATAAGGGGAAAAAACAAGAACTGAAACTAGAAAGAAAGATGGCTGGAGCCAGTCTGTGAAGGAGCCTGAATGCTCCACTAAGGAATATAGACTTAATGGAGAACAAAGAGACCATGATGAGTTCTTGACATGGGAGTGACATGTTTACATCATATCCCTGGTGGAGTGAATGAAATGGAAGTAGGGAAGCCAAGCTCCTCAAGGCAGGTAGTAGGTCTTATTCCATTTTTATTTGCCACATTCAGCATAATATCTAGTATTTTGTCTCCTACTTTACCACTGATTTTTCTTGCAAAGGTATTGCCCTGTGTGTGTGTGTGTGTGTGTGTGTGTGTGTGTGTGTATCTCACTACCATGAAAGCTATGGTGTTTCACTTGAATACTTTGTTACTTTCACAGTAATTTTTCATGTCCATCATGTTCTCCAAGTGAGAATCCCCATATAGTGCAGTATATATAGCTATATATGTAGCTGCTAACTGTGACTAGTCATGCTACTCAGACACCTGGTCCCTGCCTATGAGAGACACAGAAAGTACAAGTGGCACAGGGATGATGAAGGGAAATAATGGACAGGAAGCTTCCACTTCACTTCTTTTGTGTGAGTCTTGGAAACTATCCCATTCTCAGCAGTGGTACTCCTAGTAATCCAAGGCTATTGATCATTCATTTGCTCAAGCAATATGCATCTAATACCAAATAAATACTGGTTTTATTCTAGGTTCTTTGGGCTACATTGACAAGCAAATGGGGGAAGATTCCATGCTAACATTCTAGTTGGGAAGGGAGATTATCAGGGAAGGAGGTAATAAGCAGTAAATATAAATAAATTATGCATCATGTCAGAAGGTAATAAGTGCTATGAAAAAAAATAGAGATTGAACAGATAAAGAGTACCTGGAGGGTATCATGGGATGAGTTGCAATTAAATATGATGGGTCAACCTGCTCAACATCATTACTTATAATGAAAATGAAAATTAAAGTCACCATGAGATACCACTTCATGCCTACTAAATTGGCTAAAATGAAAATGAGTGATAAGAGCAAATATTGATTAGGAAACTGGAACCCTCATGTTGCTATGGAAATGTAAAAGGGACAACCACATTAGAAAACTGTCTCAGGTAATGATAGTGACTGGAACTAGAATGGTAGTGGTAGAGGTTAAAAGATTGAATGTATTTTAAGGAAAAAGTCAACAGGCTTTATGATGGATTAAATGTATTATGTAAGAGAAAGAGGAATCTATGGCAATCTAAGATTTTTGTCTGAAAAACTGGAACAGTGGGCTTAGTGATTACTAGATGAGAAAGATTTCAGGAAGTACAGGTTGGGGTGGTGGGAATCAGAAGTCCAGTTTAGACACATTAAACTTGAGATGCATATTTTTATAACCAGTAGGAGATATAATTTAGACAATTTAATATGAGTTTGAAGTTTGGAAAAGTCCAAGCAGAAGACCTAAATGTTGAGGTTGCACTATCCAGATGGTACTTAAAGCCAAGAGACTAGATGAGATCACTATAAAGATAAGATAAAGAAGACAATTCATAGGCTGGAAGAAATCTATGGATCAGCCTTGGAGTATTATAAAATTTAGAAGGGAAATGAGGAGGTGACTGAGAAAAGGTGAAGCCAAAGGCAATCTAAACAAGAGTGAGGACAAACTGAAGGAAGTATTTCATGGAGGAAGAAAAAAATGAAGAGAGTTTAATGAGTTGAAAGGTCAAGATGAGGGTGAGAACTTTGAAATTGTGATTCTTGATCACCTCAGTAAGAATTACTTTCATGGTATAGTAAAAACAGAAGACTACCTGGAAAGCATTCAAGAAAGAAAAGAGGTATAAAGGCAATGTGTGTATACAATAATTATGACTTTTTTCTATGAAAAGGGAATTTATAAATGAGATGGTAGTTGAAGGGAAATGTGAGCTCAAGGGAGGGTTTGGATGGATGGATGGATGGATGAATGGATGGATGGATGGATGGATAAGGTCACCTCAACTGGAGAAAAAAAGCCTTCAAATCACCCACCCTTCCAGTGGGGGTTCCATTGCTTCACAAAATGATGAAAAGATATATCATTGTCATTTTTAGGTAAGTCAGATCTCCGGTACCCTCAACCCCACTCAACATTCTCCCCTTGTAAGTAGGCCATATGATCGTAAAATACATAATAAAAATAACCCCAAACCTCAAGGCACCTTGTGAGAAAGTAATGAAAAACCAATAACCAAATAAATTACTCATAAATAAAATTCAATGATGTTTTTTGTTATGCAGGGAAACCACATTAGAAGACATAGGAAATTGAGAACTATAAAAAATAGATCCAATGACATTGATTCTGCCAATCAAAATTAGACTGGTTATTTTCCTGATTTATGCCACTATTTATTGCAAACCAACATTCTTAGTCCAGCTTAAATGTGCAAGAGTCATAAAGGAAACCCAAGTACATTTTCAGATGATAGTCCTCCTGGGGTATAACATTAACTATTCATAGAAGAAAGAATCAGCCTTCAGTTTTAATTCCCTTTATCTCTACTGTACATACATTCCAATGGGGTGATTATTCTAATCATAATGGTCAACAACAAATTAGTTCATTTAAAAATTTAATGCTAACAGAGGACTGAATTAAATGCTAAATTCTTAAATGATTGTTTGCATGATGTAATATATGTTGAAATTCAGTCTTAGTGCAGGTATAATAGGAGTAGGAGGAGAATATGATAGAAAGGCACAGAATGAACCAAGTTCTACACACAAATTCTCACTGTGATTCTCTTTAAGGGGCACAACACTTAGAGATGAAACCTGAGTTCTTTTGAGATAAATAAGGAGCTAAGCTTGAGATCTTGAATTTCTAATGCTATGAAAAAGCATAAATTTCAAACAATCCATATATTCAATCTGCAATTTTTCTAGAGGAAAACCTAGGTAACATATCTTAGGGCTTTTACCCAATTCTGGACAATATCTTATAAACTTTAAATATCTATTCATTGGGTCTCCTACCTAACCTAACCCTGTAACTAGTTTATGAAAAATTTTTTTTAATGAGGAGACTCAGGGAACCTGGGTGGATCAATCAATTAAGTATCTGACTCTTGATTTTGGCTCAGGTCATGATCTCATGGTTTGTGAGATCGAGCCCCGCATTTGGCCCCTGTGCTGTCAGGATGGAGCCTACTTGAGATTCTCTCTCTCTCTCTCTCTCTCTCTCTGCACCCCACCCCCCCTGGCTCATGTGCACATGCATATTCTCTCTCTCAGAATAAACATTTTTTTAATGAGGAGACATGATTTGTAACTCTCTGTATACTCCTGTATCTCTCTGATTTCAGTTGGTACCACTGTACTCCTGACTCATTGTACTGCAGCCCATTGCTTCCCTATTGGTCCTGAATTATCAGCCATGCTCCCTCCTCAGGATACTGGTGCCTAATTTTCCTCTGCCTAGAATGCTTTTCCCTCAATACTCTAAGTGGCTCATTCCCCTGGTGCCTTCTGGACTTGTACCATGTGTCATCTTACTTGAAAGCTCTTGTCTTAATGTCTACACAGTATTTATCAATACTTAATTCAATTTTATTTATTTATTCTTAATTTATTTATATTGAGAGAGAGAAAATACACATGCATGTGCAAGCAGGGAAGGGGCAAAGAGAGAGAGAGAGAGAGAGAGAGAGAGAGCGAGCATCACAAGCAGGCTCCATGCTGTCAGCACAGAGCCCAATGTGGGGCTCCATCTCATGAACCTCAAAGTCATGTACTGAGCTGAAATCAAGAGCCATACACTCAACTGACTGAGCCACCCAAGCGCCATTATCAACACTTAATTCTAATACAGACACACAATTTTATTTATTAATTATTCCCCTCTACTAAAATCTAAGTCCATGAGACCAGAACCTTTGTTTTGTTCTCTGCTCTAATTCCAGAACTAGACAGGTACCTAGTCTGTACTAGGCACTCAACAAATATTCAATGATGAAGGAAGAAGAAAGACTAGAAAGAGCACCTGCCCTCTCCTTACTGGTCAAGGTGGCGTGGTATACTTAAGAATGAAAGAACTATTTTCTCTGATCCTCTGGATTTTGTGTATATGCTTTCTTATCCAATAAAAAATATACTTTCTGATAATAGGCTTCCTATCCCCTCAAAATTTAAGAATATAGGAAGAGTTATGAGATAAATTTAACACAATACTTATTGAATACAGTGAGCACGTTAATGAAAACATTTCTAGGCCAACAGAGTTGTGCTTATTTTGCTGACAATTCTGTATACATCTCATTCATTGTTTGTTTGTTTTAATATAAATTATCGTCAAATTGGCTTACATTCAATACCCAGTGCTCATCCCAACAAGCACCCTCCTCAATGCCCATCACCTGTTTTCTCTCCCCCCTCCCCCGTCCACCTTCAGTTTGTTCTCTGTATTTAAGAGTCTCTTGTGGTTTGCCTCCCTCCCTCTCTGTTTGTAACTATTTTTCCCCCTCCCTTCCCCCATGGTCTTCTGTTAAGTTTCTCAAGATCCACATATGAGTGAAAACATATGATATCTGTCCTTCTCTGACTGACTTATTTCACTCAGCATAATACTTGTTTTTTTTAACACAAAAGAATGTCTATAAAAGCAAGACCTCTGTTTTCCTATAAGTTCACTCCCTACTGGATGATAAACAGAGTCAGAGTCCTTAAGATCATTGCCTTAGTAACTAATCATTGCACATGAAAAATAGGATGGTTAGAAATAACAAGTGAGGCAGGAAACAACAGGCCTCAAGAGGTTGCTGAGTAGCAGGAGAATCTGATTTTTAAGGGCTGATTTCCAACTCTCTACCAGTGCATAAACAGACCAAAAAGCAGAGAGGCCAGGCCACAAAAACATGAAATAGAGGCCAAACTTCTGTCTCCAACCTTTAAAAGAACAAAATATAGAGTATAAATTGCCTCCAAGGATTGCCTGAGGCATTAGTTAATGTTTGCAAAGAATTTTCAAGATGAAAAGTATCAGAGAAGAGCTAAATCCTACTATCTCAATAACTGGAATGCTATTTTTTTTTCATGCTACATTACAAATACTTTTAAATACATTCTACCAAAAGAAAAGCCTGAACAGCCTTCCAAAGGGAAATTTCCATTCATTCATCACATTAACAAAGACACTCTGGGGACAGCCAAGATTTGCCTTCTGTGAATCTACTGCCATCATGAAGGTCCATATTTAAAATACGTGAGTGAGAGGACAGCCTATGGGGAGTCAGCACTCTCTTTAATTTGTTGCGAAGGAGTCAAGAAAATCACTTGCCAACACACCAATCCAGTGTTCCACTACATGTGCTTCTGCAAGTTAATTACAATGTAGCAGATGCACTATACCATGAGTTAGGGCCAAATGGTAATAATTCATATCCCTCCCCCAAATTTCATGATGCTATTGAGTTTTGGTCTTTGTAAGTTAGTGTTTTTTCAAAGAATGTTTCCTCTACCACCAGTAATAGCACCAGTAACAAAACATTAGAAATGCAGATTCTCACATTAGATCTACAGAGTCCAGAATTTGGAGATGGAGTTCAATAAGCCCTAAAACAAGCCCTCCAGGTGATTCTGGTGCATTGCATTATAAGTAATATTTAACTTATAATTTTTTAAAAACCTAACTATTAAAATCCAATTGGACAGAATAATTGACTTACTACTAATTTATTTACTTATTTAGCCAATGTATATTAAGTGCCCATCTTGTAATAACTATTGCTCTGGAAGCCAGAGATTCTACAGCAAACAGAACAGACACAAACCCTGACCTCATGGATCATTAAACATTCTAGTTGAAGTAGGCAGACAGACAAACAAAATAAGCAAACTATATGGCATTTTAGAAAATAAATACTGTAGAAGAAATAAAACAATGAAAGGAATATGGGGCATTGATGAGAGGGGGCATACATGCATTTGATATGACATGGTTGTAGTTCATAAAATTTGAGCTTTGGGTCACTAATTGGTATGTCAGAGTGGTTTTTCACATCATTTTTCTAAGGCCCACTTATAAATTGATCTAAGATGTCATGGTTACGTAAGTATGTTTTAAGTACTTTACAAAGATTTTCAGAAATACAAATTACATTTTGTATTCAAATCTTAGTTCTAAATGTAGCCCTGCTTTTACCCTTTTTGTATGTTTTAAACTTTATTTTTAGTACTTAAAATTGTTATTTAACCATTATATTAAATCAAATGTTTAATGACTGTACTGTATTTGGAAATGGGGCCTTTTAGGAGGTAACTAAGGTTAAATGAGGTAAAAGGGTGGGGGTTTGCGGCACCTGTGTGGTTCAGTCGGTTAAGTGTCTGACTTCAGCTCAGGTCATGATCTCACAGGTCATGAATTCGAGCTTTGCATTGGGCTCTGCTGTCAGCATGGAGTCTGCTTCAGATCCTCTGCCCGCCCCCCCTCGCCCCCCGTCCCTCCTCCACTCATTCTCTCTCTCTTTCTGTCTCAAAAAAACAAAAACAGAAAAAAGGTGAGGTGGGGACCTAATCCAACAGAACTGATGTTCTTCTGGGAAGAGGAAGAGACACCAGAAAGGTATCTCTCTCTCTTTTCAAGTGCACAAAGGAAAAGCTACGTGAAGACATAGTGAGAAGGCAGCTGTTGGCAAGCCAGAAAGACAGGTGTCAGAAGCCAGCTTTCCCAGCACCTTGATCTTGCACTTTCAGCCTCCAAGACTATAAGAAAATAAATTTCTATTACTTAACCCACCCAGTGTGTGGTATTCTGTCATGGCACCCCAAGCACACTAATATATAAGTATAACCATCTCCTTTTAAATAAAGAGTTCATTTGCATTTTGAGAAAATTTCCCTTAAAGCTCCCTAAGCAATACAGGCTCCCAAGACCATCACGACCACCAAAAGAAATGTGACTAAATTCTGCATGTCCTTTATAGTCTCCCCTAGAGGAATACTGACCAGCTGTCTGCAGTATTACACGATAGTGGGTGTGAAAAGTAGCCACATGTAGAAGACCAGGAGGTAGGACCAAGATAAAGAATAACTGGAGCACAACTTGTGGTCACCTCATTTGTATTAAGTAATATTCAAGAAGCAAGGGGGGATATAAAATATTCACACATGAAATGACTTCCATGTCTAGAATTTGCTTCAAAAGAATTCAGTGTAGGGGAAAGGAGAAAGTAGGCAGGAAATGAATGAGACAAGATTGGCCATGAGTTCATGATGCTTGAAGCTGAGTAGTGCATAGTATAGAATTCATTTTAGTTAATCATCAAATTCACCATTTTTTGACACATTTTCACGGATTGGTTGCTATATTAGGTGCTGACTATTCAATGGTGTGCAAAAAAAGACAGTTTTTTAAACATGTATTAAATAATATACATACAAACAAATATGTTATAAAGATAATTGCTATGAAGAAAAAAGTGCTAGAAGAGCACATGATAGGTTCCTGCCTTAGATAAGGCTTTCCTAAGAAAACAACATTTGAGCTGAGCAGTCAGACCATTCTAGGTAGAGGTGGGCAAATTCTGGATGAGTACAGAATGCTTGTGTGAGATGACACTGAATAGTCAGGCATGGACAGATCATGCAGTGACCATATTATTCAACAAATACGAAAGACAGAGCAAGATGCCAAGTAAAAACATGGGAATGAATACAACCCGGAAAATCTATATTGTAGGACAATCTAGAAAAATAAATGTCTAGTTTCTCCAAAAAATGTATTAGAAGGGGAAAAAAAGAATAAGAAACCCATACTCAAAAGAAATTTAAGTTACATGCTGAGCAATTATAATATATGGATGGACCTCATTCAGACCCTGATTTGAAATGAATATATGGACTATAAAATCTATATGAGATAAAACAGGGAATTTGAGTTGGATATTTGATGAAGGAAGCAATCTCGATTTTTTTAGATGTGATAATGGTATTAAAGTTATTTTTTAAAAGAATCATAATTTAGATATCATGCTAAAATATTTATACATGAAATGACTTGCACATCCAGAATTTGCTTTAAAAAAATCAGCACAGGGAAAGGAAAAGTAGGTAGGAGATGAATGAGACAAGATTGGCACAGCTCATGATGCTTGAAGCTGAGTGTTGCATAGTTAGAGCTTTACTTTGCTTTCTTCTCTTGTGTCTGTAAATTTGAAATTATCCATAATAAAAATTTTCAAAAAGAAAAACATTAGAAGAAAAAGGGCAATAGTGAAAGTGCATGGGGGAAAATCAGGGCTATGCATTTATCCAAACCAATGTCTCTTTTCGATTCATGTATATTGTGCTCATAAAATTCAAGATACCACCAACATTCAGGCCAGATGATTAAAGTCAGATCAATGCTACTAATAAACTTTTTAAGTACTATCTGAAATATTGACACAGCATTGGGAAATTTTGCAAATTTAAGCAGAAAGAATCCATTTGGAATCATTCCAAAAGTAAATTACATTTTAGGGGGTCTATTTGAGCTAGCTGTAATCAGCAACTCAAGTATTTTTTTTTAAACTCATTGACTATGAATTACATTTCAAACTAATCATCTTGTTTATTTCTGCTAAAATTTCAGAAACCAAGTGATCAGCCGAAAATTCCTGCCCTGCCAGGTCTCTTTTTTAAAGCTAAAGCAATTTTTCTGCCATAAATTCTGCTAGTGGGAGGAAAGACATTAAAATATCTTGCCAACAAAATAGAATATAAAACACAAATAAGCCAAGAATTAAGCTTAAACAATTTAGTCATGCATTTTTGTTGGTTAATCAGGAAAGAGTAAAGGAATTCATAACAAAAATATATGACTGGGAAAGGGGAGATAAGACTGTAGGGAAATTGGCATCCATCAACTGGCACTTAATTAGATTGTATAGCCCTTTATATTCAAACTATTTTAATCAAGAAAAAAATTTTTAATCCCAGGATGCCTTAAATTCAAAAAGATGATCAGAGCTCTGTTCTTTTGTCTTTGAGGAACATTTTCTGAGAAGTAACAGGAGTCCAAAATACTTCCTCAGCATGGGGAAGGTACATATGAAATTTTTTTTAAAAAGCAGCAAGTGTTTGTCTTATATCAGAACATTAGTGTTCAAAGCCAAATGATCCCTCTGATTCTTTTACTTAAAAAGTCCATTTATATAATGTTATAGTGGCTTAGTCTGTTTCATAGGACTTGCCTCCGCCTTGGGGAAGAACATCATTTGGCTTTATCAAGGACACTAGTTTCAATTTAAACACATTTAAGACCAGCAAGTGGCACTTCACCCTGCCCTAACTCCTTCTGTTCTACTTGCCAGATACTGGTGATCTGACCTCCTTGCCAAGTCTGTCCCCTATTTTTGCCCTCAACATTTCTGAGTTAGCACTGATGCTTCAAAGGGCCTTTGGTCTGACCTGGCACCAGCTATAATAGGTCTAGGCAGGTATCACCGTCTTACTCTTTTGTCACCTACCTTCTCCAGGACCATCCAAAGAAAGTTACTATTAGCACAACTCTTCTCAACAGAACCACAACTTACTTCACTGGATATGTAGAACCTGTCCCCTATCTGCTTATACTCCAACTAATAGCCACACACACATTCCCACTCACATTGCAAGGTGGAATGGTGTATGGGCCACCAACACCAAGTGTCAAAGGAGTTCAAGAAGTAAGACATTAATGAATAAGGGAAGAATATGGGAAGATGTATCTTTTCTAGCCAGAATTTAGATAGTTGCAATGATGGGAAAAGAACCAGTCTGGCAGGGGCCACTGAATCAGAAAGCCTTAACATTATGAACAAACGTGACATTTTTCTGAGGATGGTAAAAACACGGTACAAAGGCGCCTGGGTGGCTCCGTCGGTCAAGTGTCCAACTTCATGTCGTGATCTTGCATTGGTGAGTTCAAGCTCTGCATCAGGCTCTGTGCTGACAGCTAAGAGCCTGAAGCTTGCTTTGGATTCTGTGTCTCCCTCTCTCTCTACCCCTCCCCTGCTTTCCCTCTGTCTCTCTCCATCTCTCAAAAAATAAAAAACATTAAAAAATTTTTAAAAACACAGTAAAGACTGTGTACCATATAGTAGCAATAATTACGAAATCAGTTTGAAGAGGTTGCCATTTGTCGCAAGCTGTAGAGATCCTTAAATTCCAGGTATACAGCAAAACTTATTTCGCAGTTTTCTCTGGAGAAGATTTGAACAGGAGAGATCTGACAAAATCAATGATACAGAAACATCGATCTTGTGTGAAATTTACTAATAGAGAACAAAATAATGGTCTTGGTGGAGATAGACAGTGATAACAGAAAAAAAGGAAGAGGAGAAAAGCTGCTTCAAAGAAACAAAGCAAAACAAAACAAAAGAAAATAAAACCAGGATTCAGATACTAACATACAAGAAAGGAGGGGGACTTGTCCAAGATGTGACTCCTGTTTCTGGCTTAGTTGGCTGGACAGTGGTAGTATACACTGGCAGAACAGAGCATTCGGGAAGGAAATTCAAGTTTATAGAATAGAGTGTGGGCGAAGAGAATATGTTTGCTTATTGGCAAGTCTGGAATCATGGCAATTAAGGAATTATGGAAAGAAACTTGCTGTGCAAGGATATTGCAGTGAGAGCATCTGCTTCAGACAGTATGGCAGACTTGACTAGATGAGCTCCTGGGACCCCCAACTCTTATATTTCTAGCCAAGTAGATGATGTGTGTGTGAGTTAGAGGAGTCGTTTTCCTGATTATCTCAGGAGTCTGAGTCACTTCAAGAGCAAGAAGACATGGGTTATAGTGCTGATTATAGCCTACAGGTTCTAAAATCTGTCTAATATGGATAACAAATCACAATGTCAGTTAGGCTGGGGATATCCCTTCTTAAAAACATGGGATTTCATTTCCATCCTTTTCTCCCTGGGAGTTCCCATTAGCTTCACTATGGGAGTCCTCATACCAGCTGCTGGCATCACATCTACCCAGCCCACTCTGATGTTATCATATATCATGCAGTAACCAACAATCATTACTTTTTGTTCAATTCTACTGCTGGAAGAAAAGATAAAAGAAAAGTAGCACCTTATATATTTGAGAATTTTTGTTCTGGTAACTTCAACCAACAGACACCCAAAGGTAAACTGGGAAAACAGTGGTAGATTTAGTGTCCTAGTGACTGCATAAGAGTCAAATGGTGATAGATCTGCAACCGTGTCACCTTGAGAAGGGTGACAATCATAGCTCAAGTTCCAGTGGAGTCAAGACAGATTATAATAATATGAAGCAGGCATCAAGACCAACAGCACAGACCACGGTACCTACTGAGTGTTGGGAGCAAATTCTGAGAGTGTGCGACAAAGAGTTCATTGAAGCAAAGTGGCATGAAACTGAGGTTTGACTGATTTGGAACAGGGCCAGAGCCCAGGTCAAGGGCATAGTGGTGGGAAACCACATGCAGTTCCCATCAGTTGATAGGAGAGGGGTAGTACTCCTATCTTGGCCACGGGCCTCTTTCATGGCCACCCTGCTTCACCCGGTGCACGTGGTTCCCCTGCTCTCTCTGCTCATGGGCTTATTGGGCCTGTTCCAGACTGAGGCTGGAGCATGGTCATGAGGGCGGCCCCCTCTCCTTTTCTCCTGTCCTCACACACTTATCACTACAGTCTTCACGGCTCTCTCTCTGGTGTCCAAGTCCTGAGAGCAGTGCCCATCAACTCACCTCACCTTCTGAGACCAACTCTTACAAGTTGCTGAACTCCAGCCCCCGCTGACCCTTCAGGTCCCAGTGAGGATGCCACATCCTCTGACAAACCTGCCCTGTCACAGGCTGCTAGACCAGGTGGGTGCCTCTCTGTGCTCCCACAGCCCCACCCAGACTTACACACCACCCAATAACTGCCTGTTCACTTGTCTGTCTTCCCAGCAGAAGCTCCTGGGCCAGGGTTGTGTCCCATGGATTATTATTTTCTCAGCATCTAGCTCTTTAAATAAATAAACATGGGCTCAATGGGTTTGGATTAACCCTATATTAAAATAATACCTACAAATACGGAAATACATTAAGTCTGTACTTTTTGCTCTTGCTGAAGCCACCATACAAATTTCTACATTTCTATAAAAGCATCTGCTATGCTTCTAGTTGAGGGCACATGTTGAAGGTCTGCTTCTTTTGAATAGTAACTATCTGAAATGAACCAGTGAGAAATGAATGAGAATGCAGTCCCCTTTACAGGCTACAGAAGTATCAATATATATGAACACAGCATAATGTATAAACCTCTTCAATCACTAGGTTGTACACCTGGAACTAATATAACATTATATGTCAACTATATTTAAATCAAAAAAGTAACAATAAAGAGATATCAATATATAAAAAAAGCTATGTGAGATTCTTTCTTACTTTGTATTGAACAACAACACAGTTTAAATCAGGGTTTTTCTCACCCTGAATAAATCTAAAGTGGATTTGAAATGCCATTAAGACTCAGTGAATTTTCTAATACAGTATTAATACAGTTATCTTATTAACAGAGTAAATTTAATAAAGTAAATTTCTATGTCTAAGACTGCTAACAAAATCTAAAGCACATACCTGCAAAAAAGCAAATGTGACATTCTGCAAAACACATACTTGGTTCATTTCTTACCTCTAGTCTAGTTCTGCTCTATAAAGCATTTAACATATTTATTTTAAACCAATAAATTTTCTTTGTCATTTCATTCTCTCAGTTTCATTCAATAAACATGTACAGATTGCATACTATATGCACCAGGCACATGTTTCCGGACTTCCAGACAAGAGTCTTGTTTATCTGTTAACAAACACATTAGCAATCACATTAACAATGCCGTAAGTGGGTAGAATGCTTTGTGGCTCATGAACACTTTCATGTAAGAATCATCTGCTACCAACAAAACCCCTTTAATCTTACAGTGGAGGAATAGCATAGAGTGGTAGTTATGACTCCCTCAAGGTCACTCCAAGTACACAGTCGACTCCCACGTGAGAGTAGGTTGTCTGGCTCCAAACCCAATTCTCTGCTACAACACATGGCCTCTCATTTCAGCTCCTTTATTAATGTGGAGAATGGACAGGGGAATATGTTGTGTCAAATATTGCTTTCATGGAAGCACTGTGCCTGAGATCCAGACTGTTTAGCAGTGCAGCCCAGGTGAACTTGAGTTTCTATGTGACTATATCAGAGCTGACACAAGCTTACAATGAGTGTACCATTTCTTCTAACAGCTCAGTTAATAGATGACTGCTGAAAATTTGTTAGAGCATCACACAGCCAGAAATAAAATTGTAAATTAAAAGCTTTACATAATGTTCACTGGAGCCTAGCAATTTTGTCATTATAAAAATTATTTTTGTCATTATGTCCTAATTTATGAAGAAAAGGATTTTCTCTTAATCGGTTTTTCAGCAACTGAGAATTTAATGGAAATATTAACATGTAGGCTTATGTAGTTTCCTCCATGAAGTAAAAGCCCAGCAGTTAGACTGGAACAGTATTTCTCCAACTGTAGGGCCATTATCCAAAGGCAAATTTTGTCAGCTCCACAGCAACCTCCCCAGACACCATTCCCAGAGACAACACAGATCGATAAGCTTTCCTCTTCACCCTACTTCATACTGTATCTTTTCATTCCCAGGTATGAGATTTAAAAAAAAAAAAAAAAAAATCAAATACTTCACCCAACCCTGGTGTCATTTGAGTTTTGGAAACCAAACTAGCAAACTAGATGATCTCTTCTAAACCCATCAGTCTATTAGTCTATGAAAAAAGCACTAACTATATGAATATCAAACAGTACTCACACCTCAGAGGATGTTATCACTGTGGATCCCAAAAGGGGTGACCCCCAGAAATCCGAGAAACAGTTGGACACCTTGTTATATATGCCTTGGATGCCTTGTTGAGCAGATTCCTGGGCCCAAACCCAGACGTACTAAATCAGAATTTCTGGAATGAGACTTAGAAATATGTATTTCTAACACACTTCCTTGGATGATTCTGATGTTCACCCCCATTTGGGAACCTGGGAACGTTCTAGAAATGAAAGTTCTCAGGTCCTGCCCCAGACCTACTAAATCAGAGACTCTTAGGATGGGGCCACAGAAATCTGTGTTTTGTTTTGTTAATGTTTATTTATTTTTAAGAGGGGGGAGGGGCAGAGAGAGAGAGAGAGAGAGAGAGAGAGAGAGAGAATGCAAAGCAGGCTCTGTGCTGTCAGTGCAGAGCCTGATGCAGGGCTTGAACTCATGAACTGTGAGATCATGACCTGAGCTGAAATCAAAAGTTGGATGCTTAACCAACTAAGCCAACCATATATCCCAGAAATCTGTGTTCTGTCATGTCCTCCAGATGGTTTTGATACACGCTGGAGTTTGAGAACCACGGATTTCAACAAGAGAGAGAATAGTTAAATTTCAATTTAAAAAAACCATATATTGAGACCCTCCTGAGTAAAGTCCCTGCGTTAGCTGCTTCAAGGAAAAAAGAGCAGCTCACTTTGTACTACATCATTTTTTTTTTTGTACTACATCATTTTTTAAACGCATATTTCTTCAAACTTCTATGGAGAATTTACTCTGTGCTAAGCACCGTGTTAGTGGTTTCTTAGGATAAAGGTATTAGAAAGATATAGTTCCTGGGCTCAAGAAGTTTATAATCTACTAAAATAAACTTTTTCTGTCAAGGGCCAGAGATTAAGTGTTTTAGGCATTGTGGGTCACATGCTTCTGTGTAACTACTGGGTTCTGTTACTATAAAAGCAGCCAGAGATAATATGTAAATGAATGCAGTTGGCTGCATTCCAACAAAACTTCATTTATAGATACTAGCACTTGAATGTCATATAGTTTTCACATGTCATGAAATATCATTCATCTTTAGAGTTTTCTTCCAACCATTTAAAAAATGTAAAAACAATTTTGGGGGCCTTACAAAAATCAGTGGGGGCCAGAATTGTCTTATGGGTGGTGGTTCACTCTAAAGTAAAGCCTGTAAGGCAGTAACAAATAAAATCTGAGGGTTTGAGTCTCTGTGATATTGATAGAAATTGAAAAGTCAAGAGAAAGAGAAGGAACAATGATGAATTCTGTCTTAAATAGTCTTTTCTGTCATTTCATATCCTATTGTTTTCCTAAAAAGTATCACATGCTTTTTCTTACATTTCTCTATAGCAGAAATATATCTGTCACTTAAGTAAATCCATTTAATCTTCTCAGGAAAATAATATGATGCTAATAGGGATTCTTTATGTCTTTCCCTATGGGTCCAATTTTATCCATTTATGTGGATATGGAAGCCAAGATGTTAAACATTATAAAGGCAGAACATCTTTGATGAAGCATACAATGTATCACTTCTTCTCTCTTTCAAGTACTAGGAGGTGGAGATTGGCTACCATTTACACAACATTTAGTCTGCCTTGAAAACTGCCAGCTTATGTTGTCTACTGCAGGCTCCAATTTTTTGGAGAATCATAATTAACTTGGGCTTTTTGTTAGTTTGTTTACAATCTCAGATTGTATAGTTAAGTGCTAATTACCCAGTTTCTAAAGATTAATATTCACAGAAATATAATGCCACTACTCTGACAGAACAAGTTACATGCAAATCTATGATATCAGTTCCCAAATTTGAATCCACTCAGTGTACTAAATCAGAATCTCATGGGCACAGCAGCCAGAACTGGTACTTTTAACATGTTCTCCTGGTGTCCTTGATGCCCAGCCAAGGGCTGGGAGAACCACTCTCTACCCTACAGTGGCCAGAAAGTGGAACAGAACAAGTTGAGTGGCTCTGGCCAGGACATGCTACTAGATGGTCATACTTGGGAAGTGTCATAGCACCATTTTGCTGGCTCATGGAGGAAACACCTTCATTTTCAGGTGGATCTTAAATTCTAAGTTATTTATCACAACAAAAGTATAAATAAAACCCAAACCTCCCACCACTGAGAGTAAGCCGAACAAAACATGAGTTGGCAGATTTAGAGAACACCCAAACCAGAGATAAACAAAGGTTGCAGAGTGCACAGTGTCTGTTCCACCTAGTCTTCACACCTGGCCATCCCATCCACTAATCAAGTTTCTTCCATCTCATAAAGTCAAACCAGGAACACCAGAGCTTGTTCCAGAAAATCACTACAGCCTTCAACCCCATCCTCCATCATTGTCCATTCACACACACCATGGTTCTCTACTGACCCTATACTTACTCTCAGTAGTTGGTTGGCACCTCCTTCCACTGTCAAGAGTCCCCAAATCAACATCCTGTTGTTGTTTTTTTTCCCTCGGTCTTGTTGTATTGCTTTTGTCTCTACTTACTTCCTTTGTTTTTGGTGAAAACTTCTGTTCTAGCGCTTGCTCCTATAGAAATTCCTGCTGGGATAAGAGAGAAGATACAGGATAAGAGAGATACAGGACTTTGGACATATGAGAGCTAAACCTTTCTTAATTAGGAAAAAAAAGTGACTAGCTAACTGTTGAAGAACAACATGCATGATATAGAGAAATCTTCTCTATATAGAGTTTACATCTTCTTTTAGATGAAACTATGCTTAAATTAACTAGAAAGTCCCACTTCTCATTCCACTGCATCAGTTCAGAAACTCTCAAGGAAGCCTATGACTGTATAGACTTCTGTAGATACTAAACTTCAAGATTAAAAAACTGGACAAGGAATGAGACACGGAATTTTAAGTTCCTATCAAAACTCTGATGCAGCAGCAGGGACTACAGGTGGATGCTGCTGCTTCAGAGGGTACCTCAACAAGTGTCCCTCCCGTCTCACTGCTAAGTGCATCACAGGCATCAGCAGTCCTTCTTCCCATCGGGGACAGAGGATTTAGTTGGGGGCCAGGTCAGCTAAATTATTTCAATCAGCCAAGGCCAATAAATATGCTAAGAAATTTTGGTGTCTGAGGGGAATAAGTTTAGGAATTCCCAGGGCTTGCACCTATGGATTAACAAGTATAAGGAATTAGAAAGCCATAGGATGCTCACACCCAAGTTTGAGTAAACAAGATTGGATACAAAGGCACAGAGAGGGTGGGGCAAAGGCCCCAATATAGAACAAAAGTCTGTGAGGTAAATAAGATTAGGTATTCAGGGAGGAAACGCCCCCCAATTCAGTACTATAGCAGGAAGCTGCTTTCACAGGAAGGAAGGACCAAATTAGGTAAACAGGTAAATAAGGCTATAGACCACTGCCAGCAAAACTGCCCAGAGCCAAGCTAATTAGCAAAAGAAAGGTGCTTTGTTGACCCTGAGATAGCTCTGCCTTTCTAGACCAGTTTAGGTAAACAGAGGAGGTGCCTCACATCTGCTATAAACAACTTTCCTCCAGAGCCAGGATTTTGTTTTGTTTTAACCCAAATCCCTGAAACGGCATGTTTTCAAAACCCCGTTTCCCTCACGCCCATGAGTTAATGTTCACAGTTTCATTGTCTCTTTGTGCACGTCCATCACCATGTTTGTAAGTCTTCTGATCCTAATAAAAATGGAGCAAGGACCCTTCATAGGGGCTCTTGTCTTCTCCTGGACATTAGCCATCTCTCGCATTTTAATCCTGTGTCCCACTTTCTTGCTGGACAAGAAAGAACTCTAGACCCAGAGTCTATGACAGATGGCATAAAAAGTATGTCATCGGTGCCGCTGTCACCCCCAGGAATATAAGAAAAGCTGAGCAGGAGATAGGTTTGTCGATTAGCACGCCCTCCCACCTAACTTAGTGATAAAATTTCTGCAAGTAAGTAGCTGCTCCTCTTGACCTTAAGACCTACATCCCGGGGCGCCTGGGTGGCGCAGTCGGTTAAGCGTCAGACTTCAGCCAGGTCACGATCTCGCGGTCCGTGGGTTCGAGCCCCGCGTCGGGCTCTGGGCTGATGGCTCAGAGCCTGGAGCCTGTTTCCGATTCTGTGTCTCCCTCTCTCTCTGCCCCTCCCCCGTTCATGCTCTGTCTCTCTCTGTCCCAAAAATAAATAAACCTTGAAAAAAAAAAAAAAAGACCTACATCCCTTTATAGTCTAGGCTCACCCTGAACCATATCACCATATCACCTGTGGCTCACCCTTCTCTTGACCTACTCGATCTACACTTATGCAGCATGTGCAGATACTTCATGCTGCAAAATCACCAGGCAGGGCACCCACTCACTTAGGGATCAGATCCTGGCTGTGCTTCAAAAAGAAAGCACCACGGGCGTATAGCTCAGTGGTAGAACATTTGACTGCAAAAAGAAAGCACGATGACTGAAATAATTCGCAATCTAGTACCAATAACTACTATGTTTAAACAATTAGGGAGTGAAAGTTCACTGCCAGTTTTAGGTCAGGAAAACCTTTCTCCAAAAGAGGTTAACACTTAAATTGGACCTTTATGAAATGTATGGGCAGGAATCACAGTGGAATACTTATGAATTAAGTAAACAAAGTAGATCTGTGTGTCTGTCCCAAAATTCTGAGATGTCATGTTTGAGTAGTTAATGACAGTAGCATTGCTCAATATGCCTGAGAACCTTTACTGATAAACACAAGGGAAGAAAGAAATGCTTAAAAAGAAGCAAAGTGAGCTCAGTAAAACTTATCTAATGTTAGGTTGTGTTCACCAAGTCCTGCTTCGTAATGCTTTTCCTGGGTACACAAAAAAACTGCCTTCCCAGCTTTAGTTAGAGCCATGTGACTAGTTCTGGCCAATAATGTGTGTAATGTGTCTCTTTCTGGCTACAATACCTAAGGGCTGGTGGGGCTGAGTGATTATTTGATAATATTAAGAAATTGTGTCATCTTTTAGATGTGAAAATGGTATTTTGATGATGCTTTTAGAAAGAATCCATGTCTTTTAAAGGTACATACTTAAACATTTATAGAGGAAATTTCTGGGATCATTTTCAAAATCGTCCAGTAAGAGTAGGTATGGTGAGTAGGGATACAATTGAAGCAAAACTGAACTGATGATTGTTTACATAACTGAAATCTATTAACACAAATTTTTAAAAGATCAACTGGTTTGACACCCTCTCCCTTTACCTTCCTATAAAAGTGATCCAAAAACCACCTATTCCAGAAGTAAAGCTTTAGGATAATACTATAGGGTGGAATCCCAGGTCACTGCATAGAGGAGAGTTGTCTTGATAACCCAAAGCAGACCTTTTGTGAACAAGATGGAAATCTTTATGTGGTAAGCCACTGGTATTTTGTGGTTACTTGATACCTCAGTGTAAGTGCGTAGCCTAGCCTAAGCTAAATAATAATAGGAAGATTTGATTTTGAATCTGGGGTAGCCTGTAATAGCCTATATGGTATGGAGCTAGCCAAAGAGGTAACTTATAGGATAGCTGACTGGATAAGAAACTAGCATGAATTTGAGAAGGAGCACAGAGAGGAAACTGAGGATAAGAAGGAAAAGTCAGGCAACACAGTACAGGCAAGGGATTTTCAGGAAAAAAAAAAATCAACAAGAAGTCACCTGTGGCAAGGGTGGCTAAAGAACTTTTTTTTTAATTTTTTTTTAATGTTTATTTTATTCATTTCTGAGACAGAGACAGAGCATGAGTGGGGGAGGGGCAGAGAGAGAGGGAGACACAGAATCAGAAGAAGGCTCCAGGCTCTGAGCTGTCAGCACAGAGCTCGAAGCGGGGCTCGAGCTCATGGACCGTGAGATCATGACCTGAGCCGAAGTCAGTCACTCAACCGACTGAGCCACCCAGGTGCCCCAAGAACTTTTTCAAAAATGGCAACATCTAACAGATTGGATAATCTAAAAAATGAATAAGTTCCTAGAAACATAAAACTAACCAAGACTGAATCATGAATAGAAAATGTGGAAAGATCAAATAATGGGTAAGGGGACTCAGTACTCAAAAGTCTCCCAACAAAAAAAAAAGCCCAGGACCAAATGACTTTATGATGAAGTCTATCAAATGTTTAAATAAGTAATACCAATCCTTCTTAAACTCTTCCAAAAAATGAAGAGAAGAAAACACTCCCAAATTCATTTTACAAAGCCAGCATTATCCTGATATCAATAAGGATACTACAAGAAAACTACCAATATCCCTAAAGAACACAGGTTTTACAAATCCACAACAAAATACTAGCAAACTGAATTCAACAGCAAACTGAAAGGACTCAAGGATGCAAGGATGAGTTGACACACAAATATTAGTAAGAGTGATACTCTAGCAAACAGAATGAAGGGTAAAATTCAGATGACCATTTTAATAGATATAGAAAAAGCATTTGACGAAACTCAGCATCCTTTTATGGTAACACTGTCAACAAATTAGATATGGAAGGAATTTACCTCAACATAATAAAGGCCATATATGACAAACCCACAGCTAATATCTTCCAGCAATCCCACTTCTGGTTATACATCTGAGGGAAATGAAATCACTATGTCAAAGAGATATCTGCACTCCCATGTTAATTACAACATTATTCACAACAGCTGACACATGGAAACAACCTAAGTGTCCATCAAAGGCTGAATGGATAAAAAGATGTATATGTATAGATACACAGATAGACAGATATAGATACAGATGATATGTAGATATATACAATGGAATATTATTCATTCATTAAAAAAAGAAGGAAATTGTGCTATGTGCACAATGAAGGACATTATGCTAAGGAAAATAAGCCAGACAAAGAAGACAAATACTGTATGATCTAACTTACACGTGGAATTAAAAAAGAAAAAAAAAAGTCAAACTTACAGAAACAGAGTAGAATAGGGGTTACTAGAGGTTATCAGGAACTGGACAACGGGTAAAATGAAAAGATGCTGGTCAAAGGGTACACACTTTCAGTTCTTCTTTTTTTTTTTTTTTTGAGAGAGAGATAGAGCATGAGTGGAGGAGGGGCAGAGAAAGAGGGAGACAGAGGATCCAAAGCAGGCTCTGTGCTGATAGAAGAGAGCCTGACGTGGGGCTTAAAATCACAAATCATGAGATCATGGCCTCAGCTGAAGTCAGACACTTAACTGACTGAGCTACCCAGGCACCCCCAAACTTTCAGTTCTAAGATAAATAAGTTCGGGTGATCTAATAATATATAGCTTAGTGACTGTAGTGAATACTATTGAATTTGCTAAGAGCATAGATCTTAAGTGTTTGGACCACAAAAAAATAACTATGTGAGGTGATGGATGTGTTAATTTGCTTGACTGTGGTAATCATTCACAATGTATATATGTATATCAAATAATCACGCTGTACACTTTAAATACATATAAATTTTTGGTTAATTATATCTCAATGAAGCTGGAAAAAACCACTTACTGTAGGTCTATTCTAGATTCAACACCATACAACCTGCTGGAGACATAAAGGAAGGCATGGTCTCAGCCCTCAAGGGCTTCACATCAAAGGGAAGAAGAATCACTAGCAAATAATATCTAGTGCAATAAAAGAAAAGAAAGTACAGGGGCGCCTGGGTGGCGCAGTCGGTTAAGCGTCCGACTTCAGCCAGGTCACGATCTCGTGGTCCGGGAGTTCGAGCCCCGCGTCGGGCTCTGGGCTGATGGCTCAGAGCCTGGAGCCTGTTTCCGATTCTGTGTCTCCCTCTCTCTCTGCCCCTCCCCCGTTCATGCTCTGTCTCTCTCTGTCCCAAAAATAAATAAACGTTGAAAAAAAAAAATTTATAAAAAAAAAAAAAAGAAAAGAAAAGAAAGTACAGAGTCTTAGGACATCAGACATAACAAACATTGGGGATAAGAAAGTTCAGGCAAGAAGTCCTAGAAGCCATATAGAAGCAATAGCAGCCAAGGATAAAGGAAAGAGCATTCCAGGAAAAGGAAGAAGCTTGTGATAAAGCTCTGAGACAAATAGAACTTGGTATATTTGAGGAACCGAGAGTAATTTAGGGTGGAGAGTGCTTAATGTTAAAGAAGAGCAAGGGAGGTGTCAAGAGATGAAGCAAAATGATCAGCAAGGGTCAGATCATAATCATATGCCTTACCAAGGACTATTAGCCTCTACCGTAAAGGTTACAGGAAACCACTTACTATTTTAAGATAATTATAAAGATCAAGTACCAGCAATGTGGAGAATGGGTCTGAAGAGGTATAAAACTGGGGGCATGGAGATTGGTAAAGAAGCTATTTGCAGTAACCCAGGTGAACTATGATGAGAGTTTTAACTAAAGTGGAAGCACTGGGGATAGAGATAAATGGTCAAATTCTGGAGAACCTGAATGATCAAAATCACAGGCCCTGGTGACTGCTTGACTGTGACTGGTGAAGGGAAACAGTAGACAAAATGATTGCCAAGTGTTTTAACATGGACTAGTAGAAGGACTGAACCCCCAGGAGCTTCTATAGGAAAGAGAAAGTTGTTCAGGGACTTTGCTCACTCCTTATACGTTGCTAATGCATGGGCAATCAAAATGCAGTGACTCCTTTATCCTTAAACTTTTAATTACAGTTTTCTACACAACTTGAAAGCAAACACATTTATGATTCAATGTCATATCATTCAATTGACCAGCACACTCTATTCACTACAGGTTGGAAAAGTTATTGATCAAACACACAGAAGTGCTGACAGCCTACAATTGCCCACTTGAGATAAAACAGAAATGTGAAAGATTAAAGGGTTCTTGTCACTAGCATATTTGAATAATGGTCCCTGATTATAATGGTCCTCTGTGTGATTTGACAGGCCAACTGATCAAAATTAAGAAGTCAAGTTCTTAAAGGCATCCAAACTTTGGGGAACATTAACTATTTCTCAGTCATGTTGTTAGGTATTTTTGAGTAGCGCTTGTGGCTGATCTGCGGAATATCTCACTCAAACAAAATATGGTAAGTTACCAGTTTAGTTTGACTTTAGGGCATCACAAAGATCCTATTGGGCTAACATTATCTCTTACTGGACTAAGAATTTTTTCTGCTTAGAAGTCTAGGGTTTTATTCTCTGAAGAGGTCTCTGAACTGCAGGAGACCAGGCACATACCCCAACCCTAACCCTAACACTAACCAGAACCCTAAACCATAAACCCCAAACCCCAACCCTATTTCTAACTATAAGCTTAATCTAAACCCTAAACATAGATCTGAGAAAAAACAATAGGAAGATATGGTGTGTATATATATTTATATAAAATATTTTATTTGTATTCATAAAAAAGTATGTACTGGCATTTGCAATGATATGGATGGAGCTAGAGAGTATAATACTAAGCAAAATAAGTCTGTCAGAGAAAGACAAATACCATATGACTTGACTAATGTGTGGAATTAGGAAACAAAACAATCAAGCATAGGGAAAAAATAAGAGAGAGAGGCAAACAATGAAACAGACTCTTAACTATAGTATACCTGAAACTAATATTGCACTGTATGATAACTAGAATTTAAATAAAAACTTAGACAAAAAGAATTTTTCTGCTTAGTTGAAAGGCTTAGCATTAATTTAGAAATCAGGATCCTCAAACTTTATAGCCAAAATTTATATAACTGGTTTGGCTTTGCTAAGTGACTAAGAGCAAGTCACTGAACTTCCCTGAAACTAAGTTTACTCATTTGTAAATGTGGACAATTTGTCTATCCAATATACCATGCAAGATAGGAAATCACTCTACCATTGCATACTTTTTAATCATTGACAAATTCTCATAAGTATTATTGCCACTATTATTATTTCAACCCTTTTGTTTAAGTAATATGGTGGCAGAGATTATTCTACAGTTAGTGTATAAATGAATTTAAGATGAAGATGATGGAAAAATGAATTGGGGGTGGCAAACACTCTGCCTTTTTACATAAACGTACCACAATGTCTTGGGTTTTTTTCTCCTCAGTTTAGTTAAAGCAAAAGAGAGAACTTCTTGGACAGACTGAAAAGCAAATGACCTCTTAGCTAAATTTAGGTAAAGAGAATCCAAAAGAGAAGGAAACTCAGAGAAAAACTTGCAAGAAGATATTATTTGAAAAAGGAAACTGTAAGAGCAAATGTCAACAAGTTATATAGAACAAAAATAATATTTTTGAAAATCCACATTTTATTAGTAGGGCAACTACTAAAGGGACAGGAAGCTAGACAAAACATCCATTGTCTGAAAGCTGCTTATGTGATTGGAGAGCAATTTATTCCCACTACTTTAAAAGAAGAAATAATTTTTACCCAAACAAGGTGCAAAGATTCTATTAAAAACTGTATGAAATCTATAAATCCTATAAAAGCAGTCAAGCATCAGAGAAGACCATTATGAGCATAACTGACATCAAGAACGAAGAACCTGTGATATTGAAAAGACAATAACAGAACAAATGAAAGTACATCAAGGGTACACAGCAATGACAAAGAAAAGAAACCTACAAACCAGGGTAAAAACCAGGATAACCAATTTGAGAATAATTGATGTATTAAAGGAAATAAAAATGTAAATAAAGTGGAATTTTACTTAGGGAATAAATTAAAGATAATTTTATGGACTGTCAAGAAATCAAATTACAATACAGATATCTTGAACAAACATGAAAAGTCAGTTGGAAACAGGCTTCACTGAAATATACCTGGGTACCTACTTGTTACATTTTTAAAGTCTGACACACATGAACAAAAGAATATGAGGTCTTGAGTAGAAAGGCATAAAAGAAGATAAAGACGTGATTAATGGGATATTTTTATTGCACTCTATGGATTGTGTAACCTGAGTGTAGACACCGGGATAAACTCATATGGAGAAGTCAAAGGTCAAATTTCCTCCAGAGCCCCCTTCTAAGGAGTATTTTTACTCCTATAACTTGTATATGTCTGGATTCTTAGGAGTTGAGGGAAAGGCCTGATAAATGAATGACCTAATGTATTAATTTTGCCTTGAGATCCACCAATAAAAGGGAAGAATTATTTTTCAGGCCATCAGATGATAAGAAGCCATAACACAAGCCCTTGGGCAGCTAAGATGGCACAGTTTGGAGAACAGTAAGTTGGAGATCAAAGGAGTGTAGGACCACTTCCTTACTGATGGCAGAACATATGATAGAAATCACTGCTTGGTGAGTTGAGAGCACTCTGGTGTGAGGATTACACTTGCTCTCATCTAACTATCTGTTTGACCATGCATCTTAATTTTCTAGAGATTGGTGGCCTCAAAAAACAGGCTCCATCTTACTATAAAGGTAAGAATGCCCTGATGCTCAGCCTTGAGGCACAAGGCAGGCTTCAAGGGACATCAACCCAAAGCTAAGGGAAAAGGAGGCATTATAAAAGAACAGAATCCAACAAAGATCATTTTTGTCTTTGAAGACAAAAGATAGCTTTTGAAAATGAAAGAAAACCTCAAAACCCTGGAAAAAATTTGATGGAAATACTCCAGTGAGAAGAATGAAATGACAGATAACTATTAAGAACCAGTGGACTGCAAAATTAATAAAAGGAATGGTTAGAAATACCATGTAAAATTAGACCTCATTTTGAGATGCATATAAATATTTTATAAAGTGTTCCAGGCTATGCCAATGGAAATGCCAGCACAGAATTTAGATTTCATGTCACCTCCAAAACAATGATAAAGGTTAATTTATTTAGTTGAAGTGTATATTAAAACTAATGATGACAAATGTGTCAAAATGTATTGTTGTTAAAAATAGGTAATCAGATTGGTAGATAATCTTTTCAGTTGGAAATAAAAACTTTAAAATCAGGTATCAGACAATATGGCAGCAGAGTAGAAGGGCACTACGCTCATCTTGTCCCACGAACACAACTATATAACTATCAAATCATTCTAAATACCCTATAAATCAACCTGAAGACTGACAGAACAAACTCCACAACTAAAGGGAGAGAAGAAACATTGAAGAAAGTAGGAAGGGTGGAGATGTGGTTTGTGGGAGAAAAGGATCAAAGGTGCTGTGGAGGGGAAGGGGCCATGGTCTCAGAGAAAGGTGAGCACACAGGGGAATGCACAAGGAGGACCTCTCTCCAAAGCCATTAACTGGGAAAAAGCCATTGGGTGGGAGAGGAGCTGATTTTCGTGAGCTCTTACAACCAATGGGGCTTAAAGACAGGATGTTTAAAGGTTGGTGGGCTTGGCTGGGATAGATCGCTAAAGGCACTGCCCTGCTCCTGAAAGAGAAGGCAACAAACAACCTGGAGACAGTGTGGAAACAGTGATCTGAAGAATGACTGGGGTACACATTAGGGAGATTATTTGCTCTTCTTGGAGTGCTTCCTTGAGAAGTAGCACAGAGATGCTTCTTCAGGAACAAAGGTGCTGGCTGGTGCCATTTCTCTCCCTTGCCCCTCAGCATAAACTCAGAACCACCTACAGGAAGCAGGGCAGTGCCCACATTGGCTACTTATTAGGCATAACCTGCTTATACCAAGTGCCACACCCCTGTACTATGGTGAGACTGCCCTTCTCAGTCAAGCTTGCCTCAGTCCTAGCATAGTGGGCCCCTTCCCCAGAAGACCAGCACAAACCCCTACCCACACATCTCCCAACTAGAGAGTTCTGAGGGGCCTCAGTTCTGGTGGAGGTGGTGTCAGGTCCCATTTCATAAGCAGACCAGAGCACACCTAGTTAAAATCTGCCACATTCTGGCCAAGGAACAAACACTGCCCACTGCAGGCAAGGAGTGCCTCTGCAGATGACTGGCCTGAAAGATAGAGCAGCCAAACAGCAGAGCTCACGCAGCACACACCAGAGACACTCAATCAAGCACTAAGCCCTGGACACTATATGACTGCATCTTCATAAAACCATTACTCTTGGGGCGCCTGGGTGGCGCAGTCGGTTAAGCGTCCGACTTCAGCCAGGTCACGATCTCGCGGTCCCTGAGTTCGAGCCCCGCGTCAGGCTCTGGGCTGATGGCTCAGAGCCTGGAGCCAGTTTCCGATTCTGTGTCTCCCTCTCTCTCTGCCCCTCCCCCGTTCATGCTCTGTCTCTCTCTGTCCCAAAAATAAATAAACGTTGAAAAAAAAATTAAAAAAAACCATTACTCTTAGAAGAGGGAAACATAATGGGCTTTTCTAACAGAGAAGGCAGAAACTTAGACAAAATGCCCAGAAGGAGGAATTCATCCCAAACGAAAAAACAAGATAAGGTCTAGCCAGAGATCTAATCAAACTAGATATAAGAAATATGCCTCATGGAGAATTTAAAACAACAATTATAAGGATACTCACTGGGCTTGAGAAAAGAATGGAAGACTTGAGGGAGATACAACAGAGATAAAATAATGTTAAAAGAATCAGTTATAAATAAAAAATATAAGGCACCTGGGTGGCTCAGTCAGTTAAATGTCTGATTTGGGCTCAGGTCATGATCTCGCCATTCAGAGTTCAAACACCGCATTGGGCTCTGTGCTGACAGCTCAGAGCCTGGAGCCTGTTTCAGATTCTGTGTCTCCCTCTCTCTCTCTGCTCCTTCCCTGCTCACTCTGTCTCTTTCTCTCTCAAAAATGACTAAAACATTAAAAAAATTTAAAGAAAGGATAGTTAAAAAAAGAAATGAAAAATAACTGAGATTGAAAATAGGTTTGGTGCAATGAATCCAAGGCTGGAAGAAGAAGAGGAATGAATAAGTGATATAGAAGACAAAATAATGGAAAAACAATGAAGCTGAACAAAAGACAGAAAGATGAATAATGGAACACAAGAATAGACTTAGGGAACTCTGACTCCATCAAATGTAATAACATTCATACCATAGGAACCTCAGAAGAAAAAGAGAGAGGGGCGCTGGGGTGACTAGTCAGTTAATCATCCAACTCTTGATGTTGGTTCAGGTTTTGATTTCACAGCTGTGAGACTGAGCCCCGCATTGGGCTCCACATTGAGTATGGAGCCTGCTTGGGATTCTCTCTCCCTCTTTCTCTGCCCCTCCCACATTCATGCTCTCTCTGTCTCCCTCATAATAAATAAATAAACATTATTTTTATGAAAAGAAGAAGAGAGAGAAAGAGGGGCAGAAAATTTATTTCAGGAAATAATAGCTGAAAACTCCCTAATATGGGGAAGGAAACAGACATCCAGATCCAGGAGGCATAGAGAGCTCCCATAAAAATAAAAAAAAAAAGTGGGGGGGGGGGGAGGACCAACACCAAGACATATTATAATTAAATTTGCCAAATATAGTGATAAAGAAAAAAATCTTAAAAGCAGCAAGATAAAAGAAGTCCTTAACTTACAAGGGAAGACCATAAGGCTAACTGCAGATTTCTAAACAGAAATGTGGCAAGCCAGAAGAGAGTGGCATGACTGTTTCAATGTGCTGAATGGGAAAAATCTGCAGCCAAGTATACTGTACCCAGCAAGGCTATCCTTCAGAATAGGAGAGTTAAAGAGTTTCCCAGACAAACAAAAACTAAAGGGGTTTGTGACCACTAAACCAGTCCTGCAAAAAATATTGAAGGCGACTTTTTGAGTGTAAAGCAAAGACCAAAAGTGACAAAGAAAAGAAAGGAACACAGGGGGAAAAAAAAGAAAGGAACAGAGAAAATCTCCAGAAACAATAAAACAAGTAATAAAATGTCATTTAACACATATCTATCAATAATTACCCTGAATGAAAATGGACTAAATGCTCCAATCTAAAGATACAGGGTGTCAGAATAGATAAAAAATGAGACCCATCTATATGCTGCCTACAAGAGACTCATTTTAGACCTAAAGACACATGCAGATTGAAAGTAAGGGGGTGGAGAAACATTTTTCATGCAAATGGATGCCAAAAGAAAGCCAGAGTAGCAACACTTAAATGGGACCAAATAGATTTTAAACCAAAGACTGTAACAAGAGACGAAGAAGTGTACTATATGATAATAAAGGGGACAATCCAACAAGAGGATCTAACAATTGTAAATATTTATGCATGCAACATGAAAGCACCCAAATACTAATAACAGACATAAAGGAGGGGCACCTGGATGGCTCACTTGGTTATGTGTCCAACTCTGGCTCAGGTCATGATCTTGCAGTTTGTGAGTTCAAGCCCTCCGTTGGGCTCTGTGCTGATAGCCTGGAGCCTGCTTCAGATTCCGTGTCTCCCTCTCTTTCTGCCTCTCCCCCACTCACGTTGTCTCTCTCTCAAAAATAAAATAAACATTAAAAAATTAAAAATATTTTTTTACATTTATTTATTTTTGAGAGATGGAGCACCAGTGGAGGACAGGCAGAGAGAGAAGGAGACACAGAATCCAAAACAGGCTCCAGGTTCCGAGCTGTCAACACAGAGCCCAACGTGGGGCTCAAACTCACAAACTGTGAGATCATGACCTGAGCCAAAGTTGGACACCTAACCAACTGAGCTGCCCAGATGCTCATAATTAAAAATTTTTAAAAAAATAACAGACATAAAGGAACTAATTTATAATAATACAATAATAGTAGGGGACTTTAACAGCCCACTTATATCAATGGACACATCATCTAAAGAGAAAATCAACAAGAAAACAATGGCTTTGAATGACACACTGGACCAGATGGACTTAACAGATATATTCAGAACATTACATCCTAAAATAGGAGAATACACATTCTTTTCAATTGCACATGGAATGTTCTCCAGAATAGATCACATACTAGGTAACAAATCAGGCTTCAACAAACACAAAAAGACTGAAATCATACCATCGATATTTTCTGACCACAATGTTATGAAACTTAAAGTAAACCACACACAAAAAATAATTAGAAAGACTACAAATACATTGAGGTTAAACAACACGCTACTTAACAATGAATGGGTCAACCAGGAACTCAAAGAACTTAAAAAAATACATGGAAAGAAATAAAATGAAACCACAATGTTCCAAAGCCTTTGGGATGCAGCAAAAGTAGTCCTAAGAGGAAGTATATAGCTATACAGGCCTACCTTAAGAAGCAAGAAAAATCTAAAATACAAAACTCAACCTTACACCTAAAGGAGCTAGAAGAACAACAACAAACAAAGCCAAAGCCAGCAGAAGGAAGGAAACAATAAAGTGAGAGCAGAAATAAATTATATGGAAACTAAAAAAACCCACAGAACAGATCAACGAAAATAAGAGCCTACTATTTGAAAAAATTAATAAAATTGATAAACCTCTAGTCAAACTTATCAGAAAGAAAAGGCACAAGTACCCAAATAAATAAAATCACTAATGAGAGAGGACCAACACCACAGAAATAAAACAATTACAAGAGAATATTATCAAAAACTACATGCCAACAAATTGGACAACCTGGAAGAAATGGATAAATTCCTAGAAAAATATAAACTACCAAAATTTAAACAGGAAGAAATAGAAAACTTGAATAGGTTGATAACCAGCAAAGAAATTGAATCAGTAATCAAAAATCTCCCAAAAAACAAAAGTCCAGGGCCAGATGGCTTCACAAACAAATTCTACCAAACACTGAAGGAAGTGCTAATACCTATGCTTCTCAAACTATTCCAGAACATAAAAAAGGGAAGGAAAACATCTAAATTCATTATATGAGGCCAGCATTACCCTGATACCAAAATCTGATAAAGACTCCACTTAAGAGAACTACAGGCCAATATTCCTGATGAACATGGATGCAAAAATTCTCAATAAAATACTAGCAAACCAAATCCAAAAGTACATTAAAAAATCATTCATCATGATCATAGTTTATTCTTGGGTTGCAAGGTGGATCAATATTCACAAATCAATCAATGAGTAGAAGAAAGGATAAGAACCATATGATCATTTCAATAGATGCAGAAAAAACATTTGACAAAATACAACACCCGTTCATGATAAAAACCTTCAATAAAGTAGGGTTAGAGGAAATACACCTTAACATAATAAAGGTCATATATGAAAAACCCACAGTTAATATCCTCATTGAGGAAAAACTGAGCTTTTCTTCTATGGTCAGGAACAAGACAGGGATGTCCACTCTCACCACTATTGTTCAACATAGTGCTGGAAGCCGGAAGTCCTAGCCTCAGCATCAGACAACAAAAAAAAAAAATAAAAGGCATCCAAACTGGCAAGGAAGAAGTCAAACTTTCACTATTTTCAGATGACATGATACTCTATATAGAAAACCAGAAAGACTCCACCAAAGAATTCTAGAATGCTAGAATTGATGGATGAATTCAGTAAAGTCCCAGGATACAAAATCAATGTACAGAAATTTGTTGCATTTCTATACACCAATAATGAAGCAGCAGAAAGAAAAATTAAGGAATCAGTCCCATTTACAATTGCACCCCAAACCATAAGACACCTAGTAATAAACCTAATAAAAGTGGTGAAAGACTTGTACTCTGAAACTATAAAACACTGAGGAAAGAAATTGAAGAGGACACAAAGAAATGGAAAGACATTCCGTGCTCAAGGATCAGAAGAAAAAATATTAAAATGTCTATACTACCCAAAGCAATCTATACAATTAATGCAATCCCTATCAAAATAGCAACAGTATTTTTCACAGAGTTAGAACAGTCACAAAATTTGTATGGAACCTCGAATAACCAAAGCAATCTGGAAAAAGAAAAGCAAAACTGGAGACATCACAATTCCAGACTTCAAGATATATTGCAAAGCTGTCATGATCAAAACAGTATGGTACTGGCACAAAAAAGAGATACATAGATCAATAGAACAGAATAGAAAATACAGAAATGAACCCACAACTATAAGGTCAATTCACCTTCAACAAAGCAGGAAAGAATATCTACAGGGAAAAAATCCTTTCAACAGATGGTGTTGAGAAAACTGGATAGCAACATGCAGAAGAATGAAACTGTACCACTTTCCTACACCATACACAAAAATAAATTCCAAATGGGTTGAAGACCTAAATGTGAGATATGAAACCATTAAAATCCTAGAGGAGAATACAGGCAGTAATACAGGAAGTAACAACTTCTTACTAGATAACGTCTCCTGAGGCAAGGGAAACAAAAGCGAAAATAAACTATTGGGGCTTCATCAAAATGAAAAGCTTCTGCACAGTGAAGGAAACAATCAACAAAACTAAAAGGCAACTGACAGACTGGGAGAAGATATTTGCAAATGACATATTGAATAAAGGGTTAGTATCCAAAATCTATAAAGAACTTACCAAACTCAACCCCCAAAAAACAAATAATCCAGTGAAGAAATGGTCAGAAGACATGAATAGACATTTCTCCAAAGAAGACATCCAGATGGTTAACAGACATATGAAAAGATGCTCAACATCACTCATCATCAGGGAAATACAAATCAAAACCACAATAAGACATTACCTCACTCCGGTCAGATTGGCTAAAAGCAGCAACACAAGAAACAACAGGTGTTGATGAGGATGTGGAGAAAGGGGAACCCTCTTACACTGTTGGTGGGAATGCAAACTGTTGCAGCCACTCTGAAGAACAGTATGAAGATTCCTTGAAACTTAAAAATAGAACTACCCTACCATCCAGCAATTGCACTACTAGGTATTTACCCAAAGTATAAAAAAACACTGATTCAAAGGGATACATGCAGCCTGATGTTTACAGCAGCATTATCTACAATAGCCAAATTACGGAAAGAGCCCAAATGCCCATCAACTGATAAATGGATAAATAAATGGAATATTACTTCTCAGTCATGAAAAAAAAATGAAATCTTGCATTTTGCAACAATATAGATGGATCCACAGAGTATTATGCTAAGCAAAATAAGTCAATCAGAGAAAGACAAATACCATATGATTTCACTCATATGTGGAATTTAAGAAACAAAACAACCAAGCATTGGGAGAAATAAGAGAGAGCAACCCAAGAAGCAGACTCTTAACTATAGGGAACAAACTGATGGCTACCAAAGGGGAGGTAGGTGGGGGGATGGGTTCATAGGTGATGGGGATTAAGAGGGAACTTGTTGAGCACTGGGTGTTATATGTAAATATGGAATCACTAAACTGTACACCTGAAATTAATATTGCACTGTAGGTTAACTAATTGGAATTTAAAGAAACTTTTTAAAAAAGTTTGTAATCTGCTACAGAAATATTATAAAATGGAATAAAAGAAGGTAACAATAGGAGAAAACAGGAAGTGGTAGAAAGTTATCAATTAAAATCTTTAAGGTAAATGAACTAAACCCCAATATAAGGTATAGGTCACTGGCATAAAAATAAAATTTAACAAGCTGAGGCCTATATGAGACATACTTAAAATTAAAATATAAGTGGCTAAAAGTTAAGTGATAATTTAAAGTCTTTTGTACCTGTGCAAATACAAAAAAAAAATCTGGAGTTTTCTACTATGGCAAAAAGTTAGGACAAATTAATAAACAAATAACTTCATATATAAAGTCATATTCAAGAAGACACTACCTAACAATATCACATGTGTCTATTCCAAACAACATAGTAACAACATATTCTGAAGAAAAAGAGATTAAAAATGGAAAATATAATTGTACCTGAAAACCTCATCAGTTTATAATACCAGGTTTACTAGATATCAAATTAAGAATAATGATAAAACAGAATTTTTAAAGCTACATCAAATAATAAATGACAAATAACTTTGTAATAGTAAAAATTTAATGACAAGATGGAAGAGTCACTGGGTTTTTTTGTTTGTTTGTTTTTCTTACTAAATCCATATCTATTATTATTTTTGAATTGCCTAGGTAAATGAAAAAAAGACAGTCTCTTTAGCAAATGGTGCTAGGAGAACTGGCCAGCAACATGCAGAAGAAGGAACCTGGACCACTTTCTTACACCTTACACAAAAATAAACTCAAAATGGATGAAAGACCTAAATATGAGACAAAACCATAAAAACCCTAGAGGAGAATACAAGCAACAACCCCTTTGACATCAGCCATAACAACTTCTTGCTCGACACGTTTCCAAAGGCAAGGGAATTAAAAGCAAAAATAAACTATTGGGACCTCATCAAGATGAAAAGCTTCTGCACTACAAAGGAAATAATTAACAAAACTAAAAGGCAACCGACAGAATGGGAGAAGATATTTGCAAATGACATATTGAATAAAGCATTAGTATCCAAAATCTATAAAGAACTTACCAAACTCAACCCACAAAAAACAAATAATCCAGGGAAGAAATGGGCAGAAGACATGAATAGACATTTATTCAAAGAAAACATCCAGATGGCCAACTGACACATGAAAAAAATGCTCAACATCACTCATCATCAGGGAAACACAAATCAAAGCCACACTGAGATACCACCTCACACTGGTCAGAGTGGCTAAAATTAACAACTCAGGAAACAACACATGTTGGTGAGGATGTGGAGAAATGGGAACCCTCCTGCACTCTTGGTGGGAATTCAAGCTGCTGCAGCTGCTCTGGAAAACGGTGTGGAGGTTCCTCAAAAAAGTTAAAAATAGAACTACCCAACAATCCAGCAATAGCACTACTAGAAATTTATCCAAAGGATACAGGAGTGCTGATTCACAGGGGCACATGTAGCCCAATGTTTATAGCAGTGCTTTCAACAACAGCCAAATTATGGAAAGAGCCCAAATGTCCATGAACTAATGAATGGATAAAGAAGATGTGGTATATATACACAATGGAATACTACTTGGCAATGAGAAAGAATGAAATCCTGCCATTTGCAATAATATGGATGGAACTGGAGGGTATTATGCCAATCGAAATAAGTCAGTCAGAGAAAGACACACATCATATGTTTTCACTCATGTGGAACTTGAGAAATTTCACAGAAGACCATGGGGGAAGGGAAGGGGAAAAAATAGTTTCAGAAAGGGAAGCAAACCATAAGAGACTCATAAATACAGAGAACAAACTGAGGCTTTGGGCGGGGGGGCAGAGGAGAGGGGAAAATGGGTGATGGGCATTGAGGAGGGCACTTGTTGGGATGAGCATTCGGTGTTGTATGTAAGTGATGAATCACAGAAATGTACCCCCCAAATCAAGAGCGCACTGTATATACACTGTTATGTTAGCTAACTTGACAATAAATTATATATATATATTATATATTATTATATATATATTATATATTATTATATATTATTATATATATTATATATAATTATATATATTATATAATATATATATATTATATATGTATATATATACAATAAATTATATATATATATTATAATTATTATATATATTATATAAAGAATTGCTTAAGTAAGAAAAATTAAGTATCAGAAAGGCATAAAATCTATATAACCTATATTTTCACCTTGTGATGTGAGAAATAACAAAAGCAGCCTCTAAAATTGCTCAACTATGTGAAAAATTTTAAATTATACCTTTAATGCTTATGTCATAGAGAAAATTCAGATGATAATAAAGTATTTTTAAAGGATATATAGGGGTTCCTGGGTGGCTCAGTTGGTTAAGCATCCAACTCTTAATTTTGGCTCAGGTCATGGTCTCACAGTTTGTGAGATTGAACCCCATGTTGGACTCCATGCTGACAGCACGGAGCCTGCTTGGGATTCTCTCACTCTCCCTCTCTCTGCCTTTCCCCTGCTCTCTCTCTCTCTCATAATAAATAAACATTAAAACAATATTTTAAAAAATAAAAGATTTATAAATATATAGAATAATAAACATATTATTTGGTATATCTTAATATTATGGAATATAACCCTCACATAGGATAGTAAATGTTAAGAAGATATAAATAGAAAATAATACTCATTAATATTCATTTTTATCTCCTTAACCTACAACTCTCCACCATCTATATTGCTATTCCTCCCAGCTTTCACCGAATCACACATGATAGAAGTTGGCCTATCAAATAGAATAGGAGTAGAGACCTAGTATAACACTGCTGGAGGCTTTTGTTAAAGGTCTATTTGTAAATATCTTCTCATGTTTATTTATTTTTGAGAGAGAGAGAGACAGAGAGAGACAGAGCACGAGCAGGGGAGGGGTGGAGGGAGAGGGAGACAGTCTGAAGCAGGATCCAGGCTCTGAGCCGTCAGTGCAGAGCCAGGTGCGGGGCTCAAACTTACCAGTGATTAGATCATGACCTGAGCTAAAGTCAGACGCTCAACTGACTGAGCCACCCAGGCGCCCCTGTAACAAATGTTGATAACATAATAGAAAACTTATTATTTTGGGGCACCTGGGTGGCTCAGTCAGTTAAGCATTTGGCTCTTGATCTTGGCTCAGGTCATGATCTCATGGTTCATGGAATCAAGCCCCACATCTGTGTGTTAACAGCACAGAGCCTGCTTGGAATTCTCTCTCTCTCTCTGCCCTTCCCCCACTTATGTGCTCGCTCTCTCTCTCTCTCTCTCTCTCTCTCTCTCTCCCCCCCTCTCAAAATAAATATATAAACATTAAAAATGAAAATTTATCATTTAAATCATTCTAAAGTAGCTAAAAATAAGCATCAGAAGTTATTACAGCTGACTTGTTTTGTGATAAAAAGGAAATAATGTGAAGTGTGACCTTTTTATTAAATATGACATCATATTTTTTGTATTACACCCTAGTATAAACAGTTTCAATGGTGTAGAAATTAAGAAGATGTTGATATTCATTAATATTTCACTTTCTCAAATGAAACCCCACCCTGCTTTAGTCTCACTTTCAAATAATTGCCTCTAGCTTTCCATATGCTGTTCAGAATTGATTTTACAGGTTTTGAAAGAACATAAAAGAGTTTATTAGATGCCTCTAAATACATTTTTCATGATTATTGTTACAGTCATCATTGATAGCATGGTGACAATCAATAAATATCCTTCAAAACTTCCCCCACAAATGAAAATCTTGAGTTCCAATTTTTTAAAAAGTAGACCTCAAGGTGAGGTTAAATGCAAAGGAACAAATGTGTCCTAATTTAGCATTATTTATACAGTTTCCCATATAAATACCATATGGATAGTAACTAGACATTTAGTGGTGATCACTTTGTAGTGCATACAGTTGACAGATTATAATGTTGTACACCTGAAACTTATACAATGTTATATGCCGGTATACTTCAATAAAAGTAATAAATAAATATAAACTCCATGTGGTAAATGTACCATATAATAGAATGTTTACATAGCCCCATAACCAAACCAATAATGCCATCAATTTCTATGAAAGCCTTATCATTGAATCAAACTCATTGATCAGCATATACCCTCTGACCTAATAACTCTAGAACTCTTATGGACAAATAAAGACATGACTGAGTGTATCTTTGCAAAAATACCTATTAATTTCTTTTTACTACTCTTAACTTCTCCACACCCTGAACAGAATGTGACTTTTGTTTCCTCAAAGTACAAAACCAAAATAAAACATTTAAGATTACTAAAACTATCCAACAAATACCTAGATGAGGTTTCAAATGTCATTCCTATTGACCTTGCAAAAATGTTAGGCAAGAATGAAACTGGACTGTCTTGCCCGGAAGAGTAGCCTGGACTCTTCCATCATCCACAGGCAGAAATACAGCAGCACAAGCAAAATTGCTCCACAGAACAACAACAACAACAAAGAAAACTAAGGACTAAATAACCACTCAGTGGAGTGATACACCTTTCTGGTCATCTCAAGACACTTTACACACAGCCCTTGTGGTGAGCTTTGCTACCTTAATGACGAACTGAGGAGGAAGAGCAAAATTCACTGTGTGGAAGAAGAGCAAGTAAGGAAGGTGATGAGGCAAAGGCAAAACTGATAAGGTAGCAGCTGCTTGTCACTGTTCCCTTCTATCATTGTGCTAAATGCTTTTCATTTTACTTTATTCTCATAATACTCGAGAATGTAGATATCACTGCCCCCCACCCCACCCTTTACACAAAGATGGAGGCTTAGGGAAGTTGAGTAATCTGTCCAGGGTCACACAACTAGAAAATGGCAAGAGCCAGGCTTTCAGATCAAAGCCCGAGCTCTTAACCATCCTGCTCATGCAGCCTTCTGAAAGTTATTTTTAATGTGATGCATAATGTTGTTGTTTCTTGCATGAAAACAGTTGGAAAAATGCCAATTCTTGAATGACTTAAGACAAAATGCTAGCACAGGTTTAGTTCAACAGACCCCAAGGGAAGATTTTCCTTCCCTTTTTTTCATCTCATTGACCAGTGGGACCCTGTGGCTACCTTGGGCAGGGGACTGCAGAGGCTGAGGTGACATTACTGCCCTGGCAAGTATTGTTCACAGTTGAGGCTGGACATTCTTCTCATTTCTGTGAAGACCAATTCCAGTGATCTGGGCATTCTTCACTTGAATAAAAGACAAAGAATTATATTTTGAAGTAGTTGTGGCTGGATTTTTAAAAAATGAATATCACATGGGGCATCTGGGTGGCTCAGTCAGTGAGAGTTCGGCTTGGGCTCAGGTCATGATCTCACAGTTTATGGTTTTGAGTCCCGCATCAGTCTCTGTGATGACAGCTCAGAGCCTGGTGCCTGCTTCTCATTATGTGTCTCCCTCTCTCTCTGCAAACCCCCCCCCAACTCATCCTCTCTCTCTCTCTCTCTCTCTCTCTCTCAAAAATAAACATTAAAAAAGTGTTTTTAAATGCATATCACAGACTTATTAGTATAATGGCCCAAATCCAAAAATTGGGATACACATGTGGCATCAGTCCAATGTTAGTGTGACAGTAGATATGCAATAATTTAACATCATTTCAATTTCACACTTACACAATGTCCTCTTTTAGGGTGGGTTAAGGTAACTGGCGAATTTTCAGACTAAAATTCTTAAAGACATTTAAGTAGTGATACCAACAACAAAACTGGTAAGAAAACTGATGGTAAAGTGATCTGTGAGACTTGAATTATTCAAAGAATAACAGATGGGTTGAAATTTGACAACTTTCATCACAGTAACATACACACAAACACAAAGATTTGTAGGGCAGGCAATGGCATCTTAATTCTATGCAAGATGCTTTAGGGTATTTTCTAGACACATGGTCCTCCCACTTTTTTAAAAGCTGATCTCCATTTCAGTCCATTTTTAGATAAGTCTCTTCTCCCACAAATATGTTTTAATGTTTGGTAAATAAGCACATTATGTTAGTGACTGACATTACAAATAAGCAGAAAGATATTTTTATAAATAACTGTTGGTAGGGAATTTATGAGAAAGATTAATATCACACAAGGCTGGCCTCCTAAGCTGGCTGACTGGGAGACTCCAACAACACAGGAGAATGATTTGGTTTGTGCGACCATTTATTGATTCAGCAACTTCAAGTGGATGAGCAAGATCCATTGTTATTAGATCATGTTATTAGACTCCAACGCAGAGTTTATGAAATACATGTCTCAGCCAAATAAAAGCAAAAACATTTCTTACCAGACAGTCCAAAAGTATATACATATTTACATAGCTTATGACCAGAATGGTCCTTTTAAAAACAGTCTTATGGGAACAGAAATACCTATTGCTACTTTTTAGTCAGATATGTGAAACAGGAAGGAAAAATTTTTCCTAAAACAATGTTAAGAATATACTACATGTATAATATTCTTTCGAAACTAATTTACTCTACTCTTCAAAAATGTTTCACTCAACCTGCATTAATTTCAGATAGCTGTAAAGAACTTTTGGAAGAGGTCTTTGAGAGGACATAACTGCCACTTTACCCCCTGGAGTTGGTTACTCCCTACTCTATCCTTGGAAGATACATTCTGCCTACTGTTCCTACTGTAGGAGTGGTTCCAAGCAAATAGCCTTGAGATAGTGATGTTCTGTTGAGACCACCTGGACAGTATACAGGACTGAACCCAGTTAAGGCCTCTATATAAACTTTGAAGATTCTGGCCAGCAGGTACACAAATGTACTCTTGTGGCTGCCGAAGACAATTCTTGTAGGTGAGTTCCCTTGCTTACT
Source organism: Lynx rufus (assembly GCF_022079265.1). Taxonomy (NCBI): domain Eukaryota; kingdom Metazoa; phylum Chordata; class Mammalia; order Carnivora; family Felidae; genus Lynx; species Lynx rufus. The sequence continues at coordinate 63,050,927 of NW_025814889.1, forward strand.
ATACTTGCCACCTGCCAATATGGAGTGGCCTGCCTCTTTCTTCTGTCTCTCCTTGCTCTCCATGTATGGGGGCCTATTTGCAAACCAACAAGGACCAAAGCTAAGGGTATGGCCTCTGGAGCCAGACCAGCTGTGTCTAAATCCCCCAGCTCTGCTAGTTACTCTCTGGGACATCTTAGGCAACTTATTTAACTTTTCTACACCTCTGTATTTTTCTTAATTATAAAATGGGGACAATAATAGTTATCTACCTCGTAGTTCTATTCTGTAGAATAAATGAGTTATTTTATGTTATTGAATATCTCCCAAACAGACCTATTGCTTATACTAAAAAGGAGGGGACACTATAGGTAGGCAAGGTTACGTAATTTCCCCAAAGTCAGAGTTAATAAGCCTCAAAGGTAGGTTCCGTGGCCACCTGCTTTACATCCTGTGTCATCATTTCCTCTATGATTTTCAGGCCCACAATTTTAAATTATGTGATCATTTACTTTCTTTTCAATGTCAAATTTTGCATAAATTCTTTGGTTATATCCAGAGGCAATTACTATGTGCAAACTATATGCAAATCAACTATATTTTAAGGACAGAGAGGAGACAAAGAGAGTTGCATCTAATCATAAAATCCTACAACCACTTCTCTCACCCTTACTCTCCACACACTGCTACTTTATCCTCACCCTTTCACTCTTTTTTCATACAATTTTTCCTCAGAGTATTTCTCCCCATTTCCCTCAAAATTTTGAACTTGAATGAGCTCTCTCAGGGAAAATCCTGTAAAGCCTGACTACCAGAGTGAATCAGTAATTCCAAAAGAAGCTTCTGTTTTGATACTTAGAAAATAAATACATGTGGCCTCATATACTTCCTAACACCTAACTGTACCCAAATGGCACAGAGAGGAAATGACCAGCTCACTCAGATCGTGTGTCTTCTTTCCCCACTCCTCCTTCTTTCTCTCTTAATACCAGGTTTCCTGCTACCATACCAACAATCCTGGCAGAAGTTCCTAGAAAACTGGCTGTGTGAGTATTTATGGAATGGAAAAAAAAGAAAAGAATCTGGAAACGAAACTGAATCCCTTTTAGTAAGCCCTGGACTGGATTCACCCCAAGCACCATATTATTTATCTCCCTCCCTCCTATGTTAGCTCCCTCTCCTCCTCCTATGTTAGCTCCCTCTGGGCTTGGCAAGGAGGAAGCCCAGAGGTCCTACCAGCTCTCCCAGAACAGGTGCAGCTCCTGACCCAGGACTGGCCTAAGGCAGTCCATAACCCTTGAAATTATAAGAAAAATTTTGCATATATTTGCATTAAAACATTTTGGGGGTAAAAGTCTACCTTTGATTTTCAATCTCAATGTGATATGTGATCCCAAATTGCTAAAGCCCAGCTAAGTATCCTCTTCCTCTCAACCCTGGCTCCCTGGTGGAATTATTTTCAGTTCAACATCACAAAGACCAAACTCTGGTTACTTATGTAACTTCTCTCTCTCTCTCTCTGTCTCTCTATCTCTCTTGCTTATTTAATCTAATTTTATTTTATCTTTTTCTTCTAGTTTTATCTATTTATTTATTTTTAATTCCAGTATATTTAACATACAGTGTTATGTTAGTTTCAGGTGTACAATATAGTGATTCAACAAGTCATACATTACTCAGTGCTCATCAAGATAAGTGTATTCTGAATCCCCATCACCTATTTTATGCACCTCCACTCACCCATCTCCCCTCTGGTGACCATCATTTTATAGTCAATAGTCTGTTTTCTTGTTTGTCTCTTTTTTCTTTGTTTTGTTTCTTACATTCTACAAATGAGTGAAATCATATGGTATTTTCCTTTGTCTGACTGACTTATTTCACTTAGCATTATACCCTCTAGAGCCATCCATGTTTTTGCAAATAGCAAGGTCTCATTCTTTTTTTACAACTGGGTAATATTCCATTATGTATAGATACCGAATCTTCTCTATCCATTCATCTATTGATGGACCCCTCAGCTGCTTCCTTAGCTTGGCTATTGTAAATAATGTTGCAATAAACATAGGGGAGCATATATCTTTTAGAATTAGTGTTTTCATATTCTTGGGTAAATATCCATAGAATTACTGGATCATATGCTCCTGCAACTTCTTTATAGGATCAAAATGAAGAGTAGTAAGAAAGGAAAGAGAATGGCAGTGTGGAAAAAGGTACTTGGGGGGCTGGAGGTAAATGAAAAAGTACTCCTGAAAGTTTACTTTCTCCATTTCTTCTTTTGTTTACTTATTTTAACATAGCAAATGAAACTAGAAGTGGTTCCTCTTTTCTGCAATGACAAACTTTGTGTTTGAGGATTTCTTTTAAAATGTTATGTTGAAGTATATTTCTCATGTTCCAGTTCCCTGAAAGTATGCTAGGGGTGTTGTATGAAGAGTTTTATTTATGAGGCTCTTTCTTATTTGGCAATTCTTCCTCCATGAAAAATTCCATTTCCTCAAGAAGTGAATATAAAGGGACCAAATAATTTACTCTTTTTAAAAATTTTTTTTTACATTTATTTATTTTTGAGAGACAGAGAGAGACAGAGCACAAATGGGGGAGGGGCAGACAGAGAAGGAGACACAGAATCTGAAGCAGGCTCCAGGCTCTGAGCTGTCAGCACAGAGCCCAACGCGGGGCTCAAATCCACAAACCGCAAGATCATGACCTGAGCCAAAGTCGGACGCTCAACCAACTGAGCCAACCAGGCACCCCCAAATAATTTACTCTTAATTAAGAGTTAGCTTTCCATAGCAATGAGGGTCACTGACCATTCTATTCTAATTCTAAGAAATTACCTCTATTTCAAGGTTTCTATTTCTCTTTATCAATTCATAATAAAATAGAAAATAAGCCAACAATGATCTGGCCTTTTCCCCACTCTATATCAGAGACTGAAATTCATAAATTCAGGGATTGAGTTCTCCAAATCTCTTCCTCCTCCCTCGCATCCCTGTAAAAGTGGCCTGTGGGATTTTCCTCGTCAGCCCATTTATTATACACAGCCTATAGAACTGAAACTTAACAACAATAAAACCAAAAATAATAATGAGAAACAATTTGTATGTGCCAGAGACTGCTGTGATTTAAATATATTAACTAACGCAATATAAGCCCAGGGGGAAAATCATTATATTCCCCATTTTATAGATGAGAACAATAAAGAACTAGAAATAATAATTATATCAGATGTTCTCAGCTACTTAATTCAACCATGAGATAAAGACCTGAATGTGCTGTGTAAACATAAGGCACTATTCCAATGTCATTAGCTACTTTTCAATTTTGTTCAACTTCTCCAAGGTTTGCTGCTACAAAGACAGTGAATAATAAAAACACTTCAAATTCTCTGAGCCTGAACATCCCCCTTCTCAGCTGGTCACATTCAAAACATCAAAGCCATAAACTCCTTCTCCTTACTTAAAGTTCACCCTCCATGGCTAATCAGTCTTCCCATCCTGTTGATCCTGTTGATTCCATATTCATGAAGGCTATTCAGTCTGTTGCCCTGGAAGTTCCTTAGTTGGGCTCCCTGTTATCTCCCCCTTGATTACCTTAAAGCCCCGCCCCCCCCAACTGGTCTTCCCAACTTGGCTGTTTTTCCTCAATGCCATTCACTTGAAGGGGAGTTCCCTTCTGAAAAGAAAAGATCTCACCAGGCCCCCTAATCAATACCTTCAGCAACCAGAGGTAGCATCTAGGGCAAGACACTTTGTCTAGGCCAAAGGATGTGAGACCCAGTTCTAAGTCTACTACTTACTGGGTCTGCAGCCTTGTACTTCTTTCTTATTTGAAAATAAATTTCTTTATGTATGTAGTGAGATGATGTAATATTTTCCTGACCTACCTCATAGGCTACAAAGACTTTTTTTTTTAATGTGTGAGAAAACTCTTTGAAAACTGTGAGATTCATTTCAAATACATAGCTCTTACTAAAATTAAAGTCCAAATTTCTTGACCTGGCATTCAAAATCTCCAAATTCTGACTACCTGGCATATCCAGATGCTCTCCCACTGTAACACACCCAAATCTCTCCTGGGTTCTCTGGGTCCTCCTCTGTCCTTTGCAACCTCTGACTAAACAGCTTCCTCTGCCCAGAATGCCTTTCCTTCCCATGGTTCCTAGCAGAGATCTGTTCATTCTTTAACATCAAAATAAAATCTCACCTTCTCAAGGAGGGTATCTACAATCTCCCAGTAGGATTTAATATCTCCATTCCCTGGACTTTCCTATCACTTAGTTATCATTTTGAGAACTTTTACCAAATGTCTGACATTGTGTGAATGCATATAGGTGTCTATGCATATAATCTTCTATACCTGTAATTCTCAAAGTGACCCTTAGAGACAGACATTATCTCCATTTATAAAGGAGGACACTGGATCTTTAGAACAGTCAATACCTTGGCCAAGGTTACACAAAATATAAAGAACAGAGCTTAGCTTCACCAGGTCTGGCTTCTTTGGGAGTCTCTGCTCTTAACTCTGTAGATACTCATCTTTGGTGTCTTTATGATAGCCCTTTCAAGAAATCAGCCTGATAGTAGTCAAAAATGCATTTGCCCATCCCTCTCACAAGTTTGTGAGCTCCTGGATAATGAAGAAGCTTTCTTCCTTATTCATTTGTACCACCAAATGACAATGATATACCTAACCTTATAGCAAGATGATCAATAAATATTTACTGAGCTTAATTAAATGAACTTATAAAATCTTTAGTGCTCCTCCAGGTAGAATTTTCATTCCCCACTTCTGCTATCTCTCTTACTCTTTCTCACTCTCTTGATCTCTTTTTTTTCTTTCCAGCCAGTGCTTAACCAGGGTGAAAAATAAGAATGCTCACAGGGGCGCCTGGGTGGCGCAGTCGGTTAAGCGGCCGACTTCAGCCAGGTCACGATCTCGCGGTCCGTGGGTTCGAGCCCCGCGTCGGGCTCTGGGCTGATGGCTCAGAGCCTGGAGTCTGTTTCCGATTCTGTGTCTCCCTCTCTCTCTGCCCCTCCCCCGTTCATGCTCTGTCTCTCTCTGTCCCAAAACTAAATAAACGTTGAAAAGAAAAAAAAAAAATTAAAAAAAAAAAAAAAAAAAAGAATGCTCACAGTTTGGGGGTGCCTGGGTGGCTCAGTCGGTTAAGTGTCCGACTTCAGCTCAGATCATGATCTCATGGCTCATGGGTTTGAGCCCCTCATCAGGCTCTGCACTAGCAGTGTGGGGCCTGCTTGAGATTCTCTCTTTCTCTGCCCCTCCCCTACTTGCACTCTTTCTCTCAAAATAAATAAACTTAAAAAAAAAGAGTGCTCGCAGTTTGGGATATGGACAACAGAATGGAAGGGAAGAACCACTTGGAAAGTATTGTTTACCCACCTTAATATCTGGTGTTTCAATAAAAATATTCTGGTAGAGTTTCAAGCCCTTCATAGAATATATAAACACTTACTAATTTTTGCCTAAATACTGACTCTGGTGACCATCACCTCATTGCAAAGAGTTGTTACTATTTTACATTATACCTATAAATAGCAAAGAGTTTTATATAAAATTTCTAAAACATTACTCATACTGATATAGTTTTCCTTGTTCTTTTAAGCAATAAAATGGAGGAAGAAAGGGTCACATCTTCTAATAAGAAAGAATTGGAATTTAAACTTTTTAGAAGAAAAATTCAGAAATCCTATTTCCCCTTGAACAGTAGGGAAAAAGATTTCTCAGCTGACCTCAACTGCAAAGATGAATCTCATATTAGGAAAGATTACAGTTTAACAAAAATAATAAAGAGAATTTAAGTGTCTATGGGTTCTCTCTGAAATGTACTCCATTAAACAAATGAAGTGCTTCATCTAAACTTTAATAACCAATGGCATTCTACAGAGGAGCAGAACAACCTTTGATGTCTCCTTTGATAATCAGAGGCAGATTTGGAAGGGAAGAAACTGTCCAACCAGTCAAAAAAGACACTCACAAATGTCTCCACTGCATCAAAACTCCAATTAACCTTCAGTATCTTGCTCCATAGCTACAATAAATTCTTCTTCTTAAAATGTTAAACTCATATTCCAGCATGTTACTTGTGAAGAAAAAATTGCGTACAAGAAAATATGTCCTGTTATCATACTAGAAAATGTAGAAATAGGAGATACAGAGGACCTATGGGGATATAATTTTAATTCTCTAAACCAGTTTGAAAGTTCTAGTATACTCTAATAAAAAGGGACCATACGGGCTCTTGTAATTTTATAGATAAGAAAAAGAAAGTCAAAGATATCAAATGATTTATATAAAGTCATATAGTCATGTAGTGTCAAAATGTCAAAAATCAACTGGGGTTCAGATTCTTTATGCTTAGTCCAGTGTTTTTCTCAATACACTATGCCATAATTTAGTCAGAGCCCCCAAAGGAATCATTTCTATTTTCTCTACAATTAATAGCTTTAATCAATTTTGGTGCTATCAGCTACTTATGTGGTTAACAGGGAAGTTCCAATATAATAACAGATTTGGCATTTAGTGCATTTAATATGTGCTGTTCTCTGTGCAAAGCACACTCACTGCATGCTTTATCTTCTCTAATCCTCACAATGGTCTGAGTCAGAACTCCTCCTTGTCTTGCAGATGAGGCTTAGGAAATTTCTTATCCAGAAGCCCAGAGCCTAATAGTAGAGTAGGACACAACACAAACTCAAAGCCATCAACTAATCTAGACCCTGTAGAAGCAAAATAAAAGTTGGTTTATCCAGCATGTTTTTGACTTGATATCTTGTATTTACTGGTATTTCTGGGTGTCTGTAATACAGTGAGTGTTGGTTTTTATTTAAAAAACAACCACCTCATTTCACATATTTTGGATGTCTCCATAAGTTAGAATAGTCCCTGGCACACACTAAATACAAAATAAACATTTGTAGAAATAAAGAAAGAGAAAGAAAGAAAGAAAGAAAGAAAGAAAGAAAGAAAGAAAGAAAGAAAGAAAGAGGGAGGGAGGGAGGGAGGAAGGAAGGAAGAAAGGAAGGAAGGAAGGAAGAACTTAGGCAGTGTGCAGTCCTGAAGGGCCCTCTACAAAATATTTTAAAATATAAATATACATATTGGAAACTGTGAGATAAAATAGAACCCTATATAGAACAGGTTAATTTAGAAATTCCAAGTGGAAAACAACTGACCATAGGGAAAGGGTACACACAGTTGAGAGAGGAAACCCGAGACCAGATCACTACACTATAGCTTCTCAGACCAAACTGTCAACCTGCCCCCAAAACACAGACCTAGCATCCCAAGCTGAGAAAAGCTGCAAGCTGAAGCTGACAGCGGGTCATGGACAAATGCCCTGAAAGAATGGCACTGAAGCTTACACATAAAGAATGATGAAGAATTCATGAGACGACAGAAGATGACTTGGAAGAGCATTAAAAAAATCTTAGAATTGAAAGAGAACAAGTATGTGGAAGGAAATGAAGGAAATTCAATATGGCAGGAGTATCAACCACTGGCATAGTGGTAAGAGGTGAAGCTAGGGAGAAAGGGAGAGATAGGAACAAAACCAGCTTTTGAGGCCTGTTAAAGAATCCTACCTTTATTCTGAGCAGTGGAGAGCCAAGGAAGGGCTTTAAGTACATGGCATGATCAGATTTTGAGCAGGGCAGATTCTGCAGTGTACAACATTTGTACAGTGCCACTCTGGAGTTATAGAAGAATACATCACCACGGAATTGGGTAATGGGTGGAGAGGCAATGTCCAAGGACCAGAGGGCAATAGCAGAGATGAGAGCCAAAATAAGAGGTAGACAACAGTACTTTGGGAGAACATCTGGCATATCATCAGAGGAACTTTCAGAAATATTGAGAAGGCTCTTGTGTCAGGAACTAAATACTCTACTAATCATGGGTAAAGATGAGTGAGAAAAGCATGTTATATGTATATGTCGAAATGATTTAGATGCTAAGTATTTTCTCAATGCATTTCAATCTTTTGCTAATTCGTTAATAATTTGTTATGTATAAGAATTCTCTATTATCTGAACATTTAATTTGCCAGAATATCAGTCACTCAAATAAATATACATATTATGTATTTATATATCAGTGTATAGGTTACATTGGGCTTTTCCATCAATTTTCTTATTTAATCTTTGAAAGACTCTTTTGAGGTTGGCAGACAGTAACACTGTCCCCATATTAAGAATGAGGCTCACAAAGGTAAAGTGGTCAGAGGCAGTGAACAATGAACCTGAATTTGAGTTTTCTGAAGTTCAGTGTTCTCTTAGCTGCATGACTATAAGTATGTGGAATTTAATATCTTTTTTTCTTCTCTTTCCATCTGTCCAAACTTACTGCACAGAAGAGCTCCAAGGAATCCAAGCAAACAAAATCACGTCTTTCAGTACGTACTCACGTAGGTGCATAAGTAAGCTTAGTACTAAGAAGACTTTTTAAAAAAGCCAATATTGCTATAATCAGATTTTCTGAATTCCTAATTGGGATACAGGGGGCAATAAATTTTAGCACACTTAAGCTAGTGAAGTAGAATATTTGACATTGAAACTATCTTCAAAAATTGGGGACATTCCACCTTACAAAAAACAGTAACAACAAATAACATGTATTGAATGCTTACCTTGTGCAAGGGACTTTTCTAAGTGCTTTATTTGCATTAATATATCACTCCTCAGCATAACTCAATGACATGGGTACTACGATTAGCTACATTTTACAGAGGGGAAATTGAGGCACTTAGTAGTCAGTAACTTACCCAAGTTCTCACAGCTAGTAAGTAAAGTCAGATTTAAGCCTAGGTCATGTCCTTAACCATTGATGCTCTACCACCTACATTATCATCTGCAAAATCTCTATCTTTGCCTTTCCAAGAAGATACTTAAACTTCAAATACTATTCCCAGAGATACAAATACATCAATGATATATGTTATAAAGACTGATAACCCAGGATAACAGGATATTACTGCTCAGTTTGGGAAACCCACAAAAGAATAGCTATAACTTCATCACTATGAAAATGATGAATGATTTGGACATCAATATTCAATTTGAAAAGAAATATTAAGCAGCTACCATCTGTCCAGCCCTGTGATAGACTTAGAGGTAATGGAAAAGATAAAAAACATATCTGTGAATCTGACCTCTAGGAACATCCAGGCAAACCGGAATGAAAGGCACATATTGAATATTTTAATAACAACATCTAAAATCCACTGAATGTATACTGAGGTCAGACAGGATGAACACATCTATTAACTTTTTCAATCCTCATAACAACCCCAGGAAGAAGGTGCTATTGTTACCCCTCTTTTATAGAAAAGTGAGGCCCATAGAGTGAATTAACTTGCCAATGGTCATACGTCCAGCAATTAGCTGAGCTGAGACTTGAACCTGTGCAGTCTGGTTTTGAGCCCACATTCTCAATATTGGCTCTCTTTCTCTTTATCCCAGCTTTGTGTCTGAAATTGGGTGAATAATTTAGGCTGGAGCCAGATCTATAATTCCAGACATCTCAGGTTTAAGGCAGGGGGAAGAAGAAGCCTCACTAAAGCCTTAAGCCCAAAATAAATCTCACCAATGCAGCTTTCAGAAAAAAGTGCTCTGAATCAGGGATATTTAATGGTATTCTGGTTTCTAGCCTGCTAGAACTAGCCTAGTTCTTTGTATTTACCTTTGTTAGTCAAGAATCCCACTTGGAGGAAGAGTAAGCAATATGGGAGGGAAGGGTCCACCTTCCTATGATTTCTCCTCTAGATACCTCAAATCCAGAAACAATCCAAATATTCATCAGCAGGTGAACAAATAAACAAATTGTGGTGGTATTTCCAAACTCAGCAATAAAAAAAAATAAATAACTACAGGTAGAGCAACATGAATGAATTTCCAAGCAAGTATGCTGAACACAAAGGGCCAGATGCAGAAGAATATATGCTAGATAATTGCATCTACTTAAAATACTAGAAAAAAACAGTCTCATCTAAGGAGACAGAAAGCAGACCTGTGGTTGCCATGGCTGCAAGTAGGTGGGGGATGGACTAGGAAGGGGCACAGTGAACTTTGGGGTGTGTTGGAAATATAAGGGATTCTTTTGGGAATGGGAAAAATGTTCTACATATTAATTTAGATGGTAGTTACATGATGTATAAATTTGTCAAAGCTTACTTACATGTACACTTAACATGAGTGTGTTTTTATGTGGGATTCTGAAGTTGATCTCGCACCAGAAAAAGGACATTAATGAAACAGTGGCAGGTATTGAACAAGATCTATAGATTACTTAATAAAGTTGTATCAATGCTAATTTCCTAGTTAGTATGATTTTTGCAATTTTTCTCTAAATCTAAAATAATTTCAAAACAAAGAATTAAAAAAAATTAAAGCCCATGGGTTTCTTGAGCTGAGTTCACACAGGGGCTAAAGAAGACAGTCTGCAACCTCAGCTTCTGGCAGACCTACAGCTCCACCTCAAATAGATCACCTTACATTTGTGGTCAAAGCCTTTCAGTAGAGTAGGTGGGCCTAATAAAACACAGCACAATTTAAAGCGTGTAAATACTGTTGATATAGGAGACAATAAATTTTTTCTTAGCCCAAACAAAACTCATCCAAAGAACAGGTTACTATCCTTCCCAGTCTCAATGTGGCTTTACAGTTAAGGTATGAGCATTTGAGTACCCTTGCAGATGGGGCTAGAAAGTGAGGAATAAGTCATTATCTGCACAATCTTGCCAAACACTAAAATTCACCTTTCCTAATAAACAAAACAAATCAAGCCAAATGACAAAAATCACACAAAACATGAGGCAGGGAAGGCCAGTGACCCCTGGACCCCTGAGAGATGGAAACAATTGTCCTAGCTAACTGCCCTGGAGAAAGTTCCCAAGCCTGGAGCAGGCCATAGTAGCCAGAGATCAAAAGGCACAGAGAAGAGACAGTGACCTGGACAAAGAGCTCTGTAGATATGCAGTTGGAACTCTGATTATTGTTACCTTGAGGACAAAGATCTGTGTTATGTTAAAAACAGCCTGTAGACTTTTTTAAACTCTTGACTTGTGAAATATTTGATGTGTATTTTTTTTTATTTTTTATTTTGAATTTTCACTCTCACAGAAAGCTAGCTCCTTCGGGGAAAGCCATAAATAAGATTGTAGAGTAGAAATGAGAACCACATTGACCCTCATACAGAGTATTCAAGACATATATACAAACGTTATTCACACCAGGATTTTAAAGTTTGATTAATATGTCTATCAGTATTGTAGAAGTAATGTATGCATCATAATCATGGTTTATATAAAAATGAAATATGTTTCTTTCAGTTTTGTAACTTTTGAAACCTTTTCCTGATTTCTCCATAGACCTGACAATCTAGATTTAAGGCACAGAAAAGAAGTTTATGTTGGAAAGCTGCTGAAGAAATTAGAAATTCTACTATGTCCTACTATGCAATCTGTATGCCTATTTGCTTGTAATTTAATATTTTTAATCAAATCAAAGTGTTTTTTAATGTAAAAACAGAAATCAATAAAAAACACTCTAATTTGTTCAGCTGTTATGATCCATATCTATGATGAATCCTGACAATGAGGATATCTGTCTGCAGATTCCCAGACACCTACCTCAGTCCTTAAGTGGTCTGGGTGAGGCAGTGAACAGCAACTACATAGCTGCACAAAGAGGAGACAGTAAAATACAATCACAGAGACAAAAAACAAACAAACAAAAACCAAATTTATCCCTTGAAACTTCTTTCTGTCCCTATCAAAACTAGGTTTTTGTTTTTTCTTTTTGATTGTTGTTGTTTATTATTATTCAAGCATTGTCACTGGGTTCGCCTATTACACATACTACAAATAATAGTAGTAACTACATATTGATGGCCCCACATAATCTTCGCTCTAACCAGGTAGGAGTTATTACTATCACCATCTCCATCTTCCAGAATGGAAAATGGAGGCAGTCATATAGCCCAAAGTCACACAACAAGTGAATGACAGACCAAGGATGTTACTGGGGCCCAGATGACCCCACAAATCCAAGCCTTTATTCATGGCACTGATCTGCCTCCTTGTGGCCCCTAAATAGTAACTACTCACTAGTTAGGCTTGCTGATGACAGCTGTTGTTCTGATTCTTGAAACCCTTTAATAAAGACCCTTTTCTCTCAGGCAAACTCTTCTATTTTAACTCTGTGACTTTGGGCAAATCCTTAGACCTTCTGAAAAACCTCTGGGCCTCCATTTCTAGAGTGATCTCTAATGATTCTTTTTATTCTAAGATCTCAAGACTAGGCTTCCTTCTTTCCACAGGACATCTGAGTGTGGAGAGCCCAGGAAGGGAGGCTGACCCATTTATATCTTGGTTCAGCCAGTGATGATATGGGAGACTGGGCAAGCCATTTAACCTCCTTGGCTTGCAGGTGTCTTAGCAGTAAAGTTGTCATCATAATTTCTGCCTTATAAGGTTGAAAGGATTTCAATGAGATCAATTATATGAGTGGCTTAACACAATGTCCAGCAAACATAGGCACACAAAGTAGACATTACTAAAACAGTGAGTATAACTCAGTTGAAAATACCAAAACACTATGTATAGCCTACACTTTTCAGGCCACACACATACAGGAAATAATTGTCTCTCTTGGCCAAAGAATGACTGGATTCAACTTGAATAAGCACAGAAATAGGATATCAAAAAGTCTGTCAATCCCTTCCTTCCTGGAAGGAAAAGCGGAATGTAACACAGTATCATCCTGAAAGGTAAAAGTATAATTTGACTTTGAACATGCCCTTGTTAATTCAGCTGTCATACTGAGGTCAGACCACTACCATGCAATAGTGCGAGGGTGCTGAGCTGAGGTGAAACAGGGGCAGAAACAACACACACCCTTGGACTGGAGCTTGTATCCGTTCAGGGAAAGGGAAGCCTTAGTACTGATGTACAATAGTGGCCTCTGCACACCAAACCATGGGCTCTGTGCCCACACCTCTTTCTCATAAACACGCAAGTGTCCTGACTCTACTACTGTTCAACACTTATGGACTAGACAGCTTCTTATTGCTAATGCCCTTCACAGTGACTTGTTTAATCAAATGTTTCCATTTTATTTGCCATCAATTTCATTTTTTCACTGATGTACTATCACATTGTTGCTGTATTTCCAGTCACCAAACCATGTGTAAATTAATGTTCAAATGAAGAAAGTCATTTAGTTTTTCTAAGCATATTGGAATAGTGGGTGCCTTATTCATCTGTGTCTGCCCTGCAGTCCCAACACAGTGCTTTGCAACACATACATTTAATTCACCCAATTGAATTTATGAAAGAAAAATTCCATTCTTGTCCTTTTAAAAATCTAGTACCATGATCATATTTTTTTAAGTTTGTATATTTATTTTGACAGAGACAGAGAGAGAGAGAGAGAGAGAGAGAGAGAGAGAGAGAGAGAGAGAGAGAGAGAGAGATGTGTGTGAGCAGGGGGCAGAGAGAGAGGGACAGAGAGAATCTCAAGCAGGATTCATGCTGTTAGTGCAGAGTCCAACACAAGGCTCACAAACTGTGAGATCATGACCTGAGCTGAAATCAAGAATTGGACACTTAACTGACTGAACCACCCACGCACCCCACCATGATCATATTTTAAGTTGTTATTTTCTTTTTTTTTTTTTTTTTTAATTTTTTTTTCAACGTTTATTTATTTTTGGGACAGAGACAGACAGAGCATGAACGGGGGAGGGGCAGAGAGAGAGGGAGTCACAGAGTCGGAAACAGGCTCCAGGCTCTGAGCCATCAGCCCAGAGCCCGACGCGGGGCTCGAACTCACGGACCGCGAGATCGTGACCTGGCTGAAGTCGGACGCTTAACCGACTGCGCCACCCAGGCGCCCCTAAGTTGTTATTTTCAAAGATACACTTTTTGACCTGAACCGAAACACATGCCCACATCAAACTGCTCTGAAAATTTTCTATCATTGAGTGATAGAGTCTAGAGGTTTACACATGAGACTAAATTGCCATTTGCTAGCAAATTGGTACAATGCAAAAGAATAATGCAATAAAGAGTAAGCAAAATTCCAAAGAAAAAATCAGCAACATTTCCTTCATCTTGCCCTGATCATGTCTCTGGGGTCCCTAATTCACCCACTGTATATAAAAAAAGTTATGAAAGGCAAATATTTTTCCAGTGGAAAACAAATACTAACTGGTTTCCTTTACTGCAAATAGGAGAACTAGAATTTTCCCATCCATACTTTATGGCTGTCAGATGCATTCTTTCATTAGATTGAAATCAGCCAATGTAACATACTTTTTACACTTTCATTTTATTAAAATAACAAGAAGAAAATGAAGATACAGAAGGAATAAGAGCTTAACAACTTCTAAGACTATTTGGAATAAACTAGTATGTACCATCTAATGTGTTTTTAAGATTTTGTTTAGTGAACCAAAAAGCTGCTTGGTTACTTACTGTGGAGGTTCATATTTTAAAATCTGAACTTAAATATAACATAAATCATGCACTAAAAGCATTCTATCATTAATTTTTAATTATATCATATCTTGCTATATTGGACACTGTGCTACCTATATATAACATTAATCCTATTCTAAAAGACAAGACAAAACAAAACCATACAATTTGGATACAGATCATGTCTTTTTACTTTTTGAATCAACTTTATTGGGTATAATTTACATAGAATAAAATGCACACATTTTACCCATACACCTGCAGTATGACAGATTTATATGTTTTCATCTCCCTCAAAAGTTCCTTTGTGCCTCATCCAGTCATCTTCCATCTTCTGCATGAGATAACCATGCATCTGCTTTTTGTCACTATATGTTAGGTTTGACTATTCTAGAAATTTATATACCATATGCTTTTGGGGGACTGGCTTCTTTCACTCACCATTATGTTTTAAGATGAATTAATGTTGTATCTATCAGTAATTCATAGTTTTTTTTTTGTTTGATATGGATATGGCACAATCTGTTTATACATTCAGTTATTGATGGACATTTGAGTTGTCTCCATTTTGGTATTATAAATAAATCTTCCACAAATATTCACATAAAAGTCTTTTTGTAAACACGTCTTTTCATTTCTCTTGGGTAAATGAATACCCACACAGTGGCATTGCTGGGTCTTATGTTAAGTGTATATTTAACTTTATTAAAAACTACAAATTATTTTTCCAATAGTTTTACTATTTTGCATTTCACCAGAACTATGTAAGAGTTCCAGCTGCCTCACATCCTCACACTTGGTATTGGGTCTTTAATTCTGACAATTCTCATGGAAGAATTATGTTCTCATTGTGGTTTTAATTCGTCTTTCCTTGATGACTCATGATGTCAAGCATCTACTATGTGTTTGCTATAGATCTAGTTTTGTGAAATGCCTGTTCAAATATGCCCATTTGGTCAATTTGGTGGTTTTGCTTCTTGTTGTGCTTAATAAAAGCTCTAAATATATGTACTGTGGTATTTTCTTCCAGTCTGAGGCTTGTCTTTTCATCTTTATTTGCTTGATAATACTTACACTTTGATGAAGAACAATTGATCTGTTTTTCTTTTTATGGTTAGTGCTTTATTTCTCCTAAGAAATCTTTACCTATCCCAAGGTCACAAAGATGTTAATTTTTGTTTCTTCTAATTTTTATTTTATACTTGTGTCCATGATCCACTTAGAATTGATTTCTGAATATAGTATGAGGGAAGTATTGAAGGTTGGGTTTTTTCCCTACATAAAGATATTCAATTCTCCCAACACTATTGAAGAAATCCATCCTTTCCCCCGTGAAATTACCTTGATATATCAATTGACAAGTCATGTGGGGGTCTGTTTCTGGGCTCTATTTTGCTGTATTGGTCTGTCTACGTGTCAGTCACAGTCCCAAATCACACTGAATGATTACCATATCTTTATAGTAAGTTGTGAAATCACATAGTATATGTTCTCCAACTTTCTTCTCATCAAAATTGTTCTAATTCTTCAAAGATTTTAGAATTCCTAGAATTTGCATTATAAAAGTTAAGAAGAAAAAATTTATTTAAGTAGGCTCCATGCGGAGCTCAATGCGGGGCTCAAACTCACAACCTCAAGATCAAGACTGGAGCTGAAATCCAGAGTTGGATGCTTAACTGACTGGGGAGCCAGACACCCCCCTCCAAAAATTTTATTAAACAAGCCTGGTGGGATTTTAATTAGAGTGATGTTAAATCTTTAGCCCAGTTTGAAGTGAATTGATATCTTAAACATATTAAATGTTTTGAGTTATGAACACAGCATTTCCCTACATTTATTTTGTTTTCATTTATTTCTCTCAGCAGTGTTTTATAATTTTCAAGGTACAGTATATATTTGATAAAATTACCTTTAAGCATTTTATGATTTGGGTTATTGTAAATGATGTTATTTTAATTTTATTTTGCAGTTATTCATTGCTACTATATAGAAATACTATTGGTCTTTGCACAATAACTCTCTATCCTGTTACCTTCCCAAAATGGGGAAGAAGAAGGTTAAAATTTCATTGATAAAACCAACCCTTCACCCCCCAGCTGTGAACAATTAGGCTCATCAGCATTTCCTTCAGGAAACTTCTGCTGCTTTATTAGGACTAATGAGCAACAGAATTTTGACTTTTTGATAGGTGGGGTTATAAATCTCCCATCAAGACTGAAAAGGATAACCTAAATTTATGTGCACAGTAGAATCTTTAATTATGGACCCCACAAGATGCTCAACCTAAAAATGTCCTATTTGTTCCAAGGTGGGGGGGGGGGGAAATGGAGGGACCAAATCTAGGCTAAGGAATTATTTTCTTTTAACCAAATTAGACAGTAGGGTGGGTAACAGCTGTGCAGATCTCTGAAATTTCTCTGGTGTGTCAACTAAAGAATCTTTGCTCATGAAATGTTTCTCTGCATGTCTAGACAAAATTTTATTACTTTCATTGAATTTTATAATTTTTTTATGCATTCCTTTATATGAAAATGAATCCTTCAACTCTTTGGAGAGAACACAGTCATGATGAAGGAAACAAATTGAATTTTAGTATGTCTTATTAATAAAATAAAATCCTATGTGAGAGAACAAAAAGTTCTATTAAACCATAAAATATTTTCAAGTCCTTTTAATGCAACTTTATTTTTTAAAGCTCCATGCTTTTTTTAATTCAACAAATTAAATAAATATAGCATCTCATTACACATAAGTTTAATAAAAATGCTTATAATTATAACCAAATTTTGTTTTCAAAATAAATTCCTTTTATAAAGCCAAGAAGCCCCGGGTTGCTTTAATTCGTCTTTGGTGTGCATGATCAGAAAGCTTTTAAACTGGTACAGTTTTAAGCCAGAAATATCTTTAGCTCTCCAATTGGTGGTTTAGATACCTATTCTTTTTTTTGTTTGTTTTAGTTTGAGGGTGATTGACTCTCTACTGTTGTTTTTTTAATATATATATAATTTATTGTCAAATTGGCTAACATACAGTGTGTAAAGTGTGCTCTTGGGGCAGATTTCCATGGTTCATCACTTACATACAACACCCAGTGCTCATCCCAACAAGTGCCCTCCTCAATACCCATTACCCATTTTCCCCTCTCCTCCACCCCCCACCATCAACCCTCAGATTGTTCTCTGTATTTAAAAGTCTCTTATGGTTTGCCGCCCTCCCTCTCTGTAACTATTTTTTTCCCCTTCCCTTCCCCCAAGGTCTTCTGTTTATAGCAGCATTTTCAACAATAGCCAAATTATGGAAAGAGCCTAAATGTCCATCAACTGATGAATAGATAAAGAAGATGTGGTTTATATATACAATGGAATACTACTTGGCAATGAGAAAGAATGAAATCATGCCATCTGCAGCAATGTGGATCAAACTGGAAGGTATTATGCTGAGTGAAGTAAGTCAGTTGGAGAAAGACAGATGTATGTTTCACTCATATGTGGATACCTATTCTTAAAGAGAGTTTGGAGAGACTATTTTGAATATCCAATGGTCTATTTCTCACCTCCCTATATTCAAACTTGCTTTGCCACATCTCCACTCTATTACTTCTAATGCTCCCAGAGAGATATTTCTAGAACATAAATCATTACCATTATTTTCTTGCTTAACATCTTCATCATTTCCCCTCAGAATTCAAAATAAAATGCAAATGTCTTACCACAGCATAAAAAGTCCTTCATGGTTTGGTTCTACCCTCATTTCTGTCTCCTACATTTGGGGTGGCAGGATCTCCATGAGGGCAGGAATTCTACTCATGACATTTTTTTTATTGCTGTGTCCCAACACCTAGCACTAACACTTAGTGCTTCTAAATTGGTGGGTGGATGGATATATGGATAATTTTGTCTTTCCAGGCCATCAATCATTGATAGTGCTCACAGTACAAAGAGTTCATATGATGTTTACAAAGATGTTCATGTACTTCTGGATGGGATTCTGGGAAGTTTGATGTATTTGCATATCTATTAAGCTTCAATAACATTTTGGATAAGAGCAAAGGCTTCAGATTTTTTTTTCCCTCAGAGTGCTCTAAATTCCTCAAAATTCTAATTCCTCAAAAACTGTTGAACAAAATTTAATGTTGTCCATGTTCTCTACATATCCTCTTCTTAATGCTTTTTAGAAATAAATTAACCTACCAAGGTTGTTTTGTGTGTGGCACTGCCACAGAAGGAGACAGAATTGAGGCATGAAACACAACATTTTTGGTGCTCAAACAATACTACCACCAGCTTTTAGAGAAAGATACATCTTGTGGTCAGGAAAACTTCACAGAGAACTTGAAATCTGATCTGACACCTGCAGGAAGGGGAGATTTAGGTGGAGAGGGAAGTATGCATATCACAAAGGGCAAGATCTCAAGCAGCCAGGAACATTAAAGGCAGAGACGAGAGCAAAAGTAATACAATCCTCTACAATTCCTGTCACTATTGCCTTTACGTTGAGACATTAGTATAATAGGATTACATATTCCTTCTGCCCAACAATTCCACTTTTATTTTATTACCATTCTAAACTCATTAAAATACACTCTGACTCCTCACTGAGCCACAACACTAATGAGGTAGTGCCATTAGCATCAGGGCTCAGTCTGAAGTAATTACTTCCAGCTACATTTTGGTGCCTTCACTGAAATGTGGGAATGTGAAGAAATGATTCTGGAGGTACTTTAGCAGGGTTTAGAACAGATGCTTTCATCTGGAACACTGAATCCAGGAATCATCAAACACTTGGGAACAGTCATCCATAAAAATAATTATTTCTGTTGAAAATGAAGGACTAGAATCAGATTCCTAACTCCCAGGATTTTATTGTTGACACTATTGATGACACTCTCTAAGGGTATTTTTGGCAAACTCTAATTTCTGTGCTATGGTTTCTCACTCTACAAAGCCCCTCTTGTTTTTTTTTTAAGTTGATGATTTTGGTGTTATTCTTGTTTTTTAAATTGTGACCAAAACCTTTTTTTTTTTAAGAAAGGGGAAATGAAGCCAACAAATCAGGCTTTATTTAGAATATGTGGTATGCAAGGTGGGGAGCAAGGATGAGAGAAAATAACAAACTGCTAGCAGAAAATCAGACTTTATTATTTGTGGAAAGTATGTGACTGGGAGTTGTAGTGGATGAAGGTACCAGTATTCCTATCCTTAAGAGGATGGAACAGTTACATCTGGGGCCATCTTGAATCTCAGGAGGCAGATACACTGGGAGATAAAGGGGAAAACAATTACTGGACAAAAGGCTAAATGACCCCAAATAGATACAAAGTGAATGCTTGGGCAGGGGAAGGGAATGGTTAGCCTGTGATGTCTTGGTTTTACAGCTACTCTGCAAGATCAACCACACATGCAGGTGTCCCAACCCAGAAGTCCCCACCCCTGATGGTGGTCATAGTGATGTTCCTTCCTTGGCTTGGCTTCTGCCCTAACCATCCTCATTCATCCGCATGAGGTTCACGAGATACATAGATGGTGCTTGGCTCGTGGATATCCTGTCTCCTTCTAGAACAAAACTTGCTTAGCTATTATTATACTTTCCTTTTAGCATCTCACGCTTGCGTTCCACACAAGACTTGCCCTCCTCTGCTCTCCACCCTGGGGCATCCTGTGCTCCAAGACTACCATCAGAGCCTTGCTATTGCTCCCAGTGCTGCTCTTTCTCCTTTTCAAAAACCCTTTCCCCATCACAAATGTCCAACAGCCCCCTAATCTAGCCGTGGCTCTTCATTCACTGATATTAGGCAAATCACTTGTTTCTAGTGCCCAAGGACAGAGACAGAGACAGTTCTGCAACTGGGGAAATTCTATAGACTGCTTGCAGTGGCCTCTGCACCAAGGGGTCTTCCTCACCCTTCTTGCTGATCCTGCTTTTCAGATTACTTGACATGTTCTCTCTACCCATAAGTCATTCCCCATATCAGGTCTCCACTGAGAAGTCTTCCTTCCATGCTGCCTGCTATCTCTTGTCCTTCTCCTCATTTCCTACAGCACCTAACTCAGAACTATGGGTTTGATACTTCCTTTTCCTCTGGTGAATTGTAAGCTCCCTGACACAAGGATCATGTTGTGTTTCTTCTTTTTCTACCCCTCCAACACTCCATAGTGATTACCTATTTACAACAGATATAAAGTGAATCTCAGGTAGATGCCAGGCACTATAAATGGACATGGTAATATATTCATTCAACAGTGATGTTTTGGAGATCCTATTATGTCACGCAGTGTGCCCAATCCCGAGGCTCCTGTAGCTTTTGGCACAGTGAGTAGACATCATACAAATACTTAATTTGTAAAGAGTGATAAAATTACCATGGAGAACTACAGAATGAATTTATAATGGAGTGATCCTACTTAGTTTGAGGAGACACAGTTTGACTATAGCACAATGTAAATGTAATAAATGAATGAAGGAATGAATACGGCTAAGGGGAGGAGGAAATATGCATAAAGAAGCTCCCAGCAAACTTAGTACACTTTATATACTAAATAAATCCATATGAAATACAAAAAAGAAGCTGCTAATCTCAACCAATGCAAATAATAAGGTAAAGAATTTATATTACAATAAATAAATAATAAATATATAAATAAATATATAAATAATTCAGATAAAAATCTGAAAGTAACTTTAGAGATCAAACAAAGCTACACCATTACAATTTCAGGATCTCCTGGAACTCTAAAGCCAAACCAATATTTTCAGACAACTACAATGAGACCCTCTAAAGCTCATGAATGCCATGATAAGGACTCCTACTCCAAAAGCATTTTTCTTACAATACTTTCAGATATATGACATAAGGTACAATCAGGGTATATTAGAATTTTCCAATCACAGCCACAGCATACCAAGAACAGAAAAATATTCACTTGTTAAATAAATTCCAAAGAAAAGATGTTTTCCTTGAGAAGAAAAAATCCACAACAGTCAAAACACAAATCTAGAATATATTCTCTTAAACCTTGTTTTATGGGAGATGCAAAAAAGGAGAAAGAGTCTGAGAAAAAAGGCAGATCCAAGATGTTTGAAAGCTTTGCGAATAAGATCCATATCTTAATAGGAACAAAGCCAAAATGAAATGTTGTCTTAGTTTTCTTCTGAGTAAAGGGAGATATTTTATTTCTCTTGTAAACATGGGAATAAGAGAAAGTGATTTTCTGCCCAATGTACGTGATTTAGCCCTTTCTAGTAGGAGAAAAAGCAGTAAGAAATGATACTGAGTAAGTGTAGAACAGCAAAACCGAAAGAGAAGAGATCACTGTTCTTGTATCTTTATATACAATATAACAAAAGACATGTCTCAAATTCAGAGAAGTTTCAGAGTTTAGGAATACCATCTTATAGAATAATTTTTAAAACATAGGCTATGGAACTTAGTTGCTAGATGCAAATGAATGTGAGTCCTTTCTGAACTGAGTGACCTTAGTCTACCCATTTAACCTTTCCAAGACTGTTTTCCTTTCTTATAAAATGGGGAAAATAATAATAATTAAAATTAGCTTCATAGGACAGTATGAACATTATACAAGATAATCCATGTTTGGAAGAATACTTGGCACACTGACAAAATGCAGGAAAGAAAGTGGAAAAGAAAAAATAAGAAAAGTATTTCCACATTACAGAGAACTGAGTAAAAGCCAAAATATGTTTCTATGTATAACTACCATCTTTTAAAATACTTTCAAAATACATTATCAGAAACAAAAGGGTTTTTTGAGGGGGGAGGTATTTCACAAAGAAATGGCCAAAGAAAGAGGCAAACATGGAAAAGAAATCAGAGAACCCCCCCTTGGCTGAGCCTGTTTATCCATTTCTCTGCTGTTCTTTCAGAAGTCAACTCCCAGATGATAAGGGAACCAATCATAACTGTGTAACATTCTTCCAGCTCTATGTCTGCTTTAGGAAGTTGGCTTTAAAAGTCAAAATATGCCTTTATGTCTCCATATTTTTTTATTTTTTTAATGTTTATTTATTTTCGAGAGAGAGAGACAGAGTGTGAGTGGGGAAGTGGCAGAGAGAGGGAGACACAGAATCCAAAGCAGGCTCCAGGTTCTGAGCTGTCAGCACAGAGCCTGAAGCAGGGCTGGAACTCAGAAATTGTGAGATCATGACCCGAGCTGAAGTTGGACACTTAACCAACTGAGCCACCCAGGCACCCCTGTCTCCATATTAAAACAAACAAACAACAACAACAAAAACACACGATTTCCATAACTTAGCTCAATGTTTACCAATGCTAACCTATAAAATAGGATTATAACATACATAAACATACATAAAACACAACAAAAAGCAAAAAATGCTATCCAAATGCCTCACCATCATATGAAAATACATGTGAAGAAAATAATGCCCAGAAAGACAGGCATTCACAACATGAGGCAAGTTATCTTGAAGTATAAAATCATTAATTTGCTGTGAGAAGGACTAACATTAGGGTAGGAACAGCCCAAGGGAGGTTTTCCTAACAACTCAGCACTACACAAGACATACCCCACATTGGTCTGCTGTAAACGAACATACTTTGTCCCTCCTCGGGGAAGCAAGCAGAGTTTATAATTGATTTCTGTTCCCATTGATTCTACTGAACAATGCTCTTGAATCAAGCAGTTGCCATGCTGCTAACTGGCTTCCCGTCTGAGCTACTCCAAACACAGCCTGCACCGCCTTGCCCGGGTCTGCAGAAAGTCTTTAGAGCTGTTAGGACACAGCGGATCCCTTGTAAGTCATTTGGCCGCTCCTGCTCCCCCTGCATGCCAATTAGTCTGCGGGCTGCTCGTCCTCTGCATCCACTGGAACCACACTCCTATTAGGGAACCACATGTCTGAGAAACCAAATGGTGATGACACCCAATGTTTGTCACCAACCTGGACCTCAAATGTCCTTGGCAATTCCTGAAACTTTAGAAGACCGTTTTCAGAGTGAGAAACATGAAGGCTAAGTATTTTTACAAGGTAAAAAGGGAAAGTATTTACATAGGAACTACATTTTTTTTCCAAGATTTTATTTAAATTCAGGTTGGTTAGCATACAGTGTAGTATTGGTTTCAGAAGCAGAATTTACATGATTCATCACTTAGATATAACACCCAGTGCTCTTCACAAGTGCCCTCCATAATGCCCATCACCCATTTAGCCCATCCCCCCCCACCTCTCTTCCAGCAACCCTGCTTATTCTCTATAGGCAAACCATAAGAGACTCTTAATATGGTTTGTCTCCCTATTTTTTCTTATTTTATTTTTCCTTCCCTTTCCCTATGGTCATTTTGTTTCTTAAATTCCACATATGAGCAAAATCATATGGTATTTGTCTTCTCTGACTTATCTTACTTAGCATAATACACTCTAGTTCTATCCATGTTAATGTAAATGGAAAGATTTCATTCTCTTTGATGGCTGAGTAATATTCTATTGTGTGTATATGTATATATATATATATATATTCACACACACACGCATATATATATACATATATATATGTATATACACACACACACACACACACACACACGTATATATATTACATCTTCTTTATCCATTCATCAGCTGATGGATATTTGGGCTCTTTCCGTAATTTAGCTGTTGTTGATAATGCTGCTCTAAATATTGGGGTGCATGTACCCCTTCAAATCAGAATTTTTGTATTCTTTGGATAAATACCTAGTAGTGCAGTTGCTGGGTTGTAGAGTAGTTCTATTTTTAACTTTCTGAGGAACCTCCATGCTGTTTTCCAGAGTGGCTGCACTAGTTTGCATTCTCACCAACAGTGCAAGAGGGTTCCCATTTCTCTGCATCCTCACCAACATCTGTTGTTTCCTGAGTTGTTAATTTTAGCCATTCTGACAGGTGTGAGGTGGTATCTCATTGTGGTTTTGATTGGTATTTCCCTGACAATGAGTGCTGTTGAGAATCTTTTCATGTGTCTGTTAGCCATTTGTATGTCTTCTTTGGAAAAATGTCTGTTCATGTCTTCTGCCCATTCCTTAACTGGATTATTTATTTTTGGGGTACTGAGTTTGATAAGTTCTTTATAGATTTTGGATACTAGCCCTTTATCCAACATGGCATTTGCAAATATTTTCTCCCATTTCATAGATTGCCTTTTAGTTTTGTCACTTGTTTCCTTTGCCATACATGAACTAGTTTTATGTGAAGAATTGGAGGGGAGGAAATAAAGGAACATTCAAGGTAGACAGATCTCTATTTTCAAAAAAACTTTTTTTAACGTGTATCCATTATTGAAAGAGAGAAAGAGAAAGAGAGCATGAGCAGGGGAGGGGCAGAGAGAGGGGGAGACACAGAATCCGAAGCAGGCTCCAGGCTCCAAGCTGTCAGTACAGAGCCCGATGCAGGGCTCGAACTCACAAACCATGAAATCATGACCTGAGCTGAAGTCGGACGCCCAATGACTGAGCCACCCAGGCGCCCTGATCTCTATTTTTTTAATTCAAAATGTTGCTTTTCTATTCCCTCAAACCTACTGAAATGTTCTACATTGTCCCAAAAAATTAAACGCCTTAAGTTAGGATTTGGTAAATTTTTTTAACTAAGCTATAAACTGCAAATGACAGTGTACTCCTAAGACAGCTGTGATAAGGGAAGTTAATGGAGTAGATGGAGCACACATAGAAACATTCAGGGAGATGCGGTCCAGAGGCAGAGCATGAAAGAAAACCGGTGAGCTGCTGCTGCACACACTTGGTGAAATGTTCCCAGAGCCACTTAACAAAGCTGCCCTCTCTGGGCTGGCTCATCTCAGACCCTCTTTTCTTAAGGCTCTGTCACTCTCAAATGTACAATAGTCTCCTGTGGCAACAAAAAGAAATATGTGGAAGAGAATCCTAAAAATGAATGCCATTTTCAAGCCATTCATCTTGCTACAGACAGAAAACACACTAAAAGTATCACATTGTGCAGAAAGACAAACACTGTATGATCTCACTTAATATGTGGAATCTAAAAAAGTCAAGCTCATAGAAAAGGAGAGCAGAACGGGGCTGGGGGGTGGGGGTCAAAGGGTACAAACTTCCAGTTATAAGATGAATAAGTTTGGGGAATCCAGTGTACAGCATTGTGACCATAGTTGGGAATACTGCATTGTATACTTGAAATTTGCTGACAGAGTAGATCTTAAGTGTTCTCACCACAAAAAGGAAAAATGATAACTGTGTGAGGTGATAGATGTGTTAATCAGCTTGACTGTGGTAATCATGTCACAATGTGTGTGTATATCAAACCATCATATTGTAAACATTGAAAAAATACAATTTTTATTTGTCAGTTATACTTCAATAAAGCTAGGGAAAAAACATTAGGGGAAGAGGGTGAAAGGTATATAGGTACTATCATCACATCTCTTCTGTAAATCTAAACTGTTCCAAAATTTTAAAAAATTTGAGACTATGAAAAAAACATACTGTATGAAGATAATTTTAACAGAAAAATCAGAATCTTTCAGGGTGATATGGGATTACGGGTCTCATTTTTACTATATGTTAATATTTCTGTAATATAATATTATTTCTATCAGTACATAAAGTAATCCAAAGAATATGCTCACAAAGAAGAGTGTCCTTTCATATGAGAAACTACTTTTTATGTGAAAATGTCCAAATTTGTTAATCCCTGAAGACAAAATTTAACCCATAATATGTGCTCAGCCAAAATAATAATTATTTTCTTTCAAATTTCATTTCCTCCTGTTTACTAAGAGGCCACTTTGAGTATCCATACCCAATAGGGGCAAGAACAGAGAACTCAAGTTGGCAGATGCTGGGCGTGATATGTTCCTGCTTCAAACACCCAACAGAAGACAGGGTCCCCAGAGACAGTTCTTCAAACTAAGCCCACACACAAAATCTATCCACATGTATTGTTTCCTTAGATTTGCCTAAGGTCAGCAGCCAACGGATCACACTGTTTCTCTTTCCCGATATCTATCTCCATCACTCCATAGAGGGGAAGCCAACCTTCCTGTCTCTCTGAATATTACACAGGCCCACTGACCCAGACAGTAAAAAACTAATGAGGTACTAGGGGTGCAATCCAAAACCTGGAATGGTGGTTGCAAAGGAAAATGAGTGGGAAGACAGAGGGGAAAAAAACTTTTGCAAGTCAGGTGGTCTCCAAACCCTTGCTTTTGATAAAATTGAACAAGGTCATCCAGTGAAGAATCAGGTAAAATATTTGGTGACAAAAAATGAGAAGTGATTTTTTAGCATGGAATTCTAATTGACTTGGTTATACTTTAAGAAAAAAAAACCCTTCTTGCATTTCTATCTACTGATTTATGAAAACAAGTTTCGCTCTGTAATGTTACAATAGAAAATAGGGATAACATACATGCTGAACAATAACTGAAATTCATCACATGATTATAGGAAAATTTTACCTTTTGTGTGTAAGCATCAACATAAAAATAGTAACAAACACATATATAGTGCTTTCTATGAACTCTAAGTGCTATACATTTTTAACTCATTGAACTTCCTTAAGATTGCTATGGGGCTAGATATTATTTTTACCCCATTTTACAGTTGAGGCAATGGATACACAGAGTTTAAGAAACTTTCCCAAGGCTACCTTGCTGGGCAGAGGCGGGTTTGAATCTAGGAAGTCTGACTCCAGAATATGTCTGTTTTAACCATACCCGGTATTGTCTCAGTGTGTTTATAATAAACACATTTAGGTTGTTTGCATTCATAACCACATCCAGAAACATTTTAAATATTTAGAGGGTTACGCTCATAGTTAATTAAAAATTTGAAAATGTATATGGGGCGCCTGGGTGGCGCAGTCGGTTAAGCGTCCGACTTCAGCCAGGTCACGATCTCGCGGTCCGCGAGTTCGAGGCCCGCGTCAGGCTCTGGGCTGATGGCTCGGAGCCTGGAGCCTGTTTCCGATTCTGTGTCTCCCTCTCTCTCTGCCCCTCCCCCGTTCATGCTCTGTCTCTCTCTGTCCCAAAAATAAATAAAAAACGTTGGAAAAAAAAATTTAAAAAAAAAAATTGAAAATGTATATACAATGCATATCGCAAAGAAATAAGATAGAGTAGTCCATGAAAGCTATTTGATTTGAAAAAGTATTATATCAGCATAAAATACTGTAATTGAAGTGAAATGAAAATACAAGTTCAAGGAGAAAAAGGGAAGACATAAAATTTGAATTTTTTAAGGAAGAGAGTGTGTATTTTTCAAAGAATTTTATAGTTAATATCCAAAAACCCACTACATAGACTTTCCATTAACACTGTTAATGTACTTGTTTTGCCATAAATCCATCCATTTATCCATATAACCTCCTAATTTGTTATTTAAAGCTTTATTGGGTTAAAATTTACATATCATATAATTTTCCCATTTTAAATGAACAGTATGAGGATTTTTATTAAATTTGTAACAATTCTGCAACCATTTTCACAATCGAGTTTTAAAATACTTTCATCACCCCCCCCAAAAGTCCCCATGTATAGTTTGTAATCAATACCCAGTCACATTCTCCCCACCCCCTGCAACCACTGACCCACTTTCTATCTCTATAGTTTTTCCTTTGCTGGAAATTTTATATCAGTTTGAATCATCTGTGTCTTTCATGGCTGGTTTCTTTCACTTAGCATAATACCTTTGAGTTTCATCCATGCTGTTGCATATTCAGGGGTTCATTCCCTTTTATTGCTGACTAAATACTCCACTGTATGGATATTCCCTACTTTGTGTATCCATTCACCAGTTGATGGATATTTGGTTTGTTTCCAGTTTTTGACTGGGAACAATGAGTAATGTTGTTATGAATACTTATGCAAGTCTTATGTGGACATGTTTCCATCTCTCTTCAGTAGATACCTAGGACTGGAATTGCTGGGTAGAATGGAAATGTGTATTTACCTTTTTAAGAAACTGCGTGTCTGTCTTCCAAAGTGGTTGCAGGACTTTACATTCCTGTCAGCAATGCAGAGTTTCTTCACATCCTCAGCAACGTTTGGTATTGATGGACTTCTTAATTTTAGCCATTCTGGTGATGTATAGTAGCATCTTATTGTGGTTTTAATTTGCATTTCCCTAATGACTAATGATGCTAAGCATTTTTTCATGTGCTTGTTAGCCAATCATATTCTTTCCTTGGTTTATTATAATCTCTGGCCCATTTTTACTGAACTTTTTTTGTCCACTTCTAAGAGAGTTAAAAGAGTTCTTTATATAATCTGGAATCCTTTATCAGATAGATTACAAAATCTTTCCCAGTCTTTGACTTGTCTTTCATTTTCTTAATAGTCCATGACCTCATTGTCTCAAACTGAAAAGTGAAGTTTTACATTCTGATGAAGTCCAGTTTATCAAATTTTTCTTTCATGTGTCACACTTTTGATATCATATCTAAGAAATCTTTGCCTACTCAAGGTCACAAAGATTTTCTGTGTTTCTTGTACAAAATTTACAGTTTTACCTGTTATATTTTGGACTATGATCCATTTGAGTTAATTTTATGCATGGAGTAAGGTAAGGTATCTACAATCTTTTGGAAGGAGGGGTAGAGATAGGGCTATCCAATTGTCTCACTTTTGTTGAAAAAGTCCTCCTTTCCCAATTGAAATCGCTTGGCACCTCTGTCACAAATCAATTCACCATAAATGTGCAGTTTGGGGGTTTTCTTGGATTGCATTCTTTCCTTGTTATATACATCTGTTCTTATACCAATATTACACTGCCTTGACTAGTATAGTGTTATATAGTAAGTTTTAAAATCAGGTAGGTTTTCAACAGTTTGACTATATGTATCTGGGTGTGGATCTCTCTGTTGTTTTTGTTTTTTAGCTTAGGGTTCATTGGATATGTAAACTAATGCTTTTCATCAAATTTGGGAATCATTCAACCATTATTTTTTATTAGTTTCTTGCCCCTTTCTCTCTTTCCTCTCCTTTTGGAATATTCATGAAATATATATTGATAGGATAGTTTTTTATTAAGTCCCTGAGGCTCCATTCATTTTTGTCAATCTTTATTTTCTCATGGTCACTGGAATGAATAATCCTTATTGATCTACTTTCAAAATTACTGGTTCTTTCTTTCTTCTATCATCTCAAATCTGCTATTGAGACCATCTAGGGACTACTTCATTTCATTTTTAACTCTAGAATTTCCTTTCTAATCCTGTTATAGCTTCTATTTCCCTAACGATATTCCCTATTTGTTATTATCATTATATTTTATTTTAATTCTTGGGACATAGTTTCTTTTAACTCTTAAGAACATATTTGCACATGCTGCTTTGTCTGACAAACCCAACATTTGGGCCCTCTCGGTGTTATTTCCTCTTCTTTTTTTCCTTTTTTTCTGAACACAAGTCACACTTTACTGTTTTACTGCATGTCTCTTAAATCTTGGTTGAAAAGATCTGGACATTTCAGATGATAGATAGTAGAAATCATGAGCTCTATTTTATTTTTTCTGAGGGTTTTGTTGCTGCTATTGTAACCTGCCTGGTCTTAAACTTTGGAATCTGTCTCCCCTGCAGGATGCAGCCTCCGATGTCTGTGCTCAATTTTTTATTCTTATCTTCATTCTCTGGCTTCATTTCCTAGAGGTTGCTTCTGCGGCTGCATACCTTAGAAGTTAGCTAATGACGTGGGCAGACACTGACTGACCACCTTGACCTATATACCTTCCATCTTCTGTGAGTCCATCTGTTTGTGGTTTGAGAACATATTCAGAATTGAAGGCTTTCCTTAGGTCTGTCTTGCTTTTTACTGTTTGCTCATGTGTGGTTTCCCAATCTACCAGGTGTGAGTGCAGACCTTATCTCAGCCCTTTATGACACTCTCATTTGCAGAACCCTGTCATTGATTTCCTGACTGTCCATAGCTCACCTCAAAGAGGAACATAACCTTGGACTATCAAAGCTTCTAATCAGTTTGTAAAGCTTATTTGACAAAACAGAGATGTTGTTCCTCATCTAAAATTGTTTGCTCCCTCTAGCAGCAAAGTTGTTGGTTACTTTGTTTTGCATCCATCTTTATTCTGGTAAGCTGGCAAAACTACGGCTGGAAAGGTGGCTGGGAGCAATCCCAGGCAAGAAGGCTGCTAATATTGCCTGAAGCTCTGGAAATCTTTCAGTAATAAATGCTTCCCAATATTTTGCCTGCCTTTATTCAGTTTGCACAACCCTGCAGCGGTTGTTTTTGGCAACTTTGTGCAGTTTTATACTTGCTTGTTGTGGAGAGATTTCTCCAAACTCTTCACTTCACCATAACTGGAAATCCCTCTTATTTGCGTATTTTTTAAATGGATACTGATGGAGAACAAATCACTCCAGTATTTAGATTCTATTGGTTTTTATTTTATTTTATTTTATTTTATTTTATTTTATTTTATTTTATTTTATTTTATTTTATTTTATTTTTTAGAGAGAGCGCATGCATGAATGGGGACAGGGACAGCAGGAAAGGGAGGGAGAATCTCAAGCAGACTTCACCCTCACCACAGAGATTGATCCCAGGACCCTGGGCTCAAGACCTGAGCCAAATCAAGAGTCGGACACTCAACCGACTGAGCCACCCAGGTGCCCCTGCTGGGTACATTTTTAGAAAGATAAAACAGTTTTTGTTTAAATCACCAACAATTGTTGTATATGGGAAACTAATTTTTCTCTTACTACTCTTTTGGACATTTAGAATTTTACTTCTAATTCCAAGAAATAAATAATTTAAAAGTATAAAATGATAGAAAATCTTCACCCTATTATGTAAGACATGTTTCTTATTAACTCAGCTATTACCTTTCTAATGAAACTATCCAGTGTTCTTTGAATACACATTAGTAAATCAAGTGTGAAGGAAAAGTAGAGATAAGTAATTAGAGTCTGAAAAAAACAAATTAAAAACAAAGATGGTGAAAAAAAGGATAAACTTTAGGGTAGAGACAGTAAGTACAACATGAATTAAAGAATGGAGAATGTGGAATTCAGAGGGAACTCTAGGTTTTTATTCACTGTTTACAGCACTTTCTACTTTGGGAGTAAATGGCAATCTGACTAGAGAAAAATCAGTGGTTTCAGAGATAAAGATACAATATAATTCTCTGTACCACCAGTTTTTCCAAGATGATTACCTTGCACAAGATGCAAAGTGTAGAGGTTAAGAACACTGGCTCTAAGGTTCAAATTAAGTTTCTGTCAGTTATTATTAAGTGACCTTGGGTACAGTATTTATCTCTCCTCACCACCATTTCCATACCAGGAAAATAGGCTAATGACAGTAACTACCTAATATAGTGGATGCAAGAATCAGTGGGGTAGCACACAGAAAATGCAAAACAGCCCTGGCACAGGATAAGCAGTCAATAGATAGCAGTTATCATTGTTAAATGTTAACAACAGTGTTGATACGAATCCCATGGTTTGAAAACCAGTGATAAAATATGTCACTGTGCAAAATAACCTTCTGCTGTTCTATTATTATTTTTATATATTTGATCAGGCTTAACAAATATGAGTTAACTGATAAGATTAAAAGTTGGTAGATTTTAGAATTTATGACATGCTTCTCAGGGAAAAGCAATCACACTGCCATGGTGTCTGTGTACATGCTCTATGGTGCCCAAATTAAAAGACTAGGAAAACAAGTACAGATGCTGTATTTAAGAAACAGAAAATTTTAAAGTTCAAGAATAAAAACTGAATGAGAAAGCTACCTTATGCCAAAAATAAAAAATTTCACTCTAAAAAAGATATTTACTCTTCATTGCATAGACATCCTGACATCACAATAACTCTTTAACTGAATGTTAAAACAATGAGTCCAAAAATTTAGAATTCTTTAAAAGACAGCAGGACAAAGCAGATCCTAAAATGCCTTGTGAACAGCCAGAGAACATAATTGGGATTCATTTCCAGGCAATCAATCAGCTACTTGAGTCACCAAAATGGAACTACTGCTTAAGATATGTGTGCCTGGTTCAAGAGTCATTGATTTCTGTCCCTTAAAACAATATAAGTCATAGCATACATTAAATCTTCAGTTATAGGAAGACTTAATATCTTAATCATATCAGGCCTCCTAAAATTGATCTACAAATTCAATATGATTTTAATCGAAATCTCATAAATTTGGAATAGTTAACATCCAAGAATAGCTAAGAACCCACCGAAGAAATTGGGAAAAAAATAAACCAGTTGATAGAAGCTATTGTACCGAACATCAAGAATTATTATATAGCTATAATACTTAAAAACCATGTGGTATTAGCACAGGGAAAGTAAAAACAGACACACAGATAGATGGAAACTTCATTGGGCAAAGGTAGACTTTTTTTCTAAATCATACTCTGATCATTGGTTTTTCATATAGTGAAAGAAGAGCTGTACTGACAGGTTACTCTACACACACTAAAAAATCAATTACAGGTTCTTAAAAGACCTAAATATGAAAAAGGAAAACTAAAATATAATCAATGGCACTGTAATAGTGTTGTATGGTGACAGATGGTGACTACACCTTTGGTGAGCATAGCATAATGCATAGGATTTTTGAATCACTATGTTGTGTACATGAAACTAATGTAACATTGTGCACCAATTATATTTTTTTAAAAAAGACTTAAATATGAAAAAGCAAAACTAATAACTTTAAGAAATAGAATATAGGAAGATATTTTCATGAATTCAGAATGGAAAAGGATTTTTTTTAATATTTATTTTGAGAGGGAGCATGAGCAGAGAAGGGGAAGACAGAGAGAGAGAGAGAGAGAGAGAGAGAGAGAGAGAGAGAGAGAATCCCAAGCAGGATCCACACTCAGTGTAGAGCCCAATGCGGGACTCGATCTCATGAACCGTGAGTCAAAATCAAGAGTACTCTTAACCAACTGAGCCACCCAGGCGCTCCAGAGAAGGATTTCTTTTTGTTTTTATTTCTCTTTAATTTTTTTTAATGTTTATTTATTTTTAAGAGAGAGAGAGAGAGCGCAAGCATGAGTGGGGGAGGGGCAGAGAGAGAGGGAGACACAGAATCCATAGCAGGCTTCAACCCAGCTGACAGCAGCAAGCCTGATGTGGGGCTTGAACTCACAAACCGTGAGATCATGACCTGAGCCAAAGTCAGACACAACTGACTGAGCCACCCAGGTGCCCCTCAGAGAAGGATTTCTTAAATAAGACACAATAAGAGCAAACCTGAAAGGAAGTTGTTAAAATTAACTGCATTTGTCTTCTCAGGCCAGCAAAACAAAGTACCACAGACTAGATTGTTTAAATAATGAAACTTACTTTCTCACAGTTCTGGACACATTGAGTCTAACTCACGGTGTTATTAGCAGGGTTGGTTTCATCCGAGGCCTCCCTCCTTGCAGAAGGCTCTCTTTACTGTGCCTTCACATTGTCTTCCCTCTGTACCTGTCTGTGTCCAAATTTCCTCTTATTAGGACACTAGTTGAACTGGATTAGGGCCTACCCTAATGACTTCAGACTAACTTGACTACCTCTTTGAAAATCATAAGATCCCACTAACGTGTTAGGACTCACCATATGAATTTGGGGGTGACACGTTTCAAGCCATAACACAACCCAATAGAAAAGTAGGCAAAGACGTAAAATGGGCACTGCACAGAGAAGGAAATCCCAACAGCCAATTGTACAGTATGGAAATATGCTGACCCTCACTGGTAGTCATAGAAAAAATAACTTAGAAACCACAGTGACATACCATTTCACACCCTCCAGATTGGTCAGAGTTTGAAGGTCTGACAGTATCAACTATTAGCAAA
This sequence comes from Lynx rufus, assembly GCF_022079265.1. Lineage (NCBI taxonomy): Eukaryota > Metazoa > Chordata > Mammalia > Carnivora > Felidae > Lynx > Lynx rufus. The sequence continues at coordinate 63,085,202 of NW_025814889.1, forward strand.
GATACAGATCAACTGGATTGCATATACGTGGTTGATGAGACTGAAAATTTGCCTAATGACCACAGAAAAAAATTTTGGTTCACCCAAAAATGTTAATGGTGCTCATAATTCGTAAGTGTCAATTCTAGGAATATCAACTAGGAAAGGTTTTATACATTTACACCAATAAGCATGTAAAAATTATTCATGCCAGGACCGTTTGTGGTAGTAAAATAGTGGAAAACCAAAGGTCTATCAATCGCATAATGGATACATAGTGGTGTACTCCTATAATGAAATAATCTATAGCCATTAAAAGAATCAATTATAGCTAAAAACAAAAAAGGAAATGAATCTCAGAAACATAAGGTGAGTAAAAAAAAGCAATTTCAGAAATAATACCTACGGAATGATGATTTGATTTATAAAGATTTCAAAAAAATGAAAACCTAAAAAGTGTATTTTTAGGGATATGAACAAATATGGTAAAATCATAATGAAAAAAAGTTAAACACCAAATTCTGGACAATGGCATTTCTGAGGCAATTGGAATAGAATGCATTGGGGAAGAGGTACACAATACAGAGGTATTCACTGAGTTCATTCAAAACTCTGAATTTTATCAAGTGTTTTATTAAAATTTGTGTTATATATTCAACACTTAACAAAAATATTTTAAACTTAAAAAGTTAGAACACATTAAAGTACATGAAAGAATGTGAGATAAAAATGTTATCAACAGTTTTTATTATAAATGAGCATTCTAAAAAAAATCTATGTATAACCCAACTATCTCTGCCAAATTCTAAGCATTATCATTTCTTATTTTAAATTACAAGATCACCATGTAATAAAAGCAGAACTGAAAGACTATTAGTGAATAATCTTGTTTATAAAACACTGTAAACACTGTATCCAGATAAATGCCAATAAAATGACTATTTCCCCATAAATCTTAATTAATTGAATGCTCTGTAAAGAAAAAAAGTTACAGTATTAAATTTTTGTCCCTTCTAATAAATGTTCATTTTACCTATTTCACAATATTTTATGTGAAAATATTTTCCATTTTCCATGTATAACATTTCAAAGTCATCAGAACTACACTGGAACAGGGGCGCCTGGGTGGTGCAGTCGGTTAAGCGTCCGACTTCAGCCAGGTCACGATCTCGCGGTCCGTGAGTTCGAGTCCCGCGTCAGGCTCTGGGCTGATGGCTCGGAGCCTGGAGCCTGTTTCCGATTCTGTGTCTCCCTCTCTCTCTGCCCCTCCCCCGTTCATGCTCTGTCTCTCTCTGTCCCAAAAATAAATAAACGTTGAAAAAAAAATTTATAAAAAAAAGAACTACACTGGAATTAATTTTGAGAGAGGGAACAATGTACATAGGTCCCATTTTTTTATACCAACTATTCCAATTCAAAATGCATGCAGGTGTATAAACATGTAAGGGATATTTCAAGAAAGGGAATCTGAATCTGAACCAGACTATCTGGCAGAGAGAGACAAATTCCATTATGGCCTCTTATTTTTGGCCAGACCCAAGTCTTTATATGCAGAGCTGCTGCTTAGACCCAGGATTCCATGGTCTGACTGAGTTACCAAGTATTGACCCAAAAGGAAGAGAATAGCCATACACCATGTTCTCGTTCATCTAACACTGTTCTAGAAAACACGGTGCAGTCTCATGGGACATGACCAACTCCACAAGCCTGGGAGAGCTGCTGCCTGTTCTCTAGGGCTGCTAGGCGAGGGGTGGGTAGAATATAGGAGGTGAGGCCTGGGAGGAAAAGCAGTCTGTTTTGTGAAATCACCCCAGATTTCTGCCTTAACCTTATCTATTCAATAGATGTTTTTGATATTTTTACTATAATTCAAAATCAATTAACATGGAAGCTGCTTTTAAAGGCATAGGGTCTCTAAATACGGTATTTACTCCGTTAGTAACAATGATTCTACCATCTTTCCAATCTTAGGAAAGTTGCAAAGAATTGCTTCCTAGATTTTTATAGCGCTCTTCTATCTATTCCAGATCTTCAACCCGAGTGGGAATGAAGCATTCAGCCAAGACAGACATATGGATAGAGATACAGACCAACTGTGTTTCTCTTCAAGGGTTTTTGGAACCATCATCCCTCTCTTACCCATCACAAGCTTTACAACAATTTCTTTTACTCTGTATCTTTTATCCTTTAACAATTCTAAAAATCCCATGCCTGGTTAAATACTGGGCATACTAATCCTAAACCACAGTTGGAATAATAATTGAGTATCAATGGTACATAATAAAAACATCCTTAACTACAGATCAGGAAAAATTAGGAAGACAAGTCATTCAATATCTCCAACATGAAGACCATTCTAAAGATGGAAAGACCTATTTCTGCTTGTATCTACTTGAAAATTAAATGTATGCTTAAAAGATTACCCTGTCCCAACATCTTCCTGACATGTAACTAGCCCTGAATGTGGTTAAGAAATAATGAATTATATAAACATGGTAACAGGACAGCAAACACCCTTCGCAACTTTCCAGGAGGCACTGCTGAAGCACAGCAGGGGGATAACACTGCTGCTCTGGACTGATTAGGGTGAGAGCATCATCAGATGCAATTAAATTTCACAAAATGTCAAAATGCAGCAAGAAAACCATCTGGAGAAATTCTTTGCATAATTTATTGAATGTACACTATGGTACTGCATGATCAAAGCAAAAGGAACAAAAAGAAAGGCCTACTATTGTGGACCCAGACTGAAGCTGAAAACACAAAACTGTGATTTGCATAGTGAATACAGAACTGGGGATTACAGTGAAATGAAGCCCTAAATTGCAGGTACAGCACTTGGAGATTTAGGGAACCATAACAATAAAACTTTCTTTGAAGCTTAAGTTATAAGACGGCTTATCATTTTCTATTCATAGGTCCTCACAGCTATTACAAAAGCAAAAGATGTTTGAAAATGGTGAGTTTTAAGCACAGCATTGGCTGGCCACAATGAGTTAAGTAATTTCTGTTAGTTTCATAGCAGAAATCCTTTTAAAAGAAAAAAGAGCCTTATGAAGATGCTAGCGTTTTCTTCACAGAAATATTACAGTTTGGGGCTGAAATTATAGGGTAAAACATAAATAATACAATGTGGTATCTTGTATCAGGCTCCATTTTTAGATTGAGCCCCCTAATCAGCTGTGACAGGGAATAAAAATCCATGAGGCAAAACTGAGCAGTGCCAGCTGCTGGCAAACCTCTCAGATGTGGAAGGAAACAGCTGATCACAGAGAGCCCCTGTCTGTCCAGAAGCTCAAGCGTTGTCATCTGAACTCGGCCCGTGGGGAGAAGGAGGCTGTCCACACCAGCTCCCCTGTCTAGAGCCTCCTAGCTGGTCAAAACCAGGAGAACTGCACCACTGACAGCTGAAAGGTGCCTCCTACGTCTGAATCAAGGGCAGAGGGGTGTGCAAGGTTTGCAAGCTTGGCTGGGACTTAAAAATCATGCAACCTGCTCATATCACACATCAGGAAAAGGAACAGCAAAGAGATTGATTGAATTGAGCTAACTAGAGTCTTACCCTTAAGACTGGACTCCACTTTTCTATCTCCAGGCCCTTGATCCCTCACCACACAAAGCAGATCAACAGCATTTGGTAGAAATGTAGATGCTCAGGCCCCATCTTAAGATCTACTGAACCAGGAATTATTTTTAAAGAAGATCCCCCAGAAGGTTCCCATGCACATTAAGGTTTGAAAAGCATAGCTCTACACTACACTGCTTAACTCTTCCAATCCAACAAAGCAGATCAAGAAACAAACTGCCTGGGTTTCAATCTAGTCTCCTTCACTTAGTAGCTTTATGACCCTTAAACTCACTCCCTCTCAATTCCTTCTACAAAATCATTGCAATACTTACTTCACAGGGTTCTTGTGAGAGATAACAAAATGAACATAGAGATTCCGGGCATAAAATAAATTCCATACAAGTTTTAGCAATTATTATTTTAATATCATTTTTATGATGATTTGATGAGGAAAAAATCAGAAGTTATCAATTATCAACTTCTGCATATATATATGACTCTGCTTAGAAATATGGAATTTTTAAGGCTTTTAAGGATGCATACAGTGATTCCCTAGTGTCTGCAAAGAAGGGAGAAACTTCTGGGCTCAATATAAAAGAGCTGCTTTAGGGGCACCTGGGTGGCGCAGTCAGTTAAGCGTCCGACTTCAGCTCAGGTCACCATCTTGCAGTCCGTGAGTTTGAGCCCCGCGTCAGGCTCTGGGCTGATGGCTCAGAGCCTGGAGCCTGCTCCCGATTCTGTGTCTCCTTCTCTCTCTGCCCCTCCCCCCTTCATGCTCTGTCTCTCTCTGTCTCAAAAATAAATAAACGTTAAAAAAAAATTAAAAAAAAAAAAAGAGCTGCTTTAGCATCTTGTCTCTGCTTTTACTCCAGTCTTTTTGTACCATAATGACCACAGAGTTCTGGATTACCAGTAGGTCAACTAAGCATGCTTAGGACATTTACAAAGCAAGCCACATTTCCACCCTACCCCACGAAAAACTTAGAAAAGTACATTTCTATGAATATATTGTAACTTTGCAATCAGAAAATCTAGAAAGTTGTTTTAATTTCTGCCTACAGGTAAGTTTTGAGTTATTTCAAAATGTAAAATCTTTCTCCAGTTTTTTATGCATGTTATTTCTTTTCCTCACCTAATTACATGAGCTAGGAAAGAGTAAAATTTATTTTTGAATACACACATTGGGAGTACGTTTACAACCTACTAAACTAGTAAACTTAGTACCAACCCTTGCGAACTACTTGTAATGTTTTCAATGTAACATATTCTCTCCGTTCTATGCATTTCTACATGCTGCCCCATTAACTTAAAATGCCTTCTCTCAATTTTAACCAGGGGTAACATGCTCCAACTAAAAACCACCAGGAACACACCGTGGTGGACCAAGTTGAGTTTATTACTCACTGCAGAGATGGATAATGCACACATTGGGGAACTCTGGGATGCCTTAGTAAGAGGCTTTATAAAGAACCTATTACAGGATTGGGGTGAATATTAGGTGAATCTGGGTAGGAGGGAAAAGCTTTGATCAGGACTGGCTGATGCTGGTAAATCTTATCAATAAAGTGGATGAAATGAAGCAAAGCTAAATCTGTAATTTGTAAACAAAGAGCAGTCATTCATATTATCCAGGATGGAGGAATATTTGACCATTTTTGTGATCTGGACAATGTTCAAGCTTTCATCTATGTTCAGACATGATTTCAGAGTGCTCTTGTTTTTTATTTAATCCATCTGAGCACAGATCCATCAACATTTTCTGATGTTGATGTTCTGTGAAATTGTTTATGTGCTACAGAATAGCTAGGCCTAACTGTGAGCACCAAGCCAATTCCTGGCTGTCAGGGGCTAGTTTTCTCACCAGGAAGACTCCTCATCATTCAAAATCCAGGAATGCCTCCTGTGAATCCCTGTAGCACCTTGCCCTCTGATTCAGGGACCTGTCCTCAGTGATCCTCAATTGCACTCTGCGTGCACCACATCTACAGCACATGTCGAACCAGGCTGTCCATGTCTGTTTTCTCCTCATTCTCCCTACTAGATCGGGAGTTTTTATTAGCAGGACATCTTAGCTGTATGTGTTGAGTGTCTCCTGTCTCCCCCGCACCCGCCCCCAGCTCTTTTCTCCACCCTGCTCTGCTCTGTCTATACAGAAGCTTGCCTCATATGGTCTGCAACTTCTTCTCATGCCTTCTGCCTTCCAGTTTGATTTCAATGGGGGCCCTGACAGGAGATGGAAGGAAGGGAAGAAAGGGAGGTCAGGGCACACGCCTATGGCACCCTCCCCACAAGGCTGCCTCAAGATGGATGTGTCATTCCTTATAAGTCTCAAGGGAACATTTCCATAAGACTCTCTCCCCTGGGTTCTAGTAACTGTTTCTTCCCTCTTCCCTTCAGGCCTGGATGCAATCACAGTAACTCTGCCCTTCCTAGACTGAAGGCCCCTGCAGGGCCCCATGCCTGCCTCTGTGAACAACCCGCTCCCCCCCCCCACCTGCCCGCCCAGTTATCCTAACCTGAGTGTGTCTTCTTGTCCTGCTGTGATTGTGGCCCCACACAGTGTCTCCACCTGGTTGTGGGTCTACTTCTGTACCATATACAATTCTGTTGCTGAGAATAAGACCCCAACCTCATGAGTTTAGACTCTGGACCTAGTCCAGTACCTGTCACTCATTTGGATGAATCGATATGTTCATTCTTCACGTTAAACCCTTCCCTTTTTTCTGTATTTAGAACGCTTTCCAGGGTGTTGGTTATGTGTGGCAGATTCTCCTGGAAGGACTCTGAGCAAGATGGGAATAAGGCACAAAAGGGGACTATTCCCAGAATCAGTGGCTGGTTGAGGACTGAAGAGAGCTGGGGGTAGGGGTCCCATGAAGGGTGCTAAAAGTTGGAAAAAAAGTATAATAATTTCCATCTAAATTCACTTATTCTTACCCAATTAATTCAAAGACTCTGAAAATATTTTACTTGAGTGAGATTTAAACACAGAAGGGAGGTTTTAGGACCTTTGCCTAAAGGATCATATGCAGTTCAATGATCATATGCAGTTCAACCCACCACCTTCCCAAGAGTCATCGCCCACACAAAGTTCCAAGGTGGCTTTTAAAAATGCGTTTTGTAGAAAACAGCCACCTTTCTTCACATAAGAGGCAGATGGATTACACTAAATGTATTATTAGTAACATACACTACGGGGCTTAAGTGCCTTGCAAAACCACCTTCCACATCTGTCTACAATTTCAACAAAATAATACCCATTCCTAAAGATAAGGGGATGCTATCATGTCCTTTCTTCCACTTATCCTTTAAAATAAAGTCATATTTGCTGCAAACAAGCAGGGATTCTACATTTAGAGCCATCTCTGAAAAAGACCTTTGGAGGGTGACAGCATTGCCATCTGCAACAGAAGATGGTGGGTATTAGCACAAGGATGATTTAATTATTTCTTGATGCCAACAGAGGTTTCACCTGATTGTTCTCCAGCTGTTCCATATTAAAATAAATTACACACATTTAGAAGAGCCAGTAAACAGGGTAGTAATGATTCCTACGCTCTCACATCTTAACAGTCAAGTTTGTACAGAATTATTTCAAGTATAAATAAAGCAGGAACCACACTGAGAAATTCTACTTAATATTGACCCCAAAGGGGAAAAAGTCTCTTTGAGAATGATATTTTTAATTCCTTTTAATTCAAGGTAATATTAACAATTACGCAAAATAGCTACACTCTGTCCTCTAAAAATATCTGAGGGCAAGACAAGAACATATTCAAAAAAGAGGGAAGTCATGGGAGATCAGATCTCAGATTCTCTTACAAATATCATATGTTAGTATGTGAAATAGAAACAGAGTCTACATATTTCTATGGAAGGTTTGGAGAAAGGAGTGGGAAGTATAACTAATCATGAAAATCTGATTTTTGCCATATTGTCAGGGAACTATAGTTCCTACTAAAAGATTTAACCCAACAAATACAGAAATGGATTGAATAGCAGGCTAAATACCTAGCAAAACAAACAGTTATTCAAAACACACACACATACGTGGCACCAAACAACATGATAAAACTAGAAAATAAATGTTAAGCTATTAGAAGAAAAACTTTAAGATTAGGTAACATATTTAAACTCACATGACTATAGAAATTGCTCGCTCCTTGTGCAACCAAATGTTGGAAGAAGACACAATAAAAATTTATAAATCCAATGCCAGTTTTACTTCTAAATCATCTTTCTCTCATTTACATGAAGAGGATTATTAAATAATGTCACAGTATATAAAAAAATTCTGTTTAGTATGAAGAGTATTAAAAAGACACATAAAAAATGAAATATTACTTAATAGCTATATATGGTATCAATTTTTTCCTGTACTTTAACTGCTGCATTTTGTTACACACTGAAGGATTTGGGGCACTTGGTTGATCAGTCTTCCAAAGTGATAGGTAAACCCTACCATGACTCTGTTATGATCCATCCCTTTTTTTGCCTCTTTATTACAGCTTTTCCGTGGCTATGATTTCCTGCATTTACTCACTTTCTTTTCATTAAAGTAATCAAGATGATAAAGGTGCCTAATCCTAATATCCATAAACTGTGACTTGTGCTATAATTTTATAGATTTGTTTAGTTTCATGTTTTAAAATTATCTCCCTTGATGAGTATAACATTTTCCTGAAATTAATTAATTAATTGATATTTATTAAGTTAGACAATGTGCAAAGTAAGGATTTCTAGAGGTTACAAAAGGAAGACATGGGCCACAGGGCTTGGTGATGTATTTGAAAGCACAAGGCATAGACACATGAAAGACAAACTAGCAATGACAATTGAATACAAACTAGCAATGACAATTGCTGGGTAAGTAAGCCAAGAAGAAATGCTGTGGGTTCTCAGGTTAAGTTGCAATAGGACCAGGCAGGATGTTCATGAAACTGTATCAAATGGATTGCTTTATGTAAGAGAAGATATGGAGGTGGATGACAATACTGGAAAGCCATGGCAATCAGAAAGCAAAAGGTACATTTTGTGACAGTGAGGAAAGGGATTTGGTGAGAGTAAACTACTTCATAAGAGCGGTGTGGAGGTGCAGCCAGATGTGGACATGAGGCCCATCAGCCTATAGCTGCAGAGAGAGTCCACACAGAGGGCTGTTAAGTCATAGGTTCTGACACCAGACAGATGTCCTTTCCAATTCTGGTTCTGCTACCTACCAGCCCCATTTCCTCATCTGCAAAATGGAGATGATAATAGCAACTATCTCAGAGAATTTCTGTAGGTATTAAATGGGAAAACACCTTTCCCAGTGTATAGCACATAGCAAGGGACCCAAAAAGTATGAGTTTCTGTTATCAACACGGAGTCTTAACGTGTCACTATTGGAAGGGTCTTGGTGCTGAGTGATGTAATGAATCATTCCATTATAGCCAGGGCTCTCCAGAACCAAGCCTCTTGCCTCTGTACTCAGCTGTCACTTCCCAATGATGCTCCATGTCTGCCCTCACATATGTTAGGAGTCACAGTACAGTTAACATGAACTTGGATCAAGAAAGACCTAGATTCCGGGGCACCTAGGTGGCTTAGTCAGTGAAGCGTCTGACTTTGGCTCAGGTCATGATCTCGCAGTTCATAAGTTCGAGCCGCCCCGCATCGGGCTCTGTGCTGACAGCTTAGAGCCTAGAACCTGCTTTGGATTCTGTGTCTCCCTCTCTCTCTCTGCTCCTCCCCTGCTCATGCTCTGTCTCTATGTCTCTCAAAAAATAAATAAAATGTTTAAAAAAAATTTAAAAAAAGAAAGACCTACATTCAAACAGTGACTATATGTACTATTCTTCACAACTTATTTTCTCTGAATTCAATGTTCTCACAGGTAAAAAAAAAAAAAACAAAAAACAAAAAAAACATGCCGATAATAACAGCAACTTATAAATGCTGTTAGGATGCTTACATGAGATAACTCAAGCATCCTACCAAAAGAGTGGGTGTGCTATCAAGGTGACATTACCAAAAACACCCTCAGGGCCCCCACCTCATGCCCTGAAGCGAGCATTATCTCATTTCATCATCCTAACAATCCTATGAGAGAGATGTCATTATTGGTCCCATCTACATGTAAGGAAACTGAGATTTAAAAAGCTCAAATAATTTGTCACGTCACAGATGATGTGGGTGACAGAGCTGTGTCTGGACCAGGCAATCTGACCCTAGAGACACCACATCACCTTCTCCTTCCCACCCTCCAAGAACCCCAAGACAGTAATCACATGGGCCAGTGTCAGCTGTCCCAGGCCCAGGGCTTCCTTGGCCTCACTGACTTATCCTCCATGAGGATGCCTTCAGTTTACAGAAAAGCCATAATCAAAGGGCAATCCTTTGTGTTCTCTAGGAAGTTGTTACATATTACCCTGCATTTTACCCTGAAAGTCAGACACTGACAGTCATTGCTAATGTATAGAGAGGTGGCAAGAGCCAGCTAAGGTCTCAGCTGTTCAACTGTCACATCCTTTTTCCTTCCAGAGGAATGTATTTTGCTCAAAATTACCATCTTCTGAACACAGCTGGCTTTCTCCCGCTCCTGGCTGTGACATGACAAAATCTGCACCCCGGCTGACTTTATGCCTCAGTGTGCACCTGAACTGCTCATCACTACTCCTCTATTCGAGCCCCCACTCCTTATCAGCCTTCCCTCGGGGTCTCTGTACTCAACACCCCCTGCTTTTCTTCACCTGTTTCCATACTGCTCTGCATACTCTATTGTTGGTCCCGAGGAGCTTCCCATTTCTTTGCTTTGACAACACAAGGCCTACTTTTTTTAATGTCAATTTCCACATAACATCAATGAACCTGAAACTGTTCACTTAACATTTCCTTGAAGACCTGCATTCAGCACTTTACTGGGGAAAATAAATATAACTTACTTCTAAGAATAGGGATCGAGTCTTTTTACCTTTTTATAGTACAATGATCAACCAATCTCTTAACTAATGCGCATCTTAAAATAGATGTTGAAACATCTGCTGCATCACCAAGCAGCCAAAAGCTCTCTGGTTAAACTATGATTCACTCCTCTCAGATATACGTTGACATTCTGTCTTTTTATTCCTTCACATGCCTCTTGTACATTGGGAGAGAGAAAGTGTGATGCCCACAGGGATGATGCATTTCCTCTCAAGCATCTATCAGAGTCAGCCTCTATCTAATAGGCCACATGCCTTTGCAAACCTAAATAAGTGGTGGCCTCTTCCAATTTTGTCCATGGTTATAGAAGACACAGCACATTTTTCACATGAAGAACCCCTAACCTTTACCTCAGACGTCAGTACTTCTGAACTCTCCCTCACAGCTTCCAAGTCTTTCTCAGGTATGCCTCAGTGAACTCAGGTTCCTCAGTGACTGCATCCAGAAGCTGGAAGATCACAAATTATTTTAAGAATTCTACAAACTAAACAGAAAAAACAAAACCAAAATTATTTTGAACTGCATTCTGGAAACAGCCAAAGAATCAATCGTTTGGGATGTGCCGCATTCCCTGTGCTATTCATGTGGGACCACCATTACCAATCTTTGTGAAGCTCAATTTTATTTAACTTTATGTTACTTCGGACACCTGGGTGGCTCAGTTGGTTAAGTGTCCAACTTCGGCTAAGGTCATGATCTCACAGTTTGTGAGTTCGAGCCCCGCATCGGGCTCTGTGCAAGAAGTTTGGAGCCTGGAACCCGTTTCAGATTCTGTGTCTCCCTCTCTGTCTGCCCCTCCCCTGCTCACACACACACTCTCTCTCTCTCTCAAAAATAAATGAACATTAAAAAAAAAATTTAACTTTATGCTACGTCAATTCAGTAGTTGGTAATTTGTATTTCTATTCTGACTTGTTTTGCTTTTTACAACTGAAACAGTTATAAGGGATATTTCCAGCAATCATAGATCCTCCTGCCATAAGGTGGTTAGTGGTTTTAGCTGACAACCACACTAAGCCATACTGTGATTATGGAGATTGTGTGGGACCTCTAGGGTTACTTCAGTTCTGTGTAAACATTTCAGAACATAATTTCAGTGCATCTCTTGGTATGAACTTTGTTTCTTGACAGTGTTTGGCTTCTGTCTCAATAATTAGCCTATTCCAAGCCAAAGTAATATTGAAGAAGAAAATTAAAGCGGGAGGCATCACAATCCCAGACTCTAGCCTCTACTACAAAGCTGTAATCATCAAGACAGTACGGTATTGGCACAAAAACAGACATATAGATGAAGGGAATAGAATAGAGACTCCAGAACTGGACCCACAAATGTATGGCCAACTAATCTTTGACAAAGCAGGAAAGAGTATCCATTGGAAAAAAGACAGTCTCTTTAACAAATGGTACTGGGAGAACTAACTGGATAGCAACATGCAGAAGAATGAAACTATAGCACACTCTTACACCGTTCACAAAAATAAACTCAAAATGGATGAAGGACCTGAATGTGAGACAGGAAACCATCAAAACCCTAGAGGAGAAAGCAGGAAAAAATCTTTTTGACCTCAGCCGCAGCAATTTCTTACTCAACACATCTCCAAAGGCAAGGGAATTAAAAGCAAAATGAACTATTGGGACCTCATCAAGATAAAAACTTCTGCATTGCAGGAAACAATCAACAAACCTAAAAGGCAACTGAAAGAATGGGAAAAGATATTTGCAAATGACATATCAGACAAAGGGCTACTATCTAAAATCTATAAAGAACTCACCAAACTCCACACCCGAAAAACAAATAATCCAGTGAAGAAATGGGCAAAAGACATGAATAGACATTTTTCCAAAGAAGACATCCAGATGGCCAACAGATACATGAAACGATGCTCAACATCACTCATCATCAGGGAAATAAAACCAAAACCATACTGAGATACCACCTCACACTGGTCAGAGTGGCTAAAATGAACAAATAAGGAGACTATAGATGCTGGAGAGGATGTGGAGAAACGGGAACCCTCTTGCACTATTGGTGGGAACGCAAACTGGTGCAGCCACTCTGGAAAACAGTGTGGAGGTTCCTCAAAAAATTAAAAATAGACCTACCCTAGGACCCATCAACAGCACTGCTAGGAATTTACCCAAGGGATACAAGAGTGCTGATACATAGGGGCACTTGTACCACAATGTTTATAGCAGCACTTTCAACAATAGCCAAATTATGGAAAGAGCTTAAATGTCCATCAACTGACGAATAGATAAAAAGATGTGGTTTATGTATACAGTGGAATACTAGTTGGCAATGAGAAAGAATGAAATCTGGCCATTTGCAGCAACGTGGATGGAACTGGAGAGTATTATGCTAAGTGAAATAAGTCATACAGAGAAAGACAGATACCATATGTTTTCACTCATATGCGGATCTTGAAAAACTTAACAGAAGACTATGGGGGAGAGGATGGGGGGGGAAGTTACAGAGAGGGAGGGAGGCAAACCATAAGAGACTCTTAAATACTGAGAACAAATTGAGGGTTGATGGGGGGTGGGGGAGAGGGGAAAGTGGGTGATGGGCATTGAGGAGGGCATTTGTTGGGATGAGCACTAGGTGTTGTATTGAAACCAATTTGACAATAAATTATATTAAAAAAATAAAGACATTCCAAAAAAAAGTATAGCTCAGCATAAAAAAGGAAACCAATTTGATAATAAATTATATTTAAAAAAAAGAATTAGCCTATTACAAGCTAGTTAAAAATATGGAATAGTTAAGATAACCAATCATCTTACAACTATGATCTCATCAAATGCAGAACCAGGCTGAACCTGGGTTAGGCAGGCAGAGGTAAAACTCATGAGAGGAGAAAGAAACACCCATTCAGAAGACGGCGTCCATCTTTCAAGTGGTGTATAACCCTCAATGTCAGCCAAGGCAGTACCATCTTTAAGGTAAAAATTCTGGCCAATTGTGCAATTATGAGATTTCCTGCCATAGCTAACTTTGTCTTTACATAAGGTGAGTGAATTGGTTAACTGCAGGGACTAGGGGCCAGCCTGCAGAGGTGTGATTTCCAGCTTCACTACATACCAGCTGTGTGATCCTGAGAAAGATTCTGGTTTTTTTTTTTCATCTGTAAAATGCACATAATAATAGTACCAACTGCATAGCATTGTTGAGGGTTAAATAAGTACAAAGGCATAGAGAACTGCGCCCGAACATAGTAAAGCCTCAAAAAATGTTAGTGTGATGGTTAGTTTTAAGTGTCAACCTGGCTAGGCTACAGTACCGATTATTTAAACAAACAGTATTCTAGAATGCTATGAAGGTATTTTGTAGACATGGTTAACCTCTATAATCAGTTGACTTTAAGTAAAAATTAGCATGTATAATTTGGGATAGACTCATTGGTTCAGTTGAAAGGCCTTCAGAGCAAAGCTTAGATTTCCCTTAGGAAAAAGAAATTATGCCTCTGGGCTGAATTGCCAGCCACCACCCAAGAGTTTCTGGCTAGCTGGCCGGACAGCCCTGTAGATTTTGCATTTCCCTAGCCACACCTCACAATTACATGAATCAATACAATTCCTTGACAAGAAGCTGATGATCCGTATTCCCAGTAGTTATACTCTACAAAGTAGCCATAATCACTGAATTCATGCATACGCAACCATTGCTCCTAGAAGAAACACACATTAGGTTCCTTGCTCCTAGGAGAAATACACATTAGGTTCCTGCAAGCCTCTGGTCACAACATTTTTGTCAACCAATCAATACATAATCTTGTTTCATGCGTGTTTCTGTTTAAGGACACCTTATTTAATATATATTTATTATAAATAATTGCATGATCTTTCAATGATGTAAAGCTGGGAGATTTAGGGGCCATCTGCATGATACAGATTTGTTGTCCAGTGTCGTTATAAAACAAGCCAGTCTGTGAAAATCAGCTCTTTCATATAACGCTTTTCCCATCTACCATTTATCAGGTTTTTTAAAGTTCTGATGCTGCCTCCTGATCTGCAGCACCTGCCTCATCTGCAAGTTAATATTTTTCAGGCTGTATCACCTTTTTGACATGTGAGCAAACCAGCACTAGCCAAGACAGGTTTAACATCTTCCTGACCCTGGCTAACATGACCATAAACTTCTTTGGCTTTCAGCCTCACAACATTGTTATCTACTGTGCTTTAATCCTGTGAGTTACTACCTCATGAATCCATACATTTAGCCACTTTTCCATCTTTTCCATAGCTTCATCACACACAATAGTTGTTACTTTAGCACTTTCCAGAGCAACTTCATGTGCAGAGCAGTGAATTTCTTCTTCATTTTTCTGGATATACTCTGTTGTTGATTAATATTGAACTCATAACTAGCAGCACTATAACTCATGCCTGAATGATGCTTATCTAGCACATATATGTTCTCCATAAGGAACAACACAGCCTTCTTGTGCTTAGGAACACTAGACAGCACTTCAGCACTACCCTTGGGGGCCATTGTAAACAATGAAATCACCAACAAAAAGCACAAAAATATGAAAAATGTGGCACTACGTAGACCATGAAAAAGATGCTTGTTTACAGCATGATAGCTGAAACAAGAAGGCAGGCATCACCTTGTTCAACTTCGGCTAGAAGCATCAGGTGATTCAAAATTTTCACTGCTCTGTGCATGTCCATGAACGACCATGCAAGCATTACAAATAGTGGTTTGGGGGTTACAAAAAAGTTTAGCAAATAGGTGAATTCACAAATACAAAATCCAAAACTAATGAGTGTCAGCTATAAATAAATCAGATATAGACATAGATGATAGAGATAGACAGAGATAGAGATAGATAAAGATATATATCTACTCGTTTTGTTTCTCGGTAAAACCTTGACTGTTACAGCTAGTACTATTAATTATTCCAGATACATCTAAAATCCCTGGGGTACTTTTTATTGAATTCAGAATTGCATTTGATTAGTAGGTGTTGAATAAATATGAATAAATATTTGTGTAATTAAACTAACAGAAATGACTATGTTTCATAAAACATTCTGGCATAAAATGTGATGGGAATGAAGGAAAGTTCACCCACAGGTAACTCAGGTGCCCACCTCACATGGTGAGGTATGTGTCACCAGGAGTCACAGTTAGCTCAGTTGAGTCTCAAGGTCGACATGAACAGGAGGGCAGCATCCACCCATCCAGACTGAATGTCAGCTGTGCAGAATGTGCTGTCTTGGCGGGGGTAAGATAGGAGAAAAGAAAAACAAACCACCTAAAAGAGAAATGATAACCATAGAACGTCACTGATCAAGGTAACATCAACTCAAAATAAAGCAATGCATATGAGCTAAAATAACAAAATTAAGGGAAATACTTAAGAGAAAAGGAGATTTTGAGCCAAGGGGAGTAAGGGAGGGATCTCAGGATTATTCTAAAGAAAAAACACAGTGACTTGCAGCAAAGAGGAGTGATTATTCTGAAGATAATAACAATAATAATAAACAGGCTATGGTGGTTTGCCAGGAAAAGAAACATTTAGATGGCTTCTCTGCAATATAGACCCAGGTTTAACAACAAATTTGGCAATAAAAATTGAGAGACAGAACTGTAGAGGATAACTCTGCAAACGAAAAACCATAGCAAACAGCATGAAGTTACATGTATTTTTGTTAACACAAGATGCCTTAAACCTGTAGCATCCCAAAGGTATTATTACCTATAACTGAAATTGCAATATTCTTAAAACGTAGACAAATTTGCCTAAGTACCAAGAGCAATAAAGAGAATACTTACAACAGAATACATAAAAGGAAAGACAGATGTTAGGTGTGAAGAAGTCAATATTTTTCTTGCAGAGGAAAATATGCCTTTTGGGTTTTCTCTCTACTGGAACATATCAAAGAACTATAAACTAAATAGTTACTAAGCAATTTTTTTCTTGTAATAACCTAAATATTCCAGGGCTAATTCAATCTAAATGATACTAGGAAGGGTACCTGAGTGACCAGTTAACAGCTGTTTGGTGTTTCATTCAGAAAACATTTTTTGAGTCTTTAATATGAGCCAGATACTGTTTCAGGAGCTGGGGATATAGTAGTCAACATGAGACTTGAGGCCTCTGCATTTATGAAGTTTATATTCTACTAAGGAGTACAAACAACAAACAAATAAAGAAGCAAACAATAGCAGATAGTGTTAAGTGTTATGCAGAAAATAAAACAGGACCTGCTTTAGACTGAATGATCAGGTCTGGCTTCTGCAAGGAAGTTGGACTTTTAAGCTGAGACCTGAATGACAAGAAAGAGATGACTACACCAAGATCAGTGGCAGGAGTTGGGGGAGAGCATTTCCTAGTGAAAGCCAGCACAAAAGGCCCGCATTGGGATGCACTTGGCACGTGCCAAGATCAGAAGACAAACAAGTATGGATGGAATGTTGTAAACCAGAGAAAAAGTAGTATAAATGGGGGTGGAGAACAGTATGGATGCCATTCATGGAAGGCCTTTTAGGCAGGGTGAGGAAGAGGGATTTCATTCTAAGTGGAATGGGAAGCCAACAGACATATTTAAGCATAATTAAGATGTAATACTGACCTTTCTTTAAGATGACCCTGATGAAGAGTGGATTGCAGAAATGGAAAAACCAAATAGGAGCTTTTGATGCAGACTCGATGAGAAATAATGATAGCTTAGATCAACGTAGTGGCAACAGAGGTGAAGCAAGGTAGACGAATTTGGGATATGATTTGAAGGTATTATTAACAATCTCATCAGGAAACAGGAAAATTCAAGATTACTCTCTTGGATTTCTGGCCTGAGCAACTAACTGGACTGATGCTGATGCCATTTATTGAGATGAGGTGGTCTGGGAAATATTTTAGAAGGAAGTTTGAAACACCTATTAGATATCTAATTGAAAATGCCAGTGGGTACTTAAAAGTATGGATCTAGTGTTTAGGGGTGGAAACAAATTTGGGTGTCAATAGCTTATATATGATATATAAAGCCATAAGACTAGATGAGAGCATTCAAGGAGAGAATATAGATACAGAAGAAAAGAAACCTCTCTTCAGAGACCTAGGGAACGGCAAAACTTAGAGTCAGGCTGACATGTAGCAGCAACCAGCCTCTAAGATGGCCTCCAGTGATCCTCATCTCCTGGTATTCATGCCCTTGTATAGTCCCCCTCAACCCTGCCCCCGCACAATGAATCATGGCTAGCATGTGTGACCAATAGAATACTATGGGAGTAATGGTGTATGTTTTTCAAGGTTTGGTCATAAAAAGAATTACAGTATCTGCACAGCTTTCTTTGTCTTCTCATTCAAAGGCAAGCCAGTCACCATGCTGAGACAACACTCAAGCAATACCACAGAGAGGCCATATGAGTGAGCCAGTCCAAGTTAAACCTTTAGATGACTGTAGATCCAGCTGACATCTGACTGACATCATGAGACCCCAAGCCAGTCCCAAATTCCTGACCCACAGAAACTAAAAAATTAAAAATTATTGTTGCTTTAAGCCAGTCTAGTTTTGGGGTAATTTGTAAAGCAAACTATTACAGTTACTGATAGGGAAAGAAGCAAAGGAGACCAGAGGGGGAGAAAACAATGTATTAGGAAGACAGACAGGAAAACCAAGAAAACAGAAGAAGAGTTACAGTTTTGAAGAAAGAGAATATGTGAAATAATCATTTTGGAGAATGAGAAAGTGAACAGACTAGAAAGCTCAGTAGGATTGATGAGCAGCATTGAGTCCCCATTCAAGATTTATATTTGTAAATCTGCAAGTTATATATTTTTCTCCATGAATATTTAGTTGCTCAGATTCTAGTCAAACAGGTAGAAAACTGCAGTTGAGTTGTGGTTCTCCCAGGTGAGTATAAAGAAGGTAGAAAGGAAAAGGGTAGTTGATGTTGCATGAGAAGGAATATGAAGATGGACCACAGATTCTACCATGGGTAAGAAAGATAGTGTTCACATAGAGGTTGACTAAGAGTGAAAGGCAGTAGGATCCAAATCTTGGAGATGTTGGTGGAATGGAAGAAATGTTGGAGAGGAAGTAGCAGAGAAAGTGAGGTTGAAGGGAAGGAGCCAGTGGTTAGACATTAGTTTGCTTAAAACTGAGATTTTAAAGTTTATTTATTTTGACACAAAGAGAGAGAGAGCAGGGAGGGGCAGAAAAAGAGGGAGAGAGAGAGAGAATCCTGAGTAGGCTCCCCACTGCCAGTGCAGAGCCCAATGTGGGGCTTGAACTCATAAACCATGAGATCATGACTTGAGCCTAAACCAAGAGTCAGATGCTTAACTGACTGAGCCATTCAGGTGCCCCAAAAGTGAGATTTTTAAATACACTATAGTCATTGATGGAGATAAGCATAAGAAAAGAATGATAATTTTTTTTCATTTTTTGAATCTTTATTTATTTTTGAGAGAGAGAGAGGCAGGCAGACAGAGTGTGAGTGGGGGAGGAACAGGGAAAGAGGAAGACACAGAATCCAAAGCAGGCCCCAGGATCCTACCTATCAGCGCAGAGCCTGACAAGGGGCTCGAACTTACGAACCGCAAATTCATGACCTGAGCTGAAGTCGGATGCTTAATCGACCGAGCCAACGAGGTGCCCATGATAATTATTTTTTAAAATAATATCTCATATTTAATAAGCATTTACTATGTGTCAGATACCATTTTAAGAACCTTCCATTTAATACCATTTCTCCTCACAAACATCTTCATTTTACAGATGAGGAAACTAAAGCACCAAAATTAAACAGCATGTGCCAAGTTACATAGCTAACAAGATGCAGCTGGAATTCAAACCCAGGCACACATTCTAAACCAGTGTTCCCCAATGACTACATGAGTGGTAGCCAATAACAGCAACAGCAAGACGGATTGTGGAGTGCTTCCCTTTTTAAAGGAATATGAAGGAGAGGCAATGAGATACGAGCATAGGATGCCTACTCTATATCTACTTGCTGAGGTGTGTTACTGGAGAGAAAAAATATGGTCTCTACTGAAGAGGACCACAGGTGAGTATTTTCATCAGGGGAAATTTAGGTTTCACTTAGTCAAAGTAGTGAAAAAAATGTGGATATAGAGAAGCTTGCTCAAGAGAGTTCTTGGGTGCACAAAGGAAGTGTTTGGGAAGGTAGGAAGAGGTACCAGGAAAGGCCAGATTAGGGGCTATCCAGAATAAGAATAAGAATATGAGTGTCCACACATAACTTGTGAGGTTTAAGCTTCTGGTTGCAATGGAGGCGCCAGAGGATAAGATTCATGAAATGAATGGGTCCTATCATTCTATTTAAACTGGAAGGCTGGGGCTACTGGGCAAGTCTTCTCCCTTGCAGTTCCTAGTGGCATGGTAGCCCCGGGATGAGTGAAGGCCATCTGGTGATCAGATGTTAAGGACCCTGACATAATAAAATCTAGGAGTTTCTTCCATATCATCCTTTCATGAAGATACTAACAGGGGCTAGAAGTTTAGGAACAAGTATAAGGACTCTGAGACTCTTATCACCTCAGTGTCACCTGAGAAACAACTATACTCTGAGCTAATTACTAAGAATTCAGGGCCACTCTAGCCTAGATCTCTCTGGGTAATTTGAGATCCAAGGTAACTTGTTCACATAATACTGTAAAGATTTAGAAGACTGAAAAAAGACAAAACCTGGGAAATCCTAAAGTATATTTTGTTTCACTTTTAATCCAACGTCTATGAGGAAACTGATTGTATGGCCAGATTAATCAAAGGTTGGCATAGTTTACTGGATAATTTAAAAGAAGATAGACAATGTCTCAGAAAAACAACCTATGAGTTGAGGTCTACACCAAACTCACCATAGTTTCTGCCCCTAAGAAGAGGAGAAAGTAATACGATTTTTTGTTTGTTTGTTTTTGTTGTTGTTATACAGTTAAGGGAGACTTTGATGTTCTCTAATGTTTCATTTTTGGGAGGATCTGGAAGAATTTCAGATGTTCAAAGTTTTCTTTCTGGGTCACTAGGAATATGCAGGTGCTTGTTTTATTTTCCTATATACTTTTTCCTAATTTTTTAACTTTTCAGAAAAAAAATAAACAGGAAAAGCAGTCTATGAAAGAATTACTAGAAAATGTTTGAGTAAGGAATAATATATTATAGATAAGAAACTGGAAAGTATAAATACATAAATTGAAATTAGAGGACATTTCATTTCAAATAGGAGACATACTAGACCACTTCTCTTACTTAAATTAACTGCCTCACTTTTTTTTTCCCTTAAGAAACCAATGGCTTGCTTGTGCACGACCATGATCAATTACAGCAAAACATTGTTTTAGCATGCCCACGGTGAACACCCACACAGACATGCATTCACTTTGAAGAGTTTTGGACCAAAAAACTCATAAATGTAATTATGACCTTGCAAAAAAACAGCCTATCCCCCAGAAATATTACACATGAAGTTATTTCACTGAAGAGCAGAACAACTCAACAACAACAACAAAAAACCCATCAGATACAATAATCAGGACCCAAGTTTTCATTCTATCAGCTAGCTGGCTGTCACTTCAGAGCCCTTCAAAAATGTATTAAAGAGCTGCTTAGAGATGGACTGTGACACATTTCATATTTTACTTCAAGGTGAATAAGGTCCTTCTGAAACGTGCTAAGCCCAAGGCCCTGGACGGTGAAATCCCACTAATCTTCAGCGTGATGATGACTTGGAGGAGCAGAATAAATTGTCAATGCCCAACGTGTGTGAAGTGTAAGCTAAAGCCACATGAGACCCATAGGTTATAGGGGAAAATAGATTAGAACGATGCCCTTCATGTTCACTGAATGTTTCTAGCTACATAAGAAAACACTGTGGGGCTCAGCCTCTAGAACATGAGGCAACTAGAAAAAAATCAGGCAGATCTGGATCTTCCACTCCTAGCTGTACAACGCTCTGCAAATTATACAATTTCCTTGAGGCTTCCTTTCACATATATAAGTGTGGCAAAAACAACTACTTCATAGGGACATGCTCACTGTTAAGTGTACTAATTTCCTGGCTTTTAGTAGGCACTCCATGCTATTTCCCTTTTCCTTCCCAATGGCAGAGAGGTAATGAAAAATTAATCTAAAACTTTTAAGAAATTGAAAACAGTACCATAAATGCATTAGACAGGAAGCTTCTCTGATCTGACACTCTTTCCCCCCATTTCCAACTTCAGAAAAACTAGTCAACTGCATGAGATTATCATACAACAATAACAACATCAGTGAATGTCTCCTGAATGCTTTAAGTTCTACTGGGTCTTATGTATTTCTATACTTAATCCCATTTAAATCTTACAACTATCTCATAAGGCTGTATTACTATTATTCCTATTTTTGGAGTGAAGAAATAACCTAACTTTACACTACTACTAACTGATAAAGCTAAGAGACTTGAACCCAGTACTTTTGACTCCAGAGGCTAGCTATGTACCTAATCACCAAGCCATGCTACTCCATCATTATTAAAGATAAACAAGTAAGGAAAGTCCAGAACCACTTTTCAGAAAAAAAAAGTCTATCAGTATAAACCCTTCAAGTGGTTCAATTTTCCTTATGTGAAAACTAAACACTGTTTCTTACTATTCAAGCCTTAATTCTAAGAGCTTTGATATTACAGGCTTGCCATACAATCCTGATCAAAGTGAACCCTTGACAATTTTTTTTCAACGTTTATTTATTTTTGGGACAGAGAGAGACAGAGCATGAACGGGGGAGGGGCAGAGAGAGAGGGAGACACAGAATCGGAAACAGGCTCCAGGCTCTGAGCCATCAGCCCAGAGCCTGACGCGGGGCTCGAACTCACGGACCACGAGATCGTGACCTGGCTGAAGTCGGACGCTTAACCGACTGCGCCATCCAGGCGCCCCAACCCTTGACAATTAATAGCTTCAGTCTGATGTTGAACTGCACTTACTGTATCACCTAAGAAAACACAGTCATCCACAAAAAAGAAAGAAAGAAAATTAAAGAAAACACAGTCAACAGGTTACAAAGCTTCTGAATGATCAAGCCAGATAATTATATTTACTGTGTATCTGTTTACTTTCTTTGCCAAATAAATAACCAATCATCTTCTCTGGTAAAAAGTTTATCAGCTGCTTGCATGAACCAAGCATGAGTTAAATTCTAAACCTAACCCCAATTAGTGGAGCTTCATGTATCAACCAGGCACACCAGAATAATTCAGATCGAAGTGTGTTTAATAAATGAAGTTTATTTTACTTTTAACTGGCAGACCACTTATGAAATACATTTTCTGTTCTTTTCCCTCAGTCTTCAAGGGAACTCAGATGCTTCTTTATCAATATAAACTAGCTGTTGTTTCATCATTATAACAACATTATTACATCACGACTGGATATAACAAATTTTGAAATGAGGCTAAGAACGTTTAATGTGCTTGTAATAACAAGAAAACAAGACATTACTGCCAGTGTATTCATTTTATTCCACTTACCAATTTTGTAGAAAGATATTTATATTTCCCTTCTTCCAAACAAGGTCTCAAATCTCATTGGCCAGTAGACAGCTCTCATTTTACCCAACTATATCCAACTGTACATGTTCAGAAATGATGAAATTAATTAGAAGTCAGAAATAAAATTATAAACTTAATGTCTTAGCTAAATAAAGTTTCTACTTGTTTTTATGTTCTTTGGAGGGAAATAAAAAAATTTTAGAGGCTCGAATCAATTGGTATGAATAATGGTGCAGTTTCTCCATCCCATGTGATAAAATCACACCCTGAAGGCTTCTAGTACCATTTGCAAATATTAAAATTCTTTCAAGCTACAAATAGGTATAGAGAAAATTTTATTTAAGAGGTAATCAATATTAAGCTTTCACAGATATGCAGGATTCAACTAAGGTAAAAATCTCAGAACTAATGCTTTGTCATTCTTAATAGGTAATTGTCATACTCAGTTAAGTGTTAAAAAAATAATATCAAGTGGCTTGAGATTTTTTAACCTTTGCATTTAAGTAATATGTTCTTTCTTGCTTTGATCACTTTTTGCCACACAGAAACCTAAATCGAAGACAGCCAGGCTATCTCGCTTGTTGCCAGATAAAGGAATCCCCTTGGCATCTCCCTCCATGGCAGCATTCTTGCCTATGGGCCCTGCCTCGCCCTGCCCACCACACCAGTTCTGAGCTGGTTGCTGTCACACACACACACACACACACACACACACACACACACACACACATTTTGTAGTTGCAAACCTCACATGCAGCTTGTGCTGCACTTTCTGACTGGGGATATTCCCACCTTTCTTCTGCCCACTGTCTGTTGGGACTCAGCTCCAACTAAACATTCCAAGTTGGGTAAGATGCTCTGTCCTGGAGTCCCAAAGCACCTTGTGCATACATCTATCATTGCATTGTTTTTAATTTATATGACTTTTCTATTATAGTAATCTAACCCATGCTGAACCAATTAGTCTCTTTTATGAGAACTTAGAATCAGAACACAGTAAATAATTCTAGCTCATCTCTTCCCAAGACAAACTGAGAGACCATGCAAAGCTAGAATGGGGGTAACTGCACTCACAAAATTAGGGAAAGCCACTCTTTGAAAAGAGAGGAAAGGATGAAACATGAACAAAAATCAAAAGGGAAGCCACAAATCCAGAAGAGGCAAAAAACGAATCAGTTTAATTTACTGTTTCCTGTGTCCAGAAACCAGGAAACCTTGAGGTCGGAGATTCTCATATCCTTCCAATAAGGTCTCTGTTTTTAGCTAAGCAATTTTAAAACATTACTGTTTCTCACAAGCAAATAATCTCTAAGACACATATATACAATAAGTAGTGAATATACACCTGTTAATTAAATGAATCAGTGACTGCCTTTTAATTTATCAGGTGAGAATAAGGATTCCCTCTCAGCCCCAGTCTTCAGCAGAACCTCCAAGTTTGCACCTACCATTGGAAGAATAGCAATTTTTTTTAAAAAAGAAAAATGGCAGTATAATTTTATAAGATTTTGGATGTAGAAAGACTTTTAAAAGTATTCAAAAACTTTACCCTCCTCCAATTGCTACCATTTTAAAGATGAGAAAATGGAGACCCAGAGAGGTGAAATAACTGGCCCATGGTCATATACCAAGTCAGAATCACAACCCCAGGCTTCTTGTCAGATAAGCCATTTCTTCTCTCCCACTTAACATGTTTTCAAATACCTTTGACTCAAGCACTATCAGGGAAACATCAATGCCATGACATGAGCTTTCAGAAGAGCGAAACTGAGCAGTGGTTTTATATCCTGCAGGTCTTTCAAAAGTAGAATGAAGGTCAATGGTAAGAGTTCAGATCTGGAAGATATTCTGTTCCCTTAGTCTTCACATGTGACCAACCTTAAGGTCTAAAAGATGGTGCAGAGCAGCTCTCAGTCTCAGTTGTAAATGTGATTGAATGAAGAATCACTGGAGATGTAAAAGATAGTCTCTTGTTTTCGTTGCATAAAAATCACAATCACAGTTATCAAAGTAAGTTATCAACCATTTTTACCAATAATATATGGTCCTCATATTTGACATATATGTCATAATTACCTTCACAGTCAGTCACAAAAATCACTTAAAGCTACGTGCAAAGTATAAAGGAAAGATCTATAAGAAACACTTAATTATCAGTTACATAAAGCTCTATCAATCAATAACTAAAATGCATTGATTATTCACTAGGTGCAGATGGATGCCAGCCCTCAAGCTCAGCACAAGCATTATCCTTTCATTCACCCACCTCTGGATGGTTATTTGAGTGTGTTTTATTTCTTTTTCAAACTATGATAAATTAGTTGGATTCATCCCCCTAGAAATCCAGATTTATGTTCTCTTTAAATACTCCATCAACACTTTTAGAGGTTAAAATTTTAAGGGCAAATCTTTAATATCAGTCTCCTCATAGAGGCTACCTCTTAGAATGATTTCAAAATCAATATGCATTCTCTAGCTTATCTATAAATAATGATAACCATGATTTGTATAATGCAAGCAGCCTTAACATTTGTAAAGTCTAGATACAAAAAGCAAAGCTTCCCCTATAAGAATAAAGTTTATTTATCTAAAAATTGGTAAACTACATCTATTTATTTCTTGCATTTCAACCTAATTATTTGTTCATTTAACTAATGCTTCTTTATTCAGTAAAGACTCTAAAAATGTTAAAAGGTATTTTTTCTTGACTAATTCTTAGTTACAGAAAAATAAAGACTAAACACAAGCAATTCTTTTTAATCAATTTATAATGAGGATGACACTCATCAGTTAAATAAATACGCCCTTCTGTTAAGAATGGGTGCTAACCCAGGCATTCCATGTTCTAAATACTGGTGGACTTCAAAAAATTACCCCAGAACACTTTTTATTTTCTACTTCTTTATACTCTGTTTTTACTCTCTTTCAAATGCTGTAAGCTCATAAAAAGAGAGCAATGACTTCTATGACAAATATGTCAAATCAAGACTATCTCATTTTCCCTAATAAACCCAACAGAAAACAAGGAGACATTGTGGAAAAAATATGGTTCTCAACAATAATTCTTCAACATTGATCTGGCAAAAAATAAACATGAGGAAATCCGAGCACTTATTAGCTCCCTCTATGTATATTGGGTTATACGATCCTGTAGGGTAAGTATTAGTATTTTTGCCATTGTACACATGAGGAACCTACAGCCACAGAGTTCAAGAAATTTGCCCAAGATCATATTCCTGACAAATAGTGGAGCTGAAGAGGAGCCCAGGAACTCTGGCATGAAATCATACTCTTAACCACTCTGTATACTGCGTAGTTTGTATGCTTTTGTAAGAGTAAAATGTAAAGATATATGTAAATCAAGTAGCATAGTTCCTACCCTTTAATGAGTACCCAGACATGTGTAACTGTAGTGGTCATCATCATGGTTATTGGGCTGATAATCATGATTGTGAATCATGATGCTTGTTACTTTTATATTCTAAATTATTTTGTATGTACAATCCCATTGTTTTCTGCTGAAAAAATAATTGGCTCTCTAAATGCATCATGGCTTTCTTTAATGTTTCAAACATGAATTTCTGGCATCTGTCACAAGCATTCTACAAAACATAGTATCAGTGACATACGGTTTTCAAGGCTGGGAGTCACTGAAGTTTTTACCAAGAAATTTCAGATCATAGGATTTGCTACCTGCTCTAGAATTATGTTCTCATGAAAGAACTCTCACTTTTTTATATGATATAAACTCTCACTCTTTTATGATTAAAAATAACTGAAACTGCTTTTATTATAATAACAATCTGTCCACAGGATACATTACAAAGAAAAAGGGAAGAATGGAGGGAGACAGGGAGAGAAAGATAGAAGTACAATTTTTTGTTTCAAAAAAAGATGGAGAAATGTTTGGTGATCTTAAAATCACAGCTCTTATCTAAAGCCAGAGGATTCCATATGGTGACTGCTTGATGGGAAAGCTTGAGACCTGGGATACACTAGCAAGAAGTGGTTATGACAGTGACTTAATCGCCTGTCAACCAGAAATGCCTACATTCTGATAGTATCTCTTTGAATATATTATCCTGGGCATTTACGAGAAAGTATGTATCTAAACTTGACTATTTTCAACTGATAAAGGAAAGAATTTATCTTCCATTAACTGAAATTCACCTAGGAGATAAAAAATTACTAAGCACCAGTACCCAATTAACATTAAGCAAAATGAATCAAGGACAGTAGTAGCAAGAATCTTTACCAACTGCTACCCATAAATTGAAGAAATTTTGTCCCCTGAATAAGTGATTTATTTGGCAAAAGCTTTTAATGCTAATTTCTGAATAAAGCCAAGAAGCATTTTATTGAAATAAACCATTTTCGTGTTGAGCTCAGTTTAAATACCAACCAACACAGTTGCCAATAGGCTTTCAAATGAACACATCAAAGTAATTCTTGCTCCACTACTTATTCTGGGGACTCAATTAGAAAGAATAACAATATATGTAAACTACATCCTCTCCATTTCACTATAAAGGAATTTGAGAGTCCAGCTTTACTAAATCAACTAATCCCACCCGAAACAGAGGCAAAACTTTTCACAACAGAACTTTCTTCCCTAATGAGAATCCCCAGTGGGAGATGGCCCATAATTTAGGAAACTAGCAATACTAATCTAATGTAGTATTTTTTATAAATTTCTTAATGGTTCCCATGATTTCTGTTGTTCCTATGCAAAAAATGAGATTATCTGAGCATTTTTTAAGTTTATTTATTTATTTTGAGAGAGAGAACATGTGCATGTGTGCACAAGCAGGAAAGGGTCAGAGAGAGAGGGAGAGAATCCCAAGCAGGGTCCGTGCTTAGCACACAGCCTAACTCAGGGCTGGAGTTCACAAACTGAGATCATGACCTGAGCTGAAATCAAGAGTCTGACACTTAACCAACTGAGCCACACAGGCACCCCTATCTGAGAGTATGTTTTTAGTTAAATATTCCCTACTTAAGAACTTAAGAACATTTGCCTGGGCATTGTATCACCCAACTAACTCTCTAATGCCTTAATAGACACTAAGAATTCTGTACCTCAGGGTACTTGGTGTTAACAAAATCTATGAACAGTTCACTGTACTTAAAAAATAAAAAATATTTTGTAAACAATATAAAATCATTTCTACGCAACTGGGTAAAGATTGGAAAAGGTCATAGAAGTATCTGAATTACTAAATTCAAATAATAGGACATGTTATAAAGTATTTTTTTTGGTTTATATATTTATTTTGAAAGAGAGAGAGAGCATGAGTAGGGGAGGGGCAGAGAGAGAGGGAGAGAGAATTCCAAGCAGGCTCCGTGCTGTCAGCACAGAGCCCAATGCAGGGATCATTCCCATTAACCGTGAGATCATGACCTGAGCTGAAATTAAGCATCAGACACTCAACCAACTGAGCCACCGTGGCACCCCTATAAAGGATTTTTTTTTACTAATAAATTATTTTAAAGCAACCAGGTTACACTAAAATTCAACAGATGATAAGTTCTGCTAGGAAAAAGGTTTCACCTTTGGCACAGAGTGGAAGGACAAGATCACCATTATAGAAGAAAAAAATATGTGAAATTTTAACAAATTCTTAAATGCTAAGTATGGACTAGCCTGTCAGTCTTAGATCTCTAGGGGCCCTAGACTTAAAAAGTCTGTTCTCCTTCATCAGCTTTTATCCAAGGCCCTCTATTGGATGCTCAGGTCAATAGCACAGCACCTCCTCATTGGAACATCTCATATGAAGCAAAACCTGGAAGACACAGGAGGTGGGGTAGGAAAGCCTCCTGGCCTGTTCTCAGACAAAGTTACACTACAGGGGAAGGAGAGCAAGTAGCAACAGCAATATGCAGCCGAGGAAGGGACAGGACAGCTGCTTGAACCCAGGCCCCTAAACTGGTACAAAGCAGAGGTGTACTGTCACTGGGAGACAGCAGGACAAATGCCCCCACTCAAGAGGTCCCTTCAAGACCCCTTTATAAATATAGGGAAGACTACGGTGATGTGGCAGGGTAAGGGGGGAAAGGATTCTAGTGAGGATAGAGGTCTGAAACACTAAGAAAGCTCCACCCCCTAAAGCTCCACCCTTAGGAACAAGGCCTTCCTAAGACTGAGGCTAGATCAGGAAAACCGAGACACACTACCTACCTTCCCCCCAAGTTTCCACGAAATAACAAAAGTAATAGCAATCTGCTGTTTGGGAGGAACAAGACCATGGGAAAATATCCATTTGTAGTTCGGGTATGCAGGACCTGCCGGTAGCAGAACAGGAACCCCGAAAAAAGCCCTGTGCTAATGCAGGCCTTATGCTAAGCACAAAGTGGCAGGAGCCCACCATTCGAGGAATTTGAAGACAGATGTACTGAAGGTAATGTAGCAACAACAACAACAAATCTACTCACGCTACTGATAACCACTCAGGGCCTGACAAAAGATGTGTGCCAGTTTCAGGTGTAAATTGTATTGACCTCCATTTTTTCTGCTCTTTAAAAAAAAAAAAAGAACTAGTATTCAATGAAAAACTGTGATACACAAAAAAGAAAAAAAAAACAAAAGACATATTATCATGTAAAAAAGAAATCAAGAGAACCAGACTGAGAAATGACTCATGTGTTAGAACTATCAGACAGGCAGGGACTTTAAAATAATTATGATAAATGTGCTAAAATATTTAGTGAAAAAGGTAGACAACATGCATTCACAAATGGGAAACTTCAGCAGAGAGATGGAAACTATAAAAAAGAACCAAATAGATAATCTGGTATGTATAAATGCATATATATACATACTTACACATTTATGTACATATGTATATATGTTGGAAAATTCCCTGTATAGGCTTATCAACAAGATACATAGAGCAAACAATAAATGTGTTTAAAAATATGCCAACAGGGGCGCCTGGGTGGCACAGTCGGTTAAGCGTCCGACTTCAGCCAGGTCACGATCTCACGGTCCGTGAGTTCGAGCCCCGCGTCAGGCTCTGGGCTGATGGCTCAGAGCCTGGAGCCTGTTTCCGATTCTGTGCTCCCTCTCTCTCTGCCCCTCCCCCGTTCATGCTCTGTCTCTCTTGTCCCAAAAATAAATAAACGTTGAAAAAAAAATATGCCAACAGAAATTATCCAAATTCAACCACAAAAGAAAAAAAAAGTATGAAAAAAAAAAGATCATCCAAGAGATGTGGGACAATATCAAATAGTCTTAAATATATGTACTGGGAGTACCAGAAGGATAAAAGATACAGAACAGGACAGAAAGAGTATTTGAAGATATCATTTTCAAAATTAGACAACAAACCACACATCCAAGAAGTTCAGAGAGCACAAGCAGTATAAATACCAAGAAAAACTCACCAGGCACATTATAGTCCAAATGCTGAAAACCAAAGATAAAAGGAAAATTTTGATGGTAGCCAGAGAAAAAGAAACATTTCCTACAGAGGCACAAAGATAGGAAGTAGAACAGATTTCTTGTCAGAAATTAAGTAAGCAGAAGACAATGAAGTCACATCTTTAAAAAACTGAAAGAAAAAAAATGGGTCAAGTCATAATTCGGTATCCAGTAAAAATACCTTTCAAAAAATGGAGATAGAATGAAGATTTTTCCAGACAAACAAAAGCTGAGTTAATCACCACAACAAGAACTGTTAAAGAATGTTCTTAAAGGAAGTTCTTCAGTTCAAAGGAATCTGATGCAAAATAGAGATAGAGAGCATGGGAGCAGGAAAAATGGGGATAAATATGCCAGGTGTTTTTCTTAATTTCAATCTCTTTAAAAGGCAATTGTCTGAAGGAAAAATACTTAAAAAGCAATGTATATTTCATAAAATATGTTGAAGTAAAATGTATGAGAACAGCAGCATGAAAGACAAGAGGGAGTAAATGAAAGTACAGTTGACCCATGAACAACATGGCGATAAGGGGCATTGACCCCTCATGCAGTCAAAAATCCACATGTAACTCCTGACTCCCCCAAAACACAACTGCTAATAGCCTACTGTCGATCAGAAGTCTTACTGTTAACATAAACAGTCAATTAACACATATTTTGTATAACTACAATATATTGTATTCTTAACAATTATTAAGGAAGCTAGAGAAAACAAAAGTTTTATTAAGACACTTTAAAGTAAGAGATTAATCTATTAAGCAAACATGACTTCACAAACATTACTTTAACTGGTGGCTATCTATTCTGCGCAGACCCATTATTCAACTTCACACCTTGTTCATTCCATTATTTCATTTTTGACACGTATCAGCTGAATAAAGTGAAGAACTATAATTCAGTCAATAAGAAAAAGGGGAAAGAGGAATAATAGGTGACCAATTACCTTCAGAAGATAATGTTATTATTTATTAAAAATACATGATGTACATATTAAAAATACATATTTTTCTATCACTTACAAATCTCACTGCCCTAGCTCACCACATGTGTCTCAAACCAGTATAATGCTGTTAATAATGATCTGAAATACATTCAGCCTATTATAGCATCACATGTATGAAATAAAACCCTAACATTCCAGCTAAGGAGATGAAATAATATGAGGATACTTTATACAATGTTTTCTAACTTGCGGGGAAAGAACAAAGCACAAGGTCTATGACAATAAAATATTAAAATATTATTTAAGTATTTGGTTACTGCAATGGACTGAATGTTTCCATTTCCCTAACATTCACATGTTGAAGCTTAGATCCCCAATGTGATAGTATTTGCAGATGGGTTTTTTTGAGAGATAATTAGGATATCAGGGTAAATCTCTCATGAATGGAATTAGTGCCCTTATAGAGGGCTGAAGAGATAAGAGTTTCTCCCACAATGTGAGAACACAGCAAAACGACAGTCATCTATGAACCAGGAAGCAGGCTGTCACCAGACATCAAATCTGCTGACAGCCCAATCTTGGACTTCCAGACTCCAGAACTGTGAGAAATAAGTCTATTGTTTATAAGCTACCTAGTCTATGGTACTCTATTATAGCAGCCTGATACAGTTACTCACTCTAACAATGCCAGTCAAGATATTTTTATGTCTCCTTATGTCTCCTAATTTTACATACCCTACAATTTCACTTTAGTGACAAATGTAAAGATGTTCTCTAAATCGAGTCCTGTCTTAGTAACTTGATTTACATGCTTTTGTGCAAAGTAATTAAAATAAAAGAGTTTTAACATTCACTGAGTGGAAATCCAACCAATGTTTCATCCACAAAAGGTAGAAAATGAGCCCATTTTAAGCAAAACATCACGGCCATCAACCAGATAAATTCCATGAGGGCAGGATTTTGTTTCATTGACTGCCACATCGCCTCCCCGAAAGTTGAAATAATGCCTGATAGATAACAGATACTCAACAAATATTGTTAAATTAATGAGGAAATATGAGAGATCCTACTGCACAGGCTACTGCAGAGAAGAAAAATAAATTACCCATGAATTCACTGAGCCAGGAACTGTCTCAGTGCATATTGTTGTGACTGTCATCAAAATGTGAAACACACACTCATACATATCAGGAATAAGGAAAATAAAGATAAGACTTCATATACAAATCCCTGAGCTTTCTAATTTTCTTTTTTCTTAAAATATAATTTATTGTCAAATTGGTTTCCATACAACACCCAGTGCTCATCCCAACAAGTTCCCTCCTCCATGCCCATCACCCACTTTCCCCTCTCCCCCACCCCCCATCAACCCTCAGTTTGTTCACTGTCCTTAAGAGTCTCTTATAGTTTGCCTCCCTCCCTCTAACTTTCTAATTTTAAAGGGAAAAGTTGTGTGCATTCATTTGATATATTGGTAGCGTTGGGGGAAAGTACTTAAGTACAAAGCATTTCTCATTGCACAAGCAGCAATTCAGGGAAAAGACAATAGTAAATGAACTTCTTCTGATCTAAAGCTGGGTGTAACAACAGTCCAGGATTTCCAATTCAATAAATTCTACTTTTAAGCCAATCGCTACAAAGAAGATAAAATCAGGCAACTAAATTCATGAAATGAGAAGAAAAGGATTTTCCCCATGCTTCCTGACATCTGTAACCCATAGTTTATTTGCCAGATAAAGTG
Source organism: Lynx rufus (assembly GCF_022079265.1). Lineage (NCBI taxonomy): Eukaryota > Metazoa > Chordata > Mammalia > Carnivora > Felidae > Lynx > Lynx rufus. The sequence goes on from NW_025814889.1 coordinate 63,118,309, forward strand.
TTTGTGTCAGCCTCAGAATAATGACCTCAATATAATTTCACCCTAGGGTTTTTTTCAGAAACAGCTCTCACAAATGAACCAAACAACAGCAAAAAATTAAAAAAAAAAAAAAGCCTCACACAACTTCATTATTTCATTCTCATACTGTGTATTTCAGAATCTCAGATTCACCATTTCTCACAATGCACTTATGCTTTGTTATGGACTGAACTGTGTTCCCCAAAATTCATATGTTCAAGCCCTAACCCCCAATGTAATGGTATTTGATGGTAAGACCTTTGGGAGGTATTTAGATTTAGATGAGATCATGGGCAGGGGGCCCTTGATAGGATTAGTGCTCTTATAAAAAGAAACACCAGAAAAGCTTGCCTCCTCTTTCTCTCTTTCTCTCTCCCTCTCTCTCATTCTCTCTGTCAGGTGAAGACACAGGCAGCCATCTGCAATCCAGGAACAGAGTCTCCACTGGAGAAGTGAATCTGCCAACACTGGGCTTCTGGGCCTCATGAAACAAACTTCTATTGTTTATAAACACTCAGTCTATGGTATTCTATTACAGCAACCTATGGTGCCTAAGACACGCTTAAAAGAAAATAATGGGAATGATAACAAAGTAAAGCTAATTCTCAGTCCCATTGTCAAATCCTTTTCCCTGTATTAGGAGTGTAGATTTGCACCATCACATTTAGTCCTCACAACCTCTCCCAAGGCAATATTACTGTCATTTTATACATGAAGAAACTGAGGCTCAGAGAGATTAAACAAATTGTCTAGGAAGTACCAGAGCCATAATTTAAACCAAGGCCTTCTGCCTTCAGGGTCAGAGCTCTGCAGTCCTACACAGACCACATTTTCAGACTTTTCATTAAGCTCAATTAACCCACCTCCTGATACAAAAGAACAAAAAAAATTTCCCAAAATTACTAATACTTTGACAATATACACAGAATTATAACAGCTTTCTTTTCAAAAGAAAGAAGTTGCCTTCCTTGCTCACAAACATGATAACCTGTAAACCTCTGTCCTGGTTTTAACGGAGCTATGTATTGCAGTCCAGTGATCTCACTTTCTAAAATTGCCGGTTTAAGTTATCATGAAAATAACCTTGAAAGTCCACCACCGGACCCCTCACCTATGCTAACTCTTCATCATGGCCTGGAACTCCAGCCTGTCTACAGCACAGCTTAATGCTAAAAGTACACCTTCCAGCACAAATCCATCTGTGCTACCCCTTACTCACTTGGGAACTTCAGGTAGTGATTCCACCTCTCAGCTCTCAGGCACTCACATGTAAACTAAGAAGTATAATAATATCTATCCCAAATGGCTACTGTGATGGCTCCAGGTACACATACTCCTAAACACCTAGCATACTCTCTGGTACTTAGAAGACTGCACCACATGCTCGTTCTGTCCCTTCTCCCCCTTTCCCTTCCTCCTCTCCCACACCTGCTCATCCTCCCCACTGGCCCTCCTAGGACCTCCTTCTATCAGTTACTCTCTGGCCCCACCATCTTCATCAGTCCTCCTTAGGGGTTTTCTTCCCTGAGACTATAACCATCCTCAGGAACCCCTTGTCCATGACATTGAAAAGAAACATAAAACCTGCCATTGTTCCAGCCAACATCCTTTCTCTCCGTATCTTCATTGCAAAATGTTCATTGTCACTTCCAACACTGTCTTACCACCTGCTCATTTGTTTATTAATTTCACAAATATTTGAGCAGCTACCATTTGCCAAGTCCTGTGCCAGGAATTGAGGATACAACTATGAGCAAAAACTGACGCCCAGCTCTCATGGTGTTCACCAATGTTTGTTCATTTTTAATTATTTACCACCTGTCTTCCTCTACTGGAAGGGAAGATACACGGGGGCAAAGACCTTATCTTCTTATGGCCCAGGGCACCCCTGGTGCTTGGAACATGCCACGTATACAGAAGATGCTCATTAGATTTTTTTTTTTTTAATGAATGGATAGAATCAGGTAAAGGAGGGAATAACTAGGAACAGAGACCCTGAAAGGGCACAGAAGGCATAATTTGAAGTGGTAAAGTACCAATGCTATAAGTAGAAGTTTCATATCTATTAAAATTCTTATCCATTAGAAGCAAGCTAATTTAGTGAAAACCTTTTAGGTAAAAGAAGAGAACAATGAAACTTCATTAAGGCTTTGGAAACTCCCATTCTCTAAACGCATTTCCCTGCCAATTCAAAAGCATATCCTTTGGGCTTCCAAGATTTTTCTGGGCTTCCTCCCATACTTGTGCTGAACCAAATTCTTAACACACACAGAGAGCAGGGAGAGACAGCAAGAAGAAGGCAGAGTGCTCTCCTCTCCTACAAAACCTAGTGCATCTGTTCTCTGATGTCTGGGGCGCTTCCACCAGGGAACCAGCAAAATGTTTGCTCTTCTTAATCGAGGCTTTGCAGAACATCTCTTTCTTCCAAATGATGGCAAACAGCAATGTTTCTACTTCTTCCTCCTTCTCCCCTTCTGCTATGCCTTTCTGTAATCTAATGCAGGAAAAGAAGGAGGGAAAGGAGAAAAGGAGGGAGGGATGAAGGGAGAGAAAAGAGGAAGTCCCAAGGAACTGACTGAGAGCTTTATTCTCCACCATCATACTCTGCATTAGGTGATGCTGAACATTAAAACCCACACAGATGAGGAGCCCAGCACAGTATCTCATTATGGACCACCCAGCTTGAAGAGGCCAGGGGAATCCACTGCTTTTGGGTTCTAATGGTGATGGCAAGTGGCAGCAACCCCAAGCTCCCTGGTGAGGAAACTGCTGCTGCTTCCCATTCTCCCAGTGAGGGTGTGCTGGCAGTAAGGGGGCCTGGAGGCTCCCAGGCTGCTGTGGGCTGTGCTGCTGGGGGGGTCCCCAGTGACCCTGGGTACTCATGGAATTGAGAGGAAACAAACAGAATGACAAAACTTGCAAAAAGAAACAGCAGTCCCCTGATCCATTCATCCTTTTCTCAAGTCCTACTCCCTAGAAGCAAACATTCTCACATTCATTTTTTTTTTCTGGTATTTTCCTCCATATTTTAAAATAACACAAGTTTACTACTAGTACCTGATATTTCAATTTTCAATATTATCACACTGACTTCTTTCTATGGAAAACTAGGAACTAGCTACCTTATATACATCATCATCACCTCAGCTATGCTCACAAACACGCTCACACATATACACACATACAAATGCACATGTCCCTTCCCCACATCCTCCAAAGTCTACATTCTCACAATATCAGTTAAATCAGTTTTCATAGTTCATTACTATAGCCATGTAAATGTTTGTCACTGATTCAAAGTTTACCACAATTACACTTTCTCTCTAGAACCATACCAGGATATAATTTAATACCTATTAAACTGTCAAAAGTTAAAAATCTGATATGACAGAGACACCTGGGTGGCTCAGTAGGTTAAGCATCTGACTTCAGCTCAGGTCATGATCTCACGGTTTGTGGTTCAAGCCCTGAATTGGGCTCTTTGCTGACAGCTCGGAGCCTGGAGCCTGCTTCGGATCTGTCTCTCTGTCCCTCCCCTGCTCGTGCGCTCTCTCTCTCTCTCTCAAAACCAAACATTAAAAAGTTTTTTTTGATCTGATATGACAAAGTACTGGTGAGGATGTAGAACAAAGGGAATTCTCATACACTATGAGTGTGAATGGCTACCTTCAGACTTGTAACTCTGGATGGTTACTTCTATACTTGTTTCCCCCTATATAAAACAAGGATGATGGGATGGCTGTGAGTGTAAATAACTTCATGCCTATAATGGTATGGCATAGTGCCTGGTACATGGCAAGGCCTCCCTGTTCCATACTCTCATTCTGCACACTTCCTTCATAGCAATGATCCCACGTGTACTCAATTTTTCATGCAATGACTTATGTGATGTCTGTCTCCTCACCAGATTATAAGCTCTTCAAGGACAATAATCACACCCATTTTTATTCTCAACTATTCTCTTAATACTAGCAGAACGCCAAGAAGACATTAAACATATTCTGAACGGACATATGAGGGAAGAATAAGTGAATGAGTGCCCCCACTAATGCAGAGATGCTGACTGTGTGGGCTAAAACTTTCCTTTAAAGTACAGAATCAGAAACTCTGAGCTATGAGGTTTCTAAGGCACATTTCAGCAACACAATTCCTTTAACACACTTGGAAATTTCTTATAATGAAGGTCAAGGATGGTTCATGGAACAGAAGGAAGAATCATCCTCTTTGAAAAAAGGAGCCTGGCTCTACAGAGATGGGATGAAAAGGAGTAAGAAGTGTAGATGACAGTTGGCTAGAGAGTCACAAGACCACAGGAGACACCAATTCACAGATAAAATGAAAGCAAGTCTGGACTGGACCAGATGAGAGAGTGTTTGCAGTTAGTTGTCATATCCACGTGCTATTGGAAGCAACGTGAAAAGAAGTTAGAGGCAGCTTTTGTGTCCATTTGAGAAGAAAGAGGAAAGAAAGCAAGGGAGATCAGTCACTTGGTCTCTGATAAGTAAGGCTGGCCTGCCAGTTTCTACATGACATTACATTACAACTGTTTCATTGGTTACAGGGAAAGAAAAGAAAGAAAAACTAGTATAAGCCCAAGGGAGGTCCTCAGGCTCATGGCATTTAGGTACTGGGGCATTTGGCATAAAATCCATGCTCCAGATGAGCTTGGGTTATAGTGATAACTGGGCTCTTTGCCTTTTACAAATGGCTGGGATTTGCAGAGAGCCAACAAAGCAGCCGGCTCTATTAAATGGTCTCCAATTATCAACTTCATAGGCAGGAAAGTGATTAAAATTTAATAGCATATCCCAGCTTGTTGCCATTCAATAGAGCTACTGTCATCTTCCTGTCAAGGAGAATAAAGAAGAGGGAAATGTTGAAAAGAAAAAAAAAGAATATTTTAAGGTAGAATTCTTCATCTGACAATGTAGGAGAATAAATCAGCCACATAAAGAAAAAGATCAAAAGTGATTTTGCCTTATAATTACTGACTTAGCGTCTGTATGTCAAATGGTTGCTATTTATGGATTTAATAGGGGAAAAATTCTCAGTATGTGCTTCAACTTTTAATATGCTTAGTCAGGACATTCTTATCAATATTCCACACATTAAAATGCTTTATACATTTTTCCTTTAGTTAAATGGACTACTAAATAAAGTTATGTTTTAGTTTGAATATAATGTACAACAATAAAGTAATGACAGGCCTACGTATTTCAAACTGACCCTCTGCATAATTGCAATAGGCAATTCCCAAGACTGTTTTGGTCAGTTTTCTCCAGCAGTATCACGGAAGGAAGTAATGGCTCCAAGGTCAGCTGCACCTCATGTTTGGACTTCACTCATTTGGATGTATTCGTCACAATTGAAGTACCAGCCCTAGGGGCTCCACACTGGAAAGGCACAGAAAGCTCAAAGAAAGCCCTGAAGACAATAAAGATAGCTTCAGGGGAAGAGCTGCCTCACCTAAGGTCACATCCCTTCCAAGAAAGCCAATAACCAATGACTGATCAATGAAGGAGTATAAAGGTATTGATCTCGAGAGCACTTTTCCATAAATATCTCGCAGGTGAAACTCCATTTCAAAATGTTCTCTCTGGGACTCAATCTAAACACTTGGTTCCATGAATGATCCAGAAAAGAAAAGTGGCTAAGATGGGGTTTGTAGCTGGATCATGGATCACTCTCTACCAGAGTAATAAAGACCCTTTTTCCCACGTTAAGTGAAGCACACATAGCCCCTGTAATAGAATATCAATTCCATTGTTAAAGCTCCCAGCATTGGTCAAATTGGGATGCTATACTAATAGAAGGGAATGCACTAGCTGGTATCTGAGATATATAGAAAGGAAGGAGCAGCTATAGGATAATGGTATTAGCTGGTTATTGCTATGTTCGATATTACAGAAGAGGTGACAGGGGTAGGGAGGTAGATAACGAGTAGTTGAAAGATTGAGTGCCAGTTAAAAGCTGCGTGTGAGAGCCTCCTTGGTAATGTATGAAGAGGCTTCTCCTCAGCAGAGAGGGCAGAGAAAGCTAAGGAACAAGATTCAGGACTTCACTGTCATCATAGCTGAGCTCCAAAGAATGTTAAACTCCCATCTAAGCCAGGTCTGCTATGCCAAGGTCAGGTTGGGAAAGACTGGATTCTGAATAGATGAAATATCTGGGTTTATGCCCACAAAAAAATTCCTGAATTCCCAAATCAGAATCCCCAGAACCCTCTGAAGGTACAGAAGTGTCCTGTTTCTTCCTGTCAAACTAACACTCCTCTCAGCCTGGCTTAAAGATGATGCAGGGGCCTCTTCCCTCCAGGATACCACATATCCCCCTCAGGGGAGACACTATACCCCAAAGCTGCCTCAATATCTAGCCAGCCTGGACCAGCAATAATACATGTGGAATTGTATTCTGAGGGTACTTGGTCAAGAATGAGATAAAAGAGAAATTATCATTTTGGGCACATTCTTCTAGGAAACAGTATCTAACCCCTTAGCAAAAACCCCAGGAGATAGTGTGAACTTGCTACTAGCAAGCTCCAAGAAGCATAGTGAAAGCCATGACTCATGATAAATTAGAAGTGCCAGAACTGGTTACAGTGGTGGAAAATGGCTTAAAAGGCTGAGAGAAGGGACACACTGAAGTGGATGTTCTATTTAAGGCCTGAAAACCCACCAGATGATTATATTCCCCAGGAAAGCCTAGAGGATATTCCATTTGCTAAGACCACAAGGAACAAACTGGTGGGAAGGTCATCAACCTCTCTCCTCTATACACCAGGATTAGATAGTAGGAAAGGCCATTCCACAGGGAGGCTCATTACTCACAAGGTGGAAGATGGGATGTCCAAGCAATAGAGGCCACTTAGCAGTACAGAACTGTCAAAATTCAGGTGACAGCAACTGTCATAATGAGCGACCTGAGCCGCAGAGAGTTACTGAGATGTTTAATAGAATGCAGTGTCTAAGGGGCCAAAGAGATGAGCAGTCAGAACAACTCAGAGTCATACTACTCAGTTTGAACCATCAAAATAAATCAAGCAGGGATTATCAGCAATGTCTCTAATAAAAAGTAGGGATCCCTTACAGGAGTACTGATGCATAGGGGCACTTGTACCCCAATGTTTATAGCAGCACTCTCAACAATAGCCAAATTATGGAAAGAGCCTAAATGTCCATCAACTGATGAATGGATAAAGAAATTGTGGTTTATAATTTTTTTTTTCAACGTTTATATATTTTTGGGACAGAGAGAGACAGAGCATGAACGGGGGAGGGGCAGAGAGAGAGGGAGACACAGAATCGGAAACAGGCTCCAGGCTCTGAGCCATCAGCCCAGAGCCTGACGCGGGGCTCGAACTCACGGACCGCGAGATCGTGACCTGGCTGAAGTCGGACGCTTAACCGACTGCGCCACCCAGGCGCCCCTGAAATTGTGGTTTATATACACAATGGAGTACTACGTGGCAATGAGAAAGAATGAAATATGGCCCTTTGTAGCAACGTGGATGGAACTGGAGAGTGTGATGCTAAGTGAAATAAGCCTTACAGAGAAAGACAGATGCCATGTGTTTTCACTCTTATGTGGATCCTGAGAAACTTAACAGAAACCAATGGGGGAAGGAAAGGAAAAAAAAAAAAAAAGAGGTTAGAGTGGGAGAGAGCCAAAGCATAAGAGACTCTTAAAAACTGAGAACTGAGGGTTGATGGGGGATGGGAGGGAGGGGAGGGGAGGTGATGGGTATTGAAGAGGGCATCTTTTGGGATGAGCACTGGGTGTTGTATGGAAGCCAATTTGACAATAAATTTCATACATTAAAAAAAAAGTAGGGATCCCTTACAAAGTTTTCAGACATGAACAAGTTTTCATACATGGAACCCATCGACTGAGAAAGAGGGAAAAGTCTCCAACACTAACACCACAGCCAAGTAAACACAGAAATTATTGCCCAGGTCCTTCCCCCAAGGAACCTATGGCTATTTACTTAGGTAACTGTGCACTGGGAAAAGGTCCAAGTGTTTTTTAAAAAATATTAGTTATGTTTAATGGAAGTATGGTTGACATACAGTGTTATATTGGTTTTGAGTGTACAACATAGTGATCTGACATTTGTATACATTATGAAATGCTCACCACAGATCACCATCCGTGATCATACAATGTTATTACAAAATTATTGACTATATTCCCTATGCTGTATTTTCATTCCTGTGATTCATTTATAACTAGAAGTTTGTACCTCTTCTTTTTTTTTTTTTTTCCTTCTGAGAGAGAGGTGGGAGAGGGACAGAGGGAGAGAGAAGAATTTTAAGTAGGCTCCATGTAAGGCATGGAGCCTGAGGCGGGGCTCAATCCCACAACTCTGGGATCATGACCTGAGCCAAAATCAAGAGTTGGCACTTAACCAACTAAGCCACCCAGGCGCCCTGAAGTTTGTACCTCTTAATCCTTTCACCCATCCCCGTACCCATCTGACCTATGGCAACTACCAGTTTGTTCTCTGTTTTGTTTGTTCAGTTTTGTAAATTCTACATATAAGTGAAATCATGTGGTATTTGTTCTGACTTATTTTACTTAGCAGAATACTCTCTAGGTCCATCCATGTTGTTGCAAATGGCAAGATTTCATTCTTCTTACAGCTGAACTATATTACATTGTGTATATATACCACAACTTCTTTATCCATTCATCTGTTAATAGACACTTAATGTTGCTTCCATACCTCAGCAATTGTAAATAATGTTTTAATGAACACAGGGGTACATATATCTTTTTTTTCAGTCATTTTTTTCTGCATGATAAGTGTACTCTTTAATCCCCATCCCCTATTTCTCTCATCCCTCCCCTCTGGTAACTAACGGCTTGTTCTCTATAGTTAAGAGTCTGTTTCTTGGTTTGCCTCCCTGCCCGTCCTTTTTTCCTTTGCCTGTTTATTTTGTTTCTTAAATTCCACATATGAGTGAGATCATATGATATCAGTCTTTCTCTGACTGACTTATTTCGCTTACTATTGTACTCACTAGCTCTACCCATGTAGTTGCAAATGTCAAGATTTCATTCTTTTTTATGGATGAGTAATATTTCATTATATATATGCCACTACTTCTTTATCCATTCATCTATCAATGGACACTTGTGCTAAATCCATAATTTGGCTATTGTAAATAATGCTGCTATAAACATAGGGGTACATGTATCCCTCTGAATTAGTGTTTTTTGTATTTATGGGGTAAACACCCAGTAGTGTGATTACTAGATCATAGGGCAGTTCTATTTTTGATTTTTTAAGAAAACTCCATAGAGTTTTGCACAATGGCTGTACCAATTTGCATCCCATCAACAGTGCATGAGGGTTCCTTTTTCTCCACAGCCTCATCAATGTTTGTTGTTTCTTGTATTTTTTATATTATCCATTCTGACAGGCGTGAGGTGATATCGCATTATAGTTCTGATTTGCATTTCCCTGATGATGAATGATGTTGAGGATCTTTTCATGTGTCTGTTGGCTATCTGTATGTCTTCTTTGGAGAAATGTCTGTTCATCTCTTTTTCCCATTTTTAAATTGGATTGTTTGTTTTTTGGGTATTGAGTTGCATCAGTTCTTTATATATTTTGGATACGACTCCTTTATTGGATACCTCATTTGTAAATATCTTCTCCCATTCAGTAGATTGCCTTTTAGTTTTGTTGTTTCCTTTGCTATGCAGAAATTTTATTTTGATGTACTCCAAAAAGTTTATTTTGCTTTTATTTCCGTTGCCTCAGGATACATATTTAGAAAAATGTTGTTATAGCTGATATCAGAGAAATTACTGCCTGTGCTCTATTCAAAGATTTTTATGGTTTCACATCTCACATTTAGGTCTTTAATCCATTTTGACTTTATTTTTGTGTATGGTAGAAGAAAGTGGTCCAGTTTCATTCTTTTGCATATAACTGTCCAGTCTTCCCAACACCATTTGATTAAGAGATTATCTTTTTCCCAATGTATACTCATTCTTTCTTTGTCTAAGATTAACTGAGCATATAATTGTGGGTTTGTTTCTGGGTTTTTGATTCTGTTTTATTGATCTATGTATCTATTTTCATGCCAGTACCATACCATTTTAATTACTACCACTTTGTAACATAACTTGAAATCTGGAATTGTGATACCTCCAGTTTTGTATTTCTTTTTCAAGATTGCTTTGGCTATTCAGGGTCTTTTGTGGTTCCATACAAATTTTAGGATTATTTGTTCTAGTTCTGTGAAAAATGGTGTTGGTATTTCGATAGGGATTGAATTAAGTGTGTAGATTGCTTTGAGTAGTATATAGACATTTTAACAATATTTGTTCTTCCAACCCATGAGCGTGGAATGTCTTTCCATTTCTTTGCATTGTTTTGAATTTCTTTCATAAGAGTTTTATAATTTTCAGAGTACAGGTCTTTCACCTCTTTGGTTAAGTTTATTCCTAGATATTTTACTGTTTGGAGTACAATTGTAAATGGGATTGTTTTCTTAATTTCTCTTTCTGCTGCTTCATTATTATGTATAGGAATGCAACAGATTTCTGTACATTGATTTTGTATCCTGTGACTTTATTTCTCAGTTCCAGTAGTTTTTAGTGGAATCTTTAGAGTTTTCTATATACTTCTTCCTTACCAATCTGGATGCCTTTTATTTCTTTATGTTGTCTAATTGCCGTGGCTAGGACTTCCAATACTATGATGAATAAAAGCAGTGACAGTCGATTTCCTTGTCTCTTTCCTGACCTTAAAAGTTTTCAGTTTTTCACCACTGAGTATGATGTTCACTGTGGGTTTTTCATATAAGGCCTTTATTATGTTGAGATATGTTCCCTCTAGACCTCCTTGGCAGAGGGTTTTTATCAAGAATGGATGGTGTATTTTGCCAAATGCTTTTTTCTGCATCTTTTGAAATGATCATATGGTTTTTATGCTTTCTTTTATTGATGTATCATATTAATCATTTTGCAAATATTAAAACACCTTTGCATCTCGGGAATGAATCCCACTTAACCATAGTGCATCATTTTTTTTAATGTATTGTTAGATTCGGTTTGCTAACACTTTGAGGGATTTTGCATCTATATTCAGGAGAGATACTGGCCTATAGTTCTCTTTTTTTGTAATGCCTTTATCTGATTTTGATACCAGGGCGATACTGGTCTTCCAGAATGAATTTGAAAAGTTTTTCTTCGTCTGGTATTTTGTGGAATAGTTTGAGAAGGATGGATATTAAGTCTAACTTAAATGTTTAGTAGAATTAGCCTGTGAAGCCATCTGGTACTGGACTTTTATTTGTTGGCAGTTTTGTGATTACTGATTCAATTTCATTGCTGGTGATTGGTCTATTCAAATTTTCTATCTCTTCCTGCTTTAGCTTTGGTAATTTATATGTTTCTAGAAATTTATCCATTTCTTTGTTGTCCAATTTGCTGGTATGTAGGTTTTCATAACATTCTGTTACAATTGTTGGTATTTCTGTGGTATTGGTTGTTGTTTCTCCTCTTTCTCTTAGTAATTTTGTTTATTTGGGTCCTCTTTTTTTAATGAGGATTGTTAGAGGTTTAGAAATTTTGTTGACCTCTTCAAAGAACCAGTTCCTGGTTTCATTGATCTGTTCTATTATTTTTTTTAGTTTCTATATCATTTGTCTGCTCTAATCTTTTTTATTTTTCTTCCTTTTGCTGCGTTACATTTTGTTTGTTCTTCTTTTATCTAGCTCCTTTAGGTGTAATGTTAGGTTGAGATTTTTCTTGCTTCTTCAGGTAGATCTGTATTGCTATATACTTCCCTCCTAGGACCACTTTTGTTGCATCCCAGAGATTTGGGACCATTGTGTTTTAATTTTCATTTGTTTTCATATAACTTTTTATTTCTTCTTTGATTTCTTGAGTGACCCATTTATTGTTTAATAGCGTGTTATTTAACCTTCATGTATTTATTGTCTTTCCAGACTGTTTCTTATTTTCTTGTTTCTTAATTTCTAGTTTCATAACATTGTGGTCAGAAAAGATGCATGGTACAACCTTAATTTTTCTGAACTTGCTGAGACTTGCTTTGTGGCCTAACATGTGATCTATTGTGGACAATGTTCCATGTGCACTTGAAAAGAATGTGTATTCTGCTGTTTTATGATGGACTGTTCTGAATATATCTGTTAAATACATCTAGTCCAATGTGTCATTCAAAGCCACTGTTTCCTTGTTGATATTCTGTTTGAATGATCTCTCCATTGATATGGGATGTCAAAGTCCCCTACTATTACCGTATTATTATCAATTAGTTCTTTTATGTTTGTTAACAGCTGCTTTATATATTTGGATGCCTCCATGTTGGGTGCATAAATATTTACAATTTTTATATCCTCTTGTTGGATTGTTCTTTATTATTATATAGTATCCTTCTTTGTCTCTTGTTACACTCTGTTTTAAAGTCTATTTGTGTGATATAAGTATTGCTACCTCAGCTTTCTTTGGCATCTATTTGCATGATAAATGGTTCTCCATCCCTTCATTTTCTATCTCCAGGTGTCTTTAGGTCTAAAATGAGTCTCTTTTAGGCAGCATATACAGGGGTCTTATTTTTTTTTTATCTACTCTGTCACTCTATGTCTTGTGATTGGAGCATTCAGTCCATTTACATTCAAAGTACTTATGGTAGATATGTATTTATTTCCATTTTGTTACTTGTTTTGTGGTTGTTTCTAAAAATTTTCTCTGATCCTTCCTCTTGTGCTCTCTTTCATGGTTTATTGGATTTCTTTAGTGATATACTTGGATTCCTTTCTCTTTATTCTTTCCATATCTATTACTAGTCTTTGATTTATGGTTACCATTAGGGTTGTACATAATATCTTCTACATGATAGGAGTCTATATTAAGTTAATGGTTACTTAAGTTTAAATCCATTCTTTACTTCTCTCCCTCCCATGTTTTAGATATATGGTATCATATTTTACCTTCATTTTATGAGTCTCTTGACTGATTTTTACAAAAATATTTATTTTTACTGATTTTGTTTTACTTTTCATACTCTCACTTATGGTTCCACTCAAAGGGTCCCCCTTAATATCCTTATAAATCTGGTTTAATGGTCATTAACTTTTTTAGTTTTTGTTTGTGTGAGAAACTCTTTATCTCTCCTTCTATTCTGTATGATAGTCTTGTTATATAGAGTATTCTTGGCTGCAGATTTTTCCCTTTCAGTACTTTGAATATATCATGGCACTCCCTTCTGGCCTGCAAAGTTTCTGCTGAAAATTCCCCTGATAGCCTTATGGGTTTTCCCTTGTATGTAACTGTCTTCTTTTCTCTTCCTGCTTTTAAAATTATTTCTTTATCACTACTTTTTGCCATTTTAATTACTATGTGTCTTGGTGTGGACCTCCTTGTGTTGAATTTGGGGGGATCTCTATCCCTCCAAGATCTGGATGTCTGTTTCCTTCTACAGATTAGGATAGTTCTCAGCAATTATTTCTTCAAATAAATTTTCTGCCTCCTTATCTCTCTCTCCTTCTTCTGAGATCCCTATAATGCAAGCATCCCTATATGTCTGATGAAGTCACTGAGTTCCCTAAGACTGTTCTCTTTTTATGTATTTTTAATATAATTTATTGTCAAATTAGTTTCCATACAACACCCAGTGCTCATCCCAACAAATGCCCTCCTCAATGCCCATCACCCACTTTCCCCTCTCCCCCACCCACCATCAACCTTCAGTTTGTTCTCTGTATTTAAGAGTCTCTTATGGTTTGCCTCCCTCCCTCTCTGTTTGTAACTTTTTCCCCCTCCCCCTCCCCCATGGTCTTCTGTTAAGTTTCTCAAGATCCATATATGAGTGAAAACATATGGTATCTGTCTTTCTCTGTATGACTTATTTCACTCAGCATAATACCTTCCAGTTCCATCCACATTACTACAAGTGGCCAGATTTCATTCTTTCTCATTGCCAACTAGTATTCCATTGTATACATAAACCACATCTTCTTTACCCATTCATCAGTTGATGGATAGACATTTGGGCTCTTTCCATAATTTGGCTATGGTTGAAAGTGCTGCTATAAACATTGGGGTACATGTGCCCCTATGCATCAGCACTCCTGTATCCCTTGGGTAAATTCCTAGCAGTGCTATTGCTGGGTTATAGGGTAGTTCTATTTTTAATTTTTTGAGGAGCCTCCACACTGTTTTCCAGAGCAGCTGCACTAGTTTGCATTTCCACAAACAGTGCAAGAGGGTTCCCATTTCTCCACATCCTTGCCAGCATCTCTAGTCTCCTGATTTGTTCATTTTAGCCACTCTGACAGGAGTGAGGTGGTATCTCGGTGTGGTTCTGATCTGTATTTCCCTGATGATGAGTGACGTTGAGCATCGTTTCATGTGTCTGTTGGCCCTCTGGATGTCTTCTTTGGAAAAGTGTCTATTCATGTCTTCTGCCCATTTCTTCACTGGATTATTTGTTTTTTGGGTGTGGAGTTTGGTGAGTTCTTTATAGATTCTAGATACTAGCCTTTTATCCGATATGTCACTTGCAAATATCTTTTCTCATTCTGTCAGTTGCCTTTTAGGTTTGTTGATTGTTTCCTTTGCAATGCAGAAGCTTTTTATCTTGATGAGGTCCCAATAGTTCACTTTTGCTTTTAATTCCCTTGCCATTGGAGATGTGTTGAGTACGAAACTGCTGTGGCTGAAGTCAAAGAGGTTTTTTCCTGCTTTCTCCTCTAGGGTTTTGATGGTTTCCTGTCCCTAAGACTATTCTCAATTTGCATAATGTTCATTCTTCTTCTTTGCTCAGTTTGGTTACTTTTTATTATTCTGTCGTCCAGGTCATTAATTCGTTGTCCTGCTTTATCTAGCCTGCTGTTTATTCCACAAGAGTATTTTTAATTTTATTGATTGTGTTCTTCATCTCTGATTGGTTCTTTCTTATCTCTGTGTTACGGGTCTCACTGATGCCCTCCACTTTTTTTCTCTAGTCCAGTGAGTATCTTTATGATAATTAGTTAAATTCTCTATCAGGCATATTACTTATACCTGTTTTACTTCGGTCTCTTGCTGTGGTTTGGTCCTGATCTTTCATTTGGGAGATGTTTCTCTGTCTCATTTTGTCTGACTTTCTGTAACTGTTTCTGTGTGTTAGGAAATCAGCTACTACTTTTGTTTTTAACAATAAATAATAGCCTTATGAAAAAGAGATCCTTCATTGCCCTGGAGTACAGAGTTCCCTGTTCCCCAAGGTATGACACTTCAGGAAGTATCTCCCATGTGTGCTGTGTGTGCTCTGATGTTGAGTCTTTGCCTCTTTTTATCTCAGTCCAGTTGTTTGCAATGGCTCTCGTTGCCTATTGTGGACAGCAAGGTGTGTAGTGATCTGCGTGCAAAATGACATTTTCCCCAGCTGCTGCCAGAACTCAGATCCCACAAAACACACAGGTCAGGAGATGTGGTGTTGGCAGGGCTTACACAGGTCTTCTGGAGGAGGGGCCCACAGTGGTGGGACTTATGACTGGGAAGGGCAGATACCCCCAATCACAGGGTGAGGGGGCAGGGGTTCTTGGTTCAAGCAAGTTAGGTAAGGAGTATGGGTGCTGCACTGGTTCCCACAAGTGGCCATTGTTTATGTTGGAAGATAGGAAAGGGAAAAGGTACCGGCCAGTTTCTTTGTTCCTGAAGGGGTCTCCCTATGATCCCTATCTCTCTGGGCCATGCTCTAAGATTAGAAAATCACCCTCCCTCCCATCTGCCCCCAGCATTTTTCAAATTGCTGGGTCTACCCTGTGTCTGCAGGGGTTGTTTATCATGCTGTCTCTTTAAGGGAAAATACTCCATTTCCTAATGCCCTCTGAGCTCTCCCAAAGCCGAGCTTCCTGATTTTTAAAAATCCAGGCTTTAAGCCCTACTGGTTTCAAGAACTCA